>NC_051081.1:51334796-51934796 GCF_004664715.2 Peromyscus leucopus | reverse complement strand
TATGTGAATGACTTTTTTGTTTTCTGTGTGTATATATGTGTACCATGTGTGTTCCTGTTTCCCACCGAGGTCAAAAGGATAACTTAGTCCTCCCTGAAAATGGAGATACAGATGGTTATAATCTGCCATGTGGGTGTTATGAACTCTAACTGGGTCCTTGGCAACAACAGCCAGTGCTCTTAACTGCTAAGCCATCTCTCCCATCCCCTACGCTCTGATTTTTAAGGCATAGTTTTAACAACATAGAAAATACCCCTAAATTACATCTATCTATCTATCTATCTATCTATCTATCTATCTATCTATCTATCATCTATCTATCTATCTATCTATCTATCTATCTATCTATCATCTATCTATCTATCTATCTATCTATTTATCATCTATCTATCTATATCTATATAATTCTTTATATTGTTTACTATTAATTTATTTTGTAGACAGTTTAGTGAATTATAACAATCACTGGGAAGGGAGTTTTGACTAAAGTGAGCAGCATGGATGTAAGTATACTCAATACAGCTGACAAGTATGTGTCTAGCACCCAGCTCACACCATGATGAGATAACACTGGCGGCAGCCGAGGTCCTTACCATCTTCTCCAAAGTAGCTACTGCCTGGATCTCTAACCCCCTAGATCAGCTTCCAATGCTGCAGAGGTTCTCTGAGCTTTGGTCATGTCAATCAGCACGTTCTTAGATTTATCCACGTTATTCTATGTAGTTGAAGCCTGAGTGCCTTGTTACTGTGTGGGATTGTGCTATGGGAGTGGGCTCCCCTGTGCACAACCATCCCATTGTTGGTCAGTGTTGACCAGAGGCCCTAGGAACTTTGAGGGGCAGCCAGTCTCTGAACATATTTATCATGCCATTTGGCAAGGGCACATGTGCATTACTCTTGGGTGTAGCAAAGGAGAGGAACTCTGGAATGTGTATTTCTGGGAAATGAGTGTTTATCTCCAGTGAACGCCACTGTTATGCATCTACCCCATGCAGCCCCTTGAGTTGGGTGGACTGTTAGGACCCCACTACACCCTCATCAACCTTGGTATCCCTCTCCTCATCTCTCTGTGTCTCTTGACTTAGTCCATTCTGGGGAAGAATGGTTATAGTTAATGGTATAGACTGTAATGTCACTTGTATTTTCTGATTTAAAATTATACAATAAACTATTAAATATATTTATTTGACTACTTTCCCCAAAGCCCCTAGTGTTACACTTTTTCAATTTTTTCACTTGAACTATCTGCCTCTATTATTATTATTCTCATTGTTTTTTTGAAATTATTTATATATTCTGAATGCTATTTTTCTTTAAGGCAAAATTGCATGTATATGTCTGTGTGCATATATTATGTGATTTGATAGTCAGAAGTTTAATAGTGTTACAGAGGATCCTTTTTCTATTTATGATAAGTGCTTGTGAATGTCTGTCTTTTTTTCTTTATATATTTTACTTTTTCTTGTATAGGTCTCATTGTTTTAAAGCTCATCCAGATGTGGTCTCAGTCAGTTTAGATTGCTCTGACACATGCTGTGCTGGCTAATTTTTTCTTTTTTCTTTTATTTTTTTATTTAATTTATTTTACATCTCAATCGCAGCCCCCCTCCCTCCTCTCCTCCCATTTCTTCACCTCCCTACTTCCCCTCCCCCCTCAATCTACTCCTCCTCGGTATCTGCTCAGAAAGGGACAGGCCTGCCATGGTCATCAGCAAAGCATGGCATATCAAGCTGCCCTAAGACCCTGTATTCAAGCTGGGCGAGGCAATCCATCATGAGGAATAGGTTTCCAAGAGCCAGCTAAAGCACCAGGGACAGCCCCTGCTCCCATTGCCATGAGTCCCACAAATAGATCATGTTACACAACTGTCACATATATGTGGAGGTCCCATGCAGGCTCCGTGGTTGTTGGTTTAGACTCTATGAGTCCCCATGATCCAGGTTAGCTATTTCTGTGGGTTTTTCTGTGATGTCCTTGACCCCCATGGTATCTACAATCCCTCCTCCCTCTCCTCAGCAGGACTTCTGAGCTCAGCCCAGTCTTTGTCTGTGGGTCTCTGAATTGCCTCCATCAGTCATTGGATGAAGGCTCTCTGATGACAACCAGGGTAGTCACCAATCTTAAAACAGAGGATGGCCAATTCAAGATATGTATCCTTGCCTCCAGGAGTCTTAGTTGGGGTATGTCAACTTTACAAAGGCTAGAGTCATCTGAGAGGAGGGAATCCCAATAGAGAAAATGCCTCCTTACAATTGGGCTATAGGCAAGTCTGTAGAGCATTTTCTTAATTAATAATTATGTAGGAGGCCCCATCCCATTATTCATGGCACCATCCCCGGGCTGGTGGTCCTGGGTTCTGTAAGAAAGCAGGCTGAGCAGGCCATAAGGAACAAGCTAGTAAGCAGCACCCCTCCATGGCCTCTGCATTAGCCCTTGCTTCCAGGTTCCTGCCCTGTTTGAGTTCCTGTCCTGACTTCCTTCAGTGATGGACTACTATGTGGAAATGTAAGATAAATAAACTATTTCCTCCCCAACTTGCTTTTTGGTCATGGTGTTTCATCACAGCAATAAAAACACTAACTAAGACACCTACCAGGGGCAGTTTTACGAGGAAATCACTTGATTTTCAAAGTTCTGGACCTCAAGATATGAAAAACCAAGGTATTAGTGAGCTCTGTGTCCACTGAGGTTCTTCTGGGTCATGAGTGGTTGTATGCACATTTCATCTGGTGAAAGGCAGGATGGAGTTCTCTGGGGCTTTTTAATAGTGTCACTAAATCCCATCCCAAGGGCTCTACCCTTTTGACCCAGTAACCAGCCATATATCCCCACCTCTAATAGCATAACATTCAGGACTAAGAATTTGACATGTGAGCTTTGTAGAGATGTAGACCACCAGTCCATAGCAGACATAGTTTACATGCCATGCAATTTTCTCATTTAAAATATTCCATCTAGGAGTTTGTGGAGGTTTGTATAAAGCATGACTTATATGACCATCACAATTCACTTTAGACCCTTCTGTTGATCTCTTAGGATGATGATCCTTAGCAGTCGGCGGGCACCACACCTTTCCCATCAGTCCCACAGCCCTAGCCAACCAATGACAGATAGTCTTTTGTGACTGGTTCCTTTCATTTTGTGTCACATTTTCAAGGTAGATCTACACTGTATGTTCTATCAGTATTTCAATTTCCCTTTATTATCAAATTATATTCCATTTAGAACAGGATGGATCTAAGTTCAGTTCTCCCACTCATTAAACTGTGACTGGACATTCAGGTTGCTTTATTTCTTCTTATGGATAGTACCATGATGATGGACACCCATGGACAGGCTTCTGTGTGGAGCTGTTTGCAGTTCTCTGAGGCAGGAGAAGCTGAGGACGCCTCCAGAGGGACCCATGGGTGTTCCATGTTCCATCTTCTGTAGATGTGGTGACTGAACCACACCAGACTGTATGAGAGTTTATAGCTTTGTCTATGTAGTATATTACCACCTCTCACCTATAGCTGTCTCCGTGGGTGAGAAAGTGGTATCTGGTCATGTCTCCAATGAGTGATCTATGGTGCATTTTTCTTGTACTTTTTGACCATTGGCACTTCTGCTCTGGAGAAATGTCCATCCAGATCCTGTGCCCATTTCAGCAGAGTTGTCTTTATTATTGAGCTCCTGCTGCATCATCTCCTTATAACATACACGATCTGCTAATATTTACATTCAGCCCATGGGTCATCTTTCATTTTTAAAATACAATCTGCTGAAACACAAAGGATTTCAACATTAATGAAAGCCCATCTTATTAATTTTTATCTTGTTGTTTGTATTTCTGATGTCATATCGAACAAACCGTTGCCTGCTTTAAAGTAAAAATGATATATATCCACTTTCTGAAAAGAGTTTTATAGCTTTCACTCTTGTAATAAGCTCTTTGGCCTATTTTTATTTAATTTTTATATATGATTTGAGGTGAATGTTCAATTATCTCAGGACAGCTTGTTGAGAAGACTATTTCTTCCCCATTTAATTGTTTTGGTGCTGTGTCTGAAAATCAATTGACAATAAGTGTGTGGATTTATTTCTGGGCCCTCGGCTCTGTGCATTGATCTGGGTGTCTGTCCTTAGGCCAGGGCTGAGTGCCGGCATCCACTGTCTGGATGACTGCAGCTCCACAGTATGTTTGGAATTGATAGGTGTGAGTCCTTCAAGTTAGCACTTTTTAAACATTGCTTTGTTGCATCTAGGTTTCATGTGAGTTCTATGATCAACTTGTTAATTTTGGCAGAAAATGGTAACTGGGATTCTGACAGGTCCTGTAGTAATCTGCAGGGCAGGTTTGGAGACGTTCTCACCCTGATGATGCTTTACCTGATCCATGGTTAAGAGACACCTTTCATTTACTGAGATGTTTTACTTCTTTCACCATTTTTTATAGTTTTACTTTATTTTTGCTTTATTTCTCATTATTATATTTTCCGTGCTGTTATAAAAAGAATTGCTTACTTAACTCAGTGTTTAGAATTCTTAGTGACCATGTGTTAGATGCTGATGTTGACAATGGTATTTAAGCTCTTGCCTTAGAGTCTCATTCAGATAAGATTATGTCTACAAATAGAGGTAATTCTACTTCCTCCTTGTCCTAACTGGATGCTTCTTATTTCTGCTTTACATAATTGCCCTGGTCAAACCTTCAGTGGGATATTAAGTAGAACAGTAAAGAACAGACCTCATTATAGGATCTAAAGCTATAAACTTCTCGTCAGATAACAGGTATAACTTTGTACACCCAAATCACAGACTGTACCGCTTGAGTTAATTGAGTGTGTGTTCCTGTTGAGTTATTTGTCGATGCCCTTCACCAGGTGAACAACATCCCTTATGCTCATGGTTTTGAGGTCTTCATATCAGGTGGAGTGTATCATGATTCACATCTATTTTGAGGCTCAAATCTCTTGTCCATCATCGTATTAATTTGATAAATGGCATCATTAGTGGTCCACATGTTAAACAATATTCTGGGATAAACTCTATTTGGCCATTGAACCAATGTTTATATATGTTTTAATATTTAGTGTGTTTTTAATTTGCTAGTATTTACATTTGTGTAGATGGAATTTATTTTCATTTAATCCTGTAGGGTTATTTAGGGTTTCTATTGCTGTGATGAAACACCATGACCACAAGCAACTTGGGGAAGAAGGGGGTTTATTTTGCTTACCTTTCCATATCAAAAATCATCATTGAAGGCAATCATGGCAGGAATTTAAAAAGGGCAGGAATCTAGAGGCAGGAACTGAAGGAGAAGTCATGGAGGGTTGCTGCTTACTGGCTTGCTCCTCTTGGCTTGCTCAGCCTGCTCTCTATAACACCCAGGACCACCAGGCCAGGGTTGGCCTCACACACAATGGGCTGGCCCTTCCCATATCAATCAAGAAAATGTCCCACAAGCTTTCCCACAGGCCAATCTGGTAGGGACATTTTCTCAATTGAGGTTCCCTCTTCCCAAATGACTTTAGCTGGTGTCAAGTTGACATAAACCAGCCAGCACATGAAAGTAGAACATAGGAAATTCCAGACTATTTTCTGAGCTCCCACAGCTGGAGCTCAGGAGGATAATATAGAATCTCAACATACTCTGAATGGAGCTGACATATGTGGCCACCAAAACCACAAATTCTGAGTGAATCTCAACTTATTGACTATGACTATGACCTCACAAGAGCCTGTGACCTTCTCAGAAAGAGAATTTACTCAACAGAGTTAATCCTAAAAAATTATGTCAGGTTATTTAGAGAAAGCTCCACTACACTTAAAATATTAATCGAGCTTCCTTCTTTGCTGTCCAAAGGTAATCATCTCAAAATGTAAACATGTAGCTAAACCTCTACACCTTAAAAATGCATCATTTTGAATTCTCATTATGACTTAGTAAGGGGGTGAAGAAAGTGTCTTGGAGCTGAGTATCAGTTTTTAATCTTCTGTTATGCAATAGACTAGCATGTTGCAAGTGACTGAAATATGTCACCGAACTGCTGATATCTGCCTCTACAGCAAACTTTTCAATATAGCTTTTGTTTGGCTGTATTTCAGTTAGTTAGGCCATTTTTTAAAAAAATTTTCTTCATTTCTCTTAATGTCCAGAATAGTACTGGGAATTGCTTAACGTCATTAATTTTTTAAATGCATGTAAGATTACTTTATTATTTCCAAACACTGTATAAATATGAAATGTCAATAATGATGAAAACAGCATTAGACTTTCAGTGAATGCTTTAAATTTAATGACTCATCATAGTTTTTGTTTTGCCAGTTCATCCAAGAGTCATGTTTTTATGCAAATTAGAATATGCAATTGGGTCCTTAATCATTTATTAAAGACCACAGTGATGTTTAAAGGAAATATCTAGACACACCAGGTTAGCTGTGAAAACACACATAGGACCTATGAGTACAAGCCAAGGAGGTGAGTGGCATGGGCACTAAGGGATGCTGATACTTATCATCTGATCACTTGAACCTGACCAGGACACCTTTCAAGTGAAGAGCCAAGTAGCAAGTGAGTCAGGTCCTTCCCAGACAGTTTCCTGGCTCAAGGACATACCCGAGGTCAGTGGTGGAGGTGGCACCAGACAGAATGCTTCTAGCACGGTGAAGAATGGCTTACTCTTTCTGACTCACTGGGCAAACCCTAGCACTTCTTTTGGAAAATAACATGGGGCTCCTTCCAAAGATACAGTTGTTTCATTTGCTCAGTTCAGAGAGAGCAGATGAATAGAAATCTCAACACCAAGCAGCTGCAACATTGTTCTCCCAGGAAAGAATTCCAGCAGGATGATGGCTACCTCAGCCTACCACGTCCAGGGTTCCCAATGCACTCTTGAGAATCTGGACTTCTAAGCTTCTATTGGATTTTCCTTGGTCTGTGGAGTGATGATGTGGTTTACCTGTCTCCATGGCTACAAATAACTATCATTAAAGACAGTATAAATAGACAACCTGGAGTTCACAGGAAGAGTAAGAGCCCACCATCTCAGTATCCTTTGGCTAAAAGAGGCTACATCAGATCTGGTAGGCCAGGACTGGACTAGATGTTCCACCAGTGGCAAAAGGACTGTGGGCATCATAAGTGGCTTCAGTTGAGGAGACAGATACACAGCCTGCAGCACTGGAGACATGCCATCCAGGAAGTAAGAACATGTTACTGCAGCCACCCCTTTAAAAGTATGCAGTACCTTACCATAAAGATCATGTGTCCCCTGCAAATGAATACTAATGCAATATTTTGAATGTATTTCCTCGTTACCTGGAAATTTAGTTTAGAATTTTCTTGATCCTCAGAAATAAAGATAAGCCTTAAGGATAATAAAGCATGTACCATAGCAAACAGGAGTTCTGCACCAATAGCAACTTCACCTGGAGTTGGACCCTCAGACAGCCAATGCAACTGTTTCCCTGGAGTTCCTTCTGGTAGTGGTTTTGTTCTCATTACACCTGCAATAAAAATTCTGGACCTGAGCCTTCAGACTAGATTGCGTCATCTTAGGTACACCCTTTGGGATCAGTACCAAGAGTCTCACACCATAGTTGAGTTCAGCTGCACAGGACAGAGCCTCTCAAAATCTAGAAGTTACCCTGGGAAGTATGAACACCAGAGTGCTGTTAACACACACACACACACACACACACACACACACACACACACACACACACACATATATTTATAAATGAATGATAGATAATATTCTTCAGTGGCTTTATGAAGTGTGCCCCTGGAACTCTGGCCACACCATGGGGATTCAATGGGACTAACCCTGACCTCCATTCGCTATTCACCAGCAGGAGAAGTTTATATAGAGAAACCAGACATAGGTGTGAGCAACCCCACACATGACCTGGATCTTCCCTAAAATCTGACTCAATATGAAGCAACCAGAAGAAACTTGACCCTACAGGGTCCTCAGGGAACGAAGCAGTGACAGGTCAGACATTTAGATCGTCACAGACCTTTCCAGACACTTCAGGCTATGCCGACCTGTGCAGCTGCTGGTCTCTTCCTCCAAATTTGCGAATCTCTCTCTTTTCTTTTCCAGACCCTCAGGCTCTTGGTCAGGACATCTCATTGCTGGTCCTGCATGGCTTCAGGCTGTCTGAGGCCTCTTGGTACATTGTGGGATGGTCACCATCCTCCACAGCCTCCACCTACTGGATAGTTGCCCCCTATTCTGCACTGACAGTAAGCAGCAACATGACCAAGGATACAGCAACATGACCAAGGATCCTGGGGGCAGAGTTACCCTTGATGAAGAAGCAAAGTTCTAGATGTCTCTTATCTTTTTTTTTTTTTTTTTTTTTTT
The DNA here is from genome assembly GCF_004664715.2 of Peromyscus leucopus. NCBI lineage: Eukaryota > Metazoa > Chordata > Mammalia > Rodentia > Cricetidae > Peromyscus > Peromyscus leucopus. The sequence continues at coordinate 51,926,441 of NC_051081.1, read as the reverse complement.
GGTTTCTGGATCTTTCCTTTACCACAACTCCATTTTATTTCCATTCCCTGTATCTTCCAAAAACAAACAAATGAGCAAACAAAAAGAAACAAGTCATCAGGACTCATCCTGCTTAGGAATTACCCATGGGAGGTTGTGTCCCCCAACCATGCCACGTGAAGGATGAGTCAGGAATCAGACAAGGAGAGAGCTTGAAAAGGGAGTCCCTGGGTTTCCAGAGTGAGAGAAAGAACGCCGTGTGCACAGCAAGAATCAGAAATGAAGAAGATAGGATGCAGAGAGAAAGACACACACATGGCACTGTGGCTGTTGCTCGTGAAGCCCTGCAGGCCACCGGTGACAGTGGCATCATTGAGAGAGACCCGTGGAGAGGAGGGGAGGGATAGACTTATGAGTTCAGCTCCAGCAGGCACAGTGGGGACAAATGCATCTGGTTAAAATTTACTGGACACCGTAAGAAAGATATTTGTTAAACGTTGTCAGCGTATAATGAATGTGTGCTAATAACTCTGTGCTTTCTGGGGGTGCTATACATGGAAAGTATCATATAGGAAAAATTACTACTATTCATCTAATTTTGGAGAGAAAGGAGTGTTGGTTCACAAGAGCAGGCATGGTTTAGTCTCCTGAAGACGATCAGCTAACTTTGCTGAGAAAAGAACATAGGAAAAGGTACGGTGCCCTTTTCTTCGAAGGCAGCTTAACAGGCAGAGGGCCGATGGCTTCTGTTGTACAATGGAACAGCAGCTGAAAGCTCATGCCTTTCAAAAGTAGACTGGCATTTAATAGAGGGATGTGGAGAAGAAGGGGATGCTGAGATGAAGCCATATATACACAGCCAAGAAGAATGAACAGCTGAATTAAAAAACTGTCAACAATTTCCAGAATTTAAAATCCTGAATCATGACAGGACACTAGTGGAATTCAGGTGTTTCTGGTACGTGGACTGCTCTCACCCAATGTGAGGTTGAACTGTTGACCTTGTGTACATCCTACTTCACAAATGAGTCTGTCAGATACACTAAGCCTATAGGCTGAAGATGATGCCCCAACACTGTGGAGAAACCTCAGGTGACTGCCCAGGCAGCTGGCTGTTTCTGTCAACTCACAAATTTCTTGGAAGTTGCTTGCATGCACTTCCTGTTTTTATTTTTGTTAGCTAATATTATTCCCTTCTTGGGTCTCTGAGGGAGTTGAAGATTAGTTAGTTATGGTTGAAGATTAGTTAGTTATAGTTGAAAATTAATTAGGATAGAAAGTACATTAGATACATCTTGGATTTACCAAAATAGGATAGATAATGGAATTATTTTCTCTGATTTGTCAAATACCTGTTTAGGTATTTATTACTTGTATATATTGTATATAGTTATTGTACTTTTGTATATAGTTTTTCTTTAGTTATTATAACCTTTTGCTTTTTTTTCTTTTTATTAAAATAGAAAAGGGGAAATGTGGTGGTATTCTAATTATACTGAAATGTGATTTTGATTGTATGTTAATAAATAAAGTTGCCCGGGGGTCAGAGCTATTAGAGCCATAGCAAGAGTGTGGCGGTGGTGGCACACGCCTTTAATCCCATAGATCTCTGTGTGTTCAGGGATACAGCCAGCATTGGAGACATACATTCAGACAGTGACGAGGCAGTCACGTGTTTGGGTTTACAACCAATGAGAAGGCAGAATGACTAGAAAAAACGACTTACACACAGGAAATAGCTCTCTTTCGGGAAGCTGGGACAGCAGGCGGAAGGGTGAGATTTTAGCTCTGAGCTCTGACCTCTCGGCTTTCTCTTTTACATTGTTTCTGTGTTTCTTATTTAATAAGACGGTTGGTTACATCTACATCTGGTGCCCAATGTCATTAAGCTGACAAACATCATCCACAGATCAGCTTTGAACTACAAGGTGCTCAGAGCAAATTTGAGATGACTAGCTGAGATGATCCAGTCTCAAAGACTACTTGAATAAGGACTTGAGATAAACCCTGAACTTTGGCATTATACACAGACTGGATAATGAAGGATATAGTTACCTCTCCTAGAATTTGACAATTAACCTAAAATTTTTCTTTCAGGATAAAGAAAACTTCACCCATACCCAGTAGGAAGCAATTTTAAGAGTACGACACCCACATTCCCCAAAGAGGTGGTGTGGGGCAGGTGGTTTTTTGGTCTTTTTAATGGGTTTTGGGTCTGGGATAATTTTCAGTGTTTAGGGGGTTGGTTACAAGTTATTGTCAAGGGTTAGGAAAAAAGGCTAAGCAAAGGAGATTAGATTTAAGGTTCTTGTTTAAACAAAAAAGAAAGAAAAGAAAAAGACAATTACTAGTTTTAAATACTTTACATTGGATTGGATTGTTTTATATTGTATACAAATTTGAAACTGATATTGTTAGAAAATGCTATATGTATATTTCTAATTGTATTTATACCATTCATTTAACAATGTAATACAAATTTCTGATCCTTGAATGTTATTATTACCAACTATTAGGATATAAAGAAATGAAAGTTAGTAATTAGACATTACAATAGAACTTGTAGTCATATTAGATATGTTTTAAAAATTGAGCAGAGATGTTTTAGACAGGTCATCTTCAAACCCTTCAGAGATCTACAGAATATGGCATTTAAAATGTTTTAATAACTTAGAAAATTTTTCTTTTTTGAGACATGTCGGCTCCTGGCAGTACCAATCTACTTCAGAGAAAATATGGGCATTGAAGAAACTGCATATGGAGTCAACTTTCATTGTGGCAAAAGTTAGCCACTAGACAGCAAAGTATCCTCGAATCAACAGGACAAAATGGACAGACAGAACATGAAACAAGGGACTACTGATTCTTGCCAAAACAAGTGTGGTTATGGCTTTATCAAAAGGCATCTTCTGAGGCCAGGACAATATGGCCCCATCCCTGTTGTTTCTGTGTTTCTTATTTAATAAGATGGTTGGTTACATCTACAAGGATTTATTAGAAAAATTTTAAAGGAAATTAAGTTAAATAAATAAGAATTTGGGTCAACAAGTGATTGATAATAATTTAAAGCAACAAGTGATTGATAATAATTTAAAGAACGAGGTCTGTCATCTTAATTTTTAACTTGCTATTTAATGTATGTACCTATTTGTGAGATACCACATTGTAAGTGAATACCTGTCTATACTACTGACAGTTGAAAAAGGCAGTGTTCCCGCCTCCTGTAGTATTACTTCTAGTGGACTCTTCAGACTCTGCTCTGGTTCCTCCTAAATGCACAGTGAGTTGTTAGTCAGCTTTACTCCACAACTGTGGCTTAGCGATGGGTACAATGAGAAAGAATTTTCTACAAGGGAAAGGGTCACCCCCAGAGGACAGGGGGTGTGGGCTGCTGGGAGAAGACAGTCCTCAATGAGCTCGGCAGGGTGCTTAGCTCTGACTGGGTGTGTGAACCCCATATTTCACTTTATATTCACAAACGCCTGGAGAGGTTTTACCCCACTCCCATCCCCGAATGTCTTCATCCCAGGATGTCTTCATCCCTGTCTTTAAGAGCATGCTCTGCCCTTAGCCATGCTACTGACTCCCAGAGGTTTCTTGTTTACAGGTGTATTTTCTATATGACATGAACTCTCGATGGCAAGAATGTATGCTTGTTAATATCTCTATTTTCATTTATAAAAAGTGAAGAAATCATTTGCACACATTCTTGGAGGTCATGTATTCCTACTAACTGCTGCACACCCTCACTTTTTGTCTCGGAGATAATCCGATGGAATGGTTACCAGCATGGACTCTGGCTCTTCTGTGTTCTGAGTTGTGTCCAGATGTAGTCATTTACTTAGCTTTTTTTTTTCTATATGAAAAAATATAAATAATAGCAGAAGTAACCGCATGTAATTCTGGTGTGGTGGAATACACCTGTAATCCCAGTTCATGGAAAGCTAGGGCAGGAGGCTTGCCAATGTGGGGTCAGCCTGGGCTACAGAACAAGGCTTGTCTGGACAACTTAGAACCCTTAGTTTAACAACTGTCTCAAAAAATAAAATAAAAGCCTTCACTGAGTTCATCAACAAATGAATTGACACATAAAACATTAACGATGTTACTGAGTATATTAATAAGGTATACATTAGCTATGAAAGTAGCTATTGTTATTCTGACATTTGTTTCTATGTGATAGAAAGTATTTTACATACTAGATACTCCAGTAACACCTCATACAGTTCCACAGATATTTCTTAACTTGACAAATTCAGTTTTATGCACCCAGTCCTTTGTACTCATGTTAATAAGGTTATAACAAAGATTACTTAGATTAATAAATATTGATGGTTCTGTGTGGTCACTTCCTGGCAGCTTAGTGGGTGCTAGGTCTAACCTTGCAGGTTAGATGTCCAAGGTTAAGATCACAGCAGGGCTTTGCTCTGACACCTGCGGGAGACTCCCCCTCTGCCTCTGGCTGGCCCTGGGGGCTTGTCTGTGGTGCTGGTGCTGGTGCATCCTGGCTCGCAGTATAGCACAGCAAGCGCTGCCATCACCACGTGATGTTTTCCTTGGCATGCCTCTGTTTTCTCCTCACTCTGTCAGGATGTGGTTTAAACCGGTTCATGACCTCACCTGAACACGATGAATTCTTATGGTGTAGCTCTTTCCTCCAAGTAAAAGCATTCCCTCCTGGAGGGAAATTCACTAAGACACAGGAAGTAAATGAAACTGACAAAGGTTAGGGAGTCATAAAACACAGGATTCACAAAGGTCCTCCTGGGATTGTGTAAACAGTTTCTGGGGGAAGGGAACCCCACCTGGCTGAGCTGTTTGCAAGTCTTGGAGTTTTGGGGCAGCTTTCATGCATGCACCCCATGCTGGGCTGGGCTTTACATGATGCTTTTGAGTTATTCCATCCATGCTTGTGAGTGGCACCCCACCTGTGCTCCTAAAGTAACCCCAGTAAACTACTTACTTGTTAGGCTAGAATCAAATGGAGTTGTTTTGTTGTCTTTAACCCCCTTAGATGAATAGATGTGTGTGTATGTTCCCCTCAGAACGTCTGTACCGACCACATTTGGAAAGAGGGGCACCTACAGCCATGCTGTCAGGGATAGGTCCTTAACGTGTCCTCTGAGAGGATGCAATTTGATTCGAAGTTGCATAAAATACTGTTTGTGATGTTCTCAGTAGAACTCTGTCCTGCATCACCTCTGGGGGTTTCTTTGGTCATCCTCCTAATGGCCCTTCTACGATGTCATTTGCAATCATTACCTACATAACATTATAGATGCAGTTGCCTCCTTTTCCTGTCCCCTGCCTGCCCAGAACATGGTACTTTTTTCTGATTGAACCCCTAGGAACCAAACCTTTATATCTTTTCTGTGTTGGAATCACTGTCTCCTATACTGTTTCTTAACTAATTCTCATTTTTCCTTGCTATGTATTCCCACTGTCTTTTTTAAAATTTGTTTTCTTTTTCTTTTTCTTTCTTTTTTTTTTTTGAAACAGTGTTTCAATATGTAGCCTTGGCCAGCCTACATCTCCCTATGTAGATCAGGCTGGCTTCAAACTCACAGAGAACTGCCTGTCTCCACCTACAGAGTGCTGGATTAAAGGTGCATACCTCCATTCTCACTTTATGGAAGAAGGCATGATGGCCAAAGTTTTAGAATCCTTGTATTTTTTTTAAAGTTCTTTTATTCTATTTGCACAATCATCTGACAGCTTGTCTAGGTGTAGAATTCTATGTAGAAATAGTTTCCCTTCAAACTTTAGAGGCAGGTCTGTTGTTACTATGTGGCATAAAGGACTTTGTTCTCCAAGTTTTGATCTTTCCTATGGAGCTGAGTTTTTTCATGTCTGTCTCTGAGGAAGTGTTATAAATTCTCTCATGCTTTGCCCATGAGGAGACAGACCTGGAGAACACATTTACTCTGACTTTTACTAGTTCAATGTCTTTTTCCCATCTTCTTGTCCCCATTCTCAACACCCTTTCACATGTCTTCTTTACTTACTAAATAATTGTATTTGTTTCTACTGAACTTCCCTTTTGTATCAGAAGCTGTTTTTGTATGATAATAAGACCTAACATGCCTGCTAACAATGAGGTTATCAGACTGACTGGGGCCTCAGGAAACATGGGTGGGACTGGCCAGCTCCTTGGTACCTTTCTGGGTTACTTCACCTAAGACACTGTCAGTCAATCATCTCAGGACCCTGAATGCACTTGGATGAAGCCAGGGCCAACAATTCCAACAGAGAATGATCCTCCGGTCCCCTGTTAGGTACATATGTCTGCACTAACATTCTAGTGGCTACGCAGCTGAGCATCATAGGAGCTGCCTTCGCCGTCATGTTCAAGACTGCCCTCCTTTGAACCTCTCATTTTACTTCTTCACGTAATAAAACAAACCTGTGTACTGGTCTAAGAGGCACTAGTGAGCTGATGGGGACCTGGGGAGGTGATCATGGAACGGTGAGTGATGGAGGGTCTGTACCTGTGTGGATGCTCAGACCCAGCTGTCATAGCCTCCACACACAGCATCTTACTTTCCTTCATTCTTAGTGAGACCTGCAAGGCCTCGGTGTTCCGGTAACTTCAGTGGTCACCGGGTACCTCTTTGACATCACCCTATGCAGGTATTTTATTTGTGGCTCTGTTGCCTACTCCCCACTCCCTAGTAAAACTTAACTTCTCTACTCACATTCTATCGTCATCAATTCAGTTGCTGTGGACTTAGGGTTTTTTTTTTTTTTTTAATTTCCCACTATGTAGGAAAATGAACGTATATTCATCCTTCACCGGTAAGAAGACAACGAGGGTTATTTTGTATTTTACTTTGTTTTTATGAGCTGGGGGTTTGAACACACAATAACCACATGTGCTCCCAGTGAGCTGGACACCCCCACCCTACAGATTGTCAAGGTTTTCTCTTTTGTTTGTGGAATCTAACATAACTGTGCTGTGTTTTCAACCAGAGGGAAGGCTGCATTTTACTTTATTTTTGTTGTTGTGGGGTTTTTGCTTTGGTTTTGGTTTGCTTGTTTGTTTATTGGCTTGCTTGCTTCAAGTAACTCTGCATTGACCAGCAGAACTATTAAAGAAAGTTTTCCTTTCCCTGTGGCAGGCAAGACCTCTCTTAATCTTAAAAATGTGTGTGTTGGGTTCAGCTTCACAGCTTCCTGTTTCCTTTCTCTGAAAGAGCATTGCTCTCGCTTCTGTTATTAAAACACAGCAATCTGCCCTGTGAAACCACAAAAGGAGAAAAGCACAGCCCGTGATATAAGAACTCCATCTTTCTTTTTCCTTTCTCCTGCAATGCGATTGTCTTCCACACCCTACAGTGCGTATCTGAACAACTGGCAGTCCCAGTATGTATTACGGAGCCATCTCCCTCCGCCGCCGCCACATTATATAGTGAGCCCTTTACCGCATTAATTTTTCCTTTACTGTGTGATTTGTAATTGCTCGAGGGGATTTAATCTTACAGATATGCCATAATTCACTTCTTTAAATAGTTTGCCAACAGTGAGTATTATGTAAATTTTAACTTGTCTATTTCCCGTGCAAAAACAATTCCTCCGACTAATTTGTGAGTCTTGGCTGGCTGTGAATTAACTTTTCCTCGCTCCCTGTTTACTGGATGTATTATTGTTGCTATGATGATTTTTCTCTCCCAGGCTCTGGAGTCTTCTCAAATAACTGACCTGTGGATTCTATGTCAGAAACGTGCTGACTTGAATTTAGACTGGTGTGCCATGATGCCCAACAGCAACCCCCAAGCTGCTGCCCACAGTGGTCCCTTGGCTGTTTAGAAAACTTGCTCCATATGCCCAGCCTTCTTCAACCTCTGCAGGGATGATGTTCCTTTGGGACGCTTCTCCCTTAGCCACCTCAGTGGGCTCTCTGCTCTCTCATCTCCTAGGACGTGGCCTTCTCAGCAGGACCTGCCCTGAGTGTCTGTTCTCTCTCCTGCTCTCTTTACATTCCTGTCTCCTTCCTTCCTCCTGCTATCACCCCCTTTTTAATCCTATGGGAATCACGACTTTTAGTTATTTATCACTTCTACTCTTTGACATGGCCCCTCCCCCAGAAGAGCAAGGTCTTGTGTGAGGGGTGGTACCCTCACACTACCTGAGACATCAGGAATGCTGGCTGGGTCTCTTATATAAATAAAACACACGTTTCTTATTCTAAAATACATTTTATTTTTAATCAGTCAGCACATACTGTGGACTTCGTATCAGGCCGTAGGCAGGGGATGAATTGATACCTGCTGCCAAGGGTTTCCCAGCTGTGTGAAGAGATAAAGGAGGCAGAAGCCACCTTGGTGTGTGCACTCTGTGTCCGGTTCCAGGCTTCCAGGACACCATGGACTCTGGGAGGGAAGAGCCAGGGCATGCGTGGAGGACACGTGCAGAGGGAATGCTCACAGATGATCATTCCTCATATGGACAGTCCAGGGGGAGCAGGCTCCCTACTGTGATGGGGACAGGGCAGGAAGCCCACATCTGACCACCGTGAAGCTTCCATGAGAAGTTTTCTCTCTTCTATAAGGAGTTGGGAAAAGTGTGGTGGGGGTAGGGATTGAAGTTTTTAATGATCAAAAGGACACTTTCAATACCAAGCAGTGCAAAAAGAAATAAATGAACACACATATAAATAAATACATGCTAACATGACAATTGAATAAAATAGATGTTTTAGGTTTATAGCTTTAGGTGATAGTTGAAGCTATGGGTGAATATAATTATCCAAGATGAACTGTGAGAAAGTAATGAAAATGAGAAGAAATTTTGGAAAGGGCCAGTCTTCAGTAGGTAAGGAAGGGTAAGCCAACAGAGACAGACACAGTGACCTCATGAGAAAGGGACTAACTGGAAGGGAGAAGAAATGGAGATGAGAGCATGGAGGATTATTCTGAGAGAAGCATGCTATCCAGAAACAATACTCCTAGCGAGAATTGTGGCAGGTGAATAGAGACTGGAGATTATATATCAAGATTAACAAATGAAAGAAGCCTCAGAGAGGGGAAGCCTTCCTCACATGGGCTTTACTCAACTAATGGACTGTACTCAGGGCAGTTTGCAGAGAAAGACAAAACCCTTCCTCTCCTGGACTTCACTTAAGGAACAGAATTTTCACCAGAAAAGGCAAGGTACAGAAATATGTATGAAAATGTCCAGTAAATGGTCCCATACGTTGTGACCCTGTAGTTTCGTAGGCTTTTCTTCAGCTCTCTGACCAACTCTCATTCTTGAGACTGCCTTTCTGTTTCTTAATAGGCTGATGATATTTCTATTTGCAACATTGTGTCCCTGAAACAGTTCATCGCCCTCTGACACAAGACATGGCCCCGAGACTCAGATCTGCACCTGAGAAGGTGCTCGACCCCTTACAGGTGAGGCCTGTAGGCGACAGAGACCTCGGGAAGGCAAATTCCATGGCACAGCCGAGAGAAAGCGGGTGTCATGGGATCCTCATTTGCTTTTAAGTGTCTTGACTCTTCTTAATTCATTTTTGCTTTGTTGTGTTGGTGTCTCATATAGCTCAGCCTGGCTTGACCTTGTTACGTGGTTGAGGATGACTTTTACCTGGTCCTCCTGGCCTCCACCCTCGAGTGCTGCAATTACAGGTCTGTTCCACCAAGCCAATGTAGCTGTTCTCTAACAACTAAGAAAGGCAAGCACAGTGAGAGATACAGAATTTCGAGGTTTTCTTAGAGTCCTAGCCCATGTATTTCAGGTGTGTGCACATGTATTAGTGTTTTGTGGCCACACCTGTGACAATTCACACATGTGAGAGTCAGAGGACACCCTGAGGGGTTGGCCCTTGTACAAGGAAGGGTCTTTTTGTTGTTGTATATACCAGGCTACCCCGCCCATGAGTTTCTGGGGACTCCATTGTCTCCACCTCCCCTCTCCACATAGGACTGTTAAGATTAAAGATGCTTTCAGTACGTGTCAAGCTCTTACATCATTGGATTCAAACTCAGGTCTGCAAGCTTGTGTGGCAATCATTTTTAACCACTGAGTCATCTTCCCAGCCATAACATATTATTACAGATATTTCATTCATGTATATGTATTGTACAATGTGGTGAGTTCCATGATGGCATTTTAAGGTACATCCTGTATTTTGAGCTTGTTTATCTTCTATTACCATCTCTTGTCTTCTGATTCCCCAATCTACTAGAAAATACCCCCTTTCCAAATCATCCCTCATCTATTTATGGTTGTGTGTGTGCACATGCACACATGTGTATGTTTAAGTATAGGTCCTATTTAAAAGCAAAGGGCAGGTCTCAGCAGTGTGACATTTGGAGTCTAAGGCCATTCAAAAGAATGATCAGCTTCTTGCTGCCCTCTTGTCTATCCATTATTAGATTTATCCTGTGTGGTTCTGTAATAAATGCGTGGCTCATGATGGAAAGTTCCCATTACTGAGTTCCTGGAGACTCTCATATAACTGCTCATTTAAATCACTCTCTGTAGACAAACTGCCAGAGAAGGTGGCCTTTGTGCCAGTCCACAGCATCCTGGACGGTCTGTATCACCCGCACCAGGGTTGCTTCAGGGGCCAAGGTGCAGCAACATTCCCTGTGCAGTGAAGAGCATGCAAATGGTGGATCACAATGGTTCTGTGGCCGCCGCTCAGGGTGACCTAAATCCAGCTTGAGCAAAGAAGGTCCCTCTCTGGAGTTCTTGACAAGCTAGAGAGTCACTCACAGCTCCTTCCTGACAGACCCATGTCACTGTAACAATGCCTTTGACAGTGTCGGCTGTCTGGAAAAGCAGTCCTGGACCAAGTCCAGCTGTGGCTCCGCTGAGGGAGTAGTACGCCTCTGCCTCTTCCAGCTCAAGTCCAATTAGTCACCAGTATGTGGTCAGGTCTCTGTCCATCTTTCTGCTATTCTGCATGCAGCCACATCGGGTGCTGGCTCACTAGGATATACTGCCGGTGGGCAATAGGACTGCTGGGTGGACCTCTGCTAAACAGGATCCATCCCAGGCCTCAAGAGTCATGACAGAAACTGGAAGCAAGGTGTCTGGCAAGCGCTTTAACCAGAGCCAGGCTTCTCTCCGTGCTTACTGGGTATCGGCTGCTCTAGTCCTCACAGAGGTAAAGCACTCTCACCTCTGCTGTTACAAGGCGAGAGCAAGGCCGGGAGAGAGGAGCCATACAGTGGTGGGTGCTGAGTGGAGAAGCTGAGCTCAGACCAGGCAGCCTGGGCCATGCCTGCAGCAGGGCCACCCTCGGCTCACTGTGTCTGTATTCTGCTAATAGCACTGTTACCCCGTCGCCATTCTGGCAGGTCATCCTGTATGTCTCACCATCTGATGAAAGCCAGCCGATTAAAATCACCCCTCCCCTCCACACCCGACCGTTTAATCAGAGAGGCTGTCTCTTTAGGAATCACCCCTGGGATGTTACCAACATTTCAGTGATGGAGCTGGGCCATCCTTAAGGAAGCTGCCAAAGCCTCTGCCTCAGAACAAAGTCTGAGCCCTTAGCAGCTACTGTGACAAAACATCCCATGTGCTCTTGCACCCTGAGCTCTCTCCACATGGATGGAATGTCAAAACCCCAGCTTTGGGCTTGAATATTAATTAGCATTTAAGACTCATTAAGCTGGTTTTGGTGATTTATTTCATTCTGTAATTAGATATTATAATTAGATTATATCTATCAGATTTTCAACTTTCCTTTAATAGGAAACTGTTCGATACATAGAGATATAAATTTATCAAATTATAACACCTCATTTGAACTAGACTGTAAATCTCGTTTTGAAATACTTGAGTGATAGCCTAATGGTGGTTCTGTGCTTATGTGTGAGTGTGCATTTTCTAAGTGGTCAGTGTGCCCCAATGGGATGATAGGATCCTTGGTGTGTGACATAACCATCTCCTTCTATTAAATTTCGACCTTCAGAACTCAAAGAGGTATGTGTGGCATGGCACTATATATTGCTAGGCTACAAATCCTTTGTAGTCCTTCTTTATTATGAAAACAGCATTGAGGAAGACATAGGATAAACTAGGAGCTATGCATGGGGTTTCCATGAACCAACACTAAAAGCAGGAGATAATAATAACAACAACAATAATACCCTACTGTTTTGCAGGACATGTGAAGATAAATCTCCTTAATGAGAAGGTGAATCTCCACTTTACTACAAGCTGAGCAAAATTAGAGTTGGTAGCATGACTCATGTGCACACTCACACACACACACACACACCTACCTGTATGTACACACACTCATGTGTACACACACACCACATGTACATATGCACACATACATGCATACACACACACCACACACGTACATATGCACACATACAGGCACACACAAATACATATGCACATATACATGCATGCACACACATACTTACATGCACAGGCACACACACACACACACACACACACACACACACACACGCACACATGCACACACATACACACACACCTATATGTACACACACTCATATGCACACATACACCACACACGTATATATGCACACACACATACACACACCACACATGTACATATGCACACATGCACACACACACACACACATGCACACACACACACACACACACACACACACATACACATGCACTCTTTTGGAGTGAAGACAGTTCAGAGCTGCTCTGGTCTGGTTCCCCAGTGGGCAGTGCAGCCATTGTTCCTAGCCAGTGTTGGCATGATGCCTGGTCAGCCTGATGGCTGGTTCATCCATGATGCTTCCTTTGGGGAGGGGAGCACCTGCCTCTGGGATGCCTGCTGAAGAGGAAGGCTCCAAGGTTCAGGAGTGGCTGTTTCAGCATTGGCCCTATTTTCATGTAAAGACACAGATACTGTATTTTCTTAAACATAAATGTGGACATATGGTCTGAAGCATGTTCTGAAAATGGGGCAGAATATTTGATATTGGTCTGTCCCAGACAGTTCGGGACATATGGGCATTGTGTGCACGGTGAATGCGGATCTGAATTGCTCATTCATCTCTTGGTGCCCAGAGGTGTAGTTCTGGGAGAGCTCACTGTCTCTGATGCCTGAGCTTGGAGTTGGCCAGGGTCCTGAAAAAAACTCCTTGTTTCTCTGCCTCTGTCTTTCTCTGTCCAGGTCTCCAAACCCTCCCCCCGCCCCCCCACATCCCCCCCCATCACACCTCCAACAACTCCACCCATGCATACATGCTTACATGCTTTCTCACAGACCTTCTTAAGGTAGGGAAGTTTACTGAGTTTGATGGCAGCTGCTATTTTTATTGGTGCTTTTAGAGGCACTTTTCGGGGGGGGGCGCTGTATAATTAAAATGTTCATCTTGGAGACTGTGGCAGGAAGTCATCCGACATGTACCTGCTCCCATTTGGTGCTGGGCAAGCCAGAATGGGTGAACTCAGCCAATTGGAAGGCCAAGGAATCTCCCACTGCAAATTAGATTTAGGGGTATCAGCTAGGAAAGAAAGCTGGAAATGGAAAATGAGAATGAAAGTCTCAAAAAGGTGAAGGAAGAAGAGGATGGGAGGCACTTTATCAAGAGGGAAAGTTTGGCTTGTAGAACAAAGCCAAAACCAAAGCTGGGTGGAGGCCCATGATGAGCAGCTTGTTAGAGCCTGTCCCTGGAGAAGACAGGAAAGGACTGGAACGGTGGAAGAAGGTCTCCTGAGATGGGAGGGCCAAATGGAATGGGCCTGATGTGTGATCCCCACCTCCAGAAGATGTCCGCTCTTCTATCATCAGTGAGGGTCTAAAACCCAGCCAGGCCAGCTCGCTGGCTCACCTGGGAAGGCTTCCTATCAGGCCAAGACTGTTCTCAGCAGAGGTTCACAGCCCACGGCAGCAGTACCAAAGCCCTGGGTGGTGGTGTTGAATCCCAGAGATGCATCTGGGAAAATGTAGACCTGAACTTCACTGAGTCAGACTTCAGTTTCATGGCACACTGATATTTTGGGGTCATGTGCTATGTGCTTGAGCTTCATGGAATACGTGTGTCACTTTAACCTGCTTTCATCCCTACTCTGCCGTTCATCCCAAGATCTGCAAGAGTCCAAGCACTCACGTGGACCACTCTTCTAAAACGCCACAGTTGGCCCTGTCGGTGACTACAATGAATGCACCTAGCCCATCTGGCCTGTCTGGACACCACCCGAGCCCTATTTGATTTTACCCTCCAGGCGTGTCTAGAAATACATTATCCCTATTGAATATTTATGCATTGTTCATGGTGGGCCCGCTGATGTAGCAAGCCCTAACTCTACCCTCAGGTAGCACTCATTCTTATAGAGAAGAAGGCACCAAACACATTTAAATCTCTGGTTTACATTATCTGTCCAGGTAAGCACCAGGCCTTTGTGATACCATGTGAGGAACACAGAGAGCACTCGAGGTCAGGTGGGCCAGGGATGCTGTTCCAAGTAGATTACATGGAACCTTCAGTATGAAGAGGAGAGAAGCATCCAAGCAATGAACACAGGAACCTACTTCCAGGCAGGGGTGTCAGGAACCGTCTTGAAGGATAGAAAAGATAGACTCTCATGAGGCAGAGTGGTTTACCAAGGGCTGGAGTGCCTAAGGTATAGCCATCAGAGGCAGAGAGCGAAGGCTGTGTGCTGTAGAGAAACATATAGAGTATGAACAGAGGAGGGTGTGCACAGAGAGTGTGGAGCCTTGGTATAGGAACTGAACATGCCATTGCCACCATGACAAGCCCTAACTACTACTGGATGTCTTCTTTGTTCTAACCCTTCACTTCCATGCATGGTTGCATTCCACCTCAGATGCACACTCATGAGCAGGACGCAGGCTAGCTCTATATGTTTCTCTTCTGGACCAACCAACTTTCTCTCACAGTCTCCCATCTCTCTCTTTTTTTTTAACTTCAAGTGCTAACTCCTCCAGAGTTTGACTGATGGATTTCAGCCTCTCCTTTACTGATGGCCTGTATTTGGCCCAACATCTATTCATTAGCTGCATCCAGACATGTATGAGGCAGGCTTAGTGCCCTGCTAGGGTCTATGATACTAGGCTTTGTCCTCCTGTGCAGTGATCAGTTCTCTTGCTGCATGGCCTTCTCAGCCCTCCTCCATTCCTCAGACTATCAGATCCCAGGGTTTTCTGCCATCTACTCTCCTGGCCATCCCTACTGGACAGATGTCTGGATCCTGGGGTCTCCTGATATCCAGCCTCCTGGCCTCTACCAGTGCTTAGATGCTGATGCCCTTCAGGATCACTGCTGCCCACCACTGTTGCTTGGAAGGCTTATCTGTGTGCTGTGAGTATCCACTCACCCTGCAGGCCCTTCTCATGAAGCATTGCCCCTAAACCTTCTCTGATTCACCAGGTAAAATCTACTTGTTAGACGTCCCATCTCTGGTCTGCCCCTCCCTGCACTGACTTGAAAGCTCCTAACTGTCCCATCACCATTCAGAGTTCAGAGAACAGCAGAATGTCATCAAATTCTAAAAGAGAGGTCATAGCTCTAATCTAAAAATTCTCCCTTCCCCCCACCTCTCCTCCCCCTCCATCCCTCTGTTTTGGTTTATTGAAACTGAATCCTGATGTGCAGTTCAAGGTGGACTCAAACTTGTAATTCTGCTGCCTCAGCCTCCTGTATGTTAGGATTACTGGTATATTCCACCATGTTTGCCTGCTAGAGCAGTTTTCTGGAGGTAATTTTCCACTGTGGAGAACCTATTTGCCAAGAGTGTGTTCTCTGGGGATCCATTCTGAAATGGCAGTTCATCCAGCAGCCAGAGTCACTCACCGCGACACAGATTTCAATAGTGCCGACTTCGCCTTACAATTTCTCCATTGCACACCCCAACCTAAGCCTGGTCTAGGACAGCTCGAAGTTATGCTCTTGCATCCAGGCCACAGATAAGACTTCGTTGGTATAACACAAATCTTAAAAGATCTTATAGTAAAACCCAGAGCTAGTTATCAGGGTGAAAGCTGAAAGATCAGAGAAGCAGAACAGCCAGCCACTAACTTACTTCTATGAAATCCTCAGCCTCAAGAGAGTGAGTTCCTGTTTCCTGATGCCTTATATACCTTTCTCTGCCCTGACATTACTTTCTGGGACTAAAGGCATGTGCCACCACTGCCTGGCTCTGTTTTCATTGTAGCCTTGAACTCACAGAGATCCAGAGGGATCTCTGCCTCCCAAGTGATAGGATTAACGGCGTGTGCTACCACTGTCTGGCCTCTGCATCTAATCTAGTGGCTGGCTCTGTCCTCTGATCCACAGGCAAGCTTTATCAGGGTACACAATACATCACCACAGGTTGGGGCTGTGGTAGAAGAGGGACACCATCCCTCTCTGGGCACCCCTCTTTTCCCAGATGTCCTATGGATACCTGGTCCATTTCTCTCTTCTGGATTGTCTGTTACTTACACACTTGCAGTTTCTTTATGCTCCCTTACGGGATTGAAGGACTCTTCCACAGGGGTTGTGTGAGACCATCAGAAAACACAGATCTTCACATAATGATTTATGACAGTAGCAAAATTACAATTATGAAGTAGCAATGAAAATGATTTTATGTTTGGGGGGTGACACAACCTGAGGAACTGTATTAAAGGGTCACAACATTAGGAAAGTTGGGAACCACTGTTCTAGAGTTAGGTTTATTGTGAAGAACATGGTTAATATTTCTTTTGTTGCTGTTTTTGATGATAACTTTTCAGCTTATTTTTCCAAAATAAAATAGAATGCTAGTTCAGCAACTTTCTAATCTAATGTTTTAATTTATATTTTTTGTGGGGGGGGGAAGATGAGATTGGTATAGAGCCTCACTGTATAGTCATGGCTAGGTCTAGGATTTGTGGAGTCCAGGACTGGTCTTGAACATGTAGAAATCCCCTCACTTTTCCTTCTGAGTGCTGGGACTGCAGGCATATGTCACTATATCTTGTTTTAGTATTTTAATTACTGTCAATTATGAGGGCTATCAGGTCAGCTCAGGGTATAAAAGTCCTTGGGACCCACATGGTGGAAGAAAAGAACTGACTCCTATAAGTTATTCTCTGACTTCTCCCCCAACACACACACACACACACACACACACACACACACACTCACACACACACTCACACACACACTCACACACACACTCACACACACACTCACACACACACATTAAAAAAATAATGAAATGAACCTTAAGTATTTCTATTTTTATTTACAAAGCCATAGCACCTATAAATAACTTCTCTTCTAGTTAGAATTCCTAGTAAGACGTTGAGCAGGAGCAATGAAAAGTGGAAAATGCATCTGGTTTGTGATCTCAGGTGTGACACTGTCTTTGATTCACTGATCACTGTCCCAACAAATCCTTGAAACTCTGCCAGTGGGCTGGTGTCAAATCCCGAACTAACAGCAGAAGGAAAGGCAGCCCACATCCAGGCGAAACAACTACCTCGGGTGCAGGGTGACATTCAACCAGAACATACAGCAAGAAAAGAAATTGAGAAGAAAATCTGCAAAACCGCAAACAGACAAATAATGGTAAGAAGTACACAGATGCATGGCAGGAATGGGCATTGGGAGACTGGATGTGAGCAGGCATGTTCTGTGCGTCTTGTGTCTAAATGGTGGATGCTGTGCAAGGTCAGATGGTAAAGACTTAGCAGAGACAAAAATGATGAAAAAAATCCACTAAATTTAAACCCTAGACATGAAAGGACTCTAAATGGATGCTGAGAATGGAATCCTCAGAGGACCTCATGGTGCTGAGGGAGGAGTCCTTGTCCTTGAAGGTACATGGCTTGAGTCACCCTAAGGGCCAGTGGGACAAGGGAGGACAATGAGCAATCAAAAGACCCTGGGGCTGTACGATAGAGTTCACAGGTCAAAAGGCATGTGCCTGGAGCAACAGAAAAAGTAGGTAGCAATCCAGAGACAGAGGAAATACCTGAGAAAGTGATGACTGAAAATATCTAAAAGTAATGTGGACTGTGAAATACAGGCCTATAACAACAGGGAATACTCCCAAGGCAGTTACCCAACATTGAGAAAAGGATTGAAAGAGAAAAGCTGGCAATTTCACAATCATGGTAGGGTCACCGAGCATACTTCTCTTAACGGATTAAATAGTCATTTTTTTTTTAACTGTAGAGAATGAATGTTTATATATCCCCCGAATTAGTATTTTGAGTCCCTGATGGGCAAGCATTAGAGACAGAGCCCTTGAGGGGTGATAAGGATTAGGGGAGACCTCAAAGGCCCCACAAAGCTGCATCCCTCTCTGTGTGATACCACGAAAGATCCCAGATATGTCTGCACAGATCATGAGTTTACTGCCTCCCTCCAGAGATGTGAGGAATAGATGTGTGTTGTTAAGACATCCGGTATGTGTATGTTGTTACGGCTGTCTGAGCCAATATTAATAGGTATCTAAAAACACAACATACATTATTGTAGAATACTCATAATTTTAAGCAGTTATAAAATATTTAGTAAAACACACTATCTATGGAGTTATTAATTGGGACTCACCATATTTTATATGACCAGAATTTTATAGACTACATGTACAAACCATAGTAGAATTAATTGGGATATATTTTATTACCAAGAAAGTTCTCTTCCAGTTATTTTGGGGTGGATGGTATGCTGCTATTAATTCTGAGTATCCTGGAACACAGACGAATACCAGAACTCATCATTCCTATTCAATTGTTTTGTGCCTGTTGGCCAGCCTCCTTCCATTCAGACCTCTCCATGCTCCCTTGTGTCTGGTTAACATGCTGAACCCAGAGCATATCAAGTTAAGTACAAAGAATCCAGATTCAGACAGCAACACTTTGTACCACAGGTCTGCAGAAACCAGGGTGCTTTATGAGCACACGAGCACAAGGTGTCTCTTAGAAGCCAGTTGGGAAGAGCTTCTCTTGCCATCTGCAGTTAAGACAGCTCTGAGGCCGGTGGTTCTTATGGATCTGGGCTAGCTGCGTCATACAGAAGTCTCCTACAGTAGTTCTTAACAGCAACTTCTCCCTGTATCTTGTCTGACATAAGCCTGGAGTGCAGATGGAAATGGGGTGCTCAGGAGGAAAGGCAGTAAGGAAGGCCTGGAAGGGAGCGAAACCCATCTGTTGGGCGCATATTCCCACTGGATGGCATTTGCCTCTCCTGTCATGAACTCTGCAGGGGAGCTTGCCTGGATTATCTTCACCATTAATTTCCTGAAACCTTCCAAGGGTAACCCATGGGAGTAATGTTTTATTTTTTAAATTATTAAATGCAGCTAGGACAAATGACTCAGGTCTGTTATCCCAGCTACTCAGGAGGCTGAGGTAGGAGAATTGCAAGTTCAAAGCCTGCCTGGCCTATAGAAAGAGTTCAAGACCAGTCTATGCAACTTACTGGGACACTGTTGCAAAGTAAAACTGTACAAAGAAGGCTAGGAATGCATCTCAGTGTTGGAGTGCTTGCGTGGCACATGAGAGGCCCAGATAAGAAGATAATTACATTGCAAATTGGTGACTTTTAAAAGCGTGGGATTCTAGGAAATTATTATGTACTAAGGATACACTTTGGTCTCCATGGGAGCTGAGTATCCTCTCCCCTTGCCCACCAACTGCATTGTTAAGCTATGGCTGCCAAGTTCATAAATATTTTATTTTATTTTTTTGGTGGCAGAGCATTTGCAGAGTGACATAAAGTATGTAACTGTAAGCCATTGTTGGGGTTCTCAATTTACTTCTCTCCCCCTTGACAGTTGTATTTTTAATTTTCAAAGCAATCTACATAGCTTTCTGCCTGGACTGCACTGACTTCCATTGCCACCAACTCTGTATTAAAGCTTCCTTTTCTCCACATCTGCATTGGCATTTGTTGTTTTTATTTTTGGGTGAGAGCCACCTTGATTGGGGTGAGGTGATATTCCATGATCCTTTTGACTTGTAGTTCCCTGGTGATGAGGCATGTTGAACATGTGGGTGTCTTCTGATTTACGTCTACTCAGATCTTTATTTGTTCTCATTGGATAGCGTTTTGCACTTTCATCGTTGTCTGTATTTGAACCCCTTGGAGTAACAGTTTGCACATATGTTCTCTAGTACTGTAAGTTGTCTCCTAACACTATTGACTGCTGCCTTTGCTTGATAGAATCATCTTAGTCTGGCATAATTCCATTTGCATGTTTTTACTTTTGTGGTCTGTCCTGCCAATGATCTATCAATCCTATTATTGTGTATATATACTCAAAGGAAATGAAATAACATATCAAAGTGGTTACTGATTAGCCATGATTGAATTATACAAAGAACCACTCCTTAACCTCTTGAGAACTCCACAGAAGTTAGATGAGTTAGGGTGGACCCAACAAGTACTTGTTTGTGTCCCACTCTCCATAGTCCTTTGACAGACTTCTGTGCTTCTAAAATAACCTAGTAAATTCTGTGAAATCAAGGGTTAATGAGGTAATTTCTAATTCTGTTAAAATGGTTTATTACCTTTTGAAAGGATGTAATGGTCTTGCTGTAGAGAATGTCAGGCACCACGTGATACAAACTTCATTTTGTGTAGACAAGAAAAACTGAAGAATGAAGGCGCTAGCTCCAGTTTATGCAGCTAATCGGAAGAGAGCTCCAATTAGACACCTGGCTGATGGCTCATAGAAGTGCACACATGCAGCCAGAGATCATGAGAAGGAGCCCTGCAACACTGCATCATGGCACATAAGTCAGCTGGAGGCTGTCATCCTGATGTTTAGGAATACGATATCCTGTGGGGACAATGCAGCAAATGGCGAGTGCATTCCAGAGTATGCCACAAAAAGATAATTTAAATTTAGCCTGAAGTGTGGTCCAAGCAGAGCATGGATATGGCAGTAGGTAAATTCCTGACTGTCGGATCTTGAGGGTCTCAGCCACTCAAATAACCTTGCTTTTCAGATCTCCAAAAGACACCCAAAATGCTTCTCAAATTCTGATTATTCGTTACCATGGCAGAATGTTCTGGGCACTTTTTTATGCTCAGTACTAGGCTCTTTGCTGTGTGCAGAAGCATAGAACTTCCTCGCTCACAGGAGATGTGTCACAGCATGAAACACATAAAGTAAACTTCATTCTAGGAGGTGTGATGGCAGAGAATGTGCTATGGGAAAAATAAGACAGAGAGATGTTAAAGAGGCCAAAGAAGGAGAAATAAATGTAACTCCAAATCAGACAGCACCAAGGACATGTGAAAAGGGGAAGAATGGTCATATGCATGTATGTGTGCACACATGTGTACATGTGTGCAGGTGGAGGGAGAGAAAGAACAAAGAGGAGAACATGAGTTCATGTTTTGCTGGGGGAATAGTAAGGAGGCAGTGATTGGGGCTAGATGAAGAGATCAAAAAATATTTGGTTTTCTGTGATGGTCTCCATCTGCTACAGAGAGAAGGTTCTTTGATGGTGAGTAAGAGTTACACTTACCTGTGGGTGTAAAGAGAAGTTTTAGAATGTAGTTTGGCATTCTGTAGACAGGGGTGGTAGGTGGTAGATCTTTGATCCCACAAGCCCTGGATAGATTTCCAACACCATGAGTTTCCTTCTACTGAGTGGAGCTTAAGTGCAATTAGACAACTATTGGTTACTGCCAACATGTGAGTGTCCATATTGTACCTTTAGGGCTTTCTTGACATGCTGGTCATGGCTGTGATTTATGGGGGTTATAAATAAACAGAACTATTGATTTCTTCCTTCTCCTAGCAGCCTGCATAATATTTTCTGGTACTACGTAGGGAAGACCACAGGAAGGAGGCTTTCAAGTTAGACCCAGCCCAAATAATCCAAATTATATGTTCTAAGTACATGAGATCTTCAGCATACTTCAACAACTGAGAGTCATCCAAGAGCCACAGTAGTGGTCTATGTTGTTTGAGGAGTTTCTTCGACTATAGCCTCACCAACAACCCAGACAAAGGTTTCTCATGTCTGGTATAGAAGTCTTTGTTAGATAGTTGTCTAGTTAGGATTTCTTTGCTGTGATTAAAACATCATGACCAACAGCAACTTGTGGAGGAAAGGGTTTATTTTAGCTTACAATTGATAATCCATTATCAGAGAAAGCCAAGGTAAGAATTTAAGGCAGGAACTGAAGCAGAAACCATGGAGGAATACTGGCTCACTCCTCATGACTTACTTAGCCTTCCTCTTAAATAACCCAGGTTCACTTCCCCAGGGAGACATAGACCATGATGGTCTGTGCTCTTCCCCTTGAATAACTAGTCAAGAAAATGCTTCAAAAACTTGCTGACAGGCCAGTCTGGTGGGGACATCTTCCTTAATTGAGGTTCCATCTTCCCAAATGACTCTGGTTTGTGTCAGTTGACAAAAACCAACAAGGACAGTCTGTGGCTCTTGTGGGGAGCATTGTCAGACTAGGTGGCATAACTTGGCTAAAGTGTGTGTGTGTGTGTGTGTGTGTGTGTGTGTGTGTGTGTGTAATGTGTAAATATATGTCTGTATGTGAAGCATACATAAAATAATACGATTCTTTGAGACTCTTGGTGTTATTTGTCCCTTTCCTCCCTTTCCTCTTCCCAATGACAGCCCTCTTACCGTTCCCCCCATTAATATCACTTATATATTCCTATCCCCAGTCCCTCCCCTGCCCCATAGTCCCTTCATACTTTCCTGGTTTCTGAGGTTACACTGTGTTACACATTCATATCTGAAGATTTGGCGCTAGGAACTACATGAGGGAGAACATCTGGTAGTTGTCCTTCTGGATGTGGGATACCTCACTCAGTACAATCCTTTCTAGACACATCCATTTACCTACAAACTTCATGATTTTATTTTTCTTTACAGCTGAATAGCATTCTATATATGCACCATGTTTTCATTTTCCACCCATCTGTCGAAGAACACTTAGGGTGTTTCCATGCCCTCGCTATTGGGACTAGGGCAGCGATGAACACAGCTGAGCAAGTATCTGTGGAGTAGGGTGTTGAGTCCCTTGGGCATAGGCCAGGGAGTTGTATAGCTGGGTCCTATGATAGATTTATTTTGGCATTTTGAAGAATCTACATGCTTATTTCCAGAGTCACTGCACCTTTTGCATTTCCACCAACAGTGAACGAGGGTTTCTCTCCCCCCACATCCCTGCCAGCATTTGTTGTCAGTCATCTGGTTGTTCTTCACCATTCTAATGGGGGTCAAATGAAATCTCAAAGTTGTTTTAATTTTTATGTCCCTAATTGTGAAGGATGGTGGGCACTTTTAAATATGTTTTAGACATTTTTATTCTTCTGTTGAGAACTGTCTATTCAGATCCCTAGCCTACATTTTAATTGAACAATTTGTTTTCTTGTCTTTTAAGTTCTTTGTAGACTCTGGACATTAACTCTTTGTACATGTGTAGCACACAGAAAACCTCAATTGGACATAATATGATTCAATGGATGGATACATTTACAACATAACTCCTGTACCTGTGGCTTACGGAACATCACCAAAGAGGAGGTGGAAAGATTGTAAGAGCCAGAGGACCAGGGAGTCTGCAGTGAGACTATGTCTCCTAAAATGGGCTGCACAGACAAGACTTGAACAATGACAATACCAAAAGGGATGCCAACTCAGAAGGGACAAAATCTCATGGGGTCCCACACCTAGACAAAGAACTACAGACAACTAATGACTGCTGAGAGAGAGAATTAGTCTCTTCTAGAATGAGCCCCCTAATTGGTTATCCAATATAACATGGTCAGCCCTGAAATCATACATACATAAACAATAAAAATGGACTTAGCAGGCTATATTTATATTTGTGTATATATATATATACATACATACATACATACATACATACATACATATAATGATAATAAAGAAACTGAGGCTATCAACTTGAGAAGGGGGCATAGGAAGGGTTGGAGGGAGGGACTATAGGAAGGGTGAAGGGAGAAGAGAAGGGAAGTGATGTAATTATATTTTAATTGAAAATACATTAAAAATATTTGGATGTGCAACCAGGGAAGAAGAGAAAAACCAGGTCACATGGGGCTTTGCAGACCACTTGTCACGAGCACCCTATGCCAGAAACATAAACATGTTTGTGTCTTTCCACAAAGCTAGATGTATTAAATAATAGTAAAGTTTACAAATTTTAGCTGTCTCAATGACAGCAATTTGTCATAAAATCCTACCTGGCTTGGCCTGGTTGAGATGAATGCAAGTTCTTTTATTCCAGTCTTAATTGCTAATATTAGCTCTCACGTCACTCGGCACACTGTAAGTATGTCTACATATCTGTACACACACACACACACACACACACGGGTTACAGAGTGAATGTAAACTGAAGAGGCTGTGGCAGAGCTCAAGAGGTTTCAGAAGTGATCTGAGAAGGAGTCTGTGTAGCTAAGATAAGGAACCACACCAGCATAGGAAGAGGCTGCATCTGTTGCTGCTGGAATTGGAGTTTGAGAGCAAAGTTGTTTCAGCTGTGAGATGAAAGGTTAAACTTGGGTCTGAGAACAGGATACGAGAGTTTAGATCCAGATCCGGGGTGAGTGAATAGGTGGATGAATGAGCAGTTGAGTAGGCTGCATCCGTGGAGGGAGGAGGGAAACTGAGTCAACCAAAGCCTCTATCATCTTAATTCTCCCCCAGTGTACTTACAAGGTGCCTTTCTACTCTTCGGGAGTAAGTCATGTTTCTGTCTGTGCTGGATGGGTGGTACCTGAGAGACGGTGTGATTTCTGTGTTCACCCAGGGGATGCAGTCATTTATGCTTCAAAATGGAGTCTCCTAGCACAAGACACAGCCTTAAAACCACCACTTTGTACAATATGGAGTCACTGGAGTAGGACACAGCATACTCTCAACACCAGTAATGAAGACTTTGCCTTCTGTTTTTAATTAAGTAATTTCATGACTTTGAACAGACTGGAACATGATTTAAACTCGAGAAAGAATTGTTTTGTTGCTGAGTGGAGGTGCTTTGGAATGGTCAGGGCAATGATGGCGACTCTGCCCGGCTGGTCACCCTGAGTGAAAAGGAAAAGGTCCCGTGCTAATGTTTTGTTCTCAGTGGTAAGAAAGCATGGCCTTATCCTTCAGGGAGCTAAGAAGGGATAAGGAAATGGAAAATTTGGGGAGGAGACAGAAAACACATTTGAACTTGCTGTAAGAGTGAGACACTAAGAATGATTCAGTGACCCATGTATTCTTTTAAAAATTTGTTCCTATTATTTAAAAATCATAGGTCATAACAGTATTAAATCACATCTTTAAAAATAAAAAAAAAAGAGTGAGACATCACAGGCATTCCAGATTAGAGTGACAAAAACTTCCTAAGGAAAAACAACTCTCCAGGGCCAGCCAGGAACCTGCAATGAAAGATCCCTCAATGTAAATGCCACTCAAAGTTGGCATTTACACTAGATGGCTAGCGAGGGACTCATTAAGAGGCCATCTCTAGTAGACTATTGAAGAGGTAAATGTGGAGCCCAGTGTGTGGACATCTGGACAGGAGCAGAGGGAGTGACTTTTCCCAGTTCTGAAGCGGCAACAATCTGGTGTGTCAGGGATGGATAGTGCAAATGTCACATATCTACATGAAATGAGTTTCTCTCTGGTTGTGCATGTGAATGTGAACACATTGGGGATGTGTATGCAGAGAAGAGTCTGGGCAGGGTCTTAGGCAACATTATGAGGATATGGTTCTTACTACAGTTGAAATAAAAATGTTAAGGCCAAGGTCTTTATCTTACTGAAGTTTCTGACAGTGTGTTGGTTAGTTTTGTGTCAGCTTGACACAAGCTAGAGTCATTTGGGAAGAGGGAACCTTGGTTGAGAAAATGCCTTCATCAGATTGGCCTGTGGACAAATGGACAAATATTGATGAAATTATTAAGGCAACTCCACATAGTTAAAAGGGAGGTTTATTTTGTGGGGTAACTTACAAGTGAAGGGATAGGTAACAGGGTCTGGGAAAGGTGTATCACAGTCCTTCTGTGTTCTCTGGAGAACTCTGCTTGGTCTATCTCCAGCATCCAGGGTCCAGGAACCAAGAAACCTCCCCCATCCAGATCTCGGGTCTTCAGGGTCCTCTCTCAGCTCCGCCTTGTAAGCGTGACATTTACTGAAGCCTCAAAGGGGGTGGTATTTCCAGGTCAAAGCTGGAAAGGCTACCCACTACAGACAAACCTTTGGGGTATATTCTTGATTCATGATTGCTGTGGGAGGGCTCAGATCACTGTGGTGCCCTCTCTGTGCAGGTGGTTCTGGATTGTATAAGAAAGCAGACTGAGCAAGCTGGTGAGCAGCACCCGTCCATGGCTTCTGCTTAAACTCCTGCCTCCAGGCACCTTGCTTGCTTGAGTTCCTGCCCTGCTTCCTCTGAGATGAAGTGTGACCTGAGAGTTGTCAGCTGAAATAAGCCCTTTCTCACAGCAATAGAAACCTGACTAAGGCAGACAGCATGATGATGTCTCAGGTACAGCAGACTCAGGTGAAGGGGGGGAGGGGGGCGACCTGCAGTTACACAGTGATTCAGGGAAGAGCAGGCAATGGCTCTACTGGCTGGTGTTGTGGACAGTTGGATGGCCCCTGAAACTCCCAAGAACCCTGTGGCTGCCTTGTATGTAACTGAGACACCATTGCTAAGGGCCTGGAGACACAACAGGAAATTAAGCTGGTTTTCTTTCTTTCAAGGTGACTCTTGACAGTGAGATTTATCAGAAACATCATTTACTTAACTTTGCCTTTCAGCCAACTCTTTGGATTGTTTCTTTGGTTTTGGGGGAGGGACTCAGATGGAACCAACCTGCACAGGCACTGCCCAGGCAGCAGGAAGGGACATCACTGTACGATTGCAACAACATCCTGGGGCAGCCTTAGGGACATGGGGACAACGGTCTTTTACATGTGTCTTCATCCCTTACTGTCTCCTGATCATTTTGCATTTATATCTTTTAAATATATTTCCTTAATAAATAATTTAATGACAATTTAGACTAATAATACAGAAGTAGCATTAAGTTTTCATATTCTCTGCTAAAAATGCTATTGTTGGTTTAGTTTACCTCCCAGGAATAATTAGATATTAGAAATTCTTTACTGAGGTGGTCAAATAGTTTCTTAATTTGGGTATTTTATTTGTTATTATTATTATTGTTTTAACTACACATATTTATGAGGCACAGTATGATAATCAGATGCATAAATCCAATTTAAAATGATTATATTCTAACTGTTGGCAAAACACGGGCTTCACCTAGAAGGGAGTAAGACATAGTTTGTTCTTGAGCCAAGTGTGAATGAGCAGGACCTGGAAATACAGACACATGTGTTCATGTCCCACATGGTATGTCCCAACTGGGTAAGGGTTGCATGAACCTTTCATAGTCACAGAGCACAGGAAAGTGGCAAATCAGTGTGTTTGATAGATACATGGGCAGAAACAGCAGGAGGAAAGGTCAGAGTGAAGCAGGAAGTCTCTGCCCCAGTCACACATGTCTGCAGTAGAGATTCACAGTCATGCCTAGCACTGTGGGTATTCTTCAAATCACCTTGACCCAATGGCTTGGGCACCATGGTTGGAATAAATCCAGAAAGCGCTTGAATCCTTAACAAATAAAACAAGGGAAGGCTCACAGAAGCTAGAGGTCTGCTAAGACTATGTCCAAATGCCTTTGCCTGGATGTTATGTACAATAGAATCTACTAGGGGGAGTAGAGACAGCCGGAGACAATGAGACTCTGGATCTGCCACATTCCAACTCTCTAATCAACAAGTCTTAGTCAGTCAATTTAGCCTCTTAGAAACTGTCATAGTTCTGACTTTTTCCTGGGAACTTTAGTTCATATTAGACTTCCATCTTAGGAAATATTTTTAAAAGTTTCTATATTAATATGTAAATTTTACATTTTATGTATAGTGATATGGAAATGTTTAGTTAAAACTGTACTTCTAGAAAATATCTAGTTTGGTTCTTGATTTTGAATCATTTAAATGTTCACACATACTGAGGTTACTGGGTTTGCTAATATTTTATTTCAAGTTTCTCATCTATTTCTTTATCAGGAATGGGTCTTTTCATCTACCCTTGCTGGGGCATTTTGTTTGTCTCTTTTTAAAGTTTTTCTTTTCATTTTCTATTTTTTTATTAAGAAAAATTTTTCATTCATTTTACATAACAACCACAGATTCCCCCTCTCATCCCTCCTCCTGATCCCCACCATCTTCCCCTCTCCCCGTCCTCCTCCATCCACCTCTCATCCCTTCCTCCAAAAGTGTAAGTTCTCCCATAGGGGGACAGCCAATCCTGGTACATTCAGTTGAGGCAGGACCAAGCCCCTCCTTGCTGCATCAAGGGTGAGCAAAGTGTCTCACCATAGGTAACGGGATCCAGAAAGCCAGCTGATGCACTGGGGACAGATCCTGATCCCACTGCCAAGGGCCCCTCAAACAGACCCAGCTACACTTCTTTCTCCCGTATGCAGAGCATCTAGTCTGGTCCCATGCAGGTTCCACAGAAGTGGGTCTAAAATTTGTGAGTTCCTATGAGCTTGATTCAGTTGTCTCTGTAGATTTCCCAATCATGATCTTAACCCCCCTTGCTCATATAATCCTTCTTTCCTCCCTTCGACTGTACTCCCAGAGCTCAGCCTGGTGCTTGGTTTGTCTTTGTTTTAATTGCACCTGTGGTAACTTTGAGGTCACCTTCTCTTTGTATACACTGGGATATTCGCTGTAGCTAGGGCACAGCCTTTTCCTGCAAGTAGGCTCTGCTCACCACAGAAGCATGAGAAGCTCTGGGATGTCCTCAAAGGAGTGTCTTCAGTGTTCCATTTCTACAACGACTATTCCAGTTTTCTGCTTCTATTTGCATCGGTTTTGGGGAAATGTGTGTTCTATGAATTTGGTGTTGTTGTTGAGGTCTTTGTTGGTACGACTGTTTATAACAGTTTTTAATCACTTATTCTCCTCAGATTGTGATGTTCTGTCATCTGCCTCATCTTGACTTCTTTCAGCGTGCAAAAAAAGTCTCAACGTATTTCTCATATTTTCAGTTTTGGAACTGAATCATCTATTACCTATTTTAAAATTCTGTTCATAGTTGCTCTTTAGATATTTCTTTTTCTGTCTATTATTTTTACCCTCACCAGCTCATGAATCTTCAGGCTACACTCTTAGTACATGCTGACATTAAGCTTGTAACTGACCTAGGCTGGTTCACCCAGGGCTTCTGTCCTGTGTATGCTCTCTGGGTGCAGTGTGACTCCACTGGGTTACAGGGTCCTGCTGTCCCTGGGTCTCACTTTTTGAATGTGCTTAGTGATTATTCTTTGATAATATCTGTACAGTCTTTATGAGAACCTATTTTGAGATTTCAACAAAACTGAGCAACAGTTTTCTTGGACATGGCCATGAGCCTCAAAGTTTCTGAGACTTGCCTGCCTACACCATTGCCTCCTAAAAAGCTAGAATATACTTGGCATGTGGCTGTTACCCGAACAAGGGGTATGAATCATGGGCTTTCTCATCTTTGTTGATTTTGTTTGGGTGATTTGGTTTTGGACCCATGATGTTACTGAGTTTATCCTGAAAGTGAATCCTAAGTGTTTGGACCAAGATGTTTTCTGAAATATACATGGTTCCAGGCACAATTATGAATCTCTATGTCAGAATTTGTCATGAAATGAGCTGGTGGGTCCAGAGCCTGTCAGCTTTGTCCAGGGTTCACTTCTAAACTCAACCAGCCATAACTTCACCACCACCAAAGGGGCAAGGTTGAATCCCTTCATGAAGAACTTTCTGCTCCATGTAAATCCTTGGATAGATCTAGACAGCATCTAGGCAGACACAGAAGCTGGAGCGAGGATGCTAAATATGCTTCATCCCAGACTTCCAGTCTCTATGTTGCTCCAACCCAGGAACCATGCTGCATGTCACCAACAAGACAATAACTGTTCCCTGGAAGGCTAAGCACTCCTCGGAATGCTCACCTGGCCCAAGTGAGCTGTTTTGCAGAAATTGTGGTGGTACTTGTGTCTTCACAACAGAAGAACTTAGACGGGCTGTGGAGCACTTTGCTGCTCGGCTTTGTAAAACTTACTCCACTTCAGAACATCTGTGTGAGGCAGCGGCACTTAATATCATCGCTTCTTAGAGGCATGAAGTGACCCATCCAAGATCACACAGGTACCGAACTGCAAAGAGGACATTCAGAGACTCTGACTCTTCTTTACCTCTATGTACCTGAAGTCACATGGGACACATGCTCTCATAATTTCTATCTGGCTGTGGTCATTGCATGGCACAACCATGCAATGTTGCTTGGTCCTGGTGACAGACTCCCAGTTGCAGCACCAGGCACCCTTCACAGAGAGGCAGTGTATTCTATGGGAAGATGCAGGGTCCACAGAGTGCCAAGCAGGGGCGCCCAGAGACTAGCATGGAGATTGATCTTGTTCCTCAAAGAGGAAGCTAGGAAGGTTTCTGTGAGCGCATCACAGTAGTGTTCATTAGGTGTCACTGTGGATTCTGTGAAGAGGTGAGACCTATTGAATGGATCTGACCATGCTTCAGGGACATGCTGACTATGGAAGGTTCTGAATTTGCAAGAACGCTAGAGTACCTCTGTGCCACCCTCAGAATCTTGGGTGAATTTGAAACTTCTCTAAAAAAAAAAAAATTCAAGACTTAAAAGAAAGTTAGACCAGGACTCCTATTTGGAGGTAAAATTTAATAGATGATGGTCAGACTGTGCCTATAGACAATTACAAATGTGTCAAGTAATGGTGAGCTGCAAAATAACTCAAATGGCATGATTTTGCTTTCCTTTGTATCAGTGACAGCACCTGAAAAAAAATGTAAGCAAAATTTATTTAAATAAGTTGCAAACCGCTTTGGATCCTGTACATCCTAGGTGCATGGAAGTTTAGTTCTGGCCCGGATGAGAACATTTTTTTGCTCCTTGAGAATTCTACTGTGGGATGCAAAGCCAAGCAGCCCCTATGACTGTTGGGACTGAGTGTGTGTGTGTGTGTGTGTGTGTGTCTGTCTGTCTGTCTGTCTGTCTGTCTGTGTGTTATTCTCTTTTGTCTGCATTTGCTTTGCATTTGTGAGTGGCTGGATGTTTGCTATCAGGAGTTCTGCTAATCATGTTGTCGTCCCATCCCTGGCCACCTGCTCTGCCTCTGCAGCCGGCAGGTCTACTGCAATGCCCGCTCTTTTGTTGTTTTTTCTTTTTCTTTTGCCCTTTGGATTATCCAGATGGTGTGTCTCGCACTTCTCTTAGTATTTTAGGCGGACCCCGCTTGCAGTGCTGCTTGTCGGTGCTCTGTATTTTATAGTGGAGCTAAAAATAGCTTAAATCTGAGTGGAAGTCACGGTGCTGGGCCAAATCCAAGCCTCCAAACTCATGGGAGTTCGGTCGTCACTCTGAATTTTGATTTTATGTTTGTACATGACTTGGGCCTCTGTGAAATGAAAGTGTAAAGCTGCGTCTCTTGCTAGGAACACAAGACAAGCCTCCGTACACACTACACTGGTGAGCCCCACACTGTGGCACCTAGAACTTGAAAAGTCCCTCTCTGCCCAGGCATCTCACACACTGACTACCATTTGTAAGTGTCTTTGAGTGCTCTCTCCTGATTCCTCTTGTCTTCTGTAACAACGAAGTCAGCCGATACCAGTGTAGAGGTCATCCATCTCAGTCTTCCCCCCAATAATTTATCTCATTCAGTCTTCCTAAGACTTAGTTGTTGGCTTTTTGTGTGGTCTTGGTTTGGGGTATAGCAGAAGTGATCTGGCCCCAAAGTTTTGTTTAGGTTGTTTGCTCAAGGTGTTGTTTTTGTCTTTGCTGGTTGGGTGTGGATTGTGTGACCCTCCAGAGTGACGTGGTCATCAAATCACTTCCCTGATGTGCTGTTTGAACCACATTGTCTGGGCTGATTGCTAAGGTTTCTCTGTTATAATACCAGTAATTCTGGTGGATAATCTTGAATATTCACCTCACATATACTTTATTCTTTTATGAAGGAGCTCTCAAAAATCACCCCAGGTTTACTTTTTGTATAATTTTTTTTCAGCAGAAGTAAATTTATTTAGTTAAATTTACATTTTATGATTATGTTCAGGCAATGAACTCACCTGCCTTACTTAAGACTGCTTAATTATTGTCTTCTGTATACCAGTGCCTACAGGACCAATATTAACATGTGTGCATGTGTATGCAGAAGTTTGTGGGTGTCAGAAGTGGATTATATGTTTGTATGGGTTTATATGTGAATATGTATGTGTATATGTGTGCACATATATACACAATAACTGCCTCTTTACACAATTTTTGCTGCTAGTACTCAAATGCTGTCTGAAAATATTAAATGGAAAATCTATAAATAAGTAGGTTATGCTCCACACAACATGCTGTTTGAAACACTAAAATAAAATAGTTTTTCTTGCCCACAATGAGAATCTACCCCTTGTTAGGAGTATCCATCCTGCCTATGATGTCTGTACATTAATGACCTGGCAGCCATCTTGGTTGGCAGCAGGTCTATAACCACGTTCCAAGGTTTGTGTTCAAGTCATCCTTATATTTCTTAATGACGGCTTCAAGGTGCAGTGTGGTGGTGCTAGTGAGATTATAGTGTGTGGTTATAATTGTCCTACTGTATTATTATTCATTGTTGTTAATCTCCTTACTATGTCCAAATCAAAAATTAAAATCTGATCTCAGGCAATAGCTAAGTGGATAAAAAGCATTGGCCACATCAGTACGAGGGCAGGACTTTGAATTCCCAGAACACATGTAAAAGGCAGACACATCACACTAACATCTGTAATCCCAGTGCTATGACAGGAGGTCAAGGAAGGGATAATGCCTAGGAACTTTTGGCCCAGCCAGCCTGCAATAGAAAATTACCAAGAGACCCTGTCTTAAACACGGTGGAAGTCAAGGACTCAAGATTGTTTCCCTCTGACTTCAATACATGCATTCTATCACATGTGTGCCAGCTCTCTCTCCCTCTCTCTCTCTCTCTCTCTCTCTCTCTCTCTCTCTCTCACCACTCACACTCACTCACACACACACACACACACACACACTATTAAATTAAAAATAATAAAGTCTGCGCTATATTTATCTATACACCCACTGCCTAGGACACTGTGCTCAACACAGAAAAAAAGCTGACCAGCACAGAGATCCTCACACATGTGTGTATATTATATGTATATATTCTTAAGCACATATGTATGTACATTCATGTGTATGTATGGATCATGTAGTTTTATGTGTAGTTATGCATTATGTTGTATGTATCTACATATGTATGTGCATTCAGGTATGCATATGAATGTATTTGTATTTAGGTTAATGTCTGTATATGTTGGTGTATTGATATGATATACATATATGCATATATGTGTATATATGTATGTGTACACACATATATACATACATATATATATGCATGATTTTATTCGTTTTGTGTCTCTGCTATTGAAATATCCCAGTGTACATATTAATTTTCCTTTATTCTTCTCTTGTACATTACATCCTGACCACAGTTTCTCCTCCTTTACTCTTCCCAGTCCTCCCCCATCTCCCCTCTACCCCAGATCCACTCCTCCTCCATTCCTCTTCAAATAAAAAAAAAGAGCAGGCCTCCCAGGAATATCAACCTAATGTGGCATAATGAGTTACAATAAGGCCACGTTAATTTTCTTTCTTGCACTCTGGCTTGGTGTAATGATAAAATCCTAAGTATGTAACCATTTGCCTGTACTTCAGATATCCAATTTCCTGGTTACATGATGCTTCACATGAAGTTGTCTGCTCAGGGATACTCTGCTCTCACTCAGAGCTGCTGGACAGACACACCAGGCTTCTGCAGCTGGTCCATCATCATCTGGACTCAGCATTTCCTGCTATGGTTCTCCACATGACCCTCAGCAGTAGGATGTGTGTTGGATCATCAATGCTCCCAGACCTTCCAGTAAATGAAGTCAGAGTACAACTTGTGTACCTGCATCTTCTCCAAGATCTGAAGTTGGATCAGGACTTGACACATGATTTGGGGATTTGGAACAAGGGTTTCAGCTTGTACTTTGCTGTAAGGTTGGGTTGGAGGCTTCCTAAGCTGTGGTAGTGTTTGGGTATAAATATTGAGTTGTAAATATTTAGTCAAGGTCAAAGTCATTTCTATGATGAAATAGCAGCCTTCCTTGGGCATTATTCCAAATGCTGTTAACTATGTTCTGAACTTGAGGCATCATAAAGTAAGTATTTATTAAATAGTATCTCTTCCATGAGTCAGGACTGGAAGTGATAATCTTACCTTTAGAACTGGACAGTGGTGGTTCTAGAGGGTCCAGGATCCCACTAAGTCCCCAAATATATACTTTCTTCTAGAAACTTCAAGCATTCACCATGGGGAATTAAAAAAAAAAAACAAAAAGAAAGAAAAACATATCTTCAGCAATGGTTCAGTTTCAGTCTCGTGTTCTTTTTAGCCCTGTGCAAATGATGGAGGGAGTACCTTGTTGACCCTCTGGGCATGTTCCTCCCACTGAGGCCCACTCTGCCAGGGCTTGCATCCAGGGCCCTGCAGTGTTCTTCAGTGAGGAATGCTAGTGAGGAATGCTTCCTAGGCTCCATCTCCTCACAGTGCCGCTGGCACAGGTTGGGACTCCATCTAGGCATTCACACCATAGAAGGTGGCTGGTGCATTCCGAGAAAGGAGTCTGCAGGGAAGGAATCCATTAGGACAGAGTGCCAGGATTCCACTTCGGTAGGGCACTTGTATCTGTAGATCCCCACACCCCTGTCTCACTGCCTTGCCATTCATGGGTTCAAGCATCACCCTTGTATTCTGGAATTAGACCTTACTTGTTATGGTGTTTTTTTTCCTCCCCATATGCCTGCAAATACGTGCATATGGAAGTCTATTTAACTTTTCTTTAATGGACTACTTTAAAAGGATTAAGTGGATAAGAAAGGCAGCTTACACAGGGCTTAATTGGCCTTGCAGTCCAGGGTGCAGGAGATGGGAGGCCGTTCTCTTCCAAGGTCAGATCAGTGTTCTGAAAGCCATGCTGCTAAGAAGCACTGGCTGTGGGCTCCTCCCAAGTTTCATAGTTAAGAGACGAGGAGGCAGATAATAGTAGCCCAGGTGAATATTTGATTTCTGTCATCTTTAATGCTCCTTTCCATTCGTCTTTCACATGCTAACAGTTTGCCATCTGTATTTTAATCGCCACTGCCCAGCCCAGAGCAGAGTTTGCTGACGAGCTGTGGTGCCACTGCACATTCTCAGGGTGACACTGACTTCTGTAGATAAGATAGCAAGCCCTAAAGGAGCTTTGACTGAAGAGCTTGAAAATGCTAACCTCAAGCCACCCTGCGGCATTGCAGGAGAGCTTTTCTGCCTGTAGAGTTGTTTTGCTGTGTGAGTGATCAACATTTGGGACACAGGGAAGAATTTTTAGCCCACTTTGCATCAGTGATAGCCTGAAAGCAGTCCTGAGACCCTTCCTTTCCGAAGTGGTTTTCACCCTGGTAGTGAGTTCACAGTCACGCTTGCCTGAAGCCTGTATGTAATATTCCTTAATTATTTGGAGAATGTGTTAAGTGAAAGAGGGCCCAGGGAAAGGAGGTAAACAATTCAGTCTGTTCTTCATGACTATGGAGAGCACTAGCAGGAGAATCACATATAAAAAAGCCCAAAGAGGGAGAGGTGAGCACAGACTCCTGGTTGAGGTCATCGAGGAAACATCACTTTGGTCCTATGTGGCCAGGGAGGCAGCTCAGCCCACCAAGAGCTGGAAATGGGCAGCAACTCTGGAGCTTTCAGGTATGAACAAGGCCCTGACAATACCTGGACTTCACTGCTGTGTGGCAAGAAGACAAAATTGTGGTTCAGAATGAAAAATTTGGAGAAAAGGTATGGAGGTCATTTCTGCAGTGTTTTAAATCAAGAATTGTAGCAGGAATCTTAAAAGTTCTTATTAATAAAATCAAACCTGAGGCGAGTTATTGGGGTCCATGCTGGTAGATCAGAGAGACAGAACAAGCCACAGCTATCTCACCTCGCCGGATCCTCAGCTGGTCTTGTCTCCTCAGACTGGATGCTTCTGTGTCCTCATCCCAATGGCTCTCAGCTGAACTGCTGCTGGAAAGCCTGAAGCTTAACCAGCCACATGCTTAACCAGCCAAAAGCCTCTAGTTTCTGGTCCTCATGCCTTATATAACTTTCTGCTTTCTACCACCACTCCCTGGGATTAAAGGCTGGCTTTCTGGGATTAAAGGCATGTGTCACCATGTTTGGCTATTTCCAATGTGGCCTTGAACTCACAGAGATCCAGAGGGATTTCTATCTCTGGAATGCTAGGATTAAAGGTGTGAGTGCCACCATTTTCTAGCCTTTGTATCTAGTGGCTGTCTGTTCTCTGACCCCAGATAAATTTATTAGAGTACACAACATTTTGGGGAACACAATACCACCACAAAGAATAGTGTAGGTCTTGTGTTTTCAGGCATTCTGAGAGTGTAGTTCCTGAAAACACAGACAATGTCTTGCAGTCACTTTCCATTACAGTCTTAATTGTGGGTATTTATCATGTTCCCAAGTTCCAAATGTTTTAGCTCAGAAAAGTCACACTGTCTGGAACTATCTTTTTGTATTCATGTATTTCAATTTTAATATTGGTCCTTCAATTGGAAATGCTGAAATGACAGTGACCAACAGCTGAAGATAAATACAGATGATAAAAAAAAAAACAAAGCCTTCATATTAAAAATAACTTAAGGTATTAGTATGAGCCTACCTACAAAACTTATAAAATATATGCAGAAGGCCTTGATGGTCTTCTTGTGAGACTCCTAACAGTGAGAGCAGGGGCTGTCTCCGACTCTGATGCCTGCTCTTTGGACCCATTCCTCCTACTGGATTGCCTCATCCAGACTTAGTAGAAGAGAATGAGCCCATTCTCACTGAAACTTGATATACCTTGGCTGGCTGATATCCACGGGAGGCCCACCCATATCTGAAGAAAAACAATGGAGGAAGAATGGGTGTGGGAGAGTTGGGAAGAGGAGAGGGAGGGGAAACTTTGGTTGGGATATTTAAAAAAAACAACAAAAACCTTATAAAATATGATGTTTTAATATTGTTTTATCAAAACTATACATTTGCTTAGACTTACAAATCAGACAATTCCAAAAGTTTTGAGTAAAACAGTGGTCATCCATCCATCCATCCTTCTATCCATCCATCCTTCTATCCATCCATCCTTCTATCCATCCATCCTTCTATCCATCCATCCTTCTATCCATCCATCCATCCATCCATCTATTCATCTGTCCATCTATTCATCCATCTATCTATTCATCCATCCATCCATCCACCCATCCACCCATCCATCCATCAATCCTTCCATCTACCCATCCTTCCATCCATCATCCATTCATCCTTCCATCCCTCCATCCATTCATCCCACCCATTGCATCTATCCATCTGAATCTCCAAAGCTCCTCTCTCAGCCCTTATTCTAACATATTCCTCTGTAGTGCTGAGTGGTTCCACACATTGCTGTTTCTGTCTGTTCATGTGTATATCTGTGTATGTGTGTATATGTATGTGTGCACATATGTATGTTTATATGTGCATATGTGTGCATGTGTGTGTTTATGTGTAGGAAAGCCAGAGGTCAATATTGGATGTCTTCCTCAGTTACTGTCCTCATCTTTAAATTTTTAAAAAATAATTTTTGACAAGGTTTCTCACTGAATTTAGAAGATATGTTTGGCTAGACTAGGTAATAATCTCCAGGGATCCACCTATCTTCACCCTCCCAGAACTGGGGTTACAGATTCATGTCACACCTGGTTTTTGATATGGATGCTGGGGATCTGAATGCAGGTCCTCATTTTTATATGCCAGGCACTGAGAATCTGCCCAACTCTGATAGATTAATATTTCTTTTTGCTCTGGTTAAGAGAATCTATTGATGTGGTTCTGGAAGGTGGGGTGTCCAAATGCACAAACACTTTCTCCAAAGCCACCATCCAAACCAGTTATATTCTAATTTTAAAAAGAACTTCCCAGTGTTTACTCTGTCATTATCCATAGCCTTCTCTTAGAATCCACAGAATCCTTGGTCCAGCCATTGTCCCTCTAGACCATCAATCTGCTGTGTAGCAGCTTCAGCTTGTCTTATGGCAAGGAATCCCTTCAACTTCCTCACTGGAGCCTGTGCCCCTTTTGGTCTAAGATGGCCACCCTGACTGGCTGGAGTCTATTTTCTTGTGGCTCTCATAAAAAATAGAATGTGAATAAAACAAGTATTCTGGTTACCATCAACTGTCGGTGACTAAACTCCAACCCTGGAGGCAGAGCAGGGGGGCGGGGGGCGGGGGAGCTGCTCGGAGAGGAAGGCCAGGTCTGAAATGGAGCGACACTGTCTAGGTTGCAGTCACCTTCTTCTTCCCTCACCTCATCCTTGGTGCTCCCCTCGAGGCCACACCTGTATTCTGAGAAGGGAGAAAGGACCATTCCTCTCACCAACATTTTCTTCTTATTTTTGGAAGAATAAAAACTTTCCAATAGAAGTTCACAGACTCTAATTGATCAGATTTACATAGAGCAAATATTTCCAGATATTATAGATAATTACTTGTCATTTTTCTATCATAAAAAATGTAATTAATGTAATGGAGAGATGGCCTACAGTTAAAAGCACTTGCTGCTCTTTCAGAGAACCCAAATTCACTTCCCAGAACATGTATGGTGACCCATAACCATCTGTAATTCCAGTTCCAGGAAGTTCATTGCCCTCTTCTGGCATTGCATACACATACATTCAGACAAACACTGACACAATAAAATAAAAATATTAAAAACGTAAATCAGTTGGTGAAAGGAAATGGTGGGATTAATAGATTACAGTGTATAATATTATGCACAGACATACCTGCACACATACATGCATGTGCTATATGCACCTTAAACACACACGCATGGCACACATACACACACACACACTCTGTCCTCAATCTTCTACTGCGTTGTTCATTCATCTGGATATCAGATGCCAGACTGAAAATCAACTTTTCTTCAAACGCCAAAAGCCTGTCCTACAGCAGCCCACACAGAATGCCAATCCATGAACACTCCCTGGAGCTGGGTCCTGGCTTTTTGTGACTTCTTCTCACACTCCCCATGTGCTGCCATTCCAGGATGGTTCTTTTTGTCCAGCCATTTGGGTCCTTAGGGGGTCCTCAGTCTTCAGTCTATACCTCTGTCCTTCAGCTGTGGACACACATTGCCTTTAGTTTTCAGTCAGTTCCTCACTTGCTATTCTTTATTCTCTCTGAGTCTCACAGGCATTGGATTATTTAACCCCTATCTATCTTACCATTGTCAGATCCCCCCTCCCATATCTTTTTTTTCTGTTCTACTTTCTAGGAAATTTTTGCAAGATTATATCCCAATCCTACTACTGGGATTTGGTACATCAAATTTTAATATGCAAGGGATCTTTCTGGCTCTTTGAATCTCTTTCCTTTTCATATAAACTCCCATTTCTATTTTGGGTGTGTATTATCTTCTCTTATGTCCTGAGACTATCATTTTCAAAGTTTTTTTTTTTTTTTGGTAACTTTTATTTTCTCCAAGTATCTTAGTTTTCTTTTTTCTCATTGTGTTTCATCTGTGTGTTTTGTATTGGACTATTTTCAGACATCTGGGAACCCTGGGCTTCCAAATGTTGACCTGATGCATTCTCCATCCAAATTTTGTTACTATCATCTTTTACTGTGTTGTTGGCCTTCTCTCCTTAGGTTTGTGCCTTCATTTAATCTTTGCTATCACTTTTGTGAGCATTGAGAGTAACCAGAAACCTGCTGGGCTGAGGAGGAGGATGACTATATTTACCACTTCTTAAGCAGCATGTTTCTTATTTCCTCTATCCTAAGGTCATTTTGGCAACCCCTACCAATGTAACAGCAAGAGCATTCATTTTGGCACTTACTGAAAGAAGAAATAAGAATTCTTTCTTTCAACCCCAATGCAATTCCAAGGATCTATGCTAAGATTAGTCCACAAAACGCATTTGTCCAGACCTCCTGACACATAAACAGAGAGACTGACTGCAAACTGGTGGTCTATGATTGTCTAGATCATGGCTTTTGCAGTGGTTATTTAGGCAATGGGTCTTTGGCTAGGCTGTCTCCTCGGTCATTGGCTTTCAGCCACATATCGCCCTGCACCTGCCATGGGCCCTGGAGAAGAAAGCCTCACTGCCTTCCTCACAATCCTCCTAAGTCACAGTTCTACTTTACGTCTACCTCAGGTCCCATGGGACACCTTTCACCCTGAGACCAGACATCTTTGACCCACTGAGTAATAAAGATCATAACGCTTGTTTTCTACAACTTCCTCTGGAAGGATCCCAGACTCCCTATGGAGATGACCAGCTTTAGTTTTGCAAGAAATGCACAAGAGGAGCCAGGAGCATCTTTTAATTATAAAAGGAAAGAACCATGCAAACATAGAATGATGGAACATGCCAAATAGATAGTGCTTTCAGTGACCAAAGCTGAACAACACAGTAAATACCAAAGCCCTGAACAGATCCCAGAGTACACACTAACACACATGAAAATATAAATAAGGGAATGGGAGGGAAGAGAGATGCTGCAGAGAAATGCCACCTAGAATCCAACTCTGGACCCTGCCAGTGGTATGCTGAGATACACTGAGGTCATATATTTTGCCTAAAATATCTGACTCCCCCCAAACATTTTATTGCTGTGATTGACCACTAAAGGAGCACAGGAGACCAAGTGCCTGTTTCTAATGTACCTAGCAATGTAGATGACAATCTCACTTGACCTTCACCTGACAAAGAGAGCTGGCTCCTGTGTCAAGTCCCCTAGAACATATCTGAAAGGAGGATTCTGTTTTTAACCAGATGGTACTCATTCATGCAAGATGGTTGGCAAAGTGGGGGAGAGGGTGTGGGCATTTGTTGAGAATATAAACACTGTAGAAGAAGATACTGAAATGTGCACTTACCTCTCTCTCTCTCTCTCTCTCTCTCTCTCTCTCTCTCTCTCTCTCTCTCTGTGTGTGTGTGTGTGTGTGTGTGTGTGTGTGTGTGTGTGTGTAAGTGTGTGTAAATACACATGGATACATGTTAAATATTCCTTCTCTTTACTTTTTGAGACAATGCTGTAGAATCCTGAATCCTGTCCTCCAGGCAGAACATAGCCACAGCCATCTGGAACTCAAAACTGTTTTGAGACCTGCAGGAGACATGACACTGAGTTTAATAACATTTCTTCACAGAAATGGGCAGGAGAAGGGTTATCAGGTCCTCGCTTTATATTATAGCCATTCACTTCCTCCTGCTCAAGCTCCCAACTGCATTCAATCCTGCCCCAGCTTCACATGGTCCAGGAAGATACCAGAATGTGTAGGAGGTAGAAGAATGACTGGTTCTGGGAAGTCTTTCATGCAGCTTTTGGGGGGTTATCCCTATGCAGCTTCTTTTGGAGTCACCCATGCTTCTGTGAGTAACTCCTCACCCTCGCTTCCATGAGAAACCCTTCACCCACCCTCCAATGAAGAACCCCTCAGTGTCATTCCTATGAATAACCCATCACCCCACTCCTGTGAGGAACTTTACGCACACTTTTACAAGGAACCCTTCACCCATATTTCTGTGAGAAAGCCTTCACCTAAGCTCCTGCTAGGAACCCTTCACCCACACTTTTGTGAGAAACACCTCACCCATACTCCTGTGAGGAACTACCCTCCTGTCTCTACCTCCTCAGTGTTAGGAGTACAGTGTGCATCGTCATCACACCTCACTGTTTCCTCTAACTCTCAAAGGAAGTACGATGTGTCCAGAGGTTGAACTTTCTTCAATGGGACAAGGAAACAGAAAGGACGCAGTGTGTAGAGATTGATCTGGTAGAGATATACTCTGCATATCGGGCAGAGAATGAAGATAAAGGAATGCAATGACAGCAAGCCATGCTCCAGCTGAGCATGGAGGGAGTGTACAGGTGAGAGTAATTCAGCTACAGCCTGGGCAGGAGGGCTCAAAGGCATGAAGGAGAGGTCCAGAGTTGTAAAGGATGGAGGGCTGGTGACAAAAGGCAAGGTTATTTTTGTGTGTGTGTGTTTGCTTGTTTTTGTTGTTTGCTTCTGGTTCTGATGAAAGAAAGAAAAGAGACCTGGGCAATGAAAGAAGAAGCTAAAGGTAGCTGAGGATTAAGAAGTACAGCTCTGCTGCTAGGACCAGATGAGCTCCCACCTACACTCTCAAGAAGAGGAAGGACTTAGCATAGCATCCCATTATAGAGCCTCTGTGCTTGAAATACTTGGGAATACCACATGAGAGAGGAAGCTACATCAACAAGTACTAGGGTTTTAGAGATACTTATGGCTTGAGTATAGTAGCTGAATAAAACACAAAAATAACTAATATTTAATTATCATAAAACTGATAGAAAATATTATTTGAGCTAAATAGCCTTCAATATAGTTCAGAAAATTTGTCAAACTTAAGCAGAAAATAAAACATTGCTGAGAAAATGAAATCCAAATTTATATCATCACACTTGATAAAAAATTAAGAATATAGAGAATAAATACTAAGTACATTTGGAATAGAATCAAATGATTATTTGACTACAAAATATAAGGCCTGCCTAAATCTCATTAGAAATTGCTAAAAAAAAAAAGGAAAAAATTATTGAAAAAATATCCCTTGTACCTTTTTCCTTCAATGTAGTTTATAAAATTTAGTGAAAACAATTATAGATAATAAAACTTGGGACATATATGGTGATATTCAGAATGTGAAAGAAATATTAAACAGCAAAGAATGCTTGTATTTTAGAATGTTTCATGTTTTTTAATAGAATGCCACATGTTCAAAGCTCAACTTGGTCATGGAATCATGGTACTTAATTCTTAAGTTTTAATCTTGTTTGTTTTGAAACATTATACTTTATTTATTCTTGAAAGTGATAAAGCACTGTAGGTCAACATCAGAAAAATCCCATGATTAGCCATGATAACATGGTCATAAGATGGAATTTCTTGTCTTTTTCCAATACCATTTTCTTTGGTGTTCTGAATTGTCTTTGATTTGTTTTTTCATTTTTATTAGTTACTTGAGAATTCTGTACAATGCATTTAATCATATTCACCTGTTCTAACCCCTCCAGAGAAATCCCCCTTTCCTACTATGCTGGTCAGTTTTTCGTCAACTTGACATAAAATAGACTCATTTGGGAGGAAGGAACCTTAGATGAGGAATTGCCTCCATCAGATTGACTTATAGCCAACTCCGTGGGACATTTTCTTGCTTTATGATTGATTGGAGGTAGGAAGCAAATGGGGTAGATGGTCCTGGGTTGTATAAGAAAGCAAGATGGGGGCTAGAGAGATGGCTAAGTGGTTAAGAGCACTGCCTGCTCTACCAGAGGACCCAGGTTCAATTCTTAGTACCCACATGGCAGCTCACAACTA
Source organism: Peromyscus leucopus (assembly GCF_004664715.2). Taxonomy (NCBI): domain Eukaryota; kingdom Metazoa; phylum Chordata; class Mammalia; order Rodentia; family Cricetidae; genus Peromyscus; species Peromyscus leucopus. The sequence continues at coordinate 51,882,962 of NC_051081.1, read as the reverse complement.
TCTGTAACTCCAGTTCCAGAGGCTCCAACACTTCACATAGACATAAATGCAGGCAAAACACCAATGTACATGAAATAAAAATAAATTAATTAAACAAACAAACAAAAAAGCAAGATGAGCCAGCCACAGGGAGCAAGTCAGTTAGATAGATGTATTTCTCTGTGGTTTCCACTTCAATTCTTGCCTCTAAATTCTTCCTTGGAGTTTTTTACTTGACTTCCTTTGATGATGGACTGCAAAAATTAATAAACCTTTTTCTCTATGAGTTGCTTTTGCTCAATGTGTTATCACGGCAACAGAGAAGTAAACTAAGACATGTATCAACCCAACATTGTGTCCTATTGCTTTTAAATCTATCCCATTAAGTGCAGTTTGTGATATCCTTATATTCTTAGGTATGGTGTTATCTTCTAGAGTATGGTCCACCATACTCTACCAGGAGTCACACTCTTAAATAAAATGGAAGTTGACTCTTCCAGCAGCTATCAACTGCCAAGACGTCTTCAGCTAGGGGTGGGAATTAGTGCTCAACCTTCCATTTCAGTGCTGGGATTTTGTCTGGTTTGGGCTTGTGCAGTTCTTCTATATGCTGTATAATCTACTGTGAATTCATATTTGCAGCTGGCATGTTGTGTCCAGAAAATAGTTTTCTTATAGTCATCCATCTCTTCTGGCTCCTACAATCTTTCCATTCCTCCTTCCACAATGATCCATGAGCCTTGGAAAGAGCAGATAAAGATGTCCTGTTTAGGGATGAGTAGTCTACAGTTTTTATAGAATGCTCCTATCTCCTTTCCAGATTAGTAAGCAAACTCTCCAGAGACAAGGAATGAAACACATCCCAGTCAGAAACAGAGGACTGAGAGTGTTCTTTCTGCATTCACCCTAAAGACACAACACCCTCTCATTTCTAAACTGTTGAGTTGTCAACAGATCTCCCAGAACATTTTAAAGGTTTGTAAAGTTTGAGAGCAGAGAGCTGTGTAAGAGGCAGGCTACCAGATCATCCATGCTGCTAGACCTTCTCAAAGGTATTCTGTATTTCTAATGACAGTATGGGCAATTAAATGGATGTAAACATTCTCTGTGGTGTCCTTGCGTGCTTACTCCCTGTAATATGCTTTCTCTAGGTTTAAAAAGGAAACATGGATGAATAATTTTTGCTCTGGGATAAATTAGCCATTTGTCAAATCAGTCTAGTTTAAGTAGTCTATTGAGAAGCGCAAACAAGAAACTTGACCCCTGATAAGATGGTGGAAGAGGAAGAGGTAACAGGAAGCCACCATGAAATTTATCCAGAACCTTGCAAGCAGGTATGTCCTCTAAATAGAGGCTTTACTGACCAGCCAACCCCCCTTTCTTCTTGGAGACACAGTCTAAGCATAAAAAGGTAAATTATGATTAATTGAAATTGAAGTTGTGTATAAAATCTGATGTTTTTTAGTATTTCTTTGGGTTCCTTTCCTGAGTGTAATATTCCATCAGAGTATGGTTCAGTATGGATTGGCCACTTACAAGATGAACCCTAGTTATCAATGCTAAGGACTTTGTTACGCTCAAAATTTTTCTCTGCCTTTTTGGAAATGCCTTAGTTAGAGTGTCATTTTTCTTTTTTTTCTTTTTCTTACCAAAAGTACTTGTTTACTCAGTTAGTCAACACACTGAGTAGTCTCCTCACCATCTCATGCCAGGTTCTATACACTGATGGGTAGACAATTACAGTGCATGATTCTTTGTTGCATCCTCTCTGTTTAGTATGAGAAAAGTACTGTGGGAAATTCAAAGAAGACCCAAGGAATGTAGGCGTAGGTGGTCCCATGGGTGTGGAAGACAGTGAGTGTATGTGTGTCCATCCAGGTGTGGGGGTGCAGAAGTGATGGTGATGGACCCCTTGGTGTATTTACACATGAAAATTGGGGAATGTTTATGGAATTATCTAAGACATCTGGAGCAGATATTTTTACATCCAGCACCAAAGACCCTACCGAGCTCAAGTGGTAGTGAGGGCAGAGTGTGTGTCTAGACAGTGAATGAGACAGATGGCAACAAAGGTAAGAACATCTGCTGGATGTGCAGTACCACTGTGTTGACAGGACACACCAAAGAGTAAAGGGAAGGGGAGAATAATGCTTAGTTGCCTTCCCCTCTGATAATTGTGCTATAGTCCAGCTAGAGAAAAAATGGAAATAAATGAGACAAGTAATTGTAAAGAAAAAACTAAACTTTTTTTTCATAATCACATCAGACACTAGAGTATTTGATATCGTGGAGATTAAGAAGCATTACAAAAAAAAAGTGCTGATGAAAAATGTCAGTTCACTCATTTGTTCCATCCAGTATGGGTGTTTGATGTAGAGAAAAAGAAGAAAGAGGTGTTATATGAGACGAAACACCCAGCCTGCCATCATGAATCTGAGTTGGAAATGTCAGTATAAGCTTGGAAGATGTTCTGTGCTTTAGCTGTGTTGCTTGGAGTAGTTGGATGGATGATTAAAGTATCCCAGCAGCAAAGAGTGAGTCACCCAGACAGCCCTCTAGACAGGCTCTTCCCAGCAGGAGTGGAGCCTCCCCAGAAGGCAGAGCAGAGAGGGGACAGGGGAATCTGAAACCCCTGGAAGAAAACTGGAGGCCACTAAGATAACAAAACTCACAACATGGGTCCAGAACAGTCTGTTGAGGCCCCTACTGACCATGGGTCAAACAGCTTGAACTTCCATTCTGACATTAGCAACTGGGACTTACTAATTCTATCTGAACCCACTTATTAAGATAAATTCACAAGTCCAGTCAGTTGCTCTTCAAGTTAATAACCTTCACAACAGCAAGTAAAAGGGAAAACTGAAAAGCTTACAAACTTTTCCTGCCAGGAAGTAAGTATAGAGAGGGAGCACTTTTCCTTCTAGATACATTGCCTCTCAGACAGGAGAAAAGAGTAGTAAATCTAGACTGTTGGCCTTTTGCAGCCTCCACTGAATACATGCATCTCATTTCTGAGTACCAAGACCCAAGGCATCACCTATGTGTGGCGAACCTTGTGCCCTTGCTAGTGGTAACAAACAGCAGGAGCACATTGAACAACACCAAGTGTGTGAGGTTAGGGTGTGGCACAGCGAGACAGTTAATCTGGGGATCGTGAAGTGGCCACAGAAGGGTCTGGAAGCGTGCTAGTGGACCTTCTGTTATGATCAGAGGTGACTGGTGGTCTGCTTGTGGTGACTCATTGACATCCGCCCTTATTCCATGTTATTTCCTGCCTCTGTGCTTTATTATCCATGTCTGTGTTTTATTTTATAACTTTAATAAGCTCAAAAGACAAAACCAGACAAGACTTACATATTTATATTTTGACATTTCAAAGAGATTAAGATTGAAATAAAATGGCATTAGCTCATGCTGGCATGAGTTGTGTGTGTTCTAAACTATGGGCACATTCACTTACATAGATAAACAAGGAAAGATAGATCACCCTAAGTATACCACAACAGAAATACCTGCTGTTAACATGTTATTTTCCTTGTTTCAATTTTCTCAAACAAATTTAGTATTGAATATAAGTCTTTCTCTTGATATGCTGTTAGGTTTTGTCAACTTGACATATGGGAAGAGAGAAACTTAACTGAAGAATTGCCTCCATCAGATTGACTTGTGAGTGTGTCTGTGGGGCATATTCTTAATTCTTGATTAGTTTGAGAGGGCACAGCTCATTGTGGGTGGTGTCATCCGTGGACAGGTGGTCCTGGGTTACAAGAAAGCAGGCTGAGCAAGCCACGGGAAACAAACCAGTAAGCAGCCCCCCTCCATGGTCTGCTTCAACTCTTGCCTCCAGCTTCCTGCCCTGATTTCCCTCAGTGATGGACCGTTACCCTTTCTTTCCCATGTTATTTCTGGTCAGTGTTTGGTCCCAGCAACAGAAACCACACCAGAACCAGATTTCCCACATATTTTCATTCTCCTTCTTTACATTATTCCTCCAAAGAAGGAATCGCTATCGTTGCGTATAGCCATAACATCAACAGCACCCTTCAGCCTTTCTGTGTGTCAAGTCTGCCCCATCCCTCAAAGAGGTCCCACAAAAGCAGATACTCTTGTCCTCTTGCCTCGCTGAGTCAAAGAGAGAGACACGGAGCAGCTGAATAGCTTTCCTGTGGTCTCATAACTGAGTGGGTGACAGGGTGACCCAGCAGAGTACAAAGGGGAAAATACCACCCATTCAAAATGTGGCTTCCCTTTCTTTCTCACAGCTCTAGGAGTTATAGACTGTGTTGGATTCTCTGTACCTGCACATCAGTGACTTTCTTTACTGCTGTGGCCGAATACCTAATAAGAAGCAACGTCAGGAAGGAAGGTTTTTATTTTGCCTCACAGTTTAAGGGACACAATCCATCATGGTGTGGGAGGCCTGGTGGCAGGAATGTGAGGCAATGGTCACATTGAATCACCAGGCAGGAAGCAGAGAGAGAAAGAGCACACGCAGTCAGGTCAGGCTATCAAAATCAAGTCCTGTCCCAGTAACCCACTTCCTCCAGTGTGGCTCTATCTCCTACGCGTCTCACCACCCTCCCAAATAGCACAACCATCTGAGCACCAAGTATCTCAGCACATGAGCCTGCCAGAAGCATTCCGTATTCAAATCATAGCACCTGGCTATATGGTCTGCATTGAAAAAAAAATTACTAGTTAGAATATCTAGGTAAATTTGAATGTAAATCCTGGGCCCAGCGGGACACAGTGCTTAGAGTGCCTTACTTCCCTTGTGAATTGGAACTGTTATGAAAATAATTAAATCCTCCAACCCCTTGGCTGAAGTCAGTTACTGAATCATGTTCAGGGGTATGGCATGGCTTTTTCCTGGCCTCTTTGTATTAAATACAAAGATTAAAGAGCCTGCAATATTAGTGTTCTTCTCTTAGTTCTACACATGGAAGCAGAAAGATGGCTCCAATGGTATTTATTGCCCTTTCAGAGGACCTAAGTTCAGTTCCCAGCACCCATCAGATAGCTCACAACTACTGTAACTCCAGTTCTAGGGGTCAGATGCCTCTGACTCTACAGGTATCTACACATATATGGCATACACTCACATAGACACATAAATACATGCACACATGCATATGTAAATACACACAAATAAATCATTTTTTTAAGATGCCCTATACATGTGTTGAAACATTACATAGTGCTTGTGTGTATGCTTTTATGTCTTAATAAATCAGAATTTTAGTTTTAAAGGATCCATGATTCTGTTATTTTTTATTTTTTACAATTATGTCTTTCAATTAAAATTGACAATTCAGTTCTGATTATTTCTGGTATCTTGGTACTAAGTATTATAGGCAGACAGTATTTTCATTTAAATGTAAAGATAAATGTATTCCATGCTAGGTAAGGGCAGGCAAATGGATCATTGTCTTCTGACTAGTGTGGCTGATGCAGAGCAGTGGATAAGAGTGCTTGAAGGCAACAACATAATACTAACTGCTTCCAAGTTGGTTGTAGAAGTTAATGAAGGATTTTAAATTCATGATGCATATTTGTCATTTCCTAGTTGTTGACAATAAACAAGAAACTTGATTATTAAAAAGAGAATAATTCCTGTTGCGCAAGCATGCAAACGTGAATCCAGATCCTCGGCACTCATGTGAAAAAGCCAAGTGTTGTAGTACATGTAACATGGTTGTGGTATGGGGTGTGGGCAGAGATGAGTAGAGGCCTAGCTCTTTCTGGTTATCACTCCAGCCAATTGGTGAGCACAGGCTTCAGTGACAGGCTCCCTTTCAAAAGACAAAGTTGAGAGCATTCCAGGAAGACACTGGACACCAAGGACCTTTGGTTTTCACATATACATAAGCACGCACGTGCACACACACACCACACACACACACACACACACACACACACACACACACACACACGAGAGAGAGAGAGAGAGAGAGAGAGAGAGAGAGAGAGAGAGAGAGATCAAATTTAAGATTCCTTAATTAGATGCACCATAGCTTTAATGCAGAGGTGTCTTTTTACCTACTGAGTCTCCTCACTAGCCACCCTAGTGGCTGCTGTGGGTACCCACTCACTGTGCGCTTCCTCCTGAGCAGACTTCTCATTGCAGGCTCCTCAGTGCCCTCCTGATCTCTCTCTTACAGCATTCTTTGCAGGAATGTCAAACAGAGAACCTACTCAGCATCCTCTACTAACTATAAGCAGGTCTTGCTTAGGTCCATGGCCTTCCTGGGGTACATACAATCCCACATCCATTTAGAGCCTACACACTCATTACACTTATCTTTAGGGGGAGTCTCTACTTCTGCTTTTCCCATTGCTTCAATATCCCTAAATTTTCACCTATTCCAGAATGCTAGGGACCCAAGGATGCCAGAGAGATCCTCATGAGTTGGTTCTGTGAGGTCTAGGATTTAATGTAACTATATTTTAATAGAATATGTGCACTTAAGTGGTTTCAATCAGCATGAGATAACTTTTCCTCTGAGACTTATCTTTTAAAAACAAGTTTATTAGACATACATTGGAAATTTCAGTTTCCCCTTTATAAAGACTTGTTTTTTAATTATATGTACATGGGGAAGGCATGTGACCATAGGTATCTGAAGAGGCCAGGAGATAGTGTCAAATCCTCTGGATTAAAGTTATGAGTGGTTATGAGCCCCCTAATATGGGTGCTGCGAACCAAAAACTATACAAAAGTAATACATGCTGTTTTTAACCACTGAGCAATCTCTCCAGCCAATGATGATGATGATTTTGATATCAGCAAGCAATTAGCAAATGTACCATACTGCTTTATTTTCTAGGGTTAATTTTTTTAGTGGTTTTGGCTCTAAGAATTCTGTTCTCTATGAGTGAAGATTTCCACGTATTGAAGAAATTACATAGATGTAATAGAGAACCAGAAGGCATGGCAATACATCTCAAGCTACTTAAGTGTTGTCTTAAACTCACACAGTTCTGGGGGGATTATGACCCTGTGTGGTGGTTTTAAATTTGAATGCCCCTACCATAGGCTCATATATTTGAATGCTTGGTCATCAGGGAGTGGTACTACTTGAGAAGGATTAGGAGATGTGGACTTTGCTGGAGTAGGTGTGGCCTTGTTGGAAGAGGTATGTCATTGGGGGTGGGCTTTGTGGTTTCAAAGCCAAGCCAGGCCCAGTGGCTTTCTCTCTTCCCACTGCCTGTAAATCCTGGTGTAGAACTCTTGGCTATTTCTCCAGAACGATGTTTGCTGCCATGCTTCCCTCTATGATGATAATGGACCAAACCTCTTAAACTGTAAGCAAGCAATTAAATACTTTCTTTAGTAAGGGTTTCCCTGGTCATGGTATCTCTTCATAGCAAAAGAACATGGACTAAGACACCCTGGTAGAAAGGAACAGACTAAGCTTTGGCATGTGTTAAGTTTGGGTCTTGATTGAATCGCTCATGTTACTATGCACCTGTGACCTCCGACCTTGTCATTAGATGAGACAAATGTGGAAATTATTTGAAGAAGTGTTTCCTCACCAGCCACAGGGGCTCCACTTATGAGTGCATGGGTGAAATCCATGAGGCTTTTCAAATTCTGCAAAATTCTTATTCCAGTTTCAGTTCATGTCCAGATGAGCTCTAGTGACCTAGAGGTAAAATTTTCATTTCCTTTCATCCTTGCATTCTTAGACATCTTCAGGTTGCTGATTTTAGCAGAAAAGCACTAGGTTTCTCCATGTAGGTCAGGGCTCCACCCTCAGTGATCAGGTTACACATTAGAAGCTCTCTATCCATGTCTATCATTTCCATCTCTCCTTCCTAACTTCTTCTTTCTCACTCTTCTATCAATTTTGCTTTCTTCATTTCTCACTCTCTGTTTTTCTTGTTTCTGACTCCATGTCTCTGTCTCTCTATGTCCATATCTATCCCTCATCTCTCTATATTTGTCTCTCCTTGCTTTTGTCTATGCTGTCCTGATTTTGGACCTGCCACTGTTTTCCTAGCCTTTAATTTCCAAAACCGTGAAGTTGGTGAGCTTTCATTTGTAATTCCCCATAATATCAACAACTGTCTGTGCTTTTATTTCTATTTAGAAATTAACTTCTTTTGGTGAATGATAGTCTAACCCTATGAACTAAAGTGGATTGTCTAAGTTCTACAAGTACCTGAAACCAGTGCAGAGAGTGGGGTCTGACCCACTTCTTGTGATCTCTGCAAAACAGCACTCTGTTCAATCCCAAATTTGAGGTCCCTTTCTGAGGAGGTTAAAGGAAACACAGCCTGACTCTTGACCACGTGCATTCAGAAATCATGCTGAGGAGGCATATCCAGGCCATGATGGATAAGATTCACTGTCAATCACCAGGTGCTGCAGAGGACAGCATTCTTTAAGTGAGAGATCCAGAAGCCTGTGTGGTGGATACTAATGTCTTTGCTGGACATAAGGGAAGGTCAAGGTATGGTAGCAGAATGAAGCCCTCGGCAGTTGGAGCCTTCAAACATGGGCAATAATGGAGCATGGAAATCCTGAAGGTAGAAATGGAACAGTAATACCTGTTTTAGGGAGCCAGAGAAACACGGAGCCTAAATAGAATAAGATCTCCAAGCTCCCAAATGAAGGCTACCTGAGCCTTTCCCCACCCTGTGTGGCTAAAGGGCTCCAAATATAGCCTCAATATGTGCACTGTAAGGCTGAGTCCAGGCTGTGGAACCCGTCTGAGGCTCTAGTCCCACTGCTTTATCCATGGGCCTGTAATTCTGGGTGATTGCTCAGGAACCCTGTTTGTCTTGCATTTCCCTTATTGGTATGTAGCAGTCCTGTAGTATTTTCACCATCAGAAACATCAGAAACGATGCCCTCAGCCAGCACTGAATTCTCAACTTGGTCACCCCACAGTAAGTGAAGAACCATGAAGAAGCAAAAGTAGGTAGGACATAGTATTGTATCTTACCTTTCTGTCTCATACCGGACCTTGTAGTTATATCCCAGTAACTGTAGAAGCTGGTAGGCACCCATATTTACAAAACCCTTCCTTTCCTGTCCTTGCAAAGGTCTGCCTTCTTTCAGGAGTGAAAGGTAAATTTCATCCTCTGCATAGATGAAGGACTCATCTGACATGAAACAGAGTCGAGGACACACAGTAATTTGTGACATATGAAGAAAAGCCGGGCTTGGGATTCTGGTCTTTTGGTGAAGGGAGTCTGTTTCCTATGGTTGTATCTCTGGCGATTTTCTTGGGTGCAGAGACTATATTTGGGGAGACACTCTTTGGGTGTGGTAGTTGAAAGAAATGGCCCCCAAAGGGAGAGGCACTATGAAGAGTGACACTTCTTGCTGGAGTAGGTGTGGTCTTCTTGGAGGCGGGCTTTGAGGTCTCATTTATGCTCAGATTACTGCCCAGTGTCTCAGACTACTTCCTGTTGCCTACAAATCAATATGTAGGCACTGGCTACTTTTCCAGCACCATGTCTGCCTACACGCTACCATGTTGCACCATGATGATAATGTACTAAACTTCTGAAAATGTGAACCACCCCAATTAAATGTTTTTCCTTTATAAGAGTTGCTGTGGTCATGATGTCTCTTCGCAGCAATAGAAGCCCTAACTAGGACATTGGGTCAACCACATATCATATCACACTCCTGTCCAGCATTGTCTTTTACTTCAACTAGACCATTCACCAAAAGGCAGTGAGAGACTTACCTTCTACCTCACATGTGGTGACATTGCATCTGTGAATTCTCCTAAAATACTGCTTGCCTCTGACTTCTAATCCAACAGTTCAGCACTATGGGTTCAAGGAATAGATTCTGACAGTGTTGAATATATCTTCTTTTTACCTATTGGAATTTGAGAAAATGCAGGAAAAGACTTGAGACCACATTGAGCATGTATCCCCTATCTGTCTCTTCCTAAGTCTCTACTACTTAATAGACCCCATGATATCCTGTTTCCAGGACCTAAATGAGCCTGTGTCTGATATCCACAGGGTTGGGGGCCTTCACACTATAGTATGTCTTCCTGACACATAGCTGCAGGCCTGTGTGGGACAAGATCATCTATTTTACTGATGGTCTTGCAAGGTCTCCCCTCAAAGGCACTTTTATTTTGGATGCTCTGGTTTAAAGATTGATTCATTGCCGTGATTAGATGGAGAACCTTGAATCATTGCCCAGTCAGACCCTTATTCATAGATACCAAGTTTATTTAGCTCTTAGAATTATAGACCACTCTCTTAGTCCAGACCAGAAGTTCAGTCTATCTGGACATCATGGACAATTTAATTGATTTACTACCAAATGCCATGAGTAAGTCCCATCTCCCTGGGTTCTTCTTCCAAGTAAAAAACTTAGTTTTGTTTATCTACAGAAATTTGAATGTTTATTCCTTCCTTTTTTGAAACCCCATTTTTCTGCATTGGCAGAATTCATGTGTATCACTTAGTGGGCATGGGTGGGGGTGCTGGCGGACTTGAGTGGTATTGTCAAGGTGACTGACAAACTTGGTACCTCATCCACTGAAGACAACACCCAAAACCATGTCACAGAGCTAATATCCCCAAGACAGACACCCACTGCTACCCCAATGTAAGCACTGAACATTATTTCCCTTCCCCCAAACCCAACTGCCCTACCCTGCCAGGATTGCCACTGAAAAATCCTAGAGCACACTTCTTATGATAACAATGGATGGAAGACCATGTGTTCATATCTCACTGGAAGCGATGTTGGAAAACTAAGTACCCAGGTTTTTCATATAAGAGGTATTCCCTAACTACTGGTGGAGTTCAAAGGTCAGGAGGTTCTTGATGCAAGCAGGAGGTTCAGGCCATGGGAAATAATGAAGAGAGAATGCTCATTGCATAGAGGGTGAGGAGCCTGTTGACTCTGTCCTCTGAATTATGTCTGTTTCTAACTTTTCTAAGGTGGCTTCTGTGATTTTCCACATTCTCTTTCCCTAATGCTTTTCTTCGGTATTAAATTCTGCTAGTTACAGCAGGTGATGTTCTCAGAACAATTTGGAAAAACATGAAGTCACAGAAGGCTAATGGTCTGGAATGATCCTCTTCTTCTTTAGTGATGACACCCATATTCAAGCTGGAACTTCATTAAGAATCCTGCTGCAGGCCACCTGTTCTGTGTTGTTCCACAGGTACACTTGCACTGAGACACATCACTCCTTTTTTTTAAGTACCTTGATTTGTAGGGGAAGCTACATTGGTGATGGAGAAGGAGAAAAGAGACACAGCCACCTCAAATAAAATAAACCCAATAATAGCGGTCTTTGGAGACATTGGAAAGAACTTTTGGACAATTTGGATATTTAGTATTAGGCTCCCATGTGTGAATTCAGAGTACTTACTTTTACAAACATATAAGTAATGTTCTTAGAATCATGGACTTGGAGGTAGGAAAAGAAACCTTTTGTAGATTTTCTTAGTTTGACAATTATAATCACCTGCAGCCTAAATTCTTCATGCTCCTTTAGATATCAGAATTATCTTTTATGGAATTTATGTGAGCATATTCTCTTCCCCAAATGACTAGCTGTATAAAATTGAAGCCACAGGATTGGAACTTGAACATTTACATGCCTGATCCTTCAGACTCCTTGGGCTGGGTGACAGGAGATTCTGTGAGAGAAGAATCTATCCAAGAAGCTTCAGAAGGGAACAAAGATTCTGTCAGGAACTGGGCTAGGAGCCATTTGTGTGATATTTTGATCAAGAGCAGAGCTTCAGTCTGCCTGTGTCCTGAGTACCTGAGTGAAGTTAAATTGGGAGGTCATGGACTAGTTTGTTTAGCGGAAGAACATCCAGGCTAGTATGGAGAAGGCAACTGTAATTGTTGAAACGACCTCCTAAGAGAAGCCCCCTGTGTTTCACTGGGACAATAGGAAAGGAGACTGGAGCACAAGACCCCAGAAGCCCCCTGGAAGCTCTGTCTTCTCAAGGTTCAGATACATTTAAGGAAGAAACCTTAAGTAAAAGATCTCCCTGCTCCCCAGAAGCAACTGCCTAGGGGAATGTTTGCAGATATAGCTGTGGTCCAAGGTGAGTAGGCCACCTCTTGAGCTGGCAGGTAAACCTGGCAATGCCATCATAATACTGGTTTTGAAGCCAGGGAGGGTGGGCTCAAGGTTGAACAACTTCCATGGAGAGCAGCTGAGGCCAAGCAATGTGTGGCAGTGTTGGAGTCCCTGAAAGAAGCCCCCCACCCCACCCCCCAGAAGCTATGGTGAGAAGCTATGCAACTGAAGCTTTGGTTGTGATGGAAACCCCAGGATATTGGAGATGCCAAGACTGTGAGACGATCACCAGCATGGAGTGAAATCAGCCCAAAATCTGGGTATGCTGCAGGTCTTGAAGCTGGAAAGGCAAGGTGATTCCTTCAGAAGCCCGAAGTGATGCTCATAGAGGTGCAGGATTTGGTGTTTGCCCTGCTGGGTTATGGGTTTGCTCTGTATTGTCCCTTCCCATGGCCTGGTTCTTCCCATTTGGTTTACTCTGTGCCATTATCTGTTAGAAATATATAACTTGCTTTTATTTTATGGGAGCACTCAGTTTAGAGACTTTGGGCTAACTACTGGAACTGTTGATGACTATGGGGATTCTTCGAGCTGAACTAAATGTGTTTATAGTTTTATAACATGGTCTTGAGCCTCCGGGCACAAGACCTTGAGGTGATGGCTTAAGTGTAATATGTTTGTGGTCAATTTGATGAGGGTTGACATTTTGATGGTTAGTATTAATTGTCAACTTGACAAAATCTAAAATCACATGGAACTGTTATGGATATTAGTTTAAGATGTGTTACATTTGTTTATATTATAGAATATTTGTTTAATGATACAAAGATTGTTAAATTCTTATGTTGCATTTGTTTAATCCTGCAAAGCTGTGTTACTTTGCCTGTCTAAAACACCTGTTTGGTCTAATAAAGAACTGAACAGCCAATTGTTAGGCAGGAGAGAGGGATAGGCGGGGCTGCCAGACAGAGAGACTATATAGGAGGAGAAATCTAGGCTCTAGAGAAGAAGAAGAAGAAGAAGAAGAAGAAGAAGAAGAAGAAGAAGAAGAAGAAGAAGAAGAAGAAGAAGAAGAAGAAGAAGAAGCAAGAAAAGGAGAAGGAGAGGAGGACACCAGGGACCAGCCATCCAGCCCTGCAGCCACATAGCCATGCAGCCAGCTATGGAGTAAGAAGGAAAGAAAGATATATAGAATAAGAAAGGTTAAAAGCCCAGAGGCAAAGCATAGTTAAAGGGAAATGGGATAATTTAAGTTAGAAAAGCTGCCTGGAGACTAGCCAAGCTAAGGCTGGGCATTTATAAATAAGAATAAGTCTCTGTGTATTTGTTTGGGAGCTGGAAAATAAAAGCCAACTACATGTAATATGCACCTCTAAGAATGCACATGGGGCATTACCTTGATTATGTTAGTAGAGGTGGGAAGACCATCCACTGTGGGTGCTACCATTCCCTAGGCAGAAGATCCTGAACTGTATGAGTGGAGAGCATGAGCACTAGCAACACACATGCATTGCTCTCTGCTTCTGACTGTAGCTGTCATGTGACCATTGTTTCAAGTTCTGCTCCCCCAACTTCCCCACCATAGTGGATTGTCACCTGGAACTGTGAGCTAAAATAAAATAAAAACCCTATGTCCCTGAAGTTGGCCTTCACTGATTTTGCAAGTTAGTCCTTTTTACCTTATTCTTTTTGCTTTGCTGCTGACATACTCTGAAAGTGTTCCAGTTGGGATTAATTCCTTGTGATGAAAATGGGGCTTCCATCTCTATCATTTGCCCTATATTAATAAAATAGTGCTTATCTCATATGTTCCTAACCTGGGAAGTTATTTCCTTTGGGGGTCCCATGGCAGAGGCCTGTTTGTGCACAGTGCACATCTGATGTGGTTGCATCTGGAGTCCAGATTTTAACCATTTATTTCCCTGGCTATATATAGTAAGGCTCTCTGCGAATTTGTGTTCCCTTTAGATGTCACAGTCCCTGATCACAGGTGTCAACTGCATTATTTTTTTTTTCTTGCTATGACAGAATATCTGACAAAGGAAATGTAGGGAACTATTCATTTAGGCCTACACTTAAAGCTCACTGTGACAGAGAAGGCATGGTGCCACCAGTGTGTGGTAGCTGGTCCCACTGTGCTCATAGCTGAGAGACTTAGAAAAATGAACGCTAGGGATCTTCCTGTTTTTCCTTTTTCCATTTTATTTAGCCCAAGACTCCAGCCTGTGAAGCCATGCCCCTCATATTTAGTGTGGGTCTTCCAACCTCCATTAACCCAACCTAGAAATTCTACTAAAGTCATGCTCAGAGGTTTGTCTCCTAAGTGATTTTAGATTCTGTCGAAGTGACAATCCATTCTAATCATCACAAGTTCAACCCTCGTCAACTTAACACCCGGACATATAACTTTAAGTCATGACCTTCCACTCTTTGCCCCCAAGAGTTCGTGGCCATCTCACAATGAAAAATACATTCATTCCTTTTTCAGTATTCTCCATGGACTTTAATAGTTTTTTGTTTAGTTTCCAACAAAAGTAGAATGCATAGTCTCTTCTGGACTCAGGCAGTCCCTCTGCTGTGAGCCCTGTATTATCTAAAAATGAGTCACATACTCCCAACACACAGTGGTACACAATAAACATCCCCATTCCAGAAAAGGAGAATGGTAACATCACAGAGGAAGACTACAGAGAAGCATGATAGAAACCCAACAGAATAAGCACTAGATCCTAGAGCTCCACACTCAGCATTTGGAGCTTATAAAGGAATCATCAGACTTCCAACAGCATTGGACAGCTCCACCTCTCACTTGAGCGAGATCTACTCTGTGCCTGCAGCTTTTTTTTTTTTTTTGGTGAATGTGCCATGGTCCTGGTGTCTCCAAGATGCTGGGGGCCATGACAACTTAGGTTTCCCATTCACCTATTTATACAAAGGATTTTATTTATTTATATTGCATGTATGTATGTTCTGCAGGTATACCTTCATGCCAGAAGAGGGCATAAGAGCCTATTACAGATGGTTGTGAGCCACCATGTAGATGGTATGTGGGTGCTGGGAATTGAACTCTGGACTTCTGGAAAAGCAGCCAATGCTCTTAACCACTGAGCCATCTCTCCAGCCCTATGCAAAGGATTTTTACTGCCTTTTGTGTAGATTCTGGCTTGTTCACAAATCTCCTGGCCTTAGTGTCTCTCTAGAACTATGAAAGTTTCCATAATACTCACTCTTGCATCTTCCATGCCAAATTCTGCCAGTAGCTCACGGTGTAGCCTGGATGCCCTTGAACAGCAGTTGTAGTAGCTGCTGTGTGTTGACCCTGGGGAAACATTTCCCAAGGTTTTATTAATAATATTTTTAAAATTTTAATTAAAGTATAATTATATAATTTCTTCCCTTCCATTTCCTGGCTCCAGCCTTCCCCATGCCCCCCTTACTCCCTTTCAAATTCATGTATATATAGCAGTAATAACCTAGGTATTTGTTTTTGATCAAGGAACCCCTTCAGCAGCATTCCCACTTCTGTCTCTCCTTCCAAATGAATGTGTTTGTTCACAGCTTAGGGCTGTCCCCTAGTGAGATGTTATCCGCACATCACCTTCACTATTGTCCATTGCATAAACCCCCTGGCAGACAGGCCCAGAGGTCTGTCTCCTAGGTGATTATAGACCCTGTCAAGTTGACTATCATTAACCATCATATAACCTATACAATCATGGGCAAACATAAATGAGTCGTGAACTTCCTGTTGCAAAACTCAGATTAACCAGCCACTGGATCTGCAAACTCAGATTAACACGGAAGCCTGTCCACTTCCCATGTTCTCATCTTTGGGCAAATTACATCTGAGGTGACATGAAGTGGCCTGTCTGTGCACATGTAGAGACTGTTCCGAAGTCTAGAGAGCAGAGAGGCTGTCCTTTCTACCCACCAGGAGACACACTTTATTGTCAATTGCAATAAGAACATTTACCCAACCATTAGAAATATAGCCTATAGTTTACATGTATGTATCTCATATTTTAAAATTTAAGCAGTATCTATGACTTATTATTTGGAGGGCATGCTTATTAGAAGGGGCTGTATATTTAAATGTATTTTCTCTTACAAATAAATAAGAACAGGTAAAAGGTTAGCTTTTTGCTTCCTAATGGAGACAGGCTTTAATTTTTGAAATGGGTTCCTAAGAACAATACACAATATATTCTAAGTAACTTAAGAAAATTTGATATTTGGATGCAAATAGTTTTATTGTGTAGTTTAACTGTAAACAATGGGTAGGTTTTAATATAAATGGTCTTTCGTGTGTCCCCCAGTCTTCATGTTCCCTGAAAGGTTTAACTGTGCCTTACTGCAGAATACTTGATTTTGCCTTTTTAGGATACCATACCTTATCGAGCGGTTGCTGAACACAGGCTGGAGTGGCTCTGTGCTCTTGCTCCACAGCATCATGCTTCCTCCATCTTTTCTTTCTTTCCTCTAAGTCATGTGTATGCTGGCCTCTCCAGCTCTGATGATAGGCAGAGGTGGGTGGGAAGGATCCTGGTGCCTCGAACCTGACTAGAGACAGGGCAGTTATTTCTGATCAGATGAGGTTGAAGGCCACACAGTAGCGGGGTGTTGAGTGAAGAGGTGCCGTGGACTCCAGGGACAAAATATCAGTGCATCAGCCTGTCACATCAGAGAGAGACACCCAGAACACCTGGTGACCAGGCCTATTGAGGCAACATTATAATCAACACATGCTTGCTCATTCTCTCTCTCTCTCTCTCTCTCTCTCTCTCTCTCTCTCTCTCTCTCTCTCTCTCTCTCTCTCTCTCTCTCTCTCTCACACACACACACACACACACACATACACACTTGCATGCACATATACACAAAGGTGTAAACAAGCAGTACCTGCCCTCTCACATACTCGTATCTGTACAGACATGTACATATGTATGAGAAAACATACCCAGATAAACCCGTGATTTAAAATAATGAAAACTCAGTATTATTTTGGGATTTCTTTCTCCATCTAAGATAGTACTCATTTGAATCCTGAGGTAGTGTCCCCCATACCACCTGGCTGTGTAAAGCTTCCTGAGACTTTTATGCTTCTGTTTTGTTGAGAGGTGCTTTGTCTTTCATAGAAAGGAAAAGAAACTCTCGAGCTACTCAGATTTCAGTTCTAATACCACTCTGTAGTGACTGCACAACCTGTGGGTAGTCAGTCTATCCCCTGTACGAAGTATGAATGCCTGTGTGGGAAGCTTGGGACCAGTGTGGGGGCCAGAGGAGAATGTGTGCTCCCATTTTTTTTCTACTGACTGTAAATGATTCCCATTCTTTGCTTCACAGAACATCCGATATGGTGCCCAATCAGCTGAGAAAGCTGCACAGACGTCATTAGTTCTGGGAGTGGGGTGGGGAGATGGAAGGAGTAGGGGGAGAGGAAGGAGAAGACGGCAGCAGCTTGCCCCTTGTGGAGTGGAGTCCCCACCAGGGCAGCTCTATCGATTTCTGACTCACACTGTAGCAGCAGGACTACCAAGCAGGAGGAAAAACCACATCTCAGGAGCAGGGATTACAGAAGAAAAAAAATGAAAGAATGGTGCTGGTAGCCCCCCTCCCACCCCCCAGAATCCTCTATTTGTTAGCAAGAGAGCAGTTGAGAGAAGAACATTGAATGGTCCCTTAACTTAACTTGGAGCAGAATGGATAGGAAATGTACAGTATAAATGAGTTCTGAAAAATTCCTGGTTCTACTTTTCAAGCTGTTTCTGTTTTGTGTGTGTGTGGTTTTTTTTCTTTTTCTTTTCTTTTCTCCTCTTTCTTTCTTTCTTTCTTTCTTTCTTTCTTTCTTTCTTTCTTTCTTTCTTTCTTTCTTTCTTTTGAGAGAGGATGTAATGATGCCTTAGGGGGAAAAAGGCTGAAAATTCTGATAAGGATATTTAAAAATATGGCTTATTAAAAGGAACCTTTAAGCTATACCTGAGAATTTTGAAAAGAATGAGATTTAGTTTTAATAAATTTTGTCCAATAATTGCATCATTAGGTGGCTTCCATCTCCAACTTTCAGCCTGTACCTTGCATGAGATCTAGGGGACAGAGACAGTCTGGTAGAAAATCTTCAAGCAGGAGCAGGCTCCCACCTGGCTGCTTGGCTCACTGGGCTTTGAGCCAGAGAAGAACATCACTAAGTGACCCCCTCCCCCAAGTTCGGTGGCTAAGGCTTGGGCTAGAAATCCGTTTCTGGTCTGGGTTTACAGGCAACCACCACATTGAAACTTAACCATCATTCTCCTCAGAAGAAAGACAACTAAGTTCAGTTTTAAAATAACAGCGTTGTCAGGCAGGCCGTCTGCGTGTGAGCAGCGGAAAATTAGAATCGAGCAGTCCGTCCCCCTACCACCCCCGTGGCACACACATGTGAGCACGAGCGAGCGCGCACGCACACACACACACACACACACACACACACACACAGGCACGCACACGAACACGCACAGGCGCGCGCGTGCGCGCGCACACACACGTAGCAGTCGGTTAAGGGGAAGGGTGATACCTTTTTAAAAACCGAAAGGCAGTAAGCCATTATTAGCAAGAGCTATATTGAGCTTGCTTGTCAGACAGGCAACAAAGCTGAGCTCCAGTTCCGCCCAGACATGTGCCTTGCCATTTTCATTTTAATCAGCCTGCTCAGGATGGCTGCTGATTCATTTTGCAGGATGTCCCCCTGGGAGCCAAGGTGGAAGCCTCCGGCGAGCTGCTCTTGCATCTAGGCAGGATGCAGCAGGGCACACAGAGAGGAGAGTGAGGAGGAGGCTAGCGGGAGGGGAGCTCATCCACAGGCTCACTCCACAGTTCAATATGGCTAGTTAGCCCGTGCTTCGTGAAACCCAAGATACTGCAGAAAATATAATGAAAGAAAGAGAAAAGGAAAAAAAAAGTCAGATCGTGGGATCGTCATTTCATTATCCAGCAACCGCCCCCTCCACCCCCCACCCCGACACTGAATGGCTTGGAATGCTGGCTCTCCTCATGGTCAGCTTATACATACACGCATATATATATATATATATATATATATATATATATATATATATATATATATACACACACACACACACACACACACACACATTATTTACCTGGTAACTAGCTGGGGTGGTATACCTGATTTAGCTGCAGACTTTGATTTGTAGGACTGACAACCTTATTATGCAGTGAGCTTATTATTGATATTATTCTGCTCTCGGTTGCCATGGCCACCTTGTGAGAGACATTCAATTTTCTCTCTTCCATCATCATTATCTATGAGGCCATCTGTTGTGGAAAATGAATTCAGCCTCATTTGCATGACTGATAAGCAATTTTTTTTTTATCTATTTAACAGAAGGTCATATGCCGGGGATTTGGAGCTCGTGAAAAAAAAAAAAGTGGAAAAAAAAAAGAGCCTGGGAGAGGATGAGTGGGGCTGTGTGCATTAGGGGCTGGATGTGGAGGTAAAGCAGATCTCTCAGGCCCGCTAGCCTCTCCTTCTGCATGTGTCATTCCTGCCCGGACGACATTTTTTTTTCCCCTAAGCTACTGCTACTGCACACAAAACAGAGCGAGAAAGCTTTTTCCCTGCAGTCTTCTTGGAGGCCCCCTGGTTTCTCACCCATTGTTGGTGGGTGTATTTCAATTTTTTGAATCCCTGGACTGTGGGTTATGAAATCAATGCTCGCCGAAGACAAAAGCAGCCTTCCCTGCCTCTCGGTGCTATGCGTCCTCCTCCTCCTCGGCCTCCCACTTGTGGGGGAAAGGGTTTTCTCTTTCTGTGTGTTTTGAGCCGTCACTTGTGAGCGGTGTGGTCATGGTGTGAGGTACGTGATGCTCATTAGGTTGATACTTTGGACTCAGGGGTCAGGATCTGTTTTGCCGTAGCTCAAGGCTTCTGCTGCAGTCCTATTGTTTGCTCCTTTTTAAAGTTATTTTTATAGCATGGCTGGTAGCTGGAAGGTTCCTGAGGTCTTCCATCCTCAGAAGCCTGTCTTTAGAGCAAAAAAAAAAAAAAAAAAAAAAGAAATGGGTAATAGATTGCATGCCTGAACAATAATTTTGTTTATAAAAAGAAATAAAAATGAGAAAAATGAAAAACTTGCTGCATGTGTGGAGGTCGGTGATTTGAGCTGAAGTAACTTCCTGAGAGTGGGTAACTTCACTTTACAAACAAGGAAAGGTTATAAGCAAGGGCTACGGGAACATTAGCTGCTCCTGAGGCACTGTTGTATTTGTCTAATTATAAAAAGAAAGTTGATTGATGTTCATCAAACTGGTAAAATCAAATAAAGATTTTTAACAATAACCTCAATGTTTGAAGTTCATAATAACAAAACAGCACTTAATTTATAACAGAAATAGGTTTTTTTAAAAAATCACTTCATAAACAAAAAGTTGAGTCTTCACACTCTTGCTTCCAGATAGATCTCAATAAACAGTAAATAATATAAATATTCACATGAGTGTGAAAGATACAAAATATACAGTAGAGTTTGAATTTAACATTAATTTAGTCATGACACATTTCTTATACCATTGAAACTATATATATTGTAGATCATTATGTTGTTTACTTAACTAGGAAAAAGTAGTTTGTATAACAACTCTTTTGTTCAAGTGTTTATACTTTATACTAACATCACAGACAAAAGTACCCACAGCATCCTCATAAGCATAAAAGAGTCTTCCTAATTGTTCAAGTTCATAAAAGTAATATAGCTTGTGAAATGAAAAAGTAAGGTATGTTTTACATATAGATACACAATTACTTTAAAAATTGAAATGTTTTAATCAGAATTCCTCTCTGAAAACAGCATCATAGGATTCCTGTAAGTTTTAACATCCCCCAAACTCTGAGCCCAAAGTATTGATGATACAAATACGTTTTAAATACAACTATGCAGCATCTATTCCCCCCTCAAAAAACTTTGTTTTTCCTTCCACAATTAACCTAAAGGAACATAAATGAATAAATTGCCTCAGTGCAGAAGTCAATTGGTTAAAACTCTCCTTAAAGATGTGTTTCAATATTAAATTTTATTTATTGTAATATTTGTTTAGGATAGACACTGCAGGGGTGTTTGTATGATAGAGCAGTAACTTGGTATACTTTTTAAAACTCTTGCCATGACCCCTCCTTCTAAGCAGCCATTTAATATATATTATTTTAGTCTGAATCTGGGGGAAGTAAATTAATATTAAATGTCAGCTACACAGTTGAAAGCCTCCAACTGCAGAATTTGGGCAGTTTGTGAAGATTCCTGCAATCATGTTTTCTTCAGCGGACTAGCAGCAGGGTGGTGGCTGAATCCACGGTGTGCTCTGAAGGGCTGTGTGACCGCCTTTTGATTTCTACCTTCAGCCTTCAGATTTGTGAATCAGATCTGTCAAGTTCTGCAAATCCTCGGACAGAGCACAGTTGATTTCTCCCCCTCCCCCCTCCCAAAGTTAATCACCATCTTGGTTGGCTTCCTCCTTGCCTCCCTGACATTTGACTGCTGCTAATTCACTGATTAATCTCATTAATGTGATTATAGCAGGATTTGGAGCTGGCCGCCATTGTTCTGTAGACAGTCCTATTCAGGCTGAGCACTTTCCACACCATTCAGTTTGCTGTGGTTTTTTCAAAGGCTGGTGGAGGGAGCCATTGTGATAGGGTTTCCTGGCCTCCTTTCAGCACCGGGAGCTGTCCGTGGCAGATAGCAATTGCTTTCGGCTGAGGCTTCCTACAGGTTCACTGCCCATGTGAAAATGGCTCACTTTCATCACTTAATGACGGTGCCCACCGAGGTAGAAGTCGAGTGGTGTTTACAGTCACAATTGGATGTTTTGAAGATGGTGGCAGCCCAGATCTGTAGCCGATGGTTTTAATTTTGTAAAGACATTGCTGCTGTTATTGCACGCACATGTTTATAAATATCGGACACATGAATCTGCCAAAATAACATGTGATTTGGGGCTCTAAAACTATTGTAGATTACAAACATTACTACTTTGGAAGTGGATGCTCTTTACCTCAATGCATCCAGTTATTAATACAATTTAATCTTTTATTTATTTATTAATTTTTTTGAAAAGATGAACCAGGGTTACCTGGTTCACTAGGGCAGGAAGTACACCTAACAGGAACTTTCTACAGAGTTAAACTTGCACCCAGAGCCACAACCAATGCCAGCTTCATGGATCTGTGTTTGAAGCTGAGGCCAGGGCTGAGGCCCAATAACTTGAGAACACTTATGACTGATACACAAAAATTCTTAAAGGAACATGAGCCTACAGTTTGCTTGGGAATAGATAGCTGTATGAGCTCAGGTTAAAAGAATGTAGTTATGGTGGTGGGGGAGGGGGTCAATGCTCATTGATATGGCATCTTTATTATTTCTGCCATTTTTTTACCCAATTTAATTTAATTTTTACTCTTTTAAAAATTTTGACTTCTATTCATTGTTACAAACTATTGCATCCTCTGATGATACCTGTTCATTTTCTTTACCAAATTAAAAAAATAAATGCAAATAAAAGACATTTTGCAATGTTAAAATTTTTTTAAGTTTTTTCTATTTGTTACTATTCTACATAGAATTATCAAATAATGAATTGTAATCTAAGTATTCATTTGCTTTGTTAGCTCTCTTTAGAAACACACCACATGTACAACTTTGAAAAGATGATTACATCTGAGGGAAATTTTGATGACAAAATAATATTTTTAATGTCACCTGTCTAAACCAGACACCCCATGTCTACCTGCAAGCCAATCCACTTTGATGGAGACCTGTTGTTTTCAAAATACATATTATCCCTTCTAAGACACTGCTCACTTACTATATGCATTTTAGTGGCTACACTTTAATCTCCAAACAACTTAAAGTTTCAGTCACTCTTGTGTTAAAAAAAAATTCACTTTATGGAACAAGAGAAAATAATAAGGTTACTTGGGTAGGAACCCATCTGCCCTGAACTTGAACTCAACTGGCTGACCACTTTCCTCAAGGGCCATGTTTTCTAATCAATAACTAGTTTTTCAAATGCATCTAATATTTGGCCAGAAAGTCTGCAGAATCCCCCAGAACCCTGTCCAGGAAGCAAATGAGTGGCAGGGAAAGAGCTCCAGGCTGCTCTGCTCTCCAGCAGATCACTCCATAGCTGAGCTCACTGCAGTGTGCTTTCAAGTTTTTAAGACTCTCTCTCTCTTTTCCTTTAAAATTGGGTAGCATTCCTTGACAAGAGCAATAGGAGGTAAACTTGAGCAAAAACTCACAAAACATTAACATGTGTCTCACAAAGCTAAGTTTCATCCCACTGCATAATACAGTGCCCCAACTGACACCCGTCTATATGTATTCCAAACTAAAGACAGCTGCTATCACAAACTTAAACAATAAAGTAGTGTATGTGTGTTTTGTTTTGGTGTGTGTGGGGGGGTGCAGTGATGTCTAAATATCATATATGGCTAGTATTTTTAACAAACATTTTAAGTTGGTATATCCCATATATTAATATATTGCCTAAAATGGTCATAATTGGCACTGGGAGTAATATTAAGGATTCTACTTCTTGTCATTTATTGTGTGGTTTTTTTTCTGACATCAGATGATTTTAGGGAAACATCTATACATTTTCCCATCAGTGGGCTATGTTTCAATGTGACTCAGTTTGGAATATCTTTTGTGTTCTCTCCCTTCCTCCTTTCCTCTCCCCCTCTCTCTTTCGGTCTCCTGGCCTCTCTTTAACTCTGTCCCTGATTATCTCTCAGCCTCTCTCTTCTGTCTCCCTCTCCCCACACCTGCGTTGTTCCAGCATACACAATGACTTTTCTGTGAATGTTTTCACAATGAAAGTGGTTTTTTTTTTTTTATTTTATCGTTGGCATTCTAATGAGCCCTCAGGGTATCTGCAGAAGTAATCAGAGATGGCAGAGAAAATGTAATCCAGGTGTTAGAAAACTAGAGAGAATGCATCAGTGCTTATTTATTGTATGAAAAAGACACTGACCAACCCTGCTGCCTCAGGCTGCTGGGTAGGAAGGAAACATTGCAAATGCTATAGCTCTCTATGAAAGAAAAAGGCCCATGTGGGGATTATTGGGGGAGCAGGGAAGGGGAGGGAGGTGTTCTTATGGCAGTGGACAGTTCATTGTCTGTGAGAAGATGGAGGGGCACTGGGTGTCCCCAGCAAGCCTCCTTGTGGAGAGCTGCGGAGGTTTCCGTCAGGGCACTGGAGAGGGAGCAAGCAGTACCCTGTGTAGTAACCTCGCGCCAGGCAGATGCTCTTCAGAGGAATTACCTCTGAGAGCAAGAAGAGGGTGTTCCTGGGACCTTGGGGCTGCTGTCAGTCTCCCTCAGAAACCAGTCTGCACTGTGCCTATGGAGGCCCCCAGTGGCTGATCTGTGGGCTCTGCCTTGCACTTCTGTACACAGGGCTGACAGCGCCGGCCGGTCCTGACGGGAGGGGTGGAGGGGATGCAAACACAGAGGGATCTGTGACCACACGTGCCTGGGGCTCTCCATGGCAGCCGAGGCGCTGCATGAGTGAGACAGACTGCTGAGGAGGACTTGCTGATGGCCACCAACTCTTCTGCAGAGAGGTACCTCTTCCCTTTCATTTAAAGGTGACATGTGGTTGCTTATTTGCCTGGCTGTTGAAGCTTCCAACTCCTCTGAGTAATTTCTGATAGTCTCTTAAGTACTTCCCACGGCCAGTTCTCCACCTGCCTGGACACCTTCCACTCTTGTTTGGTTGCACACTGTGACAGAATGGCATGGTTTGGGTTACAAAGGGCCAACAATGGGTTCTCTTGGCCACAGCTGCCTCTCAGGTAAACATGCCTGTGGGCTGCTGCTCTGAAATCTTCCCAGAGTTGTTCTGACTAGGAGTCTGGATATTCAAGCAAGCTTCCAGGAGAGGGGAGGTACTAAGCAGCCTTTATGATTTAGTGTGCCTTTACGGTGTGCTGAGAGGCTGGTGAGGGAAGGGGGCAGCTACTGCCACAGAAAGGCATGTGTTGCTTGCCTCAGTAGCCATTTATAAAATCAGCACTTAGAAAAGTAAAAACATAAAAAAAGGACAAATGCTACGGAGAGTCATATAGCTGTGTTCTCTTTTGTGTTTTTGGCATCCTACTGGGTCTGCTCTTTTTTAGAATAAACTTTTTCTGTTATCTTTTCTTCACATGATACTAATGCTGGTATCATGGGCTGGCAGTGCTCAAAGTTGCTCAGAGAATAGTTCTTCCTCTTGTTTTAAGGCAAAAGGATCAAAGGAGCCTCTGCCAGGATGGGATAATGTAATGTGGCTGGCAAGCCAGGGACACTGTAGGACCCCCTTCGTTAACTCTCTGGTGCCCGTTCTCCAGCCCTAAGAAGTGTCAGGAAGGCCTGGGTGCTTTTGTTTGTTTGTTTGTTTGTTTTTGTTTTGATGTGTAGCTGTAGTTTTAGTGAAAACACCAAGGTTCTGCTGACTTTGGTGAGGTTTCTTGGACCACAATATGCATTTACCATAACGTCAGCGATAGGGGAGATTTTCTGAGACACATCACCTAGCGGGTAGCAGCCAACAGCCAGCCTGCGTATTTACAGTTCTCATCTATTACATTAAATACAGCACTGCACATCATACACTCCGCTCTAGAGATTTAGAGGCCTGTGGGTACAGTGTAGGAAGCACACAGCACACATCCCAATCCTGCCTCACTGCCGAAAGCCTAGTAAACAGGAAGGTTAGAAATTACTGGTTTTAACTCACAGCTGTTAGGTTGAGAAACATCTAGATCAGCGATGAAGTTAGGATTTGAGGAAATGGCTGCTGCGTTTTGTATTGCTTAAAGGACAGCAGCCCCGAGCAGGGTAAGTCAGCAGGATGCTCCCGGTGTGCCTCTGCGGCAGCGATGTGGTCTCTAAGGAAACCTGTGCCTGATGCTCGCAGCCTGGGCAGTGCTGGCGGCCCAGGGCCGTCTGTCTGCTGCCTGCTGATGGAGGCTGCGCCGCATCCACCAGGCAGGGCTCTGCACGCATGCCCGTCTTCCCCGGCGTTTAGTGGTGTCAACTTATTAATTTCCATCTTCGACTTCAGGCCTGTTAGTTTCCTGTCTGAAAGCATTATTACTTTTGTCCATGTGGCAAAATAATTAGCATACAGATGAGAAGTGGCCCCGTGTCTGCGCGCCGATAGAGAGAAGATGTGCGGTTCGAAGTTGATTGGATGAATGGAGAACAAATGGTGGGCGTTCAAACAAGAGTTTTGTAGTCGCGGAGCAGGCTGGAGAATTTTCTGGGTGAGTCCCTAAGATGGAAGGCAGGGGTGGCTGCCGTGGGAACGACTGCCTGTCAGAGGCTGGCTTAGCGGAAGGTGCGGAGAGGGACTGCAGGCGCAGAGAATCCATTCTTCAGGTTTCTCTTTGAAATCCCCTCCAGGTAAATGCGTCCTGTTGTTTCTGCAGCCGTGGCTGCGCTTCCCAAAGTGGAGCAAAGTTCAACTCTTAAGGGCAGTAACAATAGAATAGTCTTTGGCTGGTGCGTGGGGTGGCCTCTTCATCCATCTTCCGTGCAGAAGTGTGAAGTGGAAATTAACTGTTTAGAGATTAGTGTTTTCAGAAATTTACAGCAGCCATTATTCAACGTGTTTAATTAATATTTTCTGGGACAGTGTATGGAGACCAGCAGAATTAGCAAATGTTGTTCTGATGAAAGCCCAGATGTAATTAGTTTTGACTAGTATATATTTTTCCTAGCTGGAAGGAGATTTTTAGCTCATTTAACCAGTTACTTATTGGGGACAGTGGAAACTGAACTGATGTTTTTGTAGGTCTGTAGGATGCACAGAGGGGGGAATTTTAAATGAGTACAACCTTTGATACTGAGTTCTTTTCAGAAAAAAAAAAAAAAAGGAGATTTTTTTTTTTCCAAATCAGTTTTCTGAGTTCATAAGTAATAATGAAGCTTCCGGGAGCCCTGAGTGTCTATTGTCAACAGTGGCACAGATTTCTTATATAATTCTGGGACTACCACGCTGTAGCATGGGTGTTTCAAAATTCAGTTCAAGATGCTTCTGGGGGAAGTCACTGATGAGGAGTCCTTTCCTGTCTTAAGGATTCCTAGCCTCCTTAGAGGGAAAGGTTTGCATTTTAACTGACCTAATTATTTAGTTTGTTTTTAAAGTCAAACTTCAGTCGAGACCATGATCTTTTAGCTGTATTTCTGTAGTTTCATGGATATTTTGGAGCATGGCATGCTTTCATTTTGATTTTTTTTTTTTAAAAGCTCTCCCCAAGTGTTGCTATACTTTAGAAATGACACCGAATGTGTGACAGAAAATACAACTTTTGGGGGAGGTGGGTGGGTATCATTTGTTCTGCTTCAAAAAGTATGCCTTTGTAAAAATGAAAGCCACAAATACCTTCAGTGAGCCCCAGCCTCAGGTGTGACAAAGTGGGAGCAGGCTTGTTTGTCCCTGGCAGGTAGAACTTGTCTCTGATCATTTTCCTGGTCAAATTGCAAGTTTCTGAATATTCACAGTAAGATGTATTTTTTGGCATAATAGGAAAATTCTCAATTTTTCTATCAATGTATATGTACATACAAATGGTTTATTTTTTCCTATTGCATTTTTAAAATTAGCTAGTAAGCTAGAATGAGGGAAAAAATAAACTCATGTTTTAAATGTCTAACCCAAAGTAATGAATACCCAAGAGTTCTCGTTTTCATGAACTCCTATCTAGAGGGAGGCTGCGACTGCGCTCCCTTCTCCCATGCCTGCCTCCTTTCAGAGTTGAGGCCATCTCTGTGCGTAAAATAACTCTTTTGTTTTCTGGTTATAACTTTCTTGGAGCAGACATCAGCCTTTCTTTTTTAACCTCTGCTTGGCCGTTTAGAAGCAGGGAAGCCCTTGAATGTCACTTATCCACGAGGCTTCCTTTGTGCCTGGTTGCCACTCACAGGTGAAGTCCATTTTTTTTTTTTTTAAGGGCAACAATTATGTCACAGGAGTTTCCACTGGAGGGAGTTACTTTTGCCACTTACAGTCCCGTCAGTTCTCAAGGCTCCTTGCAGTTGACCAGGGCTTGATCTAAAGACAATGAAATGTCCCCGAGAGCTGTAAATGTGTCCATGTGAGCCAGCCTGAAAATGTGATCTTTAAAGGAGACTTTTTTATTTTTATATTTGTTTTCAACTTTTCCTCTGAGGTTGCAAATCAACTTTGGGAGAGATTATGACCTTCCAGAGCTAAATCATGTAATTCATCCATGAGATTCCAAATGTCAGACCTTTGCCGCTCTGTGGGCAGTGGTCTCACTGGGGGGATCTGCACCTCAGGAGCTCTGCCCTCTGCCACATGTGCTGCCCATAGGGCTCCCACTGCTTATGAACAGGAAAAAAATGTCAACAGTTTTCTTCCAAAATGTCACTTGACCTTATTTCCTTTAAAATTCTGTGCTTGTGATGTGTTTTCACACAGTAAAGAGAATGTGCTGAACCCTCCCATGGTTTTTATAAAGTGTAAAACATGTATATTTTTAAGGTTGCTGGGGTAAAAGTGTTGTGTGTAGGCTATAATATTTGAGTCGTTGGGTTAATACGTGCATCATGTAAACCTGTCTTAGATGTAAGTGTGTACTCATTAATATAGTTGTGAGAACTTTGTGACTCTATATGGTATGCTGTCTGCTACTTAAATGAAGTCCGATGGTTTAGGCGGCACACTCCCTCAAATTGCCTTGAGAAAATCACCCCAATAGAGCATTTGCTTCAGATGTTTTCAGGTGCAGTGTCAAGCCTGGAACTCTAAATCAAACAACTCAGGGATGAATAATTTATCGGGGGGGGGGGGGTTGCTTCTTTTAGTACATCGGCAAGGATTTTCATTATAGGATTTCCACCTCCAACATGGCCTTGAGTAGCACCTCAGCCATTGTCTAAACTGAACCGTAGTGTGTTCTAAGCTGCACTCACACAGAGTGTCTTGACAAAAGTCAGCACCACTCCTCAGTTCTGGGGGGGCTCCTACATACCTGAATCCTGTAGGCAGGGGACAATTCTCGGTGGCTGACTTTAAATTTGGTGCTGTATCCTCTCCCTGGTCCACACATTCCCCTAGCCTGTGCCATCTGAGCATAAGCTGAACGCACAGGGCACTGTCGCCATGAAACAATGCTAGCCAGACTGGTGGTGGAAATAATCCAGTCTGCAGGGCACCCCATAGAGAGCCATCAAACCGAGTCTGCTCTGGAGCTGTCTATGAGAGTGTGAACATTCAGAAATCAATGCTGCATCTGCTGGTGGACCCTCCGGTTCCCTGAAACCCCCACCTGCCTAATGCATCTGGGCAAGAGCTTTCAGAAGCCAGCTTCCTTCAGGATAAATTTAATACGTCTTGAGGGCCAGGCGCAAGCAAATTGATTCTATCTCTGCAGCAGGAACACTCATAAACATCTGTAAGGATACAGATCCTCAGCGACTCCAGGATGAGAGGATGCTATTTTGTGAAATATTCTAAGCCTACTCCCTTCATACCTCATGCCAGCATGGCATTTTTTAATTAGGAAGTTGATTAAAAAGGGCATGGCAGACCAGGGTGTATGGTCCTTTGGCATTAATCCAGCTGTTTGTTGATGGGATGGTGGAAGGCATTGCTCATTACCCATCTCAAGAAAGGGAGAATCGGAATTGTTACAGGGCAGAGGGGTGGTAAGAACGGGGCAATCCTGCGCGGTGTGCTGAAGGCAGTTGGTTGTGGCTTCCTCTGTGCTAAGCTTTCCTGCAGACAGACTTGCCGGCTTCCTCCATGACCCAGGTCACGTGTGCTTTGCAGATACCTGGGAACACCGGGCAGCTCTGTGTATTACACTGAGGAATTCTGGGCTTCTGGCTTTCCAGCAGTCAATAGGAAAAGTCATAATTGTTTGCGCTTTCTGGATGGACATCTCTTTTGGCCACATTTCCCGTAGGCTGCCGTCAGCAGTGGCAGCTCTTCTAATCTCTATGGTGCAGCACTGTTAACCTCAATAGTAACTGGTTTTGTTTTGGCTATTTTTTTTCTTTCTCTTAAAGGGAATTCTTTTCTTTACAGGATCTTTTTAGAGCTTGAAGTATATTATCACAGGAATAAAATTTTATGCCTACTTGTAGTGTTCCCATGGCTAATGTGGTGTGAATAAGTACCCTGTTATGAATTTAACCCTGTCCATCCTTCTCATTGTTCGAACACTTCCTGAGATCCAGTGTGCCTAAGAAAGTAGAAACAGATTGGCAGCTAAGACAGACACTGGGACCCCCAAGCTGAGGGAGGGACCCTGGGGCTTTCACATGACCTCTTGAGGGAGCTGCTCAAGGCTCAAGACAGGGGACATAGGGAGATGTCTTCACTCCAGTGGGACTGATCAGCTGATTGGCAGCCAGCCTGTCTTTTGTTCTCTTCCCCTCTGAAACTCCATGCAAGTTTGCTAATTATTTTTAGATTCTGTGTTTTAGGAAAGTTCAGTGATAGATCACTAGCAATCAGCAGCCGTGATGGGCAGCCTCCTCAACTGCAGCCTCTTCTCCTAGCAGCATAACATAGTTAGCACTGGAGATAAAGAGTATAGCTTCTTAAAGTCAGTTTCTTCCTCCACTCTTATTCCACTGGTGGAATATCTATGCAATGAGGACGCCTTAAGCTCCTGTTGTGTACAGAGCCAAGAGAGAGAGAGAAAGAGAGAAACATCCTGCAGGTAGTCGGGACCTAAGTATCTGTCTGTCTGTCCTACTGTATGCAGAGCCAAGAAAGAGAGAAACATCCTGCAGGTAGTCAGGCCCTAAGTATCTGTCTGTCTGCCCAGATGTGGTGCTAATGCCTGCAGGGCAACCTTTCCCTGAATAGATTTGGAAATAGATTTTTGCTCTTCTGACCTAAGTAGAGTGGTCTGAATCCCTTATTTCCTCTTCCAGGGTGGTGAATACTCTGGTGGTCTTCCTGAATGTTACCATAATTGCATAGCATTGTGTAACTGTATTTCTCTATTAATTACATATTGGGGTGTACCTCCTTCTCATAAGAGCTAGAAATAAAAGTCCAGCTTTTTTGTGGGTTCTGGATAGCTGGTCTACTTTCCCAGAGTTCCACTCACATGGGGCACAGAGTCAAGGTGACAAGCCTTTTCTTATTTGAGAATATGAGACAGTAAACATAATGGTGTTTTGAAGAAAGAATATTGGTAAATGTCACATGTCTGCTTCTCAGTTTCTGGACTCTTCAAAGCTGTGGGTATCAGGGATAAACAATAACATCTTTGGGTGGGGTGTGGTTAAAGCCTCTATTGCTAATTGAGGCCTAGCCTTCCAGCAGACAGATAGAACTCTGGGCTATCCACCATCCATGCTGGATGTACAGTATGAGCTGTCCTGCCACTGTGCAGCCAGCTGAAGAGCCATTGGCTACAGAAGCCTCTGGCAGCAGGAGGAGGAGAATTCAAATGAGAAGCTGGTGAGGCATTTAGACACTCTGTCAGGAGCTGCCTCCTTGCCATCTAGCAGACTCCACTGAGCAAACCTGTAGGCTCAGGGTTAAAATTCTGCCATTAAATCCTCTAACAGACAAGTGTGGTTCGGGTTAGATTTTTATTTTCTTTTGGAGTATGGAAAAACAAGTGGTACAGGCATCTGAAAGCTCCATGTCTTTTCTTAAGGATGCAATCAGATTGCATAAAGTAAGAGATTTGGGTAGCTGCTGGCTGCTCATATACAAAACAGAAATCCTAACCATGTGCTTAGTTAGATTCTAGTCTCATTTTTTTTCTTGTCCTTTGTCTTTCATGGGATGTTTGACTCTAAATTAAAATTCATAAAATTCCCCATTGAGCTTCCCAGTGCCCTTTTCCGTGATTCTGAGAGAAGTCATGGAGGTCTTGCCGCCTGAATATTCTTTGACTAATTTGTTGTTACTGGGATATTGTTAACTCCAAAACAACCTTTCTCCCTCAGAGACCCACAGAGCACGCCAAGCTGTGTCATGTCATTCCCCAGGGACACCTTGGCACACCTGTTTACAAACGGGCTGGGCCACCTGTTCCTTCAGCTTTAGAGTTAATGATCAGAGAAGGGTCTGATCATCAGGATCATGTGAGTGGTAGATATCCATTGTGAGACGATAGGTCACTTCTAACACACAGTGTCAATAGATGTCTAGTCAATTTTGAGTAAGTTAGAAAAGATACTCAACTTGTAATCATAGAGTGAATTACAAACATCAGCGATCCGGAGAGTAGATGTGGAATGTGTGTCAGAAATGGTGCAGCCAATAAAAAGCTGATCATTTCATAATTTGCATTTTTTTTAAAAAAAAAAAGAAACAGATGCAGATGAAAGTTTCCTTTTGCTCTAGAGGTATTGCTGAGGTGGAGGCTGCCTGGACCATGAGCACTAGAAAATAGCAGCATCAATAGATATGTTAACATGAGAGGGGAAGTTTTCTTTTTTTTTTTTTTTTTTTTTTTTTTTTTTTTTTTTTTTTCGAGACTGTTTTCTGTGTAGCTTTGTGCTTTCTGGACTCATTGGTAGTCAGCTGGCTTGAATCACAGAGATCCGCCTGCCTCTGCTTCCCGAGTGCTGGGATTAAAGGCGTGCGCACACCGGCGGAGGGGAAGTTTTCATGGGGTCCCATCCCTAGACAAAGAACTATAGCAGCTCATGGCTGCCCAGGGGGGCAGAATTAGTCTCTCCCAGGAATGAGCCCCCTTATTGGTTGTCCAATGCAGAGTAGTCAGCCCCGAAACCACATACACGCAAGCAACATAAACAGACTCAGAAGGTTGTATTCATTTATTTGTGCGTACACGTACGTATGTATGTATGTGACAATAATAAAGAAAAAGGAGGCTGTCACTTTAAGGGGGAGGTGAGTGAAGGACTAGAGGAAGGAAGGGAAAGGGAAAAGGGATGTAATTGTATTTTAATTAAAAATGTATTTTTTTACAAGGGTCTGTTAAACAGTAAAACAAACGAAAATATCCCTGCAGGCTGCACAGGTCTGCCTGTCTCCAGGGTGACTTGTCTTCCACTTCCTCTTGTGACTAGGAAATGTGCAGTTGGGGCCACATGCTTCTGCCTTTGACTTCTAGTCGCTTCTGCCCCTAGGCTTTGTTTACCAAAGGGCACGTAGTTAAAATTTTCCCTTTACTGAATTCTCTGGTCCTTACCAAGAGTCAGAGCATTACCCATGCCTGGCTGGATTCAATCAACTGGTCTGTGTGTGCACTGTAAGTTTCCAGCTAATTCTTCACTATATGAGAAATGACCCGTCAATCTCATTCCTTATTTTTCTCTGAGCTTCCACCGGAAGGCATTTTCATTAAGGACCAAACAGGTAGCCATCCTTTCTAGGTTTTATTTGGTTCTGTGTTACTTTTACTTTCAAAGTGAAATTTCCATCTGTAGTTCACTTTGGCATGACGTAGAGCCCATTTGGAAGGTGCAGGCTAGAAGGCAGTGTGTTGTCCTCTGGCTCCCCACAAGAATTGGGGGTGACTTTGAGCACATCAGCCCGGGAGTCATCTCTTGGTGTATTGTTTCAAAGGAAGGAATGGAGGCCACCACTTCCCATATCCCTTTCCAAAATCCCCACTTCTGGAAGGAAATCAGAGGCCTGGGGCACTCCTACCAGAGACTCTTGCTAGTGATAGTCCAGTGCAGCCTCACAGAGGCTAAGGAAATGAGATGGCATTCATACAACCTTTTGCTCATACAGGAAAAAAAAAAATCACCTCATGAAACTCACATGTGCCTGAGCATTAACTTTCTCTTATGTTCTTTCCTTTGTTAATTTTATCTGTTGTATGCCCGTGACTTGCAATAAAGTCACACATTTGACAAACATTCCTTTATGGCAGACTAGGTGGACAGATCTTCTGACAGCAATCACAGGTGCACACTGGGATGGCTATGGGGGTCACCTCTTGGCTTTTCTCTGCTCTATCACTCCCTTGGGCCTTTCTTCTCATAAAGCAGGCAAACAAAGTGACTGGCTTGGACTTAACGAAGCAGCCCACCACCTTTTCAGCTTACCCTTCCTTCCAGAGGCAGCATTTAGGGTAGGCATGGGTTAAATGGGGACACATTTTTAGTAACTAAAATCTATTACACAACCCCTGTCCTAATTCTGATAGCCTAGACTAGGCAGCACATACATCACACACACACACACACACACACACACACACACACACACACACACACACGACAAGCAAGAACCTGTGGGTTCAAATAGACACCACTGTTTATCACTGCAGCCAATGTCATGTTCAGCAGCACCTCATGTGGGCCATGGTATGTCTACAGGGTACCCCAGTGAAACATAGGGCACGTTGTCTGTAGTGGGGAAGGACATAGCATAAGGGAATCAGGCCCCAGGCAAGGTAGAAAGTCCTCACATTACCCCTGACCATGACTAGGGGAATGGAACCTCTCCAGGACACTGGTGGCTTTTTAAAGAAAGCTGAAGTCAAGAGTGGGCGGGGCAAAGTGAGCTCAGCTAGGTATGGGGCAAAGGCCTTGGTACTACTAGATAGAAGTTGCTGTATGTTTCACAATGCATGAAGAAAGGAGTTTGAATGTTTCTGTCAGGAAGAAGGGTTTGACATCAGAGGACCAGCTCCGATGTGAACTAACTCTTCACAGTGAACACCTGCCCATCAATGTCTCATGCTACCCCTAATGTATGGGTATTGTTTAGGCATCAATTTTAAATGGGAGGATTTTTAAGGATACACGTTCAGTTTAACAAAATCATCCTACCTTTCAAAAAAGCCAAAATGTGGCACAGAAAACTGCCCTCTGCATATTGGGAAATAAATCTCATACTAGAAGTGTTGAGAAGGTTCAACAAGAGTGTTGTTGATAAGGTCCATACAGGAGGGGAGGTGAGGAAAGCCTAAACACTCTCAGAATTTACTCTTCTTTTGAGATGAGAGAGCAAGGATAACATTTGCTGGCCATAAAGATGTGCCTAAGATAGGAGTCTTCTACTTGTGTTTAAAGTGGAGCCAACTAGGATCAGAAGCCCAGTGCTGCTGAGTGACAAGGATCCACGCTCTGTGACTCAAGTCCGAGCCAGGCACATAGTACAGTAAGGAGCTAATGAAAGGGGACGCTCAGGAAGTCAGCTATGAAGAAAAAGAATACAGTCAGAATGTCCTTGCCAAGTCCATCACACCAAAGTCTCCCTAGGTATTATGCAAAGGCTGCAAGAATCCTTAGGACTACCGAATTCTGTCAGATTCACAATCATACAACTACAGGCATGCTGGCTACCTGCTTCCTTTCTAAAAGTCTTCAAAAGTGCTGTAAATTCTACCTAAACACATGACAACCTTATTGCCTGTTAACTACATAGTTAACCGAATGATTAAATCTTAATCTTGCAGTCTTCCTGAGTAGGTTCCATTTTTGAAGATTTTTTTTATTTTCATTTAATGTGTGTATGTGAATGTCTGCATGCATGTATGTGCACCACAGGCTTGCCCAGTACTTGTGGAGGCCAGATGAGGGCATTAAATCCTCTGGACCTGGAAATGAGATGGTTGTGAGCCACCATGCAGGTGCTGAAAGTTGATCCTGGGTTCTCTCAGAGAGCAACAAATCCGCTTGACTGCTGAGCCATGTTTCCAACAGCTGAGAGATCTCTCCACCCCCTGAGCTGAAAAATTTAAGAAAATAATGAAAATGGGGGTGAGGAGACAGATCAGTCAGTCAAGTACCTGCAAGTGCGGGACCTGAACTTGGATTCCCCCAGCACTCACGTAATAAGCTGAGCATGGTGGCAGGCATCTCAGGCAGAAGAACCCCCGTATGGCTCACCAGTCAGTCGTTCTAGTCAATCGGCAAACTCTGGATCTGGTGAGAGACCGTCTCAAAAACTAAGGTGGAAAGCAACTGAGGAAGACACTTGGCATCAACTTCTGGCTTCCACATGCCTGCTCACTAATGTGCACACATATCAGCATGCACACGTGCGCGCACACACGCACGCACGCACGCACGCACGCATGCATGCGCACACACACATACATTATAAAAATGAAGAAAATAATAGAAATAGGTGCTTTTCTTCTTTGCTCTGCAAAACTTTATGTGCATCTGGGACTTCCTTCCTAGGAGCATGTTAGAAAGATCTGGTTTTTTACAATCCCAATAGCAAGAAAAGGGCAGAGTCCTAGCATTGCTTGCCTCCCAAGGCACAAAGGTAGGTGAGCTGTTCAGTGTGGGTTTCAAAACGGCTCTCAGCTTAGAAAGAGCTCCTGATCTCAAAGTAAGACCAACTTTATACATGGCTTGCAGAATAGTGACTCCACTAGCAATAGTATAAATACACACTTGCTCAATATTTTCAGGGTCGTACCACAGCAGTAATGTGAAGCATCTCCCCACATTCTCCTGACATCTCTCAGTGAAACATCAGGCAGGGTTTCTTCCTTCCTTTTTACACACCCATGACTTCTTAAAAATTATAGTTATTTGGCTAAGCATGGTGGTGCAGGCCTGTCATCCCAGCTACTCTTCTGGGGATGGCTAACATCAGAGCGTCCCATGTTGAGGCCAACTTGGGCAACTTAGCGAGACCTGATCTTAAAATAAAATGTCAGGAAGAAGATGGAGCTGTAGCTCCGTGGTGGAATATCTGCCTGACCCGCGGGAGACCCTGGGATCAGTCCCAGTACCACACACACAAATAAAGGATCTTAATCATGTTAACAAAGCCTTCTTCAGAAGGTCCGAATTATCTGCTTTCAGATCCTGCTTAATGTAATCGGGCACCAGGCCCTCTGCAGGAGCTCCTATGTAAGCTCCTGCTGTGCGCCAGTTCAGTGTGGTCCAGACATACAGGATGGAGGGACATGTCAGGCTCTTTGTTTTCACATCAGCCAAGATCTCCAGAAAGTGGTGTGCCATGTTTCATAAGCATAGCTTCTGTGTATACATGGTGTGTGTGTGGGGGGGACATTGGGGGGTGTACACATGATGAATGTGTGTGCGTGTGTATGCATTGTCTTCAGGCTCCATGATCATTGCTGCTCCCTGTTCCTTGGAGGCCAATCCACCTCCAAGTCGAACTTCTTTAGCTTCATTTGTTATTTGCAAATAGCAGCCACTCATCTACTGGCTGACTCAGCGCCAAAGACATGGCCTTTTCTGCATAACCTGTTTTCTTCCTCCTCTTCTCTACCGACTTCTGGCCAGAGCCTCCCCTTATTCCCACGCATTAATGTCCCTCCTTCTTCTACCTACCTGTCCCACACCTTCAGATGAAACGTATGATAGACAGAGAAAGTATGTAGGAGAGAGAGAGACAGAGAGAGAGAGAGAGAGAGAGAGAGAGAGAGAGAGAGAGAGAGAGAGAGAGAATGAACTGTGCCTGCCATAGTCTCACATGAAGGTGTGTGACAGGGACCAGACCCTGAGTGGAAGAAGGTGGGAGTGACAGTGACAGGAAGATACGCCAACCTTCCAGGTGATTTTGCCCCCTTTACTCCCCGCCAGACTCTTCTCTGGACAGCTCCCTCTCCAAACCCAGGCTGCAGGCTCTTCTCCACTGCCCTTCTTAGGATTAGCTTGTCCCCTGCCCCCAGAAGCACTGTTGTGTGCACAGATCCTTGGCCCTTGTAACTGACCATTAAGGTTCATACACACTGAAGGAGCTAATGAGAGGTTCTTACTACTATAAGGAAACACATTTGGAATCCAACCCGCTTGGACATGCCCGTTAACACCTGGAAGAGAGGCACGCTTCTTCACTGATAGCCCAGGGTGTTGTAGAACTGATTGGGACTGGGTGGAAGATTCGAACTTTCCTGATAAAGTGTGGCTGCTTGAAAAGTACTTCACCGTGGGCATCTGTCCATCAAGCCTGATGCAATCAGGGTACAGCACAGGTTTAACTGGACTGCATGAGTCATGTGCCTGGCAGAGGCCTTTCTGTCTCCCTACATGCTCCATGACTCTTTCCTCGGCAATATGCATGTCTAAAAGCCACTTCTAGTCAAAGAAATGAGACTCTTGAGACCTGGCCTTGTCACCCATCCTGCACAGCACCTGAGGGTTGGCTTACACAAATGCAGTGGAACATGCTTACTGCTTTCTCCCAAACCCTGGGGTTGTACTTTCTTCAGAGGATGTCACCTGGTGATGTACTTCATAATAGAAATGCTGGTATAGGGCTCTCAGCTGAGAAAACCATTGGAGATTGGCTTTACTGTGCATCTCACATCTTGCAACCCCTTTCCACACTAGATAAGGAACACTGGGGAATGTTTATCAGATAAGCCAGAGCAGCAGTCTCATCCAGGGCCCAGATGCCTCCCTGTCTAGCGACACCAGCACGGAATTCACAGGTTGGGTAGCAGATGTGTGTGTCCAGCTCTAGGGATGCTGCCTTGGGGCAGCTGCTATGGGAGAGCTGCAGCGTGGCTGGTGTCTGCTTCCTTAGGTTATCAGCTTAGATCTGGCATTAGCTTCCCTTTCTGATGCCCTATACGATCTCTTTATCCAAACCTCAAGTTCTTCCGTTTGTCATGAGTAATCTTGAAATTAGATCTTTGTCTGTGAACAGATCCAAAGCCACAGCTGCGACTGTGAGGTGTCAGGAGGGCAGAGAGACCAAATGTCAGCATTTCAGAGCAGAACCCAATATGTACCATGTGTCTGGATGGAGGGAGTAGTCGATGTCTGTGCTTTTTGATTCTGCTATGTTTGTTTTTCTGGCTGGCTGTGTATTCGGGCATTTCTGCTGCAGCGCCCTCTCATCTAAACAACTGTGGTGAAGTTGTTGCTTAGACAAGATTGTTTTTATTTTTTGGGGGGGGACACTGTGTGTAAGGAGAAAACCAGGGAGTGCTGCCCTTTAGTCAAGGGAGTTTTCATACTATATGGGAGAAAGATACTTCTGTGGACGCCCCCAGCGCAGTTTGGCATGTGATAAAGGTAGGGAGGACTTGCTAAGAGGCACTCTGGTTTTCTCAGAGGAGATTTGGCCAGGCAGGGCAGTGATGGGGATCCCGTGGAGGTGGTGTTTGCCACAATTCCAGAGAGAAAGGGAGGCAGTCTATAGATAAAGACATGGGAAGAAATCTGATCAGGCAAAGTGGATGTTTCTCTGGGGGTAATTCAGAGAACCTTCTGAGTGAGAAGGCAGTTTCTATACGGGGGAACACCAGAGAGCCACCTGGAGCACAGGTGGAGCAAGTCATCGGGGGTCAGAAGCCACCTTACAACCACTCTCTGGTGATGGGCCTATGACTTCACTCTCCTGATAACGGGAAATTACGGAAAGCTTTTGTGCGGCTGAATGACAAGGCCAGAGCTTTTCTCTGGGATAATTAATCTGGCAGCCAGTCAGTGGCTACTTCCTGCCAATTGCCTCTCTAAAATAGCTCTCCCAACTGCTGCACCCCCTCCGCCCCTTCCACGCTTTCTTTGGGACTGTCACTTATCCACTCCTGCTATCCCATCGTACAACTTGCCAATCGTCTGCACCCTGTGGTGTGGGAGATTCCCGGACAGGCTATAGTCAGAGTCTCGTGGCTGTACCTCTCTCATCCGTATCAGACAGAGCACCGAGAACCAGATAGATCCCTCTGTGCAGGGTCTGCGTGCTGGTCCCTCCTATTGTTCCTTCCACTCCTGGATCCTCCTCATTATCCACATCCCGTCAACCTTCCAAGGCTGCGGTTTCCACAAAGCCCACTTGTCCCTCCCTCCCCAGTGGTATCCATCCTCTTTCTCCTGAGTGTTCCCAAGGAAGATTGCCTTGTATTTATAGCTGTGTGTGTCCTGGCACTATCTTCCCAGAGACCAGGACACAGTTTACCAGTTCTATGGGTCTGTGTGCCATGGTAGACGGAGACTTGGTTTGTGCTCCTGATTCACTGTATTATAGCGGTGAGACATGCAGGGGACCTCACCTCAGTATCGATGATGGCACTGAGGTGCGGCTGTTGGTTGGCATCTCACTGTCCCACACTGTCTTTACTACTTCTCCATTTTGTGCTAATGCACCTGACCAAGGCAACTTGTAGGAGAAAAGGTTTGTTGGGGGCTTACAGTTCCAAACGGCAAGTGCAGGGCCATCATGGTGGGGAGCATGGCAGCAGGCAGGCAGGCATGGCTCTGGAGTAGTAGCCGAGAGCTTAGCTCTTCTCCATAAGCACAAGGCGGAAAGAGCAGCTGAGAATGACACTGGCTTTTGAAACCTCAAAGCTTCCCCCACCTCGTGACACACCTCCTCCAACAAGGCCACACCTCCTAACCCATCCAAACAGCTCTAACAACTGGGCACCAAGTATCCAAACGCATGGGCGTGATTCTCATTCAAATCATAGTCATTTACAACCCTGCTGCTAAGGAATGGAGCTACGTTTTCCTCTCCGCAGAGAACTTCCTGTGTTGGTTTCCATTCCACTGTGCACCCTGGTATTTAGAAATACGCATGGTTGTCACCATGGGGAGAGTCGCCATAAGTCGCAACGCACAGACCGCCTGCTTTATTTTAGATTGTGAAGATGATGTTAGCTTTTAACCACTGTGACAAAATACCCAAGGAGTCCGTGTAAGCAAGGAAAGGTTTATTCTGTCACGTGGCTTCCCAGGTGTCAGTCTGTGGCCGGCTCCATTGCTTTTAGGTTTGTGGTAGAACAGAGACACTTGGCAGAAGGTGATGGTGGATCCCATCTGCTCATCTCCTGCCAGCCAGTTAGCAAAATGAGTGACAGGAAGGGGCAAAGACAAGATACACCCTTCAGAGGTCCACCACTCCCCAGTGACCTACTTTCTTCAAGCAGGCCCCATCCCACGACAGTCCATTCAGTCACGGATCCATGGATGGACTCACTGGTGAGGTCATCTTCCTCATCATCCAACCACCTGATCAAAACTTCAATACATGAGCCTTGGGGCCATTCTTACCGAAATCATAATGGCCTCAAACTTCCTGTGCGTGATGTCCTTCCTGTGTATGATGTCCCATACAGGGAACCTCAGACTTCTGCACATCTTCTCTCCTTTATCTACTGTGAGAGATGTGTGTCCTACTTCATCTGACCCTTTGATACCACTCAGAAGATAAATACTTACATGTCTGCCTTGGGAAGCCAACACACACCACACCACACCACACACACACACACACACACACACACACACACACACACAGGACCTTGGGCAGAAGCACAGCAATTAATGTTAAAGAACTATAGAAGGGGGAGGTCATCTCTGTCCTCAGCATTTTATCTGACCAGGACCAAAACTAGACTATGGAAGAGACGCAGAACTCAGATGACCCAGACCCAGGGTCAGGCAGAAAAACTATGAAGCTTCGCAGGCCTCCCTGCTCCAGAGCCAGGCTTGGGGGTCACACAGAGAAAGAAACCTCAAGTCTTCTTGCTCCAGATTCAGTAATGTGACCGTTGGGAATATGAGAAGAACCTCCTTGAGGTTGGTGAATCCACTATCCAGAAACAGCCATCAGCTTGACATGTTGTGGCTGGGATATAGCTCAGTGTAGAGTGGTTGTACAATAATGCTGGGCCTGGATTCCATCCCCCACCCTAGACTGGCATTTCCACTTGTCTTTCCTGCCACAGAGGTTCTGAGAGCACAGCCTGAGTGATGCACCTGTCTCTGAGGCATAAAGAATATCTCCTATTTTGTGATACTTTTTAAACTAAAAGCTGCTCCAATAATTGCAGTAGTGGGACTGAGCTGGATTAAAGTTTTTCTGGGAAATAGATCTTCAGATATCTATATCTGGAAAATAGATCCTTCATATCTGTGTATTTAAACCAACAGTTGCTTTGAAGGATTCATTTCGGCTATTGTACGTAAACGGAGTAAGCTTCTTAGCGGGACAGTGAAGTACACAGAGTGGGGACTTCTTCAGCTTCTTGCCTCAAATGCTTCTGGGGAATCCAATCCATGGTGCCTTCTTGCCTTGGCTGACTCTGCTAAAAGGAGATGGATTTAGACCAGTGTGCAGAGAATTTTGAGACAGAGATACGCAATCCTCAAAGTCAATTTCTCTTCACTTCCAAGGCAGGCCCAAACTCCGAAACCACAGAATAAGCTTTGTGGGAGGTGGTATGTGGTTCTACTGAGAAAGTACATGCAGTCTGGGTTTCTTCATTAGCATCGTATAAAACTGAGCATGGTGGAACACGCCTGTAACCATAGCACTCCAGAGATAGGGGTGGGCGAGTCAGAAGTTCAAGGTCATCTCCAGCCACATACAGCCTAGATTACACAAGACCCTGTTTCAGAAAACCAAAAACCATTTTTTTTATTCAATTCCCAGCATACTTCAGGTTACACTGACCACATCAACTCTGTGATGTGTTTAACATCCTCAGAGACCAACTATTTCCTCCAAATGTCATACCTGTGGTTTCAGACCCTGAACTGGAGGGAACTATAAGTGTTGACCAGCCCCAGCCTGCTGTTTGTCTCTGTAAATAAAGTTTTATTGGGGCATTGCCATGTCGTCCATTTGCGTACTGTTGTTCAGGTCATGGGATGAGTGTGCCCAGGCTTTTGGGTCAGCAGTGATAGAATCATAGATACAGCCCCACTCCCTGGACCTCAGTCATCAGGAGTGAGCTGGAACAAGGTGAACAGCTATGGGTGGGGGAGGACAGTAGCACAGAGGTTATGCTGAAATCAAGGGGAGAGGATGTAGAGGATTCAGTGTAGAAAGTGCAGTGAGACATCAGAGTGCGTGAGTCTGGGCACAGGGGACTGCTGGTATTGTTCTTCTCCTGGGAGTGTAACCAACCTTAGGATTCCCTTCTTCCCATTCCAGTAGCAGGCCTCCTCAGTCCAACTCTCTAGTTGTCTAGTCCCCGATCTCTCGGCTGCTGAACTTGACCACATCCCTCTGGAGCACAGTGTCATGACAGGTACACTCACCTCCACAATACGGATTCTCTTGTCTTCATAGTGCAGTGGAGCTATCCTAGATTACGCTGCTCTCAAACTTCAAGAGTCCACGTGGTCCATGCTCTTCTCATTCGGGTGTGATGGCAGCTCCTTATTCACATGGCGTCAGACCCAGTACGGCTATAGCACAGGTTTCCTGTCTCACATCTTCTTTGTTATCACCTCTCAGTAACTCCAACTCAAATATTTGTTCTGGAATAAAACACTCGCCAAGAGACAAGAACCGTGGCATCTTTGCCTCCTGTTGCTAGGGTGACTGGGCAAGCCAGGCCATGGGGATGCAGCAGGTTGAGTGACGCTGTCCTTGGTGTCCACCGATACTTGATGAACATTGGCTCTTGGAAGAGAATGTAGTCTTTTACACACTGCTGTAGGAACAAGGTAGCAGCTACCACTTTTATTGTTGGTGGCTTCTGTTACCGTCACAGTCCAGACCTGTGTCAGTTTTGGCTTGTGGCTGTTGCTAGGAGAGTTGGTGGCCTCCTGGTAGCCTCTTATGGGTACATGACTTCTAGGGAGGTTACCATCCAGGATAGCTCGATGAGTGCTGTCTTTGTGTGCTGTGTTTTCCCATCATCACCTGAGTGCATCTCTTCAGCTGAGATAAGGTAGAGTCAGGCACTGAAGTCTCCCTTTCCAGTCTGCATCTGACTGAGAGTTGTGACTCTCTTCAGGAACGGGCATCATCTAATTTTCAATATTTGAGGATGTTGTTCCCTGTGAAGGGTAGCACTA
This sequence comes from Peromyscus leucopus, assembly GCF_004664715.2. Lineage (NCBI taxonomy): Eukaryota > Metazoa > Chordata > Mammalia > Rodentia > Cricetidae > Peromyscus > Peromyscus leucopus. Next base: position 51,839,242 of record NC_051081.1, on the reverse strand, counting down.
GAGGGTGCTCTTGTGGATGAAGGGAGAATGGAAAGTGAAGAAGTCCAGGTGATCAATGAGAAAAAAAAAGGCTTTCTAGCTTAGGTGTGCTGTGCCATAATCAGACCATCCTGGGATTAAGCTGACGTTGTGGTTTGTGGGATGAGATATCACAGGACTTCTTTCTGAGACAAAAGAAGTTCTGAAAACTCTAGTACTGAAGACGGTCATTTGTGATGTTGTTATATTGTTTGTAACGTACCTGAGAGTGAGTCTGGTTACCCATGTAATAGCAGATACCCAGGAAATGTAAGTTGAATGACTTACCGAATGGATGGAAATAAAGGGATTTAGTTCAGACGATGACTGAGGGACCTTGCAAGCAACCCTGAGCAGTCAACAGACCCCTGGAGGACTTGGTTCAACTGTCAGATCATGCTTAAATTTTACCATGTCTGCAATCTAATTTTCAACCTTGATTTCAGCAAAGTTTTAGGTGAGACAAAGATTCCATTTCAATTCTTTAACAGTTCAAGCATTCGATCCGTTTCCTACTTTCTTTTCAGTCCCAGTCATTTGAACACACAGAGCTGTTGCTCTTTCCAGGATGGAAAGAACTCATTGTTCATTGTGAGCAGACACCAGCCACGGGGATGTGCATATATCAGCATATTTAGTGGCAGGCACAGTCTCTGCAATTTGACATCTCAGTCAAGTTTGTCTTGAAGTCTGGCAGCCCCTCCTCCTCCTCATTTTTAAGGAACGTGGTCCCACACTTCCAAGCTCACTGCGCATAAATACCCAGATTCACAGTGGAGAAGAGACAGCATCATTTCTGTACAGATTTTATCTATTGGTCCAAAACATTCCGAATATTTAGACAACAGTTACTGGCTGATTGGTTAGCTAATTCCACTTTTTTATCCTTACCTTTGGGTTTCCAGTCTGGCTACCTGCTTGCAGGATGACTTTCTCCTTCACTGTGTCATGTCTATGTTTCTGACTTGTGGAGAGAATGCTGTACAGTCTGTTTCTTTTCCATGGAGGAATGTTCTGCACTGCTAGTGATGCTCATTTATGCTGACACAGCAACCAAGGAAGGTGGTGTTATCCCATGTGGACATACACTTTGGAGCACAAAAAGGAACCCATGTGCATGTACTCATGCCTCATTCATAGAAGATCAAACTACACCTTCTCTATAATTGTATCAGTAGGATTCAACTTAGCGCCTGGTACAGGTTCAAATGCTTTTGCCTGGACATCACTTAGATCTCTGTGATGTTTCCTTACCTCCAGTTAAGAAAAACTCTTAGAATGGTTAGATTTATATAACCTTCCAATCTTGTTTTATTCTTCATCAAAAAAAACAAGTACTGAGAGCAATGTGTCATGCGGCACCTGGTAAGGCTCAAGTATGAGATGAAGACTTGCTAATAAAGTGATGAAAAATTAATCTGTCCACCCATGTATGTGACATGGGATATACAGGAGACCAAAGGGTAATTTCCAACATGTCTGCATCAAATGCAGTTTCTTTACAGGAAGGAAAAAATGAAAGCAGAGGAAAAGAAGGAAGGAAGGAAGGAAGGAAGGAAGGAAGGAAGGAAGGAAGGAAAGAAGGAAGGAAGGAGGGAAAGAGGGAAGGAAGGAAGGAAGGAAGGAAAGTAGAGGCAGACAGAGAGACCAGTAGACAAAGAAAAGACAAGGAAGTGCAAATGGTCCAGGGCCAGGCTTGTCTCACAGAACCCAGCTGATGGATGTGAGTAGAAAGAGAAGAATGGCATGCTTAGGTCCCTGTGGGTGGGATATGTATCCAAGAACAGCCAATAAGAAGGGCACAGTCAGCTCTGCTGTACCAGAGGACATACATCAGTCCTGGTCCTGATGGTCCCTAGAGCCTACAGGGGTTAGGGACCTGGGCCTTCTTTGTATGCAGGTCAAGGCAAGTTGGGAGCCGGTGACATCGGAGAGAGGCACCCATCCCATGCTGCCAGACACTGAGCAAAATCCTTTAAAACTCACCATGCTAAGAAGTTTAATACTTTACTACTAGTTGGAAGGATCTGTTCTATTTATAATATACTGTTCAAACTGAGAGGATATGGCTACATTCATACACACACACACACACACACACACACACACACACACACACACACACGGAGGAAGGTATGTTCTTCATTCACGAGAAATAAAGAGAAAGATCTCGTAACATTTACCCTACATTGGACTTCAGCAAGATCTGTCTGTGGACAATTTCATATTACCTAAAATTGATTATACAAGCCTGAGAATTAGCTGTTAAGAATAACACTCCTCCTCTGAGGTCCAGTAACTGTTCAAGAAACAAAACATGGTCCACACTTCCACATGCCTTGTAGACACATATTTGAGCATCTCCAGGTTAGAACAAATGCTTTGACTTTCCATAACTTCTAAGTAGTTGTTACACAGAGGACAAACACTTCCATATAAGCATTTTGAATTTCTGATTTGTGCAAATCTTGTTTTGCTGTGTTCCCTGATCTAACTGCATGCTGCCTGTCTTGGCATCTCACTTCCTAATGGTAAACTGACTTCAGGCCAGGTTAAACAACTTGGGAATCATGCCAAAGGCATTGCTGTACCAAAGAACATTACCCCAACCCACCCCTACTTTTCTCTAAAGTTAATTAAAAGGACAAAAAATATAGTGAAAATATAATATAAAATATATAGTACATAATATATATTTAGTATATTAAAATAAAATATATAAAAAATAAAATGAAAAAAAATATAGAGCCAAAACATAGGAATCTGACAAGCAAAGATTGTAATGACATTGGGTTGTGATTGGGGTTGGATGTTTTTGTTTTTGTTTTTGTTTTTGTTTTTTTTTAATCACCTGGAAAGGAAATATCCTATAGCTTCCGTGTTCAGGAATCTCCTACTGTCAGTCAGTTCTAAGGGATATGTTGATCATTTCTAAATAAAGCTGAGGAAAACTAGATGATTAGCAACTTGAGATTTTTGAACTTCCAACTTCACTGATGGTTGTTGCCTCACTTGACGGAAGCCCAAATAGCGCGTTGGTTAGTGAGTATGGGAAGGGGGCGTGCAGAGGGCATGAAGGCTCTGTTCTGAGTCTGGGCACCGCAGTGAAACAGCAGACCTCACTCCCCACACAGACCCAGTGCACCACACCCTCTGTGCTCACAGAGGCTCGAGATCCTGCCTATGACATGTTCACTTGCCAATCACAGGTGAGGCCTCCCTCTCCAATAGCTGCAGCTGAGCTCAAGGCTTGCTCCCACAGGGACCCGCCCACAGGAACCCTTTGTGAATCACTGAGCAGAGGCATGATTTGGGGAGACTGTGGGCACGTCTGTGCCAAGCAGTGCCAGGACTTCCCACAGTCAGTGGCTGTTTTACCTCAGTAAAATTCTTGGTGCCCCTGTGGGGAAGAACGCACTGCTCCTGAACAGGCCATGGCCCTTTGCAGTGGACACGGGATAACTGATGCCTGAGTGAGATGGTGACTGCCCCAAATCTGTTGCAGGTGCTGAGAAACTCCGTGTCCTATGAAAATCTATGTTTAGGTTTCATAATGGTGAGGCTGGTGTAGGAAAGCCTCCCCTACACTTTTGCTTCCTTGGACATGGTCCCCTTCTTGTGTTATCCCAGAATTAAGGCCATCACAGGATGTAAGGTGTTTCTTTTTAAAATACAGAATCTGATTTATTTCCTTGAGAATTTACTTTGTTATAAAAGCTTATAAAGCCTCATACCATCATAACCTTCTCCTCTACGGCAGCTGACAAAGGCAGTTCTTAAATGGAAGCATGCCTTGTTCTCAAAGATTATTCTAATAGATGTGTGCCAGACGACTACAGCTACTTGGGCTTTATGAAATGATTTTGCATGGAGTTGTTTATCGCCTAGGTTTTCATTGTTCGTGCACTCTCATGTCACTATTTCTAGAGGAGGGATACCTTTAGCTGTGGATTCAAAGTCTGTCCTGGTTCCTCTCATTTCATTGACTTAGCAGGTGGTTACTGAAAAGTTGTGCGTGCACCATTGCTTGGGAAATGGTGTCTCTGGTTTTGTTGTGACCCAAATTGTGACCTCACTTGTATTCAGTCCGTAGGCTTGGTGGTTAGGATGAATACTTGGGAGCCTGTTAAGGACAGCCTGTGGGTCTTTGCTGCTCTGTGCTTCCCTGTGGAGTTAGCCCCAACAGCTCTAGTTCACTTTCTTCTCACATCTTATCCCCGGAGTGGTGTAGGCATTGGGATTGAGGTGGACAGGAGGAGGAAGGAAGGACACACAAATGCTTTGTAAGCACCACTCTGGTGATGAGGAGGGAGCCCTGAGATGTTATGCTTTCCCCAAACCCAGCAATCCTTTTCTTTGCTTAGAAGCCTCCTAAAGACAGCCACATTCTTTTTAGCCGCTCTCCCTCCCTCCTGGGAAACCACTCATATGCTAGCAGGAAGGAGGAAGGGGGCGGTAGTTCCTGCTACGCAAGACAACACATTTGTTCTTCCTTGAGCAATCCCTGGAACCTTCTGGAGCTGAGGCATCGGAGCGTTCTGAGTGCTGTGCAGCTGCTGACTTGGTGGAGGGAATGCCTGTGCTGAAGGTTAGGGGTTTGAAAACCTGTCTGGAGGAAATTAGTTCAGATGCTTTGGTTGTCTGCAGAAGGCACTGAGTGTACGAGATTACCATGGTGACTATGGCAGTGGGGTCAGTGTCCTGAGTGCAGCCCAGCTCCCCACTTGGTACCTGGGAGTGTCTTACCTTGGAGCACATGTGAAGGGGTATCCAGGGTCCCCACTCTGGGTACCGCCTCTGACTAAGTTGATAGGTATATTGCCTTTCCCCTGAGATGCCACTGGGCTGTTGATGTTCCTGCCCACACCGGGTCGGGTATGAGGATACTCTGGCATTGCCCAACCCACCAGTAGAGAGGCAAAACCTCTCTAATGCTGCTGAGTGTGGAGTTTCCTCTGAACAAAGCAGCCACAAGCTGTGTTCCACTGAAGGAGCTCCCCAGGATATCCACAGCACCATAGGCAGCAGCAGCAACACAAGCAATGTGCCTCCTTGTGTCTCTGGTACCCAAGACCTGATCAGTGACTACATCAAGCAAAGCTCCTCACTCTTACTCTGCATCCCCCTTTCCTGATGAGCTCATGACATTAGCCAGACAGGCTTCTTGAAAGAGGAAAACACGTACAACCCATTGAAGACAAACATCTTAATACCAATCACAAAGATATTTCTTTTTAATTTCTTGGGGGAAAAAGGGGGTGGGAGAGCCTCAAAATGGAAATAGCTGTTAACATGAATTCCATTCCTTCTTTTAAAATGAATCTAAAACCCTCAGAGTGGGACCAATGAGCAGGGGACGAGTTTCCCCCATTTGAGTGGGTACTCCCAGGATGTCAGGTCCCCTGTGCTCCAGAAGTCTGGACAGTGGAGCCTCCAGACCCTGACCACTCGGGGTGCCCCCTGGCTGTGACTTAGCTGTAGGCCTCCAAAGCAGGAACAATCTTGACTGCATTTTCTGTTTCCTGTTGGATTTTTGCACACCTTGCTCAGTTCCTAAATATCTTGGCTCAGGGTATTTGAGTTTCCACCCTTTGACAATAAAATAGCTAATGGGACAGAGTCTTTTTGTGCTTCCCCTCTCTCTTCATTAGAGGATGGTTTCCTTCCCCCTTGATGCTAAATAGGATGCGCCAAGAGCTAATGATGAAAGACATCATCTAGCTTGGTTGTCTCACAGCATGCAACTTATCAAGTTACAAAATGCAGTTCCCGGCCCAGTGGTGGTGGTGCATGCCTTTAATCTCAGTACTCCGGAGGCAGAGGGAAGCAGATCTCTGATTTAGAGGTCAGCCTGGTCTACAGAGCGAGTTCCAGGGCAGCCAGGGCTATACAAAGAAACCCTGTCTCGAAAAACCAAACAAACAAAAATGCATTTCCCAGAGTGCCTTGGGATTCTTGGTATGCCGCCATTGCTCCTGCAGTATGAACCAAAGCCTGCTGTCTAAGGCATGCTTTTCTTCTCTCACCTGAGAGCACTGTTCCTGCCCAGCCCTACCTAGCCCTTCTCTTCCTGAGCTCATCTGTGGCTACCTCAGAGCCTCAGATATTCTGATGAATGAAGAGGTACCAGGCCTTCACTTGGTGCTGCATCAGGAGGCCATGCCCAGGGGAGGGTATTGCTCCCATTGTACCCTATTAAGTTCTAGTGCCTTCATAGATTGCTTCTCTATTTGTAAAGTTTGCTTCTTCAGGGCTGAGATATATGATATGATATGATATGATATGATATGATATGATATGATATGATATGATATGGTTGATGTGATATGATGATACCATAGGTCCCATGATATCCAGCATAATACTATGTGTGCGTATGCTAAGGTTTTCAACAAGGACTTTGCAACTGACTTGTTTACAAGGCAAATGATGCCCTAAGGCCTGGCAGCATCATTATACCTCTGTTCATGTTTCCTTGTGACTTGGATGTTGTCACCCTTGCTGATAAGAAGAGATATGGTGATAAAATATGAAAGCATATTTAAGCCAGTTTTGTTCTCATTTGTAACACAGAGATAGTCCTGTTTGGAAGATTGTCTCCTTCCCTTTCCTCTTCTCTATCCCTGGTTTACTGTCTTGAGCTGAGGTTTGCAAGGAGGCTTCCTGCCCACAGCTGAACTGATGAAGGAAGCATGGTATCAAGTTAGACTTCTGGATGAAGTTTATTTTGCTCCAGTCAAAATTCAGAGGCTCTTGCTTCTTGCCAACTGGCTTCCCCCATTATTTCTAAATTGAAACCTGTCTAAAATATTCAACAAGGACAACCGGGCTGTTACTGGTGCCTGAGTGAGTTTGAGACCATGATAGGAGTTCATGTAATCCCTGGACATGCTTGGATAATGACGGACTTCAGAGGCAGAGTCACGTGGCCAGAACAGCAGCTGTCTTGTTTTCGCATCTGTGGTCCCAGTATGTCTCTTCTGTCTCTGGGAGAGTTCCCAGTCTCCTCACCCATCCTGGCCTGAGAGTGACGCTGATTGTATATTTTACACTGGAAATGCAGATGCCCAACAGAATGAAGCTTGGTTTCCTCCCTTCCCCTCTTTCTCCACCTATGTTTATCTCGTGCTCTTTGAAGAACTGATTCCCGGCAGAGATGATGGGTAGTCCTCAGCTCCCAAGGCTGACATCTCTGTGTAGAAATGACCTCAGCATGCTGTGATTCTTAGACTCAAACCATAAGAAGCTTAAGTTCCATCTAATAACCTTGTCTTATACTTTCCCCTCTGAGTTTATGCATTAAAAGACAAAAGAAATTGTCTGACATAAGGTGAGCCAGGAGGAGGCATTGTGGCCAGTTGGGCACCTGTGGGCTGGTCTTCTTGCCTGCCCCCAGGCTGAGTACAGGGGCATCCATGGACTCTCAAGAGGGTTGGGTTAGCCTCAGGGTTGAGGCGGGCTCTGCCACAGATGAAAAAAATAAAAGCATCTTCTCAATATTGGTGCGCTTTGTGCCTGCATGCCTTTAACTCCGTCCTTTGTCTAAGAAGCCTGAGCCATGTGAAGGTAGCAATGCTTATATCCAGCTCTCTTGGCCCTCTCATTTCTGCATATTGGAATGACAGTGCGTGTCATCGCTTAGAATCCGTGGGCATGTCAGAAGTGAAAGCTCATTTCTCTGACAGCCGGGCTCCAGGGGCACTGCTCTGAAGTCTTTAACTCCCTTTCTTTTCTGAGATCTCTTGGTGAGCAACCCCTAAAAACACACATGGGTATTGTTTTGGCCCCTTGTCCTTATTTTTCTTCTTACCCCCTTCGGATCAAGAGATGCCACAGCTGCCACAGAAAGCATGGGGCAAGGCCTATTGCATCTAATCTCAGCCACAGTTCTGTAGCTGCACCACTGAGCAGGGCTTGTATCCTTTGCACCCACTGTTTCTGGGTTACTTCTCAGCTGTGAATCTGGCTCCTGGGGTCTTGGTTCCCCCCCGACCCCCAGGCAGCCTTAAGGTTTTCCTGAGAGCAGGCTTTGCAAATGTTCTCATGGAGAACAAGATTCAGTAACAATGACATACCCTGGTTCCTTCCCCTCTCTTCTCTTACATCCACATTGGTCTCTCAAGTGCTTGGATGACAGGTGTGAGCTGCCATGTCAGGCTGAAAACAGATTTTGTGGTTATTGGAATGCAGGAATACTTTATACTTTCATTATTAATGTAAGCGTGTTCTTCTGGGGCGTAATTGCGCACAAAGCTTTGTAAGGTAGTGCCTTCAGCTGCAAGCCCCTTCCCCACACCACTCTGCAGGGATTTCCTGCCGGAGGTCAGCAGCAGAGCCTTCACTTGTCTGGACACACTGGCTCCTTGCTTGCTTTCTACTCAGCCCCCTACTTCTCACTCTTCCCCGACAGGGGGAAGCAGAGAGCAAGGCAGTAGGGCAGGATGGGCCAGGTCAACAAGACAGGCCTCTCACTCCTCCACATACAGCACCTGGCACCACCCGCACAAAGGACTCGGGCTTGCTTGGGTGCTGGGCATTAAGTCTGCAGTTTTACACATTTTGGGAGGTGCTCCCCAAATGCAGACAATTCCTTATTGTGATGATGAGAATGATTTTTGGATACCTGGGGTGCAGGCCACTGCTCCTAGGCAGGAGTTGACACCAGGACCACAAAAAAAAAAAAAAAAAAAAAAAAAAAAAAGATAGTGTGGGTGCATCCCTGGGCAGAAACCATCCACCTGGTTCTGCTGGTAACCTGCAGCCAAAACTTTCCATAGCAGCACACACACACACTCATTCAGCCACACAGACTTCTCTCATCCAAAGAGAAGGGCTTTCTCCCATTCAATACATTAGCAGATAATACCACCCTTTGGTTTGCATTCTGGTGTCAGCGGTGAGCTTCTTTAGGACGAAGTCTCCCACCTTCTGGGCTGAGCGCTCACCTCTCAGCAACTAGCATCACCTACTCTGACTCTTTGCAAGAACAAGCTGGTGCTGGCTTAAGTCCTTTGGAATGGTGGGCATGGAGATTTACAACTTTATCACTGAATGTGCAATCATGGTTTTAGCATCTCACTGTCCTGAGCCCAGGGCACACTATTTTATATCATAAAGGGATTTAAGCTAAAAAACAAAACAAAACAAAACAAAAAAACACTGGTGTGGTATCCAGGAGAAAGAGTTCTTCTATAGCTTTGTGAATAAAATCCAAGGACAGCCAGGTGTGGTGCCTCATCCCTGCAATCCGACAACTGTGAGGCTGAGCCAGGAGAGTTGCCTTGCCGTGAGTTCAAGGCCAGCCTAGGCTACAGTGTTTCTTGGTTTGTTTTGATGTCTTGTGCATGCTCTGAATTTTGCTTCTTTGAGTTCTACCGTGAGTCAGTTGAAGTGTCACTGAGAGGTCTCCTGAAGGTTTGCAGTGGTACCACAGCATCCCAGATGTGGGGCACAGAGTGTGTCTGTCCTTGGGTTTACCTTTTTTCTTGTGGTGGAGGACACTCTGCTTGTTACAGAGCTCTCTCGGTGAAAGCTGCAGAACAGTGACCCTGGGACAACCTGGGGAGCTTGTGCGAACACATGTGTGCATGAGCCAAGTGGTGTGTGTGTGTGTGTGTGTGTGTGTGTGTGTGTGTGTGTGTACTGTACACTGTGCACATGGAAGCCAGAGATGGGCATCTGGTGTCCTCAGTCTCTCTCCACCTGATATTTTGAGACATCATCTCTCACTCAACCTAAAGATCACTTACTAGAGATCACTTATCACCCCTGGGCTGGCTGGCCAGTCTCTGCCTCCCAGGTGCTGATATTACAGGTGTTTACTGCCAAACCCAAGTTTTTATGTCTCTGTTGAGGGTCTGAACTCAAGTCTTCCCACTTGTGTGCCAAACACTTGACCAACTGAATCATCTCCTCAGTCCTCTTGGAAGGTTAAAGCATATCTGCCCAGTCAAATCAGATGCCTGAAATTGGTTATTGGGTAGTTTAATGGATCCCCAGGTGACTGTGATATACCAAGTCTCAGCATTGTCTGCCCCCACACTGTGTGTGTGTGTGTGTGTGTGTGTGTGTGTGTGTGTGTGTGTACGCATGTGTGCACAAATAGGAGCTTTTCCTCTGTTTGGTGTTGGTGTACATAATGGTGAGGAGTTTGGCTTGAATGATTCACTTCACTGGTCTCTTTACCTCACATCTTGTTGTGTTTCTTTGAAATTATATCCTTAAGTCTCACAAACCAAATCAGCACAACTGTTTCTTGCTGTTGTCCTCAAATGCAGCCCTTGTTTGCGGTAGGGCAGAAAGGTTGCCCATTCCAATGCACAAAGAAACATTTTATCAACAAAAGCAGAGCTTGTCAGGGCCGCTCTGCCCATGCGATCCTCAAAACATTTGTGTTCTGTCCACCATTCACTGTGATCTCAAGCACTCAGGTAGATACGTGGTTCATCTAAAAGCTGCCTAAGACTGCATATTGATCAGAAATTCCTGATTTACCCCTATACACTGAGGTCACATACTGTCACTTGTGACTGTGTGCCTGGCTTGTGGTGATGACAAATTGTCCAGGCCACTTGAAAGGTGTCAGCACATGAATCCTGACTCCTATGGGGTCTCGAATCCATCTGAGGAATGTCTTCTCCAGGGAACAAATGACCTCCCAGCACCATCTGCCCTTAGAGTAGGTTGAAGTGGCATTCACTTAAGGCCTGGTGCAGGTGAGGAGGACTGGAGCTGAGGCTTCTGGCTCTATAAACTCATAAACTGGATCTACATTGAAAGAATTCCCCTTTTCATGTCCTTAGACAATACTAAGAGAGTCACACAGCCACCCAAGATCAAATGCTGCAAAATATCATACCGACACCCTCCTCATCTAGAAGGGGTCTGGGGTCATCTTGTTTGGCTGCTTTTATTCTCTGGGTGGCATCAGCAGATCGTCTTGCAGAGGGATGGCTGCTGAAGTCCACAGGTGGAACCAGTCGGCGAGGCTTTATGGTGTTGCCATTGGCCGCTGCTCTGTGTTCATATATTGGCAGATATTTTGTATTGACTTCGCAAAGCCCAGATTTTCCATAGATGTGTGTGAAACTGGCTCACCACTATAAAACTAGCCAGAAAGAAGTAAAAAAAAAATCAGTAAATATATGGCATTTAAAAAAGTTGTATGAGCCACGACCAAACCACCATATTTGAAATGTGAAGGAAGATGGTGTAATAGCAGGGGAAATATGAAAAGATAAACAAGTTTGCAAAGAACAAGCTTCCAGCGTCAGATGCAGAGGCAGGACCCGATGTGCCAGCCTGAGTTGGATATACTATGGCTGCCTGCCAAACCCCATGCCAGGGGCCACAGTCACTTTCTGACCTCCTTTGGGGACCAAGATTCTTGGGTCAGAGAACACTACAGGAAAACCAAATTAGTAAACAAGACAGTAGCTTATGTCAAAGGGTGGACGTTCATAAAAGTGTGATTTTCTAGGAGAAAAAAAAAACGACATGGTTTAATTGTTAATGAAGAAGCTATCAACTTTAAGAGGGATATACACTCCATGCTGCTGGGCCTGGCTAGAGGGGCTTGCATCACGGATGAACAAGGATGTCTTCAGTCAGAGCATCTAGGTGTGGCTCTGTGGGACTCTGAATCCAGCTCACTGTGTGTAACATGAACCTTTTTAATGAGCCTTCAGAGCAGCAAGGTTCAGTGGAAACGAAGGGCGCTGTAGGAGTCCATATGTGCTGTTACAAGCACCAGTAGGTACTGACAGTAACAAAAACAAGATGAAACTAGGCTTCCTATAACAATCACCCAGCCTATTAAAATGATACGGTGGCTTCAGATAATCTGAAGGTGGGGAGTGGGGTCTTGGGCATTCTTTCTCTTCAGTGTACTCTGCATCAGCATGACTCTGGGTGCCCAAACAACTAAGCACGCTTTGCTCAGTTCTTTCCAAGATTTCTCTGATGGGTGGTGTAGTGGGTTAGGTGTGGGGGTGGTAAAGACGCCGTACTCAGAAGTCAAACCATCAGGATTCAAACCCAGCGTTTGCACCGACAAGCTAAGCCAGTTCCTCAGGGTCTCAGGTCATCTGCAGGGTTGGCATGTTGGTACCCCTACCTTGCTGTGAGGACTCAGGAACATGACACCTGGCCAGACTTGCACATACTCTCTATTTCTGATCTCTGGCCACTGAGTGGACCTTCTGGTTCTGTAGAAGTATGTCCTGGCCAGTCAGAAAAAGAAATTCTGTGGTGAAGAGGTTGAAGGTGGTGAGGAAACGCTGCAGCTGTGCTCTGTTTAGGAGGGATGAGACCCATACAGGTGAGCACAACCGTGTCTATTTAAAGGCAGTTTGAACTAAGTACTGTTCATCCAGACTATGGATATACTCGGGGGAGACCAAAGCAAGTTTGCGGAGTTACTGCTAACGCTCACACTCCATTTCCCTCTTTTTCCCCCGTGTGTACCACAAATGTCAGTGTTGCCTTGTGCTTTTACATAGTACATTCTCCATCTTAGCTAAATATCTGTAACTTTAGGCTTGTTTTTAAGAAAGACTGAGACTGGCCCCCATTCCCTGGGGTTTCTTGAATTCATCATCATCATCATCAAGGCACCACACTCTCTGCATACTCACGCGCACCACATTCTCTCTCACACTCTTGCACACGCACTGTGTACTGGGATGCTCCTGACACTCAGTGTCAACTGCAGAGCACACCACACTTGACTCAGTCATGGGGTTTAGTCAGTATTTTCAATATCTGAAATGCCGTGCATTCTTCACAGCTACGTGAAGTTGTTTTATTACATACATTTGTTCATTTATCTTGGGGTGCCTTGAGACACACCTGGGATGGCACTGGTGTGAGGCCGGAGGATCATTAGTGGGAGTTGGTTCCTTTTTCCCACCATGTGAGAGAGTTCTGGGGGTAAAAATTGAGGTCAGGTCTTCAGGCTTGGCAGGAAAGGGCTTTACTGCTTTGAGTCATCCAAGCATAAAAGGAACAGTTAAATGGTGTTTCAGGAAAAAAAGAAAAGAGAGAGAAAGGAGCAAACACATGAGCAACTGTATCTGACAAAGGAGTGAGGAACAGTTTATGAAGTTGATGTCCTCAGAACAGCGTGACTTTGGGGTACCACTGTTAGGCTGATAACGGGGGGTGGGGGGGCATGCCGTTGACTGTGAAGATGGAGCCGTTGGTAAAGTGCTTGCCGCACAGACATGAGGACCTGAGTTTGATTCCCCAGAAGCCGTATAAAAGAGCTAGGCATGTTGCTGCAAGCTAGAAATCATAGCCCAAGGTAGGCAGAGACAAGATGATACTTGGGGCTACTCTGACCGGCCAGCATAGCCTACTCGGCACATTCCTGGTTCAGTGAGAAACCTTGTCTCAAAAAATAAGGTGGACAAGTGTCTGAAGATGGACAATGGCCTTGCATTCACACACATACACACGTGTGTGAGAATATACAAACACACAGACACACACACACACACACACATATATGCAAGCACATGTATGTGCACACAAACTCAGAATATAGGGCATGATGGTGTATGTAAGGATTGTGCACAAAGTTGGAAATACAGAAAAATATTATGTTTCTTTTTCCTCCCATGGAGTAACTAAATTTGGAATGACTGGCTAATGGTTGGAAAAAGCTGAATTAATGTTCCACAGGGAGTGTCCTTTCTTCACATAGTTCAGTGTTTCATGTGAGCCTAGAACACAAGACAGAGTGGAAACTTCCTCGCTCCTCCCAGGTTCTTTGCTTTTGTTTTATGCAGTTGTCTGTTATTCTTTTCAAAGAGACGGTCCTGGCATGGCCTTAGAGACACAAGCTGATTGCAGGACCCTGGCCCCTCTTCCCTCCAGCAGGTGCAGCTCTTGTCTTGATGTGACCACCCGTGGCTAGCCCTGGGAGCTGAGCCTCCGACTCCTGTCCCTTTGTTGGTGGCCTCACAAGGAGACCAGAGACCCCAGGCCTGACCTGGGCTCTTTCATTTTAGCAGAGAATTGCCTTTATGTTTAGAAGCACCACATCTGCAGCCAATGGAGCTGGAGAGCCTGTCACTGGGACTGTGCCTTGGATGAGCTGTGGCAGGCAGCCCTGGTGCAGAGTCTCCACTTACTTACCGAGATAGACTAAGCTGCCAGGAAGCTGGACTTGCTCAGTGAATCTTAGACAAGACTTCCAGTAACCATGTTCTGTTCTTCTCTCCTGTGCAGGGGTCACACAGAGGCTGCAGCTGAGGTCCAGGTGTGTGCAGTTCTCAGCTGGGCTCTGCCCTGCCCGTGTTGACAACTGAGGAATCACAGAGCGTGGTAAGTTCATTCTGATAGAAATTTGTGTTTCATTAGGAAGGCGCTAGGAGGTGCTACCTGCAGAACGTGGGGTACAGCCGTGGCCATGCTCAGATGAGGCCAGTTGAGTCGGCTTCCTTCACACTGGTCTTTGTGCTTAATGCTTAGATGCTGATGCCAATGTTTAGTCAACTAAACACACTTCTTGAATTCACATGTTTGACTTTTTCTTATCTATTTACAATGATAAAAGCATTGTCTGTATCCCAAATATTTCAGAAATAAGCCAAATCCAGGAAAGAATGTTGTCCATGAAGTAAATCTATGTTTTACATAGTAGTTGGATTTTCTCCTCTTGGTGCTTTACAAGTATACTGGGTCTTCTAACTTAGAGCTTCTCCCATTCTTCAATTGTGCCTCAACTCAAGTGTCTGTCCTGCCGGGGCAGAAACCTGATCAATACCCTCTCCAGACACCAAGTTCACTGCATCCAGCTACACCCACAGCTGTTTGGTCCCACGGCACCCTGTTTCCACAAGGTTATATCTTTGGCAGTCATGTGTCTGACTTGATCCAGCTTCAGATGGGAGCATGCTGATTGCTTGGCAACAATCAGGAGGCATGTGAAGTTCTCCTATTGCCCTGCCCACCCATCATGACACTGTGGTGGATACCCGAGGCCTCTGGGGTTCTGCCTTCTTCACAAAGCCTGCATGGGTGAGACTGAACAGCACTATTCATCTCAGTAAGACTAATTCACTTCTCATGAAGGCTGTGAGAAAGGAAGAAATCCTTCAATCTCTCAGGCTTAGCGCTTTCTATTTACTATAGAATTTTTAATCTTTCAAAAATCATACTTGTTAAGAGAGTAATGTCATCACTTTCCCTTGCTTTGGAGACCTTTCTCATCCACAGTTGTCCTTGAATGCTGCCATTTACACTGATACCAAATGGCTAGAGAGACAGAGTCCTTTAAAAATCGGTTTTCCTTATATGGTTAGTATATACACACTACAGAAAAATTAGATATTTAAAATGATTTAAATAAAAAAGCACTGAGAAACTCAGTTCAGTTATAATTACCATTAATACTGGTTTAGAATTCCTTGTGATTACATGTATAATTTTAAATCAGCTATGTCATTCTATACATTTTCTTCTTTATTTTCCACCTCTTTCTGTATTAATACATCCATATCTGAAAGCATCATTTTTTCCATGGTACATGATATCCATCCTGAGACTCCATAAAGTTTTGCTCTGTGATCCTTTCTCAAACAAAACAAGGCAAAAATATTGGCTATTTATTCCCTTCACTGTTCATATAGTAAATCCTTCCTTCTCAGATGCCCATGTACTCCTCTTCCTTTTTCTGTTTGCTCATGTTCAGTAATAGAATCGTGACATTGCTCTGCACATATGAATAGGTATTTCCCTGGACACTCTGGGCCATAGTCACATTCAGGAGCAGCCTTGAAATACTGGCAAAGTAAATGCTATCATGAACTTCAGATCGTGAAACAAGGGGCTCAAGTGTCTCTACCAGAGCCTGCAGAAGTCCTACAGCATCGTGGTTGCTAAAGAACCAACTAAAACAAATGGCTAAGAGGGTTGACGCTAGATGTTCATGTGCCACTGTGGCTTGAAGTAAGGATGAGATGACATGGCCCGGTGATTCCCCTGATGCCTGTCACAGGGACATAGACTTGGGACAGGCAGAGGGATACAGATACCCCTAGGAATGCTTCAGAGCTAGGTAAGAAGCAGTCCTTATGGACATTACAGGGGATGTGATGAAGGGGTCTGTGATGAAGGCCCGATTTTTAGAAAGGGGGAAGATCTGCTGGCTTCCGGAAGCAGCTGCCTGGTGTCCTATCTGTCTTTGACCCTGTGCTTAAAAGGACATGTCGTCTTTAACTTCCTACTGCCTCCTTGTTTTCCTTTATAGGAAACACATATACTAAAATACAGCCAGGAAAACATTAGGTTAGTACATTATATTTATCCTTAAACTTAAAGCATCAACTATTTAAGATATCTTCACTATATTACAGAATCATGGTGTAGATTTCAGGGGACTGTTCATAGCACTCACCATGCTTGTGTTGAAGGACAAAGTCTACATGCTTGGAGTTTCTGTTGCAACATTTCAGGATACAGTGGTATGATTTCTGGAATTTACTTCCATGTAGATGTGGTTCGGTAATCATTTATAGATACATGTGGCATTAACCAGCTGACAGCACTGGAACTAGCCAAGAAGTTTGTGGAGTGTATTGTTTTTCCGTCTATAAATGTTTGTTCATATGAAAATATTTCAGTGAATGAGAAATCACATGACAATAACAGATATCTGTTGACACCGGGCTGATGCAGAAGAACCTGGTTTTCTATATTGGAAAATCTGGGATCAGTGTCCTCTCTGAGACTCAGTTTCCCATCCATGAAATGAATCTGGGTACCACAAGGTTGTATGGAGCACCCAGGAGTTGTTGTGTATACACACTGCAGGACCACATTACATACAGGCCACAGATGAACTATATGTGGCTGCTATCTTGCTTCTGATATAGATGGGACTTGTGTGTTCACTTTCTCTCTTTTAGACTGATCAATTTTACATTTTAAAGCCAAATGAAGAGTTAAACTAGTAAAGGACGTGTTGCCATGTGTGATGTTGGATAGACTTCTAGTGGTATTTTGAAATAATATTTTTCTATTTAGTATTTTTAAAATAACTTAGTGAGTATAAATTAGGAATTTTTCTCTCCAAACCATGATGTTTGGATTGAATGATCAGCCACAGCACTACTTTTTTTCTTAAACACTTAACTATCTCTAATTTTTATTTTACAACTTAACTTCTTCTTACAAAGAGTGCACAACTCTACTTTTTTATGATTATGCTGTGGACTCCTTCTTAACCCTTTTATAATCCAAGAAGGGAAGTAACATGACCATTCTTTGTTATTATTATTAGTAGTAGTAGTATTAGTCTTTTACACACTATTTAAACTCTTAGCTATTCTGTGAATGGAGCCAGAGTTTGGAATTTACCAATGACAGCCCCCAAGAAATGAACATCCTCTTCACTGACCAGCAAAGTGCAGGTTTGAAAGGCAGCAAGGGGCAGCTCTTACTGCCCTCCACTCCTGTCTTATTTGAGTGTTTCTGGCTCTTCTCCCTTGCAGATGCGAGGTCACTTTTACAGCCCATGAAGCTGCTACCCTTTCTGCTGCAGAAAACAGACAAACAAACAACAAAACAAAACAATTTTCCCAGGTTTACCTTTGAGAACCGCTTTGTTGAATTCCTTATCAGGTGTAGAGGCGAATGGATGGGTAGAGATTAAGGATACTGGCAAATGAATCAGAATTTAGCATATGAGATAAAGACAAACACCGATAGTGAACACCATGCGCTTAGCTAAGCCCTGGCATTCTGGAGAGATGGGCATGTGGATCTTGATGGACAGTCCAGGGTGGGGTGGGGGGCTTCCTGAAGGATGTTGGTTAAACAAGCTTTGTATCTTGAAATGAGAAAGAAGCAGCCAGGTGGAGGGAGGGAGGGAGAATAAGGCCAGCATATAAACCAGAAGCCATATCTCTATATGCAGAGGGGGAGAGGGACCAACTCTCAATCCGTGCTGAGTGAGTGTGGAGATGCAATCCAGTCTCCCCAAAGTTCTGGTTCTCGGGTCAGCAGCTAATGCTAACTTGGTTAGGATACAGCAGTCCTAGAGGCACAAGGACCACTGTCATGACCAGGTGACCAGGGAGAGGTAGACATTAACAGACAGCGGTGTCTGTACCCTGACTTGATTGTCTGCCAGAGCTCCCATTCTTGCATTCGTCAAAGCATCTCCCTGTCGTTGTAAAAAAGACTTTATTAATTAGTAGCTGCCATATCTGTAAAATTCAAACGCTGCCTTATCTGTGTCACGGCAGCTGAAAGATTCTGATAGGAACAACAAGGAACCTCACGCGGCACCGGCAACCTGGACCTCACTCCACTGCCGCTGTGTTGTGTGGGAAATGCATGACAGATGTGCTGGGCAGGTGCTCTCAGAGGAGGTGTGTGGAGGCAAGTCGCGCGCCCTGTGTTCTCCGTGCCTTACGGACAATGGCTATAGACAGACCCTGGCGAACAGGAACAGTCATTGCTTTGACTCCTGTGAGACTGCAGCCCCCTAATGGTGCCAATGCACTCGCGCTAAGTGTCCACGGTGTGCTGTGGTGTGGGAAGCCCCTCTGAACAGGAAACACAGTCCGTGGGTCAAGCACAACCTGACACGGCCGAGAATAGGCAGGGCAGTCAGTCGGGGCGGGGTCACGAAGCATGGATTTGAAGGGCGAGATGCTGGGAGGGAGCAGCGCAGGCAGAGTCGGTAGCTGAGACCTCCCCTTGGCGTGGAAGCAAGGGGAATAAACTACAAAGAAACATGCTGTTGTGGGAAGCTTAGTGCAGAAGGACGGGCTGACATGGGGTCACGAGGAGCATGTCTGTGTCAGATTGGCCGAAATTTGTCTAACAGGCATTGGGAAAGCATGTGAAGTGGAAAGTGTCTATAGTGAAGATGAAAACAGAGAGGACCCTGGAGAGTGGGGAGGACCTCCCAGATGGTCTGACGTTTGACTCTTATCAATACCATGTAGGCTAAAGTAGCTTGGTCCCCACGATGACCTCAAGAAAGCTACTTCCCCTCTCCAAGCTATGAGATTCTCACCTCAACTACGTCCACATAGCCCCTCACTGGGGTGCTGGGCTTTGGGGTATCCTGTGAATGGACTATCAGCAGAAGCAACTACAATGCTGAAGCCAGGCATACGGTAGAACGTCTTTCCATCCCAGCTCCACAAATGAACTGTATAGGCTGGTCTCCAGCTCATCTGCACCCGTCTGTAATAACGCACAGACTCACATTGGTATGACCACCTGCCCTTGAATATCCTGTTCAGCCATCCTTTAAGGCAGAGCTCCGAAGTCCACTGAACACCCATGTGTTCCCAGAGCCATATGTCCTATGTGAGACGCTCTCCCACAGCTCTTATCCAAAATTGTAGTTCTTCTAGTGGGGTAGCATACCTGTCTCCATATGTTACCATCAGTGTTCCTGTTTCTGGCCCTGTGCTTGCCAGGTGTTTCCTAGGAAGGGTTCTGAAGGTCTCAGGAAGTGACCCCTGGACCTAGCCATAGCCGGCTTCATCAGCCTTTGCTGGGAAGCTCTTCTGAGGCATTCCCATGCATTTGTGTGTTTCGTCTCTCAGTGGTATGTGCAGGAGTGATGTGAGAGCTTGCAGGAGAGGGGGCTTCAACAAGATCTACATGTATGACAGACAGACACAGTAGCATCCTTAGAGCCCATCCAGTCTGTACACCTGTGCGGGTGGTGCTACTGTTGACTGTTTCTTTTTTTAAGAAAAAAAAATACATGCTTTAATTACACGAGACCTCCTTTCTCAGACTATTCCCCCTAGTCAAAGAAATTACTTTAGAAACAAAAAAAAAAAAAAAAAATCAAGCCCAACTCTCCTGGAACAAAATGCATCCACGTCTGAAAATAGAAACCAGGACCTTTCACACGATAATTAAGGGTGGCCCTTTCCCTGTTCTAAGGTTTCAGGAGAAAAATGAATTCATATTGCAAATAAATTCCAATGACATGTGAGTACTTAAAATTCAATAGACTGCTCTCAATTCCTCACCCTCCCTCCCTCCCCCTTTCCTTTCTTAATCTTACTTCGGGCTTGCCTGTCTCCTTTTCATTTACACGGAGAAAGATCTATATTTGAGTCCTACTTCTTTGTACTCACCCCATAATCACGTGATTAGTGTTCTAGTATGTCTTGATACCATTTAAGTTTTTTTTGTTACATTGTGTGTGTGTGTGTGTGTGTGTGTGTGTGTGTGTGTGTGTAAATGCATACCATGGTATGCCTGTGGAGGTTAGAGGTCAGTTTGCAGGAATCAATTGTCTCTTTCCACCACGTGGGTCCCAGGGTCAGGCTTGGCTGTAAGTGCCTTTATCCCCTGAGCCATCATGCCAGCTCTATTAAAAAAAAACTTTATGAGAGGCAAAATATTTAAACCACCAGAAAGAACAACTTCTGATTTTCAACCACAGGAGTGGGTGGATGGAAAGTTTTGTTATGTAATTCTCATCTCCTGGTGCTCACAGAGCAGTGACACCATTGTCTTCTCCAGGTTTGTTTTTCCTGCTTATAACCCAGATTCCCTCCCTAGTGATCTTCCAACTGTCCGCAGGCTGGTCTTAGTGCTGGGTGCTGCTTGCTCTGCAACCCTGTAGATTCCTATGGCCACTGCCCTGGGCAGGTGCATCCAGAGCATCCCTGTGTTGCTCTGAGCACTGATGCACGGTGTTTCTGTCTCCTAGGAATGTACTCTGTGCCACTGTGTGGGAAAGGACTGATCCTAATGAGACCACTTTCTAGGTGGGAGGAATATTGCAATCCTTCTCATGCATTCATTTTTTTTTAATCCATATATCTTTATGTGCAAGTATTCATTGCAAAGAGTCATTGGTCTGGCTTGAGGTCTCTGGTTTCTGCTACACTATTCATGCTGGGCCCTCACTAGGATTCCTCTTGGACACCCTGTTGTTTCCCTGTGTTGTGGAGGTCCTGCAGCATTGGGTCTGCAAGACTAGCCCCTTCATGTGTTCCCACAGATCATAGATGCGGTGATGTTGGGGTGAGCCAACTTATAACCCTGTTTTTAGGCCTGGATAGTTACAGGATTGGTTAGTCTGCCAGCTCTCCCGTCTTCACTGCCAGGGTGAGCTCTTCAGCACTGCCCTTGAGCAAGGGGCAGGAGCAATTCTCCTGCTTTCACATCCTCAGGGTCTGCTGTCCCACACCTATACCTTCATGGCAACTCTACTGTGCTGCCCAGGCAAGGGGTAGGGTTTACCCTCCCAAGTGCTGTAGTTTGGTGAGGGGCAGGGATAGCTCTCCGGCTCTTAGGACCTCAGGGCCAACTCTCCCACCTGCTATAGGCAGTGAGGGGTGAAGGGGGGACATCTTTCCCCCACCCCCACCACCATATGGCAGATGAAGGGTGGGGCCAGATCTCTCATGCTCACATTCTGGGGGCAGTTCAACCCCCCAACCCCACCTCTGTCAAGACGGTCAGCTCTACTGTTCTGCCCAGGTGAGGTTCAGGGTTCACTTTCCCAAGTGCTGCAGCTGGTAAGGGGGGGGGAGTCCAGCTCCCTCCCTCACCACAGGTGGCAGCAGCAAGGGAGGACACCTTTCCCTCAGCATCACCACCACATGGCAGACTAGGGAGGTGTGACCTGTGTCCCACTCTCACACCCTCAGGGCCACCCATGCCTCTGTCAACAGGGCCAGCTCTACTGTGCTGTCCAGGCAAGGAGCTCATACCCACATTTATAATGCTACAAAATCCTATCTCTAGATTCTGTAGGAATGTGAGGGACTGGAAGACCCCACAGAGCTGTACCATCCATGTCATGCCTTGCTTCCTGTATACAAAGTTTATTTGTCAACAGTAACCGCCTGTTTTTAATTCCTGTTTTTCCTGACTATTGAACCCTTTCTTAATGACTGAACACTATCAGTCTTGTTTATTCATTTGCTCAAAAAATAATCATAAAGCTTGTATCTCCCAGCTCTAAGAACAGAAGAGAAAAGAGAACCCAGTACTTGCCTCTAAGGCAAACACATTTTAGCAGGTGCATTTTTGAGAGGGCACATCAAGTGCACTCATTAATTAATACATGCGATATGAGATAAGACTGTGCAGAATGAAGTACGCCAGAGGGAGTGTGCTGTGGAGGTCGGGTGGGAGCGGTGCCCCGGGAAAAAGCCTACCTGATAGAGTCCAGGAGATAATAAAAAAGTGAGCCTCGGGGGCCTGGGGATGACCAGGTGTCCCAGACAGCTTTGTAGAGATTTGAGAAGGGGAGTCCGAGTGGGAGAGGAAGCCAGGCAAAGGTCCTGAGGCAAGGCTGCATCTGTAATGTTCCAGAAACAAAGGAGCAGAGCGGAAGAGAGCTGCAGAGAGATGAAAAGTGCAGCAGGAGCAGCAGCTGGAGCAGATTCCCCCCTGTGCCCTCAAGTGGTTGGATGTGGGTTGCTGACGGCAGGGAGGAAAATGGCTTCCTTCCTGTTCAATGAGAGGCCAGGCCCTGGAAGGCCTAGCGCCTGCAGTGATCTGTGGAGTAAGAAGTGGAGGGAGATGGACAGAACCACAGCCACAGAGACAGTGAGATTCTGGACAAGGGCAGAAGTAGATAGGGACAGATGTGGTGAGAGCAGTCTGGTATGCTGCCCCAGGGGTTGAGGAGTCAAAAAGAAAAGAGAGGCAGAGAGCTGGAGGAGGACCAGCTGCAGAAGGCGCGTGAAGCAAGGCAAGACCAGGTGAGTGCAGTTGACAGGGATGCTGTGGTACCCACAGACGTGACATTCAGGAAATACTGGTGGTACAGACTAGGAGTTTTGAACAGCCAAATAAAAGCTCAATGCTGAGTTCTCAGAGATGGTGGGGTCCATCTCTGGACCTAGGAGAAGGAGTCAGCGAGATGGCAGGGATGGATAGAGGACCATCAGACAGGGGCCACGGGTGGGATCCTGTTAACATTGATGCAGATAGGATCAGATGCCAACAGAGTGCTCAGCCTGATATGGTTGTCCCTGGGGCAAAACTGGCACTGCCCACGGTGATGACTGTGGGGCCTACCATAAGAATAGCCTGAATGAGAGACGAGCGTAGCTGGATTGGCCTCAAGGAATGGAACAGCTTTCCCTGTCTGTCTTAGTCAGAGTTTCTATAGCTGTGATAAAACACCATGAGCAAAAGCAACTTATGGAAGCAAGGTTTTACTTTAGCTTAAAACTTTCAGGTCATACCCCTTCACTAAGAGAAGTCCAGGGAAAGGTTTCAAAGCAGGAACTTAAAAGCAAGAACTGAAGTAGAAGCTATGGAGGAACACTGCTTCCTGGCTTTCTCTCCATGGCTATTCAGCCTGCTTTCTTATGGCATCCAGAACCACCTTTCCAGGGGTGGTACCACAGTAGGCTGGTCCTCCTACCTCAGTCATTAATCAAGAACATGTCCGATAGACTGTCCATAAGCTAATCTTACAGACGCATTTTCTCAATTAAGATTTCCCTTCCCAAATATGTTTGCAGAGGGTGAAGGAGATGAACTAGGGTCCTGGGGAGAAGGGAGTTCAGATCTGAGGGCCGAGATGTAGGGAGAAATATGACTGAAGGGAAATGATGTGTCTAAACTTGTGTGACAAGCAGACAGTCACTAGTAGTGACAGGTTTGAACTATGACCTTGGCCATGTGGCTGACAGATGGAGAGCCAGGCACAGAAGAAACACAGGTATAAGAACATCCAGACACAGATGCAGTTCATAGCCTTGGGCACAGGAACCCAAAACAAGGAAGCCAAGAGACAGAGACAGGGTGCCTACTGGCTTGAAGCACCAGGGAGTTAGAGCCTAATACTTTGGTTACAGCAGCCAAATCCAGAGGTAGCAAGAAGGGTGTATAAACAGTGTTCTCAGAAGGCAGCCACACTTCAGGGTGGGCCAGCCAGCAGAGCAAGTGGACATGTTGTTAACGGTTCCAGGGTCTCAGAGGTTGAGGAGGTCAGGCCATGTCAGGACAGGTGGATAACAGGGTCATAGCAGAGGAACATCTTTGCAAAGAGAGCTCAGGTAGCGGGTTCTCTAAATATCTACAGCTTTTCTGGGGCACATGGGCATTGGTGAAGCCATAAACTGTCCAAGTCAGGTGTGATGGTATCTCCTGGCTGCCACCTTGGTTGGATTGAGAGGCCCCTAGGAGATCAGTCAGATAACTCTCCCTGCAAATGAGTGAGAAGTGGTGGAAACTGGGAGGCAGAGCCTGGCTGGAGGAAGTGGGTCACTTGGAGATGCGTCCTTGAGGGTTTTGTCTTGCCAAGCCTGGTTCTGTTATGACTTTGCTCTACTTCCTGTCTCCTGTGATGGACTAAAAGTCCTTTTGTCACAGCAAGGAGAAAAGTCATTCACACCCGTGACTTTGCAGAATTTGCCGCACACGGTGTGTCCCCATGTGTCACAGAAAAAGCTTTTTGCTATCTCAGGATTTCTCTTGAATTTGACATCACCTTTGGCAGAGCTATTCACACATACCAGAGGCTAAAAGTGCCATGGTAGCAGCCTAAATTGTGCCCCCAAAGCCTCCTGGGTAGAAGTTGTTATACTTCACTATGACTGCATTGGAAATGAACCTGGAGATGGAGCCTAACCCAACAGGGCTCTCCCTGAAGGTAAGGATACAAGGAAGGTGCTGTGTGCAAGCCAGGTATGGCAATCACCAAGGTTCCGATCATCTGATGTCTGGATCTTGGCTTTCTACCCTCTAGACCTGGGAGGAAGCAAATTTCCAGTCTCAAATCCCAGCTTTGTTTTTTATGCTATGAACTCCAGAAGGCAAGACAGAACCAAAGACCTCACTGGTGTGGGTCAGGCCGATTGTAGCATGTAGCTTCCTGGAACTCTCCAGGAGAAGTTCAGACAGACACAGCTTGGTAACAAACTGAGACTTGAAGAATCTAGGATCCAGCAGGATAATAGTACTTATCCACTGGCGACCTAAATTCAGTCTTTGGGGTCCATGAAAAGGTGAAAAAGGGAACCAACTTCCAAATGTTGTCTTCTGACCTCCACAGTGTGCCATGGTATGTATGCATGCAATCTCAATCTCTCTCTCTCTCTCTCTCTCTCTCTCTCTCTCTCTCTCTCTCTCTCTCTCTCTCTCTCTCCTCTCTCTCTCTCTCTATTTCTATCTCTATCTCTCCTCTCTCTCCCATCTCTGCCTCTCTCCCTCTCTTTGTCTCTATCCCTTTCTCTTTCTCTTTGTCTGTCTGTCTCTCTTCATCCTCTCTCCCTCTCTCTTTATCTGTCTCTTTTCTTTTTTTCTGTCTCTCTCCTTCTCTTTGTCTCTCCTCCTCTCTCTTCTTCTTTCTCTGTCTGACTGTCTCTGTCTCTCTCTCACACACATACAATATATAAATTTAATAAAATATTTGAAACCAAGTAACATTTGAATAAAAGAATGACTTCCTGGTATTGGAAGGAGATGGAGTTTTTCAGCTTGTCCATGGGCGCCACTGCTCATGTGCATGAACCTTCCCTCACACATGCAGTAATTGCCTTTGATGACTACAATGAGCAGATGGAGAGAGCTCTATGGAACCATGCTCAGTGTGCTATGTCTGGGTCTCCGACAGTTTTACTTGGGGCTTCCTTAAAATGCTAATTTAAAATCCCTGCAATCTTGGCACCGTGTTCACTTGTGACCTGGTGTAAACTGTTGAAACAAAATGAAGAAAAGTTGCCTATGGATGGCTCACTACACATCAAAACACTTCCCATGAGACATAGTGCATTGAGGGCAAGGATGCACAGACATGCGTTTACATGCACGATGTCAGTTTGTAAGGGAAGAAACAATAACACACACACACACTCTCACACTCTTACAGATACAAACCTGTGAGGCACAAGAAGCCTTTCCCACCTGACCAGACCACAAGAGCTGCCTCATGAACCAAAAAAGGAGCTAAAACATCCAGTCGGGAACCTATGTACTCTGACATTTCCATGTTAACTAGCTGACCAGGAAGGGTGAGACTTGTACAGGGGCAGATGTTACTAACTCTGTCAGGAGTGAAGTGTGATGGACAGGACAAGGGTGCTAGGCTTACTCTTAGGAACATCTGCAACCTCATACTGGCACAGAAGAAGCATGTGATGTCAGACCAAACTGGGTTAGGGATTCCAAGGGGCTCGGGGCCAAAATTCACTTTCTTTAGGGTGGGGAAGCCAAGGTGTCCCAGGCCAGCCTGCACTTTCTTTATCAAGTGCTTTTGCATAATTGCTTATTGTCCTCTGTGTCCTTCTGTGACTATACTTACAGATCATCTGGCTAAGTTGAGTATCAATTAAGAAGATTGGCTGTAATTTTTTTTTCCTATGTCTGCTTGTCATTTCTTAGGCAAACTTCAAGTTTGACTCAGAGCTATGACTTACTGGCACATCCTTTCTCCCCCCCCCCTTTTTTTTCTATTCATGCCTCTTTCTGACATATGGTGGAGACTCAGAAAGAGGTTACAAAAAGGACCAACTATGTTGTGTGACTGACTCTCCAGGATGCTATGATGACTTTAGATTCAAACACTGTCTGTTGAGCTGATCTGCTCAGGATGCTCCAGAGAATACCACACCTCAAGACTGCTTCATTCTCATGGTTCTGGAGACCAAATCCAAGAATAAGAGACCAGAAGTCCTCATGTCTGGACAGGGCTCTGTGTTGGTTTTCAGGTACCCACCTTCTTGTGAGTTCACCAGCAGAGGGATAGCTCTCCTTCTTCTAAAAGTAGCTACTCTCACTGGGATTCATTTCTTGTCATCTAAGCATCATTAAACAGGAGCTGCAAAATGGGAATTTGGAGGAGCAAACCTAACCCTATCCCTCAGGCTATGACACAAGGGAACATGTGCATGCATGCATGCACACACACACACACACACACACACACACACAGAGAAAGAGAGAGAGAGAGAGAGAGAGAGAGATTTCAAGGTACATGCATATCTACATTTACAGGGTATAGAGGTGTATGTATGTGTATGTGTATGCATGATTTATAATATTGTATTGGAGTTCTAAATGCCTATGGAGAATGGGAGTACTATGGTTTGGGCCTATCAAGAGGTAATTCAGGCTAACTTGATGAAAGTGGGCTTGATGGGATCCTGCCGTTTTTATTAGAGCAAGGCCTTCCAGGCAGAAGGTAACACAAGGATCCTTGACTCCCAAATCACAGCAGACAACACAGGCATTGCTCCATCTCCTGGATTTGGGAGAGATACGAAGGCAGGATGTTGAGTATGTGGCCAAGATGCTGAAGAGCCACAAGTGCTGACTCTGTTGAAAGGTGGTGAGTGTGGCCAGTGTTAACAGAGATCTCCAGGATTGCTCTCTCTGCCTCAGCAGTGACTCTCTACGGAAGTTCAGAGGCTAAGCAGCTAGAGATAATCTTCACAGAAAATTAGATAAGATTAGATATGTTCAGGGTGACATGGCCATGGACCCAGGAGGAAATTAGATCCGCTAGCATATGCCAGTCTCCATTGTCTTCGTTAATGTTTTCATCTGATAAGAGATGATGAACTCAGTCCTTGTTTGGAGGGGAGGAGACTGGTAGAAACTAGACGGCTGCCATGAGTGGCATCTGTTTTGCTTTAACAAATATATGATCTAAGGCATCTCTACTAGACTTTTAAAGTGTGTGAGGGTGGATGGAGGGTGCTTGTTCATGTGTGGGGATGAAAGTGTGCACCCCGTGGCATGTGGAGACCAGAGGACAGCATCAGGCATAATCCTTAGGAACTCCATCCACCTCCTTTGAGAAGGGCCTTTCAGTGGCTTGATGTTCTCTAGCTAGGCTAGACTGGTTGACCAGCAAGTCCCAGAGATTCTCCTGTCTCTGCCTTCCCAGCTCTGGGATTATAAGCATACTTCCATGCCCAGCATTTTTAAAAGGCTTCTGGGGACCAAATTCAGGTCCTCATACTTGTAAGGCAATTGCTTTACCAACCAAATTATTGCTTCAGGCCCTTATAGTGGATTTATACTGAAAAGGTGTGTTCTTTATTGTCACATAATGATATCCTTGTGGAGCCTGTCTACAGACCAGTGTCTCTGACCCCAGGTCCTGTTCATGTCATACCGAGGGAACTCAGCTGGTAAACATCTTCCCATCCTCCCTAACATCCAAATACCTCAAGGAAAAATACCAATGAAGAGAGACTTGTATGAGATGAATCAAGGCAGGAGTTGATCCAAATGTCATTTCTCTCTGCCTTGGAAATGGCTGTTTGCTTTATCCCCTTTCCCTGCAGATTTATTGCACAATTATATTTTACTTAGGCTAATAATTAAATGAGTCTGAATTCCCTGAGCATATAATGCTTGATTTGGGGCAAGGGTGTTGTTAAGTCACTGTGAGGGGAAGCCAGCCAGGATTAATAACTCACACGGGTTACCTTCAAAGCAGGAAATACATCCACAGGAGCAGATTGTTACCTATGGATCTCTAGTGTTTTCCAGTAGATTTTCCCAAGTGAACTTGATTAGCATTATACACATTTGTCAATTTGCTTGCACCATGAAGGCTAACATACACTTTCTCCTAGTTGTTTGGCATGAATGTTGAAAGGTGATTCTGGAAATGGCAGCAGCTAGTTTTTGTAAAATGTTCATGTGTCATTGTTTTAAGTTATAGTTTATTCTAATGCTATACACTTTGGTTTTAAAATAAATAAAAAATATACAATGCATGCACAAAAAATCAGCATACCTTTATATCTTGTCACACAAAGGAAAAGCATTTCTCCTACACTAGGAAAAAGACGTGCTTATACACAACTAAGATGGAATCTCTTACTTGATAATATTACAGTTTATATTTCAATCAAAAGTATTCCTAACTCATCTTCCTGGTCTTTTTTTTTTTCTTATCTGATTAAACCTCCATAAGAAATTGCCCAGTCAAGGTTCTTCAGGTTAATGATTATACCCATTGCTCTGATTCAAATTACTATATTTTTTCATTTTATTTACCATTTATTAATTGTATAAGATCATGTATTTCATTATATTTCTCACACATGTATGACATGGACTGGACCCGGGGTCAGAGACACTGGTCTGTAGACAGGCTCCACATGGATACCATTATATAACAATAGAGAACACATCCTTTCAGTATATAACTGATCTTAAATTCCCATTGTCATATCCTGTTCCCCTTTCTCTACTTCTAAGCCCTTCTTCTAATTTCATATTAGTATCTATCGTTTTCTTCCACCTTAGCTATGATTGCTACACACATGCATATACATATTAATATGTAAGTACAACCAGATGAGTTCATTTAGTGTTGTTCATATATATATATATATATACACACACACACACACACACACATACACACACACACACACACACATATATATGGTTTTAGAATTGACTACTTGGTGTTGAATAACCAACTATGAGGTGCATCCCTAGGGAAGACTAATTCTGCCTTTTTCAGAAGTCATAAATTGCCTGTAGTTCTTTATCTAGAGTCAGGACCTTATGAGATTTTCCCCATCTGTGTTGGCATCTCAACTGGTGTTGGAATTGTTCAGGTCTCGTTTTGGTGACTCTACTGTTTAGACTCAAGGGTGCAGCCTCCCTGTCTTAGATAGGAGACACATTCCCTCAGCAGACATTCTGATCCTTATCCTGTCTTTTACTACATTCTTTCCACTCATTCTTCATGTTCCCAGAATCTTAGGTATAAGGGTTCCATTAGAGATGGAAAAATTGGAGCTAGGTACACAAAACTCAGTTACTCTCTGTATTCTGACCAGTTATGATTTTCTGTGATGGCCTCTCTCTCTGCTGCAAAAAGACACTTCTTTGGTGATGGGTGAGAGCTCCATTTATATGTGGTATAAGGGTAAGTATTTAGAGTGAAGTTAGTAATTACACTGGTTTAAGAACATGACAGCAGTAGGTTCTTCTCTAAGATCTATGGGTACACCAGTCATGATTAGCTGATACTGTAAGCCTAACCAACTGTAAACTTCATGAGAATGTATGAGGAGAACATGTCTGTACTTTGGAACTTGTTGTATTATCTACACTTTTTTTTACACTCTGCTGTGGGATAATGCTCTTATACTCTGTAAAGATTTGTCACTTGAATTGGTTTAATAAAATGCTGATTGGTCAGTAGTCAGGCAGGAAGTATAGGTGGGGCAACTAGAGTAGGAGAATTCTGGGAAGAAGAAGGGTGGAGTCAGGAGTCACCAGCCAGATGCAGAGGATGCAAGATGAGAATGTTGGACTGAGAAAAGGTACCAAGCCATGTGGCTAAACATAGATAAGGATTATAGGTTAATTTGAGTTAAAAGATAGTAATAAGCCTGAGCTACTGGCCAAGAATTTCTAAGTAATATTAAGCCTCAGAGTCAATTATTTGGGAAGCAAATCTTTCCCAGCCACCAACATCTGTGTAATCACAGCTCTTTTGCTGATGGGTTTATCACTGAAACCTTTGTAATTTACCATCTCCTTGCTTCTGGTGACAGGATCCATCCATGCCAATTCTCTTTATCAGCAGTCTAACACTACTCAAATGGATTGTAGCCTGGCTCTGATTTCCTTTTTGTTTAGAAGCTTTGGAAACACTCCTACCCACATCCGACATTAATTTTCCCATCTGAAATGATGGACTATAAGTCCCCTGTATAGATGCCTAAGGCTATAAGTGAGGAACATGTGCTATGTATCCTCTCAGCAAAGCTACTAAGCTACAATGGCAGGGGGTGTCATTGAAGTGCAAAACCCCACCTCAGACTCTTCCTTTTCAACCTCGTTTTTTCAAAGTGGCATCACCAGGTGTGATGGTTAATATTTGTTTCCAACCTCCGTAGATGTAGAGTTGCCCGAGGGAGGTTGTGTTCCCCTTCTCTAGTTGGAGTACCTCTGCTCCTACCAGATCCAGTGTTGTATCGTGGTTCTTCTGAGACACTCCTCTTCATACACCACAGTGATTGTCCATCTGTGAACCACCCCCTCCTTGTAACAACCACACTTGTGTCACATTTACCACTGAACCATTCCAGATCTTCTTCTGGGTCTCAGCCACTGAAACTTATGTGTAGAGTCCTACCCAATCCCGTGACCAGTGCTTCAAACTTGATGCTTAGACCTAAACCCCAAAAAAGACCTTTAAGGTCAGATCAAATTGTATATAGTCCCATTGGCTTTTGCTGTATACCAAGTAAGTATTCATGCAGGGAGCAGGTGTTTGGACAGAGCAGGCTAGTGATGTCAGACAGGATTCAAAGCCTCACTTCACAATAGCTTCTCTCTGACCATTGTCGAGTGACGAAACTTGAGTTTCATGTCTCTAACATGGGGAGAGTATTCATCCCTATCCCACAGACCATTATAAGAATTAAATGAAACAGCATTTGTAAAATTACTAGGATATTTAGAATACTGAGGTACTCTAAGAGGGTTTCATGATAAGGTTGTTGAGGGTTGAGGTACATGTATATAGCTATTGGTATCTCCAGCAAACCCACAAGTGGGACTCACCCTCTAGCTCCACTAGGAACTGTGGAGCATACTACCCCAAACTTAAGGTCTTTTGCCTTTCAGTTTTTCCCTGTCTGATTCAGATTTCAGACCCCCAAGTCCCCTGTACCTGTCTTCTCCTTTCCAGCATCTTTGTGGAGAGCTAAAGACACAGATTAACTTCTTGGAAAGCTCTTTTGTGTTTCTATATGACTAAATGCAAAGTTGGCCTGGTGCTGTGGGCACATCCCTTTACTCTAAGTATTTATCATGAAGAGCCTTGTCCTAGATGCTGAAAGAGCTGCCTGGGATCACCCAGAGTCGGATCCAGTTCCCCAAGCAGGGAGCTTTCCACACACCACATACCATCTGAAGTCACCACAACCTCGGTTAGTTCACAGCAAGGTGGCCTCCCTGGAGGCCTTGGTTCCTATTATCTGGATCCTCCTGTGTTCTTTTTGGACACTATCAGATGCCTCATCTAGAGCTCAAGGATTCTGGCCTACAGTAGCACATGCTGCCATTCACTAATTTTCTTTGTGTGTGCTGTACACTGGACTAAGTACATCACATATAATGTCATTTAGTTCTAATGACAACATTAGAAGGTGGATGCCATTATTCTCTTCAAACACAAAAGAGAAAACAGCACAACAAAAATACTGAAATGCAATTACCCAGCATTTTGTAGAGTGAAAGAACAGCATTGTGTGCTCAGGTCTGACTGCATCCAGATTTCCCGATTTTATTTTCATCCTTTTCTAGTCTTTGTGCCTTCTGGAGCACTTGCCCTGCTGTCTTGGAGAAGTGTTTTGTTTGTTTTGTTTTATGAGTTGCTAATTGATTGGGACCTCTCAGCCTTGATGCTCTGTGTCTGCTCTCCCAGACCTTGAGCAATACCAAGCCGTCTCAGACAGGAGGGATAGCTGCATAGTGACCTTCCAGTCAAGTTCCGGCTCCCTCCCCTACATCACCTGTGCTGTCCAGTCAGCAGGCTAGGCGCAGTGCGAATGCACCCACAAGTGGTTGGTCCACACCAGGGGCACTCAGCAAGCCCTCTGAGTCGGGCTCATGTTGTGCAGAATCTGGACTGAGGCTGTTGAGGTCAGCCATGCCAAAATCAGTATGTCTCCGCCGGCTTCTGCTGAGTCAGTCGTATTATGAGACTGTTCATCGTTGACCTCAGCTTTGCGACTTCCATTCCAATATTAAATGACTCACAGCTCAGTTGTGGTGCACTGAGGTGTCAATGTAGGGTTTGGGGGTGAGATGTTTCTACTGACATCATGGGGTACTACCTAGATAGGAATAATGAAAAGACGTAAGATCCAGGCATCTCGGGGCTCTGGGCAAAAATAGGACTCCAAGGAATCAGAGACATTGGGTCCTAGGAGGGTATGATTGTCCCTGGCAGGCTATCATTTGTTCTGAGATCCAAAAGCACAGAACAAGAAAATGGCTAAATCCTAGGAATAGCCCACATTCAGTTCTGGATGAAGGTAGGCTTCTTAGTCAAACTCAAGCTCAGTTTGAGCCTGAGTTCAGGTTCTGACCTTGCTCCATGGGGCCTTTGTCCACACATTAACACTGGGAAGCCCAACTCTTTCACACTTAGAAAGATTCACTTCATAGAATCTCTGAATGATGGAATCTCATTGGGTACACACAATGATGGCATCACTCTTGACACAGAGAACATGTACATGTCTGACCCTCAATGCTTTACCTCCTGGGTGCCAGCAGCAGCCAAGAGCTCCGAACCATCTCCTATGAGCAAGACAGCCAATGTGACTCTGTGTATCAAGTAAGCCAAAAAGGAGACTGGGATCCTGGGCTGGGAGCTATGCTGGTTGCCATGGCTGCTGTTAAGGGTGGGTGGAGACAGCTGTGCCTCAAAGCCCAGGTGACTTTACTCCTGAACTTTGCTCCTGCCTGTCTGAAATGGGCTTCCTTGTCCACTTGATGGTGGGTCATCTGGCTTTGTTGGGTGCATTGTCCTTTTCTCTGGGATATTAAGCAAAATGCAACTTGAAGGGTAGAGTTGAGAGTTGAGGGGTATTCCAAGAACTTGGCCCTAAAATAAATCTCAGCTTTCTTCCACTTCCACGTCGTTGTAAACTTGCAGTATTCTTAAATTATAAAAAAAGCTAGCACAAGGGCACAGCGGTAGCCAAACCAAAGAGAGTTTAGGCTGAAGAGATGGCTCAGTGGTTAAGAGCATTCACCTTTCTTTCGCAGGACTTAGGTTCAGTTCCCAGAACCAACATCAGGCAGCTGGCCACTTCTTGGAACTCCATTTCCAGGGAAACTGATACTCCCTATCTTCCATGGGCACCTGCACACATTTGGTCCATTTAAATTCACACAGGAATGAACATGTACACTTAAACAAAAGTAAATCTTTTTTTTTAAATAAGTTAAATTTGCCCAGGCAGGAAAAAAATTAAATGTACCTTCTCTAAGGACAATGATGACTCTCACCTAAAGGTTAGTTGGCTCAATATAGAGTATTTTTAAATAAACATAAAGTACTGCTTTATATTTGAAAAGTGTGTGTTTTGTATCCTTACTTTTGTGGGAGTTGTTTTATTATTTACTTTGCCGCTCTCTCTCCACACTTCCATTAAAGAAATGAACATTTTTTTTTTTAGCTACTTGGAATGTTTGTATCCTACCCTGGTAGAGCCTAAAGTTCTTTCCGATGCACTGACATAAACAAGAATTCTGCCCATACAGAAGGAAAAACAAACAAACAAAAAAGCAAAACCAAAATACAAACAAACAAACAAAAAAAAAGTGCTGCAAGAAAGTGTATTTACCTCCCAGGCTTATGGATCAACAGAATCAGTATTGTGAAAATGGCTGCCTTGCTGGCAGTGATCTACAGATTCAGTGCAGAATTGCAAAGGCCTTCTTCACACAGCCAGAGAAGACAACCCTAGACTCCGGAAAGGAAATGTCAAAGACCTCGAAGAGCCAACACAGTCCTAAACCAAAGAACAATGCTGGCGGTATCACAGCATGTGGGCTCAAGCAATATTACAGAGCCATGGCGTCAAGGTCAGCCTGAGACTAGTGCAGAAATAGAAACATAGACCTATAATCTACACTGACGACGCCATAAGAAACCCTCACAGCCACAGCCACCTAATCACTTAAACAATGTCAAAAACACAGCAAAACTCTTCAGCCATTGGTACTAGGGAAAGTAACTGTCTACAGTAGAAGAAAGAAATTAAATCTAGACCACACCCTGTGATAACTAATTCAAAATTCACGTAAGGTCTTGACATGCAATCCAACACTTAGAAGCCACTACAGAAAAACACAGGGAAATTAGCCGAGATACAGGAATAGACAAGGAATCTCTGACTAACAACTTCAAAAGCACAGGATATGATCCCAATAATTGATGAATGGGATTATATGAAATTAAAAACCTTCTGCAAAGCAAAGGAAATAATATCACCAGAATGAAGAGACAGCCTACAGGGTGGGAGAAAGCCCTTGCCAATTATATGTCATACAGGGAAATATATAAAGAACCTTAAAAATTAAACAGAGAACACCTCCCCCAAACCTTCCAGTCAATAAATGAACTAATAAACCAAATATACAGTTTTCAAAATAAGAAGCAATAATGGCCAGTAAGTTTTTGGAAAACTGTCCAACATTCCTTAGCCATATGGAAAATGAGAATACCTTGAGATTGCATCTAACCCCAGTCAGCATACCAAGAATTAAGCAATGACAAAACATGCTAATGAGGAAGTGGGAAAGGGGACTCCTCATTCACTGCTGGTGGGAATGTGAATTAATCCATAGAAATCAGAATGTACATTCCTCAGAACACGGAAAGTAGAACTACAATACAGCCTCGCTAAATCACTGTTGGATAGATGCCCCAAATCAGTGTGCCACTGAGGTATTGGGATATCCATGTTTGAGCTTTACTATTCACAATAGCCAGAAATTGGGTCAGCATAGATGTCCATCATCTGATAAGCAATAAATAAATAATGCGGTGCATATTCACAATGGTATTTTATGTAGCCACAAAAAGAAAAATGAAATGATGCTTGCAAGAAAATGTGTAGAACTCCTGGAGATCCTTGCGCTCAGGGGAAAAACAGCCAGACTCAGAGTGATGTTTTCTCTCATATGTGAATTTTAAATTTTAATGTATATATGCGTGTAGAGGTGACCATACAAGTGCATGTGTGTGCATTCCTGTGCGTGCATGCGTGTGTGTGTGTGTGTGTGTGTGTGTGTGTGTGTGTGTGTGTGTATGTGTGTGTGTGTGTGTGATTGTATAGGTTTTGAGACTGCTAAGGGTACCGGGGAGGGGAAGAAGATATCTTAAGGAAGAGAGAAGAGGAGGGAAAGAAAGAGACAGAGAGATGCAGTGTATTAACAAGGAAGCAAGGATGGAGAGGAAGACAACCAGCAAGAAGCCAGGACATGGGGCTCACTGCAGGGGACAGGGGTAAGTAAGAACACAGGATGCATGAGAACGCAAAACCGAGCCCACTGCTTTATACGGTACCTTAAAACGACTAATAAACCAGTTACAAAACAGAAATAAAATATAAATATCCTTAGGGCAGAATTTATTTGGTTTTGTTTGGTAGAAAGCTTCAACTGGGTAACAAAGATAGTCAGGTCAAGAGTTGTTACAGCTCCCATAATTGGGAGTAAAAATGTTTGGAAAGTCTGAAAATTTTCCGAAGTTGAGAGATGGGGAAATATCAGTACTATTCATTCATTCATTCATTCATTCATTCATTCATTCATGTTTCTTTTGTTTCAGAGCTGATGCAGGGCTTCCTATAGAGAAAGCACCTTCTTGGTGTTATGACTCAATGAAAACACAACCTTTGTAGACTCCCAGACTGGTAGAAGTCTAGTTGAGGGAAGACCTGTTCCATGAGCAGATGGTAGAATTCCCATTACTCTGCTTTGAGTCAACCCCATTTTGTCATGCTATATTTTTACTCAAAATCACACAGTATGGACTCATGAAGTATTAAAGCTTTATCTCACTTCACTGATTTGTTTCCCTGTGAGTGTAAAAAATTCATCTTTATTCTTTTAAGGAAGGGAGATAGCCTCTGTTCTGACTGGTTCTAGAACATTACATAATGTAGCATAAATGACCCATGGTGGGTACTTTTTGTCTCCTCTCACTAAAAGGACACAGCCATCAAGCCAGTTGCTAAAAACTTTAATGATTGAAAAGATCACTATAAATGTATTAACTCACTAAACGCTGGAAATGTCACCATCTGCAATGTCTTGCTGACTTCTGGCATGAATATGTAGCTTATCAAATTCTGCTGTCCATCTAATTGGCCAAATCTGAAAACCCTCCTCAGCCAACTCCCCACTGATACAAGTTTCAAAGACCTGGAGATAGAATATAATTTTATTTTATACCTACTGGAGAGGGAGGACTAATGGGTAGCTCTCTCCCGGGGGGGGGGGCTGGGTAATCATTTTCTTAGTTCCATTCCAATGATTCTGTTTCTATTTAACATTAGGAGATGATATAGTTATGTCTCTAATTCGTAATAGGCCTTCTTCATTTCCGATTTGTCTAAAAGACTGTAATCAGATTTATGATGCAAATGAGCAAAAATATCAAAGGACGTATGTGTGCAAGTGCAATGGGAATTCAGTCATCTGCTTTGCTTTGATGTTTTCAAGAACAACAAAGAAGATGTCAGAAGAAAAGGCTGGAGAATGTTTTAGAAACATGTTTTGGAAACATATTCATGCATCCATGTGCACGCGCGTGCGCACGCGCGCGCGCGCACACACACACACACACATACACAGCTCACATACACACTGCTGGGAGAAGGGTGGTGAATCTAGTCAAGGGCAGGTTGAGGGAGTAGACGGATGAGGCTATTGAGTGGCTGAGATGGACATGAGGTACTTAGGGAGTCTGAGTGGTCTACAGAAATGGACCCATGCAATAAAGTTAGCTTTGTGAGCTAAGCTGAAATTTCTGAAAAGAGCATTTAAATCCAATAGCAAGGCAGGGCTCCCAAGGGAACATATTTGACGTTTTTGTATAATTTAATAAGAGAAATGTTGAAGTGTTGTCCCAGAGTTCACACACATGAAAGAATAAAGCAAATAGCCACCCTTCTTCATAGGAGCCAGACCCAGCCTGGAAGTAATCTCCATGTGACTCTGAAGACTCAGCTGTGGTTCTGTGTAGCCAGGGAAATACCACAGTACTATAAATAAGAGATGAAAGAGAAAGGAACCCCATGGGCACTTGTCTGGGGAAGTTTAGATAAATCCACCTGCTCATACAGTAATAAAATTGCTTCTGCTAGAGAGTAGATTCTGTGTGACAGAAAGAAGGTATGTGGGGTAGAATGATACACAGACCCTTCAAAACATGTTGCTCTATCAGAGAGTTTTGCCCAGAGCTCAAAGGAGAATGTGCATCCTTGATCACTTAAAATTAGAAGCATTAATGACTCAAGCTAATGAGAAACCATAACCACAATTTTTCAATTCTGGTTAGATTCTCCAAGGTCCAAACACTCCTGTCTTCATTTGAGACACAGTAGTGATCTTGGAACTGACTAACATTTAAATGTTTCCTGATCTTCAGGAAGTTTGCCCATTTCAAGGATAATGTCATGGAGGCCCAGACAGAATAAGATGGACACTTCAGGGACCACTTAGTTAAGGAGGGTTCAGCTGAAAAAAAAAAAAAAGACCAATCATAAATTCTGTTCTTTCTGATGCACTCAGCACGATTGCCCATTCATCAGATTTGGGAACACTGGGGAAGGAATGGGTCAATATGTTTATATTGAGGATACCCAGGGAGCCAATGACACCATCTTAGGTGGGGAGAGTAACTCCTGCCTGGTAGCCGCTGAGGAGAGTTCAGTGGGAGGTCATGTGACAGATTTCCACCATGCAGGTGAAGTTAGGTTGTCTTCATGGCATCTTGATCAGAGTTGCTAATGCTTTTTTTTCTTATGGAATACAGATAGGTCAAAAGTACTGAGAACATAGCTATGCGCATCAAGTCAATGAGGTCATAATGAGAATCAAGCCCATCCTTCAAGGACACCACATTCTTATCAGTTAGCATGGTCAACACTTCATCAGAGAGAGCATTAGCCACATTTGCTGTTTGCCAAGTAGTCTCACCGATCCTACAAATTTTGAGATTTCCAATTCACAATTTTTCCCTTGGGTAACAGATATATATGTTCCCGTTATTCCTCAGTTCTATTCAGGAATAATTTACAAACAGGAATTGTTTGTACTCAGAATGTCCAGTGTTATGATTTCATAGAGGTGTGCACTGTGAAATCATTGCCTCACAGATGTCAAGGGTATACCATTAACTTTGTCTACAGAAGCTTGTCTCTAACTGGAATTCTGTGTCCTAAGTCACAGCTCTCCATCTCTGACCCTTGACCCAGCACCTGGCAACCACCGCCCCACTTCAGTTTTGTGGGTTGAACTCAGTGAACTTCCAAACTGGAGATTCTGAAGCGTTTGGTTTTTGGTAGCTGGCTTGTTTCCCTTTACACACTGTCCTCAGGCTCTTCCTGCCACCTATCACGGCAATGTTCCCTTATATGGGCCCGAGACATTCCACAGTGGCGTGCTCCACAGCTCTCCACCTGTCCACTGCCGATTGATGCTTAGTTGTCACATGGTGTCACATCATATACACAACCTGAATGTGTCATCCCATTTCTTTAGCCTCTTAAATATAACACTTTAGAATGAACCATCAGGTAATAAGATTAACTATTTTAAAATATATTGGCCTGAAGCTAAAATGACTTCTGGTGTCTGACTCATATTTCTATCCAGGATTTACTACATTTTTGTTTTTCAATAATTTCTTTATTTTTCTCATGAATATACTCTCGGACAGGAGAGTCATCCCTGGCTCCGGAGGTTGCGGTGCTCTTTGAATCCTGAATGAGCTGACAGGAGCCCTCACAGTGCTGGGGCAGGACAGCAGCCTAGGTGTTCTTCCTGACTGACTGAGTCTGCTGTGACAGGGTAGTTTGCAC
The DNA here is from genome assembly GCF_004664715.2 of Peromyscus leucopus. NCBI lineage: Eukaryota > Metazoa > Chordata > Mammalia > Rodentia > Cricetidae > Peromyscus > Peromyscus leucopus. The sequence goes on along the minus strand of NC_051081.1, from coordinate 51,799,667 downwards.
AGGAAGACCGTTGGGATAACATTCGGGGATTTTTCACTGTCATCTTGAATATGAAAAAAATAAAATATGTATTTTATACATCTTTTTTGTTTATTTATTTGTGAGTATAGGATACATATGCCACATGTATGGAGGTCACAGGACCATGTGTAACAGCTGGCTCTTCCTTTTCACCATGTGAGTCCTGAGAATGGAACTCAGGTCCCCAGGTTTGCCCGCAGGCACCCTGACCTGCTGAACCATCTCGCTGGCCCAAGTGACATTTTTTTTTATAAACTTTTATTATAATTTTTATAGAATGTTTCTTCAAGCTATTGTTGTTTCAATGATCACCAAAATATCTTGATCCACCTTTTGTGAAGATTTTATTTTTCACAGTCTCCATTTCCTGTCTAGCATTTCTTTCTCCTTTCTGGCATAACAGTATGTGTTGCACACATAACTTATAGGGACTTCAAGGCCACTGTCACCCTCTAGAGTGGTAGAAGTAGCAGAAAGCAAAAGTCCTTGTGCTCCAGCTCTGAGAGGTGGTCACAGAAGTCACGGGTGCTGCAAATACAGACACTAAATTCAACATGAACAGATCAAATGCAGAGGGTGCCTTGCATATAAGTAAACCCTACCATGTAGGAAATATGAGGGGCTTAAGCTTAGTCACAGTGATAAAAGACAGCCTGCTACTTCCCTTATGTACTGTTCTACTCTGTGGGGTCTTGTCATCAGTCAGGAGTGACATCTGGGAGCCTATTTGAAAAGCAAATTATTGGACCCACCTCAAGTTACAGAATGGAAGGGGAGTATAGCCTATGTTTATTAAACTCTCAAGGTGAAATCAAGACCAAGTTTGAGACTCGCTTTCCTGTAGTGATAGGAGGTAGACTATACCTACAAGCACGGGATCCCATGTACAGCCCTATATGTGCATGTGTATATTTGGATGTGTGGGAGTTATTTGTATGCACTTGCCCACTCACACAAGTAAACATCAGCAACTGCTCTGCAACTCTACATGCCAGCCTTCCCTCATCTGTTACTGCTGACACAAAGATTGCTATGCCTTTGCCTCTAATTATAGTTTTAGCTACCTGCCAGAAACTCCTACCTATAGTCAGTTGTCCTTTATTATCTAAACAAAACACACACACACACACACACACACACACACACACACACACACACTGTCTTCATGCTGTTGAAAATGTTCTGGACTGTTTCTACATCTTCTATTGTGTAGTCTTCTCAAGATTTTAGCCACTTTTGACCCATTTCCAGGGGAATGACTGAAAATTGGAGTTGAGAGCCATTGTTTTTAAACAGCAGATAGCTAATATTTTCAAAGTTCAGACTGTCTGATCCCTCTTGCAACAGTTCAACTCACAGCTACAGTCTGTGACCTGAGGGTTTGGGGATAGTTGAAGAGATGACAAACAGTGCTCCTCCTGTGAAAACATACAGAGAGCTTCCTTTTTGGAAACTCTGCAATGTCTCCCAGGCTCCTGATTCTGAGCAGGTGTAGAGAAGCACCAAAGAACAAATAGTTAGTGCAGCCTGCACAGAGAAGGGTAGAAACTGTGAATACACACATCCAGATAAATGCCCATTTCTTTGACATGGCAGGTGCACTGTGGTGTCTTTGGGCTCAGTTTTCAACAGTGATCTTTTGGGATGAGAGGTTATTGAGGGGCGTGGCACTGTGGACTCCACATGTGCACAGGGTACAAATAGCTGGAAAATGGAACATTGACTTAGCCTGGGTTCTATGGATCTTTTATGTTCCAAAGATTAATAATTCTAGATAATAGGATTCTTGATAAAAAAAAAAAAAAACCTTTGAAAATTCTATCCTCAAATGGGAGCTGGTTTAATTATTGCTCCTAAAGTCATTTGGATTCTCAGTGGACAGAATGGAGTCTTCCCTACTGGCTTCCTTCCCTGCTGCCTAAGACAGGCTGAAGTTTCATGAAGGACAACAGCCTTACAAGAATGGGTCCTTGGCTTCTTCACAGTTGCTAATGCTATGATTAAAACTGATTTCACTGTCTACAGGAAATCAACTGAAGACAACTAAATCTTGGAGATTTAGTTGACACGTTTGATCACTTGGAACAGCTTCTTGACATCATAACAATCACAACAGATGAAACTTGCCCACCATTGTGTTCCAGACCTTGAGATAAAAATGTATTACATTTTATCAAAGGTTCACAAAACTCTGTGATGGGGAAACCAAGGCACACAGAAGCCAAAGTGCCCCGTTTTAATTTTTCTTTAATTTCTCATCTCTCTCCTAGCAAGCATTGCAGAGTAGCACTGCAGGGGCGTGGCATTTCAACTCCTTCAGGTAACCTGGCTGAAGAAAAAAATTCAGAATCATGAATTCGGTTTTCTGGCGAGTCTGGGCTGCTGGCCATTGCAAAGTCCCAGGAAATGCCCACTCAGTGGCTACATGGGCTTGCCAAACACATCGTCTTTGTAGGTTGTTTTGTATTTCTGATGCCAATCTCCCTTTGGCTATCCTGCCTCTGGCAAGCTGGCTCTGGGGCTGGAGCTGTGGTCTGAGAAACTCAGCAATTCTCTCCTCTCCTCTCCTCCTCTCCCCTCCCTCCCCCTGCCCCCCCTCTCTCTCTCTCTCTCACACACACACACACACACAACCTGCTTTTCTGCAAGGCTGCTTTTCCTCTGGCATCTTTGTCCTCACATAGGATATGGGGATGGTATCTGTTCTACCTACTGCAGTGTTGTAAGAACAAAGAGGATATTGGAAGGGAGGGATTCTGTATTCCATAAATAACAGGAAAGGGAGATTTCTATTTATTCTTTCTTGTATGTCTATCAACCAAGAATCTCTCAAAAGTTTATTATTTAAATTTTCAAGTAGACACACAAACCAGAATATTGGCTAGTCTTTGGGAAATCCCTTCCCCAGCAGAGACAGACATTCCTGTCTGTCTCTGTCTGTCTGTCTGTCTCTCTGGATAGAATAGATAGATAGATAGATAGATAGATAGATAGATAGATAGATAGATAAACAGAGAGATAGAAAGGTAGAGAGATAGAGAGATAGATATGTGTGCATATACCAGTTGGATGAAAATCTTGATTAACATTTGTCACCTTCTACCTTGTTTGAAACAGGGTCTCTCTTGTTTACTGCTGTATATACCAGGTGAACTACCTCACAAGCTTCTCGTGATTCTATCTCACCCTCCCTTCTCCTGGTGGGAGCATGCTGGGATTTGATGCATATGCTACTGCATCTAATCACTATCATAACATCCTTTGACAGGCTTGAATGTTTTCCTACATGCACCCTGAGCATACTTCACTGAAGCAAAAACATACTCAAAATGATCACACCTATATTATATGGCTGCTTGTTGTGAAGTTGGTATTTCATCACCTTTTGGGTGTATCTGAAATTCAGCTGTTCAAAAAATCTGGAGTCTATTGGTTCATGGGTTGCCTCACACTTGTGTAGGCCTTGTTGGAGAGAAGCCGTGCTAGCCAGTCTGGCCATCTGAATGCATAGTTTCTATGATGTGTACATTTTCTACATTGGCCAAAATTTACCAGTTATCACTGTTTGGTGTGCTGTGGTACACCATGGGGTGTGCAGAATCCAGTGCAGACTCCTCTGGGTCACTTGCATTTCCTTCCTGAATCCAAAACAAAACAGAATAATCCAGGGAAGTTATATGGTTTCTGTGCATTCTACAAGCAAGTTTCATGTATCCCTATAAACCAACCCAACCCTAGAGATAGGCCATGCCATAGAAGGCTCTTCCTGAAAGATTTTATGCTTATTTGTAATTAGGTGAGACAAATCCATTGTCTAAGGTGTTTGGTTTTTGTTGTTGTTGTTTCTGTTAGTCAATATTTTCCCAAGGAAAGTTATAACTTTATATGGTGGTGGTCCACAGCTAGATTTTAAAATTTGTATTTTGTCTGTTAGAGTATGCATTTAGAAGGTGTCTCTGAATCTATATCAAGAGATATGCTATGTGAGGCCATGGTCTGATTTAAGCCTTATGGAGATAAGTTTGTCTAGAAGATTACTTATTTCACAGAAGAATCATTCTGTTTGCAAAAGAACTCACTGAGAATGTCTTTGAATAGTGAAGTCTCTTAGGGCTTTTAAATAGGATTAGTCTTTCCAAAAAGCTTGGCTCCTAACACTCACATTCAGGAAACTGGAATAGCATACAATTTTTGGTTAACACAATTTCAGTTCCTCATCCTCAACTTGCCTGTCCTTTCTGTTTTTTTATCTTCCAACTTTGGGAGCCTCTCTGTTCACATTTCTTGCCTGTGTCTCCTCTCTGTGAACTCTGTTTTTTTCTTCCCCTTGGTCCTGCTGGATTTTTCCTTAGCCCTGCTCTAAGGTAGACTTAGAGTCTACCTCCCAGACCTCTCTCCTCTTGCTGCAGGAATTTAGGTACCAGCTGTGCAGGTGCCATGTTTTGATCAAAGGACTTAAATGAGCCTTTTATATAATCACATTCTATATTACACTATGGTGCAAATACTTGTACATGTGTTAGAAATTAGCTTTCCTCCTCAGTGAGCCTTTTCCCATGCTGAACTTCCATGAGAAGTACAGCCCAAGACCTCACAAGACTGCCTGAAACCACAGATGGTGTCACATCCCATGGACTGCCTCTTCCTGTGTACACCTATCTGTGTACATAGAAGATATTAGTACCACAATAATAAAGAAAAAGTGCAACTGTATACTGTAATGTGTATTCTGTAAGGATTAGAAAGTCTGGAACTTCCATTTAATGCATGGCAGCCATGTGCATGGACACAGAGGAAGTTTATTCTTCCAGTGTGTCCATCCAGAGTGTGTAGGATGTACAGATTCTGTGTTGTCATTATGAAGGCAAAGTCTAAGTAAAACAGCAAGTGAGAGAGAGAAAGACTCACACAGGACATGGTCTTCTAGACCAATCATCAAGGTTTTTATGTCATATGAAGTGAAGTTGTGTAGTTTCCTTTGATACCAGCTCATGGGATGTTTTTGAGGCGGCATGAACCACTACTGAACTGCTCTTGTTGCATTGTTGATAAGAGTGGTCCATGGAGCCTGCTCATCTTGCTTGCCCATCTATCTGGGAGATAAGTAGTGGACTTACTTTGTGTGTGGGGCAGCCATGTGGTTTACAAGAGTTTGCAAGGGTGTGGCAATAAATCTAAACTCGGCGTTCAGAGTCATTCTTGGAAAAGTTTAGCTCATGTCACACTGCTGCCTACATGATAAAAAGCCAGTGAGATAGGTAAGGGTGCTTCCCACCAAGCCTGATGACCCGAGTTCAATCCCAGGGATTAAAAGGAAGAAATAATTCTAACAAATTGTGTTCCAACCTCCACATGTACACTGGCACATTCATACAAATGTGCATGCATGCACACGTGTACACGTGCACACTCACGCGCACACACAAATAAATAAAATGTTAAAAATTAAAGTCACGGGGGGTGGGGGGAGACAGGCTACAAATATTATTCTTCCCATCTCCCTGTTATCTCCTCCTTTCTCCCTTCCTCTCCCCATCTGTCTGTCCATTCACACACCCTCCAGTCCATATATACTGAGCACTTCACTAGCTACAGGGAAGAAATGGTCAAAATACATTTATATCAGTCCCTGGCTTCACAGGGCAACATGAGACCATGTGGGCAGTCCTGAGGCCATTGTAGCTGGGAGTGGGAGCACCACCCTCTCCTCCTCCTTTGCGAGTTACTTCTTCGTTACTAAGTAAACCTATCTGACTAGAAGCCAATAGGAATTTAGAAGTCCTCCGTAATCTAACGCCATTCCCCATCCCCTGGATATGGTAGAAGAGGAGGAATAAATTGAAGTGAGATTTGCTGGGGAGTTCCACAATAGATACAGGAGCTCCTTGCTTTAGTTTGTGAATCTCAGGTACCACATAAGAACCGTCTATGTAACATTATTATGTGATAATGTTACACCACTGAACAGCTAAGAGAAATAGAGTCCCCACCACAGCATTGGATAATGCTATGTATGCCTTGTTTCCCTCTCTGTCTCTGCCTCCACATTTAGGTGACTGTTCTATGTTATGAATGTCATCCCTCGGCCCCTTCCTCTGCCACAGCTGGAAGCCCAAAGATGCTACCCTGGTGGGGTGTCTTACCTGGGGTTTCTATTGCTGTGAAGAGACACCATGACCTCAGCAACTCTTGTAAAGGAAAACATTTAACTGGGGCTGGCTTACAGTTTCAGAAGTTTAGTCCATTATCATCATGACTAGAAGCATGGCAGTACACACAGGCATACCTGATGCTGGAGGAGCTGAGAGTTCTACATCTTGATCTGCAGGCAACAGAAGGAGGCTGTGTGCCACACTGGGCATAGCTTGATCATATGAGACCTCAAAGCCCACCTCCACAATGACACACTTCCTCCAACAAGGCCACATCTCCTAATAGTGTCACTCCATGTGGGCAAAGCATTCAAACACATGAGTCTATGAGGGCTGTGCCTATTCAGACCACCACAAGGGGTTTCCTCAAGTCCATGGAGAGGGAACAGAACTACAGGCCCCTGCCTTGTCTCTGGCTGGTACTTTCCCCTCCTGAATCCCATACACAAAACAGCTACCTCTATCTTTCAGCTACCTCCCTCATTGAGGTTGCTTCTCACTTTTTTTGTGATGTAGCTGTATTTTGGACTGCCAAGCCATCCCATAGGAAGGATGGAGTTGGTGATGAGAACAGATAAGACCCCCTCCATTCCCTGTCTCAGCACTGACTGCAGCCCCAGACACTTCTAAGTGAACACCATGGGGCACTGCCCACCCTTCCCACTACAGGATGAAGGCATTCCTGTCCAGATGGCTCTTATCTGGTTTTTCATTGGCTACTAGCACTCCACAAAGCTCTTTAACCCTCAGCTTCATTAAAAATTCTTTAATCTTTCTTAACTTCTTGACTGGTGGATTGAAATAATCTCACCTGCTACTGATATGCATTGCTGCAAGAATAAAGAATATAAAGGAATATAATTCTGAAAACAAAATGTTCACCAAGTAAGAAATAGTGGCATCCTGTGGAAAGTGCTGCCTCCCTTTTCTCTTCTGAATATATGCAGGCATACACATAAATCTGACAGGCTTCTTACCTGGCATATGTTACCTTCAGGTGGTTCTGAATGCCACAGTGAAGAGCTGGTGTGGCTATACCCTGGAAATGCCAAGTACCTTTCACTTCTTGGTACTGAATTAACTTGTCTGTACCATGCATTAACAAGTAAGCTAACATCCAAGTAAAAAAAAAACCACCTATTTACCACCCATTGTTGGTGGCCAGTAACCAGGCTCAATGTGGCAGGGAGGTGTGGTCATAGTCACACAAAGCTGGTCTCACAATGCCCCACCCACTCTGGTGCTGACTATAATTCCAGATCCCCCAAGACTAGGATAAAGAGAAAGGCATAACATGCTAAATATGGATTTAAAACTATATGAATATTGAATGTGACTATGGAAATATGTAAATCTTGAGATTATTTGATTTGCAACAAGATGCATGGAACTATACATCATCATGTTAAGTTAAATAAACCCAACAGAGAAAGACAAATAATAATGTTTTCTCTCATATGTGAAACCTATATTTTACACACACACACACACACACACACACACACACACACACACACACACACACAATGAAAGCAGAAGGGGAACTGTATGGGAAGGGGAAGGAGACCAGTGGGAAAGTTGTAAGGATGGTCATGGGGAGAATGTAGCTCAAGAAGTGACACTCTCAGACAAAGATGCCTTGTGGAAACCCATTGCTTTGTACAATGAGTACAGGCTGGTAAATCAATTTTTTAAAAAGAAAGGATGGCAGGGGAGTGGGGGATGCTCATTATAAAAATGATGAGTGTAAGGAATATTGGTGTATAGTATCACCATGGAAACGAGCCAGTTACCTGAGGTTTAAGTCTACTACCAGGGCTATGGTGAGTCTAGGGTAGGGATGGGGGTCTAGATAGACACACTCGTCAATCAGAGAACAGCAGAAGGCTAAAGCATAAGATAAATGCACTCAACTGGATGGAGGGTCTAAGAAGTAGTTAATGTGGAGACAATGCCAGTGAGGTCAAGATTAAGGATGAGGAGACCCCAAAACAGGGTTGATATCAACTTGGATGGAGATATAAGTGGCCAGAACCAAGTAGGAAAAAAAAGAGAGTCAGTATATTCTAACAAACATGTTCATAGGCAGACCTTGGGCCAAGGAAGAGGCAGAGGGATGAGGGAAACACAGAGATGGTGGAAGCCTACCAAAAGAGCCAGGCAAATGGCCAGGGCTGCAGGCAGAGGGAGCCAGAGCCTGAGGCCAGTCTGAGAAGCAAGCCTCGAGGGAGGAGGCCGCTGAACCATCACTGCATTGTCCTGTGAAGACATGCACTCAAATTCTGTGTGGTAGTTTGGATATGGAGTGTCCCCTACCGGATACCTGGTCCCCAGCCTCTGGGGCTATTTGAGAAGGTTGTGGGATCTTTTTAAGGTGGAGCCTCTCTGGAGGAAGTCAGTCACTTCCGGTCTGCTCTCTCTGCTTCCTGAAGGCTGCCACCTCACACTTCAGTCATCACGCCTTTCCTGCCATGAGGGACTGTATCATCTCAAACTGTGAGCCAAAATCAGTTCTCCCTCCCTGAAGTTGCTTCTTGGCAGGCATTAGCCAGAGCTATATGAAAAGTAAATAGTGAAGTCCACTTTCCAAAATAGTCTCAATTTATTCTCGGAGTGAGTCAGTGAGGGTTGTTGCTTTCCTGCTGAGCTTGGAGCCGTAGGAGCCCTGAGAACCTAGCAAGGACACTCTACAGCCCTGTTCCACCAACTGCTTCCTAAAAAGGACCACCCAGAAACAACAGAACCACGTGTACAGCAGAACCTGGAGGGATGAGGTTCCAGGAGTGTATACTGGGGGCAACACAAATTCCTCCCACCAACCTTTCCCATTCCTTTTCATCTGGAATCTCATCCCAAGCATAATGACCAGCACAGACACACGTGATGAACCTAAAGATGATCTCTCAAACTTTTCAATGTCTGCCCCACTGTAAACACATCGCCTGAGACACCCATGTGATGGTGATCTTGGGATTCAGGATGTGAGTCTCTGTCTTTAGTGCCTTGATCTGCAGACCCACATCAATGCCTCTTCCTTTTATTTCTTCAGAGCAGGGAAGCCAAGACAACTGTGAAATTACAAACCCATCCAACACTATTATTTTTAATTGAAATGGCCTAGAAAGCAGCCACATGTGTGAGTTATATGCTCTTTACTTTCTACACACGCAATTCTCATTTGCAGGGCGTAGAAAGACAAGTGTGCACTGAGAAGACAGATATGTCTCTGCATGTCGCAAACGCAGCTTTCGGCCTGATATAGATGGGCAAGTTGCCATTTAAAACGTACAGAAGAGATTTTCATAGCAATTTGAGTTCACATTCTATCACATAAAATAAGCACAGGCGTAGGCAGGAGCCACAAGCCTGCCTCTGAGTTTGTGTTCCCTCTCTCTCCAGCCATGACATGGCCTCATGTAAAGAAAACTCATGTACTTGAGTGTGCTTGCGCACGCACACGCGCACGCACGCACGCACGCACGCGCACACACACACACACACACACACACACACAAAACTCTGCATGAGAATGTTTTGCAGCAGTGACTCACTCCTCTTGTTCCAAACACTATTTTTTTTCAAAAATTTCATTTTTATGCATATGTGTGTTTTGCCTGCATACATGCCTGAAGAAGCTAGAAGAAGGCACTGGATCCTCTGGAACTGGAGTTGCAGGCAACTATGAATCACTTGGGTGCTAGGAAATGAACCCAAGTCCTCCGGAAGAGCAGCCAGTTCTCTCAACCACTGAGCTACCTCTCCAGTCCCACAAATACTTTATGATTGAGCAAAATGCCATTGCATTGGTGCTCTAAATGGCTGTGAGTTCTAGGTCCTCCTTGCAGTCCACTGTTGACTTCTATTCCACAGGATGGCATTCATGTCTCTTCTGTGCACCTGTGTGGCTGGCCCTGCTCACTCTCAAATCACCCCACAAGGCAAGTTGGATTCTGCTTGTTCGCCTACACCTATCAGAGGCCACTACTTTCTCTTTCCACATCATGGGTCCAGCAATGTGTCCAGGCTCTGAGGTCAATACCAGCTGGTAGACGAATTTCTGAACAGTTTTATTAAATAAGAAACACAGAGTCAAATACAGAGGTAACAGCCAAAGAGATCAGAGCAATAGCCATGACTAGCCTTAGCTTACCACCAGCAGTAACTTCCACACAGAGAGTTTCTTCTTGTCTGATCCATGCTTTTATTGCCTTCCTGTTTAGCCTTGTCATTGGCTCTAAGCCCAGCCACGTGACTTCCTCATCACTGCCTGTCTTTGCAGACCTCCAGGTCTCTATGGTTGGTACTGGGATTAAAGGCTTGTGTCACCATGTTTGGCTGTGTCCTTGACCACACAGAGACCCTGCCTGCCATGTGATCAGATTAAGGGCGTGGGCTACCACTGCCTGACTTCTGTTTATGGCTCGCTGACTTCTGATCTCCAGGCAAACTTTATTTATTAACATACAAATAAAATATCACATTTCAGCACAAATAAAGTATCACCACACCAGCCCAGTCCAGGGGCCACGGGACACCAAACCTTCAGGAGCCACAGCAAGCAACTCAGAGATACAAGGAAAACCACCTCAGTTTATCAGCTGTGTTTCCTCCATCTGCAGCCTGCAGGACTGGGGTAGATAAGTAGGCTTCATCTTCTGTAGTTCCATTGGTATTGTCCTCAGTGGGGGAGCCAGCCCTGCCTTGTGTCCCCTCTGTCCGCATCTTGTTTTGCCTTCCAGGAGTGGGTGGCAGAAGGCAGCTGCTCTCATGTTCAGCACGACCCCACCAAGCAACTTCGTTTTTCCTTTGTTCTGTTTTAGCCCCATTTTTATCAATGTATATCCATTATACAAATTAATGGGTTCTACTTTGGCATTTTTCATTCAAATACATCACACACTTTGGTCACATTTGTCCTCCATTATCTTCTCCTCTCCCATTTCTTGCTAGCCCTTTTCATACCCTTTCATACTCTCCATTCTATTTTATTGGCACACATACATGTAAAAACCTAGGTTCAATAGAAGACAATATAGTATTTCTCTGTCTGGTTTTTGTTTGTTTTGTGGGGGTGTGTCTTAATATAATCAATGACCTCCAATGCCATTCAGGAGTAAATGACATAATGTCCTTTTTTTTTCTTTTGAATAAAAATCCACTGTGTATAGACTGTGATTTCTTTATCCACCAACTTGTTGACAGACACCAGGCTGGTGCCATGTCTTAGCTGATGAGAATAGTGATGCAGTAGTCATGGTTGTGCCGCCATCTCTGTGTTGTGCTGACTCAGAGTCCTTTGGGGATGGTACAGCTAGACCACAGCCTGTTTCTTTCAGTTCCGTGAGGAACCTCCATACTGATTTCCACAGTGGCTGTCCCAGGAAACCCTCCCACCATCAGTGTGAAGGGTTTCCCCACCCCCACCCTGGTTGTTTTTGCTCTTTTGGGGAGACCAACACCCGGCTCCCCAATAAATCACACATAAACGCTTATTTTTAATTATAAATGTCTGACCTTAGCTTGGCTTGTTTCTTGCCAGCTTTTCCTAACTTTAAATTATCTTTCTTTTGCCTCTGGGCTTTTTCCTTTCTCTTACTTCTGTAAATCTTACTTCCCTTCTCACTCCATGGCTGGCTGTGTATCTGGGTGCCTAGTCCCTAGCATCCTCCTCTCCTCTCATTTCTTCTCCTTCTCCTCCCAGATTTCTCCTTCTATTTCTTCTCTCTGCCTGCCAGCCCTCCCTATCCTTCCTCCTGTCTTACTATGGCCAGTTCTTTACTAGACCAATCAGGTGTTTTAGACAGGCACAGTAACACAGCTTCACAGAGTTAAAGGCAACATAAAAGAATGCAACACATCTTTGCATCATTAAACAAGTGTTCCACAGCATAAACAAACATGACACACCTTAAAATAATATTCCACACACCACCCCCAGGCCCAGTTCTTACCAGCATTTGTTGTTTATTAACTGGTCCTCATTCTGACTGGAGTAAGGGGGGGATGTAGTTATTATTTTGATTTGCATTTTTTTTTGGCCACTTGTACTTCCTCTTCTGAGAAGCAGGTAAGGACTTCCTACAAAGGACTTTAAGAGCTCAGGAGACAATGGGCAGAGCTGACAAATGGGGTTGCAGTCAGTTAGACAAGCTTCTGCACAGGAAATACACCAGAGTGGTGAGACAGACATGCCTTCTTGTCTGGTTTGTTTAAAATGTGTTTGCATCGACAAACTGGAGTTGTATATATTGATGAGGTGACCAGTAATATAATGACTTTAAGGATGTAGGATGATTAAATAAAGCTAGCTAATGTCATCTTGAGTATTTAACTTTTTATGATGAGAATATGAAACTTTAATCTCTCTGCAATATTGAAATATGTAAAGCTCTAGCAGTCTTCTTTGTAGTATACAATTGATGTATGAGAAATCAAATTTATTCTTCCCCTCTTACTGAGGCCTTAGCTCCACCTCCACCCCCAGTCTCTGAGAGCTACTCCCTGATTCTGGGTTTGTTTATCACATTACATTGTCTGAGTCCCTTTTTGTTACTATAACAAAATAGCAGAGTCTGGACACTTTCTAAAGAAAATAGGTTTAATTATCTCACAGTATTGGAAGTTCAAGTCCAACAGCAGTGGGCCCGTGTGTCAACCTCAGGTGAGTGGATTTCAGAAAGAGTCTGAGAGATGGAAGAAAGTCCCAGGGCCATCAGACAGGAATCATGAGAGGCTTGTGGATTAGGTCTACTTTTTCTATGAAAATCCTCAAAGGATGCAATCATTTTCTTCTATACCTTACTTTAAGACAAAGGCACCAGCAGTCAACAGTGTTGACCCAACACATGCACCCTAGAGGACTCACACCCACCTAGCCCAAACCCCAGCAGGTACAGATGCCACTCACTGTGTGAACTGATGGGAAGGAGGGATGCCCAGGAAAAAATAACTGAACCTGGAGTTAGGATTAAGTCAAATCTTGACCTTCAAGCTGTTCATAGGACCTCGAGAAGGCCCAGCTCTGTAGAACAAGAACTTTCTCCAAGGCTCCCCAGGTATAAAAAGAACTTAACCTTACTAACTCACTCAAGAACGTTACCAAATGTCAACTTGATGAGGATGGTCTCTGGGCTGGTGGTAGTGAATGTCTGTTGTCAAACTAGATTGCATGAAAAAAGCTCAGAACATTAGTAAAGCACCTCTTGGTGTGTGGGCTTTGAGAAAGGATGAATAAGAGCCAGAATTGCCCTGAGTGTGAGGGCACTGGATGGACTGTGTTGAGGGCGGGCATTCTCTCTTCACCTCTTAGGTCCACCTATCTCACCCCAAGGAGTGGAGCCACCAAAAGTCGGACAAAAAAGCCCTTCTTCCTTAAGAAAAACTATTTGCTGACCATCTACAACCTTGAAGGAGTGCCTAAAAGGTGATATACAGAGTACCTATTGCAGCCTCTCCACACCTGTCAGCCCAGGGATGCTTCATGCTACACCCAACCTTACTCCTTGCTAAATAGAGGCACTCTGCAGGGCCAGCAGTGACAGGGAGCAGAGAGTAAAGAGAAATACCTGTCCAGAGGAAGAGTAGAGACAAAACAAGATGGCCAAACTTAAAGAAACTGACACCACAGTCACAGGTGGCAGTAGTAACCAGGGGATTTTAATTTATGTCTGTCTGTCCTCCTCAGGTTTGACCACGCCCCTCATCACCACTGACCACACCCCTCCTCAGTCCTGACCACGCCCCTACTTAGCCCTGACCATGTCCTCCTCAGTCCTGACCACGCCCCTCCTCAGCCTTGACCATGTCCCTCATCACCACTGACCATGTCCTTCACAGCCCTGACCACGCCCCTCATAACAACTGACCATGCTCCTCATCACCACTGACCATTCCCTCCTCAGTCTTGACCATGCCTTCCTCAGCCCTGGCCACGCCCCTCCTCACCACTGACCATGCCCCTCTTCAACACCACGCCCTCCTCACTCCTGACCACACCCCCTCCTCAGCGCTGACCACGCCCCTCCTCGCTCCTGACCATGCCCCTCCTCACTCCTGACCACGCCCTTCTTGCTCCTGACCACGCCCCTTCTCGCTCCTGACCACTCCCCTCCTCGCTCCTGGCCACGCCCCTCCTCGCTCCTGACCACGCCCCTCCTCACTCCTGACCACGGCCCTCCTCACTCCTGACCACGCCCCTCCTCACTCCTGACCACGCCCCTCCTCACTCCTGACCATGCCCCTCCTCACTCCTGACCACGCCCTCCTCATTCCTGACCACGCCCTCCTTACTCTTGACCACGCCCCTCCTCATTCCTGACCACGCCCTCCTCATTCCTGACCACGCCCCTCCTCAGCGCTGACCTAACACTGATCACACCTCTCTGCACTGATGATCACACCCTTCCTTACCACCGCCAGCCTCGCTTGTTTTTACCACTGACCATGTCCCCCTCTACTGACCATGATTCTCCTCAGGCTGACCTCACCCCTCCCACCACGGACCACACCCCTCCTGTTTCACCTTTATAGTCATGTCCTTAAGCAAAGAGCCTGAAAGCCTGTCACATTGCCCAGGCAAAACCACTGAACGCAAGTCACATGAAAAACTCATAATATCCTTTCCACATGGGCACACCGTCATGAGAGGCTGTGTTCGCATTCATAACAGCCCGCAGCAGCCATTTCGTCCCTTTTGCAGCTGCATGCACTTGGGTAAACGGAAGAGCAGGTGGCTGCTCTGACTCCGAGTGCTTCCAGGGAGCACTGACATCGGGAGCACGGTGTAGACCTGGTGGAGGCAGGAGGCTTATACACTCAGGGAGGCTGCCTGCTGCTTCTCTGCTCTCACACTAACACCAGGGGCACAGGGGCCTGCTGATCAGGAGTGCTGCTCTCTGCCATGACAGTCCTCCAAAAATGTCCATCTCTCCCTTTCAGCTGTTGTAGCTGCTTCCTTCTAAATGCCATCTGTCTGCATCCTGGAATCTTCCCTCCTCTCACGGAGCAGGTCCCAGGCTGAAGAAGA
The DNA here is from genome assembly GCF_004664715.2 of Peromyscus leucopus. Taxonomy (NCBI): domain Eukaryota; kingdom Metazoa; phylum Chordata; class Mammalia; order Rodentia; family Cricetidae; genus Peromyscus; species Peromyscus leucopus. Next base: position 51,784,469 of record NC_051081.1, on the reverse strand, counting down.
CACGCCCTCCCCACATCCAATAGGTCCCAGCTGAAGTCATCCCCATCCCCATACTCAGCAGGTCCCAGGCTGAAGACATTCCATCCCAAACACAGTAGGTCCCCGGCTGAGTGCATCCTTCCATTTCCCTTTCACAACGAGAACTCACAGAAGTGTGGGTCTTATTGAATGTTCAACACAGTGTTCTCTATCACAGGAACATTTTTCAAAACTGTGGAAAATTTACAGAATCGATTTTCAGTATTTCTGGCGCGGGCATAAGATGTGTGTCACTCTGAGGACCGCTGTGACCAGTTGCTTGTTCTGCTGACTTTTTAAGATCTAACAAAATCAGAGTCTGGAGAACCAAACAAAGCAGGCAGACTGTGACAATGGTGAGCAGCAGCGAGGGGTCAGAGCATGCGTGTAGAAACACAGTGGTCCTGAAAACAGCTGTCACTATCTGGGCATGGTGGTATAGACTTTTAATCCCGGCACCTGGGAGGCTGAGGCAGAAGAACTACGAGTGAGTTCAAGTTCAGCCTGGGCTCTATGGTGAAATCCTGTATCAAAATTAAAAATAAGGAGTCATTGTCTATTTGTGTGTGTGCCATTTCCCCCAACAAGCCTGGGATAGTGTAAGCCACGACTCACTTAGCCTTGTAAGTCTTATAAATTAGTGAATGGTAAACAGACAGGCAGACAAAGAGGCGAAAAACAAACCGAATGGGTGGAAGAATATATAGATGACAGCAAAGATCTCTCGTATCCCCTCTGGTGGTGCGGCGTTTTCTCTCAGGCTTGACTATTGGGCTGCTGTATTTCTCCCCATCTGACTCACCAGCTCTGGAAGAACGAAAACAGAAGGGAGAGGAAATAGCGAAGCTGGGCTTCTGGTGGGAAGGCCTGTGAGGATGCAGCCTCCGTTCCTTCTTGCTGTCTCTGTGTATTTGAGAGCACTTTGCTGTGAGCTGCCTCCGCCGGCATGGGGGTAACTTCTCCAAGGCCCCTGGGTGGGTATCCAGAACCCTGGGACATGTCTGTGCATAGAAAATTTTTTTTATAATAATGCTCAGTGAAGCCTGACTCCCCTGTAGCCATGGCTGTCATTTCCGCACACAGGAAGATCCCAGGAGGAGTTTACCAGGTCCCCTTCTTCCACACGTCTTGACATTATGCAAATAGCTATGACTCAAAGGTCAGTCAGGGACAATGGCTTCTGTGGTGGAGTCCCTCAGCACAGTGCGCAGCCGGCTGAGTGACAGCCACAGGCCACTTCAGGATGTCAGATTTGCTACCTGTGGAGTCCTCCTTCCTGCGGCTACTGCTGGAAGGGGACTTCCCACAGTCTGCTGTTGGGCAGGAGCTGGCTGCTCCTGTCATATGTGACTTCTCAGGCATGCAGCTTGTTGGTGGCGGTGGATACACAGGAAGTTTCTAACATTACCATCACAATTCAGGGGGACACATGAGCAGCCACTCAAAGAAGAGACCCTGCTCACATACCAAAGCTGTACTTCTGGATTCAGCTTCTCAGTAGACCCTCCAGGAAGGGCCACATGTATTGTATAGCATAGTTTGTGGTGACTTAATCTCAGGAATCAGAGTGTGAGGTAAATCCCGGCCAGAATAGTAACATGGTACCTTTGAAGTGTAAAGGATAAAAAAAGCAGCTGCTGATGGGTTGGGGTTAGCCCACTGGACTTCTTGGTATCTTTACTACCTCTACAACTAGTTTACTCATAAAAGGAAGTTGACGGCAGCTGACTTTTCACCTGAACACTCACCCCTCACAGTGGAGAAGGGCAGCCAGATGAAACGTGAGGTACCATCTACTGACAGGCCAGGGAAGAGTCCTAAGAGAAAAGTGAAGCACTGGTTTGCAGTCAGCACTTGTATGTAAGTGAACAATTAAACAGGGGTGTGAAAATTCCCTGCAGCTCCCTGGTTAATCAAAGCAGGGACTTAGAACAAGTTGTTGTTGTTGTTTTTTTTTCCTTCAGAGGGGTCTATACATTATAAATTACCAAACATGGTTTTATCTATTATATTTTTATTAGTGTATATTAATTATATAAACCCATAGGCTTCTTTATGACATTTTCACACATACCCAGACATGTCTGTGTGTGTGTGTGTGTGTGTGTGTGTGTGTGTGTGTGTGTGTGTAGTACCATATCTATGGTGCTTTGCTCCTATATACCTTCCCATGCCACACTTATTCCCACTGCCTCTCAACTGGTCTGTAGTTTTACTCTATGGAAGTTCACGTTGTGGCAAGAGGATGAATGCTGTGGAGTAGACACACAAGTGTGGTGATGTATTGTGTGCCCCAATAAAGGTTACCTGGGGATCAGAGGACAGAGACAGCACTAAATTAGACATAGAAGTCAGCAATGGTGCACACATCTTTAATCTATCACTCAGGAGCAGAGATCCGTTGGGTTTCTGTGAGTTCAAAGCCAACTGGGCTACATGAGATGATCCAGTACAGGAAGAAACAGAACCAGGCAGTGGTGACACAGGCCTTTAATTCCTGAAGTAATGTGCATGAACAGAAAGTATGTAAGGCGTGAGGAGACAGGAGCTCACTCTCTTGAGGCTGAGGATTTTGTAGAGGTAAGACTAGTGGCTGCTGTTCTGCTTCTCTGATCCTTCAGCTTTCACCCTGATATTGGCTATGTTTTTATTATTATTATTATTATTATTATAAGATTTGATGTGTGTACAGTTCGGTTCTTTTGCTGTGTATTGTCAGTGCTGTGTGTTTTTGTTGTGTTGTGTGTGTGTGTGTGTGTGTGTGTGTGTCTCAGAGGCTTTACGTATAGCGGGTGCAGACACAAATAGAGACAGATCCTCACTGAACACAGTGCCCGCCTACAGGATGTGCATGTTGAACTGAGGGCTCCTACATTGCCACTTCTCCTTTATCGACCACAGATAACGTAAGTATCTCAAGCCAGCTATCCCTACTACTGAATGACAAGGGCGTTCAGGCTGGTATGGCACTCTTGGTCCTACATCACAAGGCCAGCCAAGGTGAGGAGAATACCCTTTGCCTCAGGGGCTCCACTGAAAGGAGCTCATCCTATAGCAGCATCTTCAAAACTGTGCAAAGGCATACATGACTAGTCGTTTATGTGATATATTCTAACAACACCATGGAAACCTTCTAGTTTCAAATCAAGGGAAAGATGAATACAGATGGGTCTACACATTAGTCGACTCTGTTTTCAAAGAAAGAAGGAAGCAGATCTAGAAAGCTAATAAAGATATCATATGTAAAACATATGCTATAAGATACACATATATGTAAATAACTCCATCCAAGCTTATTTAATAATATTATTTTATTTGTATAAACATCCGTTTTAAATATTTGTGTATATTCAGGCATACGAAGAGCCTAGTTAAAACACAGACGTGTCTGGACTTGTGCTTTTACACTCACTGGAGCATGCACAGGCATGTCGGCAAAGACCTCTGGCACACACTTGTGTGTTCCCTGAAGACTCCTTCCTCAGAGGGATGGGAACAAAGGTCTTCACTGGCAGAGGAAGGTCAGAACACTTGACCTTGTCCTTCTCCACTGCCTCCATTTCCCGCTGTACTTATTCTAAAATCCTCTCCATTTTGTAGATGAGAAGGTCGACAGTAATTAAATTAGCACCCAGGTTTCTTGATGCTCACACCAAGGATCCGTCTACACACAGATCAGGGACAACATACCCTTCACCAGTACCGTTGGTGGAAGCCTCCATCTCTGTGAAAGTCTAGACCAGTGCAGACATTCCGTATCGGGTCTGACTATCTAACCAAGGAGTTTAGCTTCAGTACCACTTGAAACTACAACCATGCGAGAGTCTGCCATACAAATCCCCACCTGTCAAAGGTGGTATGCTTAAAACTCATAGAACAGATTTATATCAACTTATTTCTCTAAAACTCTTCAAACACAGCCAAGTAACAAAGAAACTGACCATAAAATAAACAGATATCATCTCTAAATAATATCAAACACTTTAAAATCCCACTATCTAGTCAGATTAAGATTTCTTGCCCCATACAGACCTGCAAGGTAAGTTGGCAAGAGGCACTTCCCCATGTATCTGGCATAAGAGGAATTGAAATGTAAACCAGAGCTCAGAGTCTGATAGACAGTAGTAGTCAATGTGTTAATCTTCTTTCCATTTTACTCTGATTATTAGAAATTAGTTTTTAGAATAATTAAACTAAAGTTATTTTGATAAGCTAGAAAAAATATTTAAAAATGTATGATGAGCTTTTACTTCATTGGCAACCCTGCAAACTGTGTTTCAAAACAATGGTGTGAGATACATTTTAACTCCTAACTTCAGAGGAGTCTTCTTCTCAGCTGAAACAAATAACAGGCAACATTGGACAGTGAATTTTTTTAAGAGAAAGTTGCCTTTTTATATGAATCACAACACGGAACAAAAGCAGCTGTGCGGGGCCGATAGTAACAAGGTTGGTAGGAGGTGAGGAAATGGTTCCTGTGGAACACCTCATCAGACCACACCACCCAGTAAACCCCACCCTTGCCTGGGCTCTCACAGTCTGCCATCCCACAGACTTGGCAGCTGGACCGTTTCAAGGAAGCATGTGGTATCCTACTATAGTCAAAGGAAGCTTAAGTAGTCAAGAATCGCGTGGACATACTAAGTAGAGAGTGAACCCAGGAGTCAAAGTTCAGAGGTGAATTTTCAGACTGTAGAGATGCCTCCACGAGTCATCTCTGTAGAGGTGGTCATCAGAAACCAACATGGAGTGGGAGGGAGACGAGGTATGAAGACTGAGCTCTGCAGACTCTGCAACCAGGCCACAGGGGAGGCCGCTGAAAGCCAGAGAAAGAGCTACCCCTGCAGGTGGAAGGAGAACAGGGAAGCAGCAACCAGATTAATCAAGAGAAGATCTTGTCTCGAGTGCAGGAAGCGGTCTTCAGAGTCCAGAGGAGCTGAAAGATAAAGTAGGACCGCAGAGGATCGCCTCTCATTTAGAAATCATCCCGCAGCAAAGCATATGTCCTATGATATACTGGGTAGATGCCATCCTTCATTACTTATGATGTTCAGTGGGAATGGGGAATAGTCTTGATTTTCCTAAGAGATTAGCAAGCATACCACAGATTAGCTACAAAATTATAAAGGGCTTTGTGCACGCCTGCATGCGTGTGTGCATACGTGCATGCATGTGTGTATATGTATGTGTGTATGAAAATAGAAAGAGGGCCATGAGGAAAGAAGTGGACTAAGGAGAATGAATGAGGAAATAAGAGTTATGGAAAATATGTCATGAAAAGGAGACAAAAATACTCTGAAGCAGTGGGACTAGCAGAAGGTTGAGAAGGAGAGTAGAGGACAGTAGGAAATGAATAAGAAAAAGTATAATAATGATGTGTGTGAGAGAGAGAGAGAGAGAGAGAGAGAGAGAGAGGGAGGGAGGGAGGGAGGGAGGAGAGAGAGAGAGAGAGAGAGAGAGAGAGAGAGAGAGAGAGAGAGAGAGAGAGAGAGAGAGGAGAGAAATCTACTTCCTTTTGTCTGGCTTTCTCGAAGTCTGGCTCTGTTTGTTTGCTTTCTGTTTTCATTTATTCTTTGAGAATTTCATACAATATATTTGATCATATCCCCAAACTCCTCTCTGATCCTTCCTCACCCCCTAACCACCCAACTTCATGTTCTTTCTCTCTCTTAAAACACACACACACACACACACACACACACACACACACACACACATTCTCTCTCTCTCTCTCTCTCACTCACACACACACACACACATTCTCTCTCTCTCTCTCTCACACACACACACACACACACTCACACACACACATTCTCTCTCTCTCTCTCTCTCTCTCACACACACACACACACACTCACACACACACATTCTCTCTCTCTCTCACACACACACATGCACGCGTGCACGGACACACACACACATTCTCTCTCTCACACACACACACACAAACACACACACACATTCTCTCTCTCTCACACACACACACACACATTCTCTCTCTCTCTCTCTCTCTCACACACACACACACACACACACACACACACACACACACACACCCCTCAAATCATTGAGTTCCTCTCTCTCTCTCTCACACACACACACACCCCTCAAATCATTGAGTTCCTAAGCATGGGGCCTGTCCTGGCCCCATGGTTAGGAACTCAATGATTGATGTATTGAATACATCAACTCATGGTTGATGTATTCAAGGACACTCTGTTGAGTAAAACTGAGTTTCCCTCTCCCAGCAACTATCAATTGTGAATCTCTTCTTGGCTAGGGGTGAGATTTTTGTGCCCACTTCTACTTCGTCTTGCTGAGATTCTGTCTGTCTTAAAACTTGTACAGATCTTGAGTATGCTGTCATAGTCTCTGTGAATTCATATGTGCATCTGCCCTGGTTTTTCTGGAAAACATAGTTTCCTTGAAGTCATCAGTCACCTCTGGTTCTTACAGTTTCTATCCCCTCTTCCACATGGATCCCCGAGCTTTGAGGGGACCCTGGAGCATGATATAGACGTCCTGTTTAGGACTGAGCACTCAGGTCTCCCACTTTCTACACATTGTTTATTTGCGGGTCTCTGTGTTAGTTACCATCTACTGTAAGAAGGAGATTATCAAATGGGTTTTGAGCAATGCTCTGATCTATGGCTATGACAATAGATCATTAAGAGTAGTTTCACTGCTACATTCACTTAGCAGAGTAATAGTAGTAGGTTTTCCCCTAGGGCTCATGGCCTATCTAGTCTCAGATTCTTGGCCTCATGAACAGTGCCAGGTCATTCTTTGATCTCAGGGACAAGCCTTAAATCCAGTTTTGAAAAGTGGTTGGTTATTCTCCTTACTTTCATGCCACTATTACAGGAGCGGGCATATCTGTCTGCAGGCCTTTCTTGTAGCTCACAGGGTTTGCAGTTGAGTGAGACTGATGATCACGTTTCCCCTCCAGGAGCATGTATAGCCCCTTCCAGCATTATCAATACTCGTCAGTGGGGGCGGAGCCTTCAGTGGAGCACGAGCTCTACTTCTCCATGTTCTATAATGTAAGAATGTTCTGTATTCAGCCATAGAGTCTTGTCACCAGGTTATGGGTAACCAGTAGCACTGGCAACAGCCTGTAATGTTTGCACCCTTTGGCCAAGGACTCAAAAAGATGTAACCCATTTCTCTAACTTGGCACTTTATCTGGTATGCTACGATGTCTAGTTGGGGCATTGTCCCCCATCCTGTGGTGACTCCGTTTAAACTCCTTTTATATATGTTGACATTGTAGGGGTCTTCTATAGCAGGAGGTTTCCACAGCGCCTTTAGTGTTAGCAGTCACTCCAGTGCTGGCCCCCTATCCTGCCATCCCCTCTCCCATGTAGCCTTCCTTCTCTAATTTTCACTTTCCCCGTTTATAACACAAATCCATTCATTTATAGGTGAACCAAAAAAATGAATAATAAAAACTGGGTGGAAGGACCAGAGTTGTTGATTGGTGGTAGAGTGTTTCCCTTGCATGTGTGAGGACCTAGGTTCAATCCTCAGTACTTCCAAAATAAAGTAAGTTGAAAACAGCAGCAACAGCAAATCCATAAAAATGTTTTGTGTTCCTAGAGACTTCGGGGAGGTATTCTGGCCTCCACTTTAACCGCTTCCTGCATTGGAACCTCCAGTTCAGTGGTTCCTAACCTTCCCAACTCTGTCACCCTTTAACACAGTTCCTCATGTCCTGGTGACCTGCAACCACAACATTATTTTCATTTCTACTTCATAACTATAATTTTGCAATTGTTATAAATTGCAATGTAAATATCTGACATGCATGATATCTGATATCTGACCCCCGTGAAAGGGTCCTTCGATCCCCAAAAGGTTTGCTACCCGCAGTTGGGAACCACTGCTCTAGGGTATCAGCTCATGGCTGTCCCTGAAGTAAAGAACATGGGTACTGTTGTTGACCCCATCCTTGCTCCGCTGTGGCTTAGCATTCATGCTGTGGGTCATGAACTTGAGCTTTGGAGCCGACACGGCCCCTTCACCTCTCATCTGATTCTGGGTGAACATCTGGACCCTGGTGCCTCACTGTGTTCCAATGTATAAAATGCTGACGAGAAAATCCCATTTCCTAGGATGTAGAGAAAGTGGGAAGACACCTCTATGTGACAGGAGCCGAGAGAGCTCAGCAGAGCACGGGCAACCGGAAGCCACCACCCCCCCACTTCAATAGAGACCAGCAGAGCACAGGCAACCGGAAGCCCCCGCCCCACTTCAATGCTGGGCCTGTCTGGTTGCTACACTGGGATATTTTTTCCTCCTTAGCTTTCTTGTGGCATTCTTTTATAAAAGTTTCACATTCCTAGTCAATTTACACCGATCAAACATCCATACCAAACTTTGATTCATCTCAATGAAATAAAATTAAAGCAGCATTGCTTGTTGATCAAGAGCAGGGGCCTTGTAGGGAGTGGCGGCTTCCATGCTGGAGAGATGGGCATGCTCTGTGAGGAAGGGATTATTATTTTAATAACCATACTTGAGTGATAAAAAGGAAAGCTAGAGCCGGGTGGTGGGGCACTCCTCTAATCCCAGGCCTTGGGAGGCAGAGGCAGGTGGATCTCTATGAGTGTGAGGACAGCCAAGGCTACACAAAAAACACGACAAAACAAAAGAGGAAAGCTAGAGTGATGAGGCCATTTGCACGACTATGAGACTAATCTTGACCAGCAGTGAAGTAGAGCAAGACAAGAACAGCCATGGATCAGGAGCTGCGGAAAGAGACCTAGAGACCAGCCATACTCTGATCTGCAGCTGGGGCTACGGTGGACCTTACCTTCGAAGCCTGGGAAAGGCAGCGCTACAGGTTTTCATCAATAAATAACTTAGGTTCTGGTCATTTAACTACAATACAATTTTACTAATGTAAGGCAAGCAAAGACAATTCAGAGTTAGGATGGCTAACCTCAGGCCAGGCTAGGACACAGGCCCCCCCTGGCCTCTATGCTCCTGAGGACTAGAGGACTTCTACAGGACATTCTGCAGTATTGTGCAAGGAACTCTGTATTTGGGAAAAATAAAACCCTGCACAATTATAGGAAGTTCTGCAGTTATACACAGGAAATGCTTTTAATATTGTACAAGTTCTAAAGTTGTGCAGGGCACCTTGTACTATTGTAGAGGAAGTTCTGAAGCTACATAGGAAGTTCTGCATCCATTTACATGGGAAGTTCTGTCGTCAAACAGGAAGTTCTGCAGCTACACAGAAAATTCTGCAGGTGCACAGGAAGTTCTGCAGTTACATAGGAAGTTCTTCAACTACAGGGTAAGTTCTACAACTACGTGGGAATTTCTATAGCTACACAGGAAGTTCTAAAACTACACAGGAAGCTCTTAAACTACATAGGAAGTTCTATAGCTATATAGGAAGTAGTGTAGTCTTGTGGAAAAAGTTCCAAAGCTATCCAGGAAGTTCTAAGTTGTTGTACAGGAAATTCTGCAGCTACTTAGCAAGTTCTGCAGTGTTGTGCAGTATTGTACAGGAAATTCTACAGCATTTAGGAAGTCCTGTAACAGTGTATGAACACTTTACAGTGCTGTACAGAAACTTCCAACGCTACCTAGGTAGCTCTACATTATTGTACAGGAAGTTCTATAGTTATCTAGGAAGTCCTCTATTGTTGTACAGGAAGTTCTCCAGCTATCTAGGAAGTTCTCCAGCATTGTACAGGAAGTTCTACAGATACCTAGGAAGTTCTGCAGTGTTGTGCAGGAAGTCATGTAGCATTGTACAATATTGTACAGGAAGTTCTACAGCATTTAGGAAGTCTTGTAACAGTGTATGAACACTTTACAGTGCTGTACAGAAACTCCAAAGCTACCTAGGTAGCTCTACATTGTTGTACAGGAAGTTCTATATTTATCTAGGAAATTTCCCAGTGTTGTACAGGAAGTTCTACAGCTATATCAGAAGTTCTCCAGTGTTGTACAGCAAGTTCTCGAGTTATCTAGGAAGTTCTACATTTATCTAGGAAGTTCTATGTTGTTGCACAGGAAGTTCTGTAGTACTGTACTTAAATTTTGTCAGCATATAGGAAGTCATATACAGAGTATTCTATGCGGTGTACAAGACGTATAGAGCATTTTACTACATCTAACCCTAAACCCAACCCTGACCTAGACCTAATCCTAACCCATCATGAAAGAGACAGGCTCAGACCAGCTAACCCACATAGGAAATATATAGGGACACCTGCCAGGGATCTCTGCATCCTCAGGCCACACACACAGTGCCTAGCCTTGGGCATAGCACATGAAACAGTTTTGCCAAGGTCTGAAACTGAGGTGATCAAACTGCAGAGGCTTGAAGAAAGAAAGGACTGCCTGGGCTTCATGGGCCAAATCCAAGATCTGTGTGTTTTAAATGTGTTGTTTGGGCATAGCAGTGACCACAACTATGAGAACCCAGGGTAGATAGTCAGACCATAACTAGGTGAGCACTGTCTATAACACCAGTGATCTGTGACCATTGGGCTGATTAAGAATGAGGGGGAAGGTCAGAATTGAGGATGGAAAAGGCAGACATTTGAATTAATGCTGCAATAGTACACCTAATCAACAATGATCCAGCCAGCTGTGTGACTTTTATACTATACATACATATATTTTGTAACACAGCAACTATGGGGTTAAAAATCTAAGTCTGCTACTGTAAGCAAATTATATGTACTTGTTCATATAACACCTAGGATTGTAAAATCGTATAGATTTAATTATTTATTCTTCATGCTCCTTAGTCACAAGATCCACACTGGAGATCACAAACCAGGCATCCCACATGCTCCTAAATGACCAGCTGGTCTGCTATAAAGTCAGTCCCTGGGGTATGATCATCAGTGCAGGACTCCAGGACTTTGACATGGGGGGGGGGGTCTAATAAAGATTATTTATATCAAAATCAGCAAATCTGTTGTATTTCTAGAATAAAATACAGACACAAGTATAAACACTTCTCCCTTTTCAGTGTCATCCAGGCGTCTCGTATAGTGTCCTGAGGGCGAGGGAGAACAAAAATAAAATAAAATAAAAAGGAAAGCTTGTCCCGGGACTGTTCTTTCTTCCTCTGGCTTTGCTGTTGGTCTGTTCCGGTTCATTAGAGGCCTCCGCAGTGGCTTCACCAGCCCTTCTGCAACGGTTTATACTTTGTAACAAAAGAGGACACGACTGTGGGAGTCACCAGTGCCACCCAAAGGTCTGCTCATTACTACACAGTAAGAATGCAGCCTTAAAGCTGAACTGTGTTTTTCTTTTTCAAAAAGACACATGCCCCAAATCGCTGTTAATCGATGACAGCTGTGGAGTCCAGAAACAGCAGATATTTTTAGAAAAATACATTTATTCCTACTTCAAAGTACAATTAAGTAGTAGTTATTAATGAGAAAGACTCATCTTAAAAGGAACATTTAGAAAGGGGGTACTGTTTGGGGACCTTTAAAAATGTTTTTGATGAGTGATAATGTAAACTATTTAAAATGCTCACATTTATACATTTTAAAAATTTGCTAACAAAAATTAATATGAAAATTTAAAATTGTCAAAAGTTAAGTTGGAGCCTATAGTTTTGATTTCATTTGTTACATACATATAGGTGAATGGTGAGGGTGATTGATTGATAGATACATATATATATATATATGTATGTATATGTGTGTTTGTGTGTATAGGTATATGTGTATGTATATATGCATATATATTCTACATATATATTTAACACACATACACAATCTCATTATATGAGTAATTTATCATGGCATTTCAGAAGGGTAGAAGCTGACTAGCTAAATTTCAGTAAAACTGAGGACAGCTTATAGACAGACATGAAGAGTAGGCTCCTTGACTTAGTTGCAGTAAGCAGGGTGGAGGCTTACTCCCATTTTAGAAGAATGTGTCTTTGTGTGGTGTCTCTCCAACTGTGACAGGTCTCAAAATCAAGTGTCAATATAAATTGTTCTGAGAGATTGAAATTGCTCTTTCATAGAATTTCAGACACAGCTTTTGAAAATAATGTCATATTTGAAGATAGTTCTCTCCTTTTGGAAACTTTCTTCCTATACTTCGAAAGAGAAATGATCTGATGTATTCATAAACTTGGTGGGGGATAAAACTGAGGCTCAGTGACTTTGTTTCTATTGGAGGGATGCTGGAGTCATAGCCGCTGTGACGGCACAGCATCTCCTTGTGTGGAGTGAGGGAGAGACAGGGAGGAGGCCCAGTGCATGCTTGGGCACTGCTTTCCTCACCACAGAAACATAAAATGAACATGTTCCATTGGGGGGGGGGGTGCATGTGCATGTGTGTATGCACATGTGCATGTGTGTATCCACATGTGCATGTGTGTGTCTGTGTGTGTGCATGTATATCTGTGTCTATGTGCATGTGTGTGTGTATGTGCATGTATGTGTCTGTGTGCATGTGCATGTGTGTGTGTGTGTGTGTGTGTGTGCATGTGCGTGTGCATGTGTGTTTGTGTGTGTGTGTTTTGCTAGAACTTGAACTCAGGACCTCCCACATACTAGAAAAGTGTACTAACACTTAGCTGTATTTCCAGCTTCAGGAGCATAGATCAGGCTTGGGCTCACACTCAAGCACATGGCAGAGCTTGGGTTCAAAATATATGAAGTCAGCAAATTAATTGATTAGCTGATCACATGCTTTAAATAGGTTTTAAGACATAACATTGTGTAGCATCTGACACTGCAGATTTAACAGAGGAGTCTGGCCTGCATCTATGGTATAGCTTCATGGATTCCATGCCTAAAACTAACAAAATAAAAACTAAAAAAAGCAAACAAAAACCCCAAAAGATTGGCCTAGGTATACTTAAGCAGTCAATTTAATACAATATTTCAAAAATGTTTTTCTTCTCATAAAGGACAGGGAAGAATCAAAACTCCTTCTAATCCCTGGCTTGAGTTGTGGTGAGCGCAGACCTCATTTTATGTGGGTTTATAAATATAATTTGGGTGCATAATAGCATACAATCTACAGTAAATGTGCTTTGCAAGTGGCTCTGCATGTTCAATACACTGAGAGCCACCGCTCCTCGGGGGAATGCAAGGTTCGCTTGCTGCAAGCCTCTGGACACTGCATTTCATAAACTATCGGCAGCATCCCTGGTGCTGTGTGGTTTTCTTCCTAACAACACCCTGCCCAACACATGTTGTTGATTCTTTGACACTGAACCCTCTACCACCAGCTCTTCCTTTGAGTCACTGAAGGAGATGTACCTAATACCCCTGATTTCACTGTGACCCACAACACAGCAAACAGTTCTTCATTTTAAATCCAAACAACAAAAAGGATAACTATGAACCTGTGCCTTAAATGGACTGTAAGACAGACAGTTGTCTGCAATACAAGGACTAGGTGACAAATCTATGGAAATGTACACCCTACAGGTGGTCATGTTGGTAGTCTGAGGGAGGGTGGACTGGAGAAAGGCCATATGAGTTACCTAGTGTTTGTGCTGAAGAGAAAATAAACTAAGATGTTTTCTTTCTTTCTTTTTTTTCCCAGTGTTGCTGTGTGAATTTGATTAAAGGGATATTAATGTGCACTATTCTAGACATGGCACTAGATACAAGGATACAAAGATCCACAGACATAGTCTCACCCTTGAGTGAACTATAAGTGAGGTCGGGGTGTGGATTTATTTAGACCTAGCCCCCTACAGGGATATCCATTCAGTGTGTACAAAGCAACCTGAATGCCATGCAGTGAGTTTCTACTGGGCTGGATTTTGAAAGATGACTAAGACTATTAGGTAAACAGAAAGAACAAATTTGGAAACCTGTGTTGTCCCCGAAAAGGGTGCTTAGCTGGGAGCTAAGAATTATTTTTCACATAGTAAAAGGAGAACCAAAGCTAACCTAACAAGAAAATCAGCTGTCCTATGGTGACTTTTTCTGTGTTTCTTTATAGGAATTTTATTTTATCTATTAGTTTCCAATGAAAATACTGTGAGTTTTGCTGTTGTAGTAATGTCTAGGTACCGTTAAATATAAAACTTGAAAGGCAGCTTAGGGACATTTTGTCATTAGTAATAAATTTTAATGTAAGGATTTTAGCCTAACGTGCCATTTAAAAGAGACTTGAAAAGCCTAACTACAAGGCTGGGGATTCGTTCAATGGTTAGAGCTCTTGCCTAACATAGGTTATGGTTCAATTCCCACCACCACAAGAAATAAAAAATATGTCAGTTGCGAATCATAAAACAGAAGTGATAGGTCTTAGACGGTTCTGAAATGACAGCTTCAGTAACAGGTAGAAAAATGGAGCCTTTCAGGAGGGCAGCTTCACCTGGGTCCCTGGGAACTGTGGGGTGGGCAGGCTCCCTGATAACCCGTGAGTGCCTTCACAATGGCATCGTGCAGCTGTTAAAGCCAACCCAACCCCCCTCTGCTTCTGAGTCAGAAGTTTTCCAAACTTCAGTCCATTTTGTCCCTTTCCTAGCTGGTGTGATAATGGTCAGGCACCATGCAAACCACTTCACTTTAGACCCAGTGCTTCTAGGTCAGGGTCTTTCTGGTCTAACCTGTCACACTCAACTGTGGCCCCATGTTGGTATGCTAGGTGATCTTTTCCTACATCACCCAAGTCAAGAATCTCAAGTTTGCCAAATGCAAGAACTGTCTAGGTATGTATATATGTACCAAGGGCTGCCTTACTTTCCAAAACATTTTGGGATCCAGGAAACTCCCTCATCAGAAGTGTCATTATATAGTAGGAAGATCCAGCCTGGGAAGGCTCACTCCCTCTGTGATTCAATGCTATGGTTTTGTGAATGGAGTGTGGTCCTTGTTGGAGTTCCTGAGCAGGGAATCATGCCAGCTACATGATAGAGGAATTTGTGGGTATGATAAAGTGATGGGAATGATGTCTTAGACTGTAGGAGAGAGGCCCAATGAAAGCTCAGGAGTCCTCATATGACAGAGGCAGAAGGACATTCTCAAAGAAGGAGATTTGTAGTCATGGAAACAAATTGAGTTGGTGTGCCAAGCGGGCCAGGAGCCAAGGATGCTAGTGGCCCCCACAGTGTGGAAAGGCAAGGGTAGAGACTGTCTTCTGAGTCTTTACAGGAAGGCAGCCTTGCCAACACTTCAATTCTTTGGACTTTCGCCCTCCAGAGTTGTCAGATAATAAGTGCATGTTGGTTTCAACCACTAAACTAGTTTGTTACAGGAACTCATGTCTTAGGAAGTCATGGATATCCAGGATCAGTCTGTACCATATATTTAAATTGGTGATAAAGCTAGCTCATGACACCTCCACAGGGATCAAATGCCACAGGTGCAGAAACACCCTGTGAACAGTTAAGTTCGACACAGAGGTCCGAGCCTTATCTAAATGAAGACATACACCCAGGAAGGGGCAGTACTATGCTATGGTTTCCTGGTTTGACCCTCCCTCTCTCAACTCCCCAAGCTGTATGTTTGAGTTGTGAGTAAAGATTAGGACCACACTGTTTGTCCTTGCTTTGTTTTCTGAAGACACCCCCCCAAGTGGGCCTCAGCATGTTTCCCCCTCTCTAGAAGGAGCCAGAACCTTGTCTGCATATTCCCTCCTTCTGTACTCAAAGAAGGAAGTGAGTTGCAGGTGTCTGGCTCTGCCAGCTACTTCCTGGAAGAACAGACAATGAGGTGCTTCAGAGAGAGAAGGGTCAGTGAATCAGAGAGCACAGTGCATGCTGTAAGTGGAAACAAGGCCAAGGTATGAGCAGCATCCTATTCCGCCCACTTAAAGTCGTTAACAGCCCAACCAAAGGTTTCTGTTGCTCAACACCATAAAGCCATGTAGCAGGAATCTTAAAAGTTCTTATTGATAAAATCAAACCCAGAGCCAGGTATTGTGGTGAATACTGGAAGGTCAGAGAGACAGAACAAGCCACAGCTATCTCACCTCGCCGGATCCTCAGCTGGTCTTGTCTCCTCAGACTGGAGGCCTCTGAGTCCTCATCCCAATAGCTCTCAGCTGAACTGTGCTGCTCGAAAGCCTGAATGCTTAACCAGCCAAATGCCTCTAGTTTCTGGTCCTCACGCCTTATATATCTTTTTGCTTTCTACCACCACTCCCTGGGATTAAAGGCTGGCTTTCTGGGATTAAAGGCGTGTCACCATGCTTGGCTATTTCCAATGTGGCCTTGAACTCACAGAGATCCAGAGGGATTTCTATCTCTGGAATGCTAGGATTAAAGGTGTGAGTGCCACCATTTTCTAGCCTTTGTATCTAGTGGCTGTCTGTTCTCTGACCCCAGATAAATTTATTAAGGTACACAATATTTTGGGGAACACAATACCACCACAAAGCCGTGCACATCTCTCCCTGGATCCTAGGAGTTGTAGGACAGGCAGAGACAGCACTGCCCTGCGCAGCCTCTCTGAGACTCTGTCACGGGCTCCACTACCTTCCTCTGCCTCGGTGAATGGATGGTGATGAAGGCTCACGGATCAGTGTTATTCCTGAGCTAGCCGGATGATTTGCATCTGGTAGCCTACTTGCAGTCAGTAGTTTGCCATTGCTGCCAGGGAGATTTCAGAGCTTAGCTTCACAAGCTAGAAAGGGCAAGAGGAAGTCCCTGCCCCAATCCTGTGATGGACATAGTCTTTTTCAACACTCTTATCTTTAGAAATTGACATTTGCAAATATTTCCTATCAAAAAAAAAATGTGTTTGCTTTTCTAAGGGTAGATAAGCATGTTATGATAAAGCAGACCCATGCTGCCTTGTGATCAGGGACAGCGCTGTCAAGATCTCACTGCCCTACTCCCCTCCACGCCTTAACCTTTCTAAGCCTCCTATTTCCTTGGCAAACCAATTAAATCGGCTATGATTCTGTGAAGACCGAACCTACCTTTTTCATCAAGCTGATCTTTCACTCCTGGGATCTACAGCATTTTATCTTGTGTATTTGTGAGACCTTTTCCAACTCTGTCTCTCACTGCAGATATTTCCACCCATGCATAACTCTGACTTATGACTTCATTCACCACTTAGCTGGTAGGTGTTCTCATTTAAGCGTTGAATAAATAGTTGGCTTCAGTGTTCTCATCCATAAAAGGGCAGTTCAGCCTAGATCAGTGATTCTCAAAAATATCCATTATAACCGCCAGATCAACTTCGGGGACCTGTCACCTGTGTCTCTCAACTCACAAACTCCAAGGTCAGACCCAGGCAGCAGTATTTCGAATAATCCTATCCATGATGTTTGGTTAGTTTACATCGTGTTTATTTTTTCACCTTTTACTCACTACCCACTCCTTTGTTCTCTCAAATTTTAAGTGTGAGCAGTATGTACGTGTAGGCAAGTGCATTTGCGTATGTGGGTGCACATGTTGAGCCCAGAAGACAACCTCCATTGCCATTCCTTAGATACCAGCCCTCTTGTTTTTATGAGACAGAGTGTCTCATTGGCCTGGAACTCACCAAGTAGGCTGGGCTGGGCATGCTGGGCATGCCTGTCTCTGTGTTTCTAGTGCTGGAACTATAAGCATGAGTCCCCATGGGTTCTAGGAATCAAACTCAAATCATCAGACTTACAAGGCAAGCATCTCCTCAGCCCTCAGCTATGGGTCTTGAATGACAGCACTCACTCAGTTGCTAATCTTTGTTGTTGTCTGTCTCCTCTCTCCTGTGACTTTTATTCTTAGTTTGTTAGATTGTATGTTTCAATTTGGCTACACAAATATGGACAGATATAACGATATAAGACACACAAAGGAGTATAAGGTAGCTATGAAGCAAATGCACACACAAGGACCCCAGAGAACAGTAGGAGCAGAGCAGTCTTTGGAAAGCTCCAGGCTAAGAACTTTCCAAACGGGATAAAAAGATAGCCATCCACAAGCTCAGTATTACAGAATTCCAATTGAGACAGCCACAAAGAAGATAACTAGTGGAAACCAAGTGCCAAGATGAAAGCTTTTTACAAATATCAGAATCACTGTGGTTAAATTCTCAGCAAAACTGCAGAATTTGGAAGACAATGCTGTTTTATATTAGAGATGTTTACAGAGAGGCTTGCTAATGAGTTCTTCCAAAAAGGAAGCCAAGGAAGGGCATCTTCAGACACAAGAGTAATGAAGAACTGGCACCGACAGGTCTGAACTAAGGGTGATCATCGAAGATTTTACAATAAGAAGGGAAAGTATGGGTGTAACTCAGGGAAGCATGAAGGAATAGAGTACCTCTCAAACAGAACAGAAAGGTGACCATCTGACATATCATATGAACTTCTCGTGAGGTTTACTGTATGTGAGGGAGATAACCAGGTGTAATAAATGAGCATCTGTGCTCTTGGATGCATCCCATCCCTCAGAGTCACACAGAGAGGAGAGTGGCTGTAGGCAAAGCCTTGGAAAACTCCTGTTTCTGGGAAACAGCTGAGGTACTTTTAATGTCAAGTGTTAATCAGTCTAAAATGTGGGATATTAATGTAGCATGACAGATAAACAGGGAATTTGGTTTCCACTAGTTATCTTCTTTGTGGCTGTCTCAATTGGAATTCTGTAATACTGAGCTTGTGGATGGCTATCTTTTTATCCCGTTTGGAAAGTTCTTAGCCTGGAGCTTTCCAAAGACTGCTCTGCTCCTACTGTTCTCTGGGGTCCTTGTGTGTGTTTGCTTCATAGCTACCTTATACTCCTTTGTGTGTCTTATATCATTATATCTGTCCATATTTTGAGTTACACCTATTTATTCGTGTGGGTCTGTGGTGTGGTGTGAATATGGTGCACATTTGCCACAGGCACATGTGGAGGTTATAGGACAACTAAGTATAGGAGTCAGCTCTCTTCTTCCACGTGGGTCCAGGGATTGAACCCAACTCCTCAGACATAGTGATATGGTTATTCTCTTACCTACTGAGCCATCTCAGTGGTTCTATGTATAGAAATCACTGATTTTTTTTTTTACTTACCCATTTCCAATTCACTAATTTTTCCTTTGGTTCATAAAGCTATTGCTATTAATCCTATCAACCATGTTCCAAATTTCTGTGGTTTTTCAGTTGTAATATTGTATTTACTTACTTACTTAGTTACCCATTTATTTAATATAGGATATGACTATGCAGCCCAGGCTGACCTTCAATGTGTTGTCCTTCTGCCTCTATTTTATAAGTACTAGGATTGCATTCATGTGCCACCATATCTGTCCTCCATTTTATTTGTCTCCTAAAATTTATCATTTTATTATATCCATTAAGTGTTTTCATGGTAACTTGATTCCTTTCAGATATCCCCATGGGTCTGTTCTATTGGCTGTCATTTGAGGGGTGTTGCTCAAATCTATCTGGCTATATGCTGGTCTTGTTTTACTTTGAATGGTGAACACCATAAAGGATGTATTTTCACCTTATTTCTGAAGTTGGTGCTGTGTGTGTGACCTTATCCAGGCATATGTTTGCTTTTACACTTCTCTTGAATGACAGGGTTAAGGATGGAGTGCCTCACTCCAAACACCTCCATTCTTCTTGTAATCAAAGCTGTGGTTCAGTTACCATGGGAACCACACTGTTTCCTGTTACCTTTCCTACCAAAGAACAACACTTATTGAAAATCTCTCACATTTCCCTGCAGTTCCTTCCCAGTGGGCCCTGAGCTCTAGTTGGAGGCCCCCAGTCAGGTACCTTTGCACAACTCTCTGTTTTGACTCTCAGATCACACCAATAACTCTGTAACAACTTTCTCAAGCAAGAAGCTACTGCTAAGAACAGAGCCGTCACCCCAAGCTGCTCTCTGCCATGAGTCCTGGCTGTGCAAGCCATGGCTGCATTCTGAAGCCATCAGATGGGTGATATGGACTATGATTTCCCCCCTTGTCCTTACATGAAGGCTCTTCTCCAGTAATATCATATGCCATTGTCTATCCAATCTGCCAGGGGAGGTTATAAGATAGCCAATTCTGAAGACTGTTCACTGGAAAAAACTCTTTTAGCACTAAGTCTGTAGCATCACATGTCTGAGGGTGATGATGGTCCACATTACAATAGACATGTGACCACAATGAATCCATTGACTTGGTTCTCAGAGCACTTGGGTGTGATGAAGCTGGATGCTCCTCATGGCTGTCTAGCTTTGGAATATCTGTGTATGTAAGTTGCCTGGAATGGTAGGCAGATAACTGCTTCCCCATGCCTCCCAGCATAGGCAAGGAGGATACCCTCTACTTACCCCTTAAAAGGGATTATTGCTGACACAATCCCATTCTTCCAGAGAGTAGCAACTGGAACTCCAGGGGAAAGATCCTTTCCCTTTTCCCACCCCGTCCACAGGGCTTCAAATCTCACTTTAGATCCCCAAATCTCACTTCTAGGATGATAGAATTCTGGCATGTTCTAAAAGAAGAGTAACTACAAAATGACAACCACTAGGTGAATAATCTTATCACTGAGAACAGAATTAGTATGTAAAACATCAAAATCACAACCAAGATCATTACACTGACTTAAAAAATAAAAACATAATTTTTACTAGGCACATTATATGTAGAGAGGACATTAAGTATTTTAAGCCTTGACTATGAAATACAACCTTGAACTATTTAGTATTCTGAGAAACTCCATGAGCTCAAATATGATCCAGGGGGGAGTGTGTTCTGCCTCACATTGCTAAAACCACAACCACATATCCCAGGGTTCAAGGTATACTGACCTGCTATTGATCTGCTCAACCTTGGAGCATCCAAATCTGATAAAAAATAAATCACAGAATTAAGTAACAAAGCAGCAGAATGCTGAGAAGTTATTTTTAATTCTTATTCTTTTTTCTTTTTAGAATTTATCAGGTACAAGTAGCATACCCAGGATTATGACCTAGATTGTGTTGTGAGGTATCCACCAGAGAAGTCCACTCAAACACAGGTCCAAGCCAATGGAAAGTCTTTATTAGCTGGTCAGTGACTGCACTGGGTATTTAAGACCCAAGTGAAGTCCGGAGTCTTTCTTGGGGTGGGTTTTAAGCACAAAAACCACATCACAGGTTGACACACCTCATTTAGCAAGAACAGTTAGCCAGAAGCAGAACTATAGAAACCAAAAGGCAAGGTTAGTACATGTAAGGGCTTTCTCAGAACTATGACTTTGATGGATTAGGTTGCGTCTTTGTTCTCATTTTGGCTGGTGTTGCAGCCTTAGTGCTGGGTTCCAAAGCCTCGATGGTACTTCCATCATGGTGTCAGTTGTGCTAAGATCTGGGACTTACTAAGGTCTGGGAGCCTGCTACATACCCCACTGGTTCTATGAGCATGAGTCACATTGTGCACTCACCTAGGAGCAGAGGGTTATATCGTCTCCTTAGCACTAGGAGTTTCACGAAATTTATTCTCTGCTTTGCATAACTAACTAGGCCGTTGAGAAATCAGGGTCCTATAGTGAGAGAGAGGAGCAAAGGGGTTAACGGCTGTAAGTGGAGTAGTTAACCAGGGTGACCGGGAGAACAAAGACTGGTGCCAGTTGTTAGATTATCAACCTCTTCTTTCTCTCTTTTGAAGGTTATTTCCAACCATGGCTAAACTTTTTCTAATTATCCCTGATTGACTGGCCTAGAAGCAATCAGTTCCTCACAGTGCCATGCAGAGACCTCCTTGTCTCATAAAGAAGAAGTCCAGTCCTCTTTGATTCTGAAGAACAGCCTTGGCTAAGGCATCTCACTGTGCTTCCAGATGGGAAGCAGAATTTTCTAGAACCTGCCATGCTTGCCCCCACCAACAGGGGGATGAGAATGGGGGTGGCTCATTGTGCACAGGGAAGCCCAGAATCTAGACTTAGGGGGGCCCTGACTTCTTCTCCACTATAGAAGAACACCTGTGGCATAACATACACAAGGATGTAAAGGAGCAGAGTCTCTTTCAATGTAAACAATTCAGAAGATTAATACTTGGTTAAGCTGTTAGCGCAAGCAAGCCAGGTAGTTTCTGGGACCTGAAAACACATTCCATTGCCATTCCTGGAGATGACCTGCTGTGTGCAGCTACAGGAATCTGCACGGGCTAACCTATCTAGGGGGTATCTTGGTGACATTAAGCAGGCACCCTTCTTTTAGAGGTCCCCCAGGGTGAGCTTAGGTTGGTCCCATTTACAGCCATTAGTGTTGGAATTGGAGCTCATGTTTCATGAATTCTAATCCCAACATAATATGGGGGATTGGCACCCAGGCACAGACAGCAGTGTTGACCTGTGTCTGGCTAGGAATGGCTAAGGAATTGATTTACTCTTTCGAGCATCCTGAACACTGAGGGGTTGGCTTCTGCTGCCTCCTGGGCCTTCATCTTTAAGGTTACCAGAGGGATTCCTGGAGAAATTCCTGGAGTTTGGGGGCTTGCCACTTTAGGGGGCTCATAGTCTGTGGTACCAAGATGGATTAGTTTGGGCTGGTGTGCCAGATTTCTTTTGGCACAGATTTCTTTTGGATAGTAAATCTGCTGCCCAGATTTGGAACATTTAGGTATAACCCGACTCTCCAGGCGCTACTGGTTTCCCAATAATGATCTTTGGCTTCCTGCCAAGCCTTGACCTTTATGGATATGAGATTATATTGCCAATGAC
The DNA here is from genome assembly GCF_004664715.2 of Peromyscus leucopus. Taxonomy (NCBI): domain Eukaryota; kingdom Metazoa; phylum Chordata; class Mammalia; order Rodentia; family Cricetidae; genus Peromyscus; species Peromyscus leucopus. The sequence continues at coordinate 51,761,873 of NC_051081.1, read as the reverse complement.
CAAAGGTGGGTGATGATGCTCTCCTTTCTAGAACTAGGGATGATCAGTACGCTCCCAGAAGGACCCTGTTTCACAACTCCACTGAGCACAATAGTATTCTCCTGGCTCCTAGCAATTTGGGGAGTTGTCACCAGGGGAGGCCTAGTACTAGAAAGATCAGAGCTCCTTCTCTTCACTGGTGGACCCACAGCCCCAGGGGTGTGCTCCTCTCCAGAAGAGAATGAACCATACCCCAGTAGCCTCTGGATGCAGTATTTTATAGAAATCTGCCTGGAAGGTGGGTTGGGTCTCAGTGGACAAATTAACTATGTGCTGCCTGGTTCCAGTCTTTCTTAATTCACATACCCAAGGTCCTGGCTCATGAGGGTTTAGGCCTTTTCCATGGGGAGACCAAAAAGGATAAAATAGGATAATTATAATTATAGGGCCTGTGTCATTCTTATCTTAGGGAGCCAGAGAAGCTGGTGATGGTCCATCTGCTGTTATCTTCTGTAGCCTCCTTCAGCTGGGTGTGGTGGGTCCTCTCCAACCATCTGATGAGTAGTTCTGGTTCTGTTTTGCAGGGCCTAAAAGGATTGAGGAGGGAATGATTAGTAAAAAGAGAAATTGCCCCAATATTCACCAGCCCAATTGCCTGTTCCACATCACACAGGTGGGGATGTAGAAACCAAAGTGCATGTGCACCTCAGGTAATGAAGCTAAAAAGCCAGAATAGTGAAGCTTCGCCTGACCTTGTACAGTGTTTGCAGGAGGCCACATCTGACACTTCCAACACTAGAGCCTATGACCTCACTGTGATCTCTCAAAATAGTCGAGCATTTCGTGATTCATAATTAGCAATGTCATCTAGCTAAGGTGATGCCTTCCACTTCAAGGTCCACAGAGACAAAATGTCTTTCTAACCTAGACCCTGACAGAATGCCTGAAGGTCCAGCTTTGCCGGCACACCAGCTTTGACAGACATGGCTTGAAGCCCTGCCATGACTTTGACCAGCTAACGGTACTCACCGTCCCTCCTGCAGCAAAGGCAACCTGCCTGGATTCCAGACCCTGGTCCCAGGAAGATGCCTTTCTGGAGGCATCTGTCCAGGCTTGCACTCCACAAGTCAGTTCAAAGTCTGAAAGGCAGAGGAACAACCAGACATTCCAAAAGAATGGCAAGCAGATGTTGAATGCAAACTGAGCACATGACAGCCCCCAGCCACTGCCAGTTCCAACGGGTGCTCCCTGTACCATGGACACTCGGGATTCAGGCTCAGGTTTCTGCTGTTTGTTCTAATGGTCAGACTTTTTCTGAGGACCAAGGTAGCAAGCAGCAGGAGTGTGTGGCAAATACTGAACTACCATGCAACAGTGAGGAAAACAGCAGGATGAGAAACACTGGGCATCTGTGAGGCTTGCTCCACCACGTGTGAGATACTATTTCACACTCTTGCAATGTTGGGTTTTGTTTTTTTTTTTTTTTTTTTTTCAGAATGAGGGTTCTACTTCAGGCAGTGTTCTTAGACCACACCCCAAGTGTGCTTGCATAGAACCTGAAACCAAGACTATATGATAATTACATCCATATTTAGTAGACTAGAAGACAACCCAGGTCAGCATTTTGATTCTAGAGATGTAACACCCATAGGAAAGGCAGGGCAAAGCACAAAGCCAAAATGTCCCCAGGGATACATGCTGACGTATATATACTGACACATATATACATGGATATATATAAATACATACATACGTATGTATAGGGGCTTTTCAGTAATTACTCTTACAAAATAAGTTAGGGGCTGTAGAAAGTGCAGTCACCATGCTGTCCCCAAACTCATGAAGCCCCACCTCCTTCCCCTCTGTCTTTCTGCTGAAGGGTGAGAGATAGGAAGGGGTTCTGAGTCTGCACTTCACATCCGCACAGTCTGCCCTCAGTGTTCCCACCTGTGTGGGCATGCAGCCAGCTTTCATTCTGGAAGCCCATGCTGTGCCCCCTTGCAGCTGCAGCCTGCCTCTCTCTGCCCTGGACCCAGCCAGACTCCCATCACTTATACCTCCCCTCTCCTAGGGAGTCTCTTCTCTCGGGAGAGTGAAAGTCATACCTTCTGCAGAATCCACACTTACACACAACAACGAGCAGCCTCTGGTGGGTGGGTCGGCCCGGTGCTTCATTTGCTGCTCTGTTTGCTTAGTTAGATTAAAAACTGCCTGGCAGGGAGCTCTCCAACCTCCATAGGAGATGTGGTGCTGACATTTTTCCTGGGCCTCGATTCCTGATGAAAAGCTGATGGTGGTTGGCTTACTAATTCAGAAGCTAGCTTCACTGTGTCTGTCCTATGACCTGGGTCTTAGCCTGTTGGCAGAGTGAGATCCTGCCAGAAGGCTTCCTCAGAGCTCTGATATCACTCCCTCCACACACACCCATGGACCATCCCACAAACTCCCTGTCTGCTCCAGTTTCTGAAAGTGCCTATGGGGACCATGTTTGCCACCCAGGCACCACACGAGAGTGCCCTTAGAGTGTTGACAAAGGCATCTGCTCTGCATGTGAATATGGAAAAGGTAGCATTAGGGTATTTAAGGAAAGATCTGTTCTGAGATATGATAGCCCTTTAATCGTTCACTCATCTCTGCTTCCTGTGTGCCAGGCTCCATGGATATGCCACAGGGAATAAGGTAGATGAGTTCTGAATTTCTGAGAACTTTCTCACCATAAGGAAAACAGGGTCAGGCTAAAGAAATATTTGAAATTTAAATCATGAATAAGGAAAAAATCTTGGATACAGAGAATAGCATCAAACCTTACAACAGAAAGGAATGTTCTTTCGGGGTAGATGGGATGTCCCTGTCAGAAGCAGCAGCCTGTGCAAGGGTCCTGAGGCACATACACAAAGGGTACTCAAGTGTACGCTTGTGTGGAAGCACTGCAAACCGCCCTAGAGTTACAGCTGAGAAGAGATTCAGATGCCAGGCCCATTCACAGTCTCCTTGCTCTGAGGCCCTCAGAACAACTTTGTTTATGATGGGTATAGCTCCATTTAAAAATCTAAATGGAAATATTATTAGACGTCATTTATTTGCTTATTTATTCATTAAAAATAATTAAAAACCCATTACATGTTAATAGGAGTCATATATATTTATGAAAAATAACAATATTTTCTATAACCATTATCAGGGAAAGCCAGCATTTCACATCGAGAAAGCTCTTTCATGTTGAATTCTGTCCTGCCTTAGCAGACTGCAAAAAGTGGTTTTAGTCCACATATCTGAAGACCATGTTGTTAGGCAAGGGGAGACCTTGGCCATCCCTCAAAGGTATAAAGCAGCCCAAAGGCCTAGAACCACACTTCAAGAACTTTTCCAGGTGACTCTGTTCTTGCCTCAGGAGTGGGAGGTGAATGTTCAGAGCCATCTGCAGTCTTGGTAGGAGCAAGGTCACCAAAGCTCCATGGGGCCAGGGGAAGCTGCTGAAGTTCTCTAGCTAGAAGACTCCAGGCAGCTCTGTGCAATCTGTCTTTGCCAAGGTCATCGTTTCGCCCAGTGGAGCATGCACAGTGGAGCAGGAGAGCTCTATGAAAAGCATCCTGGACACTACCTTCTAGAAGGCCGAGGGACAATGAGTCTGTGCCTCGACTGTGAGCAGTATCCTGCAGTCAAGTATAAATGATCCAGAGAGGTCAGGCCTGGTGGAACCTGTCTGCAATCCGAGCACTTAGGAAGGGAAGTGGGGAAAAATAAAACAGAGGAGGAAGGTTTCCCAGACACAGGATTTCCAGATGTTCTCATGGAGTAGGACCATCCACACACAGCTCAATCCCTGCATCTGGCCAGTCTGTCAGAAGGAAAGCAGCTTCTTCTCTCAGCCTCTCTGAGTCCTTTCATCCATAAATAAGCATCAGGCTCAGGATCATTATGATCTGAAAGACAGATCCCCACTATGGGACCACGAAAGACCAGGACAACACAGGACAGCGAGGGAAAAGGAAGGATGCAGGCTTCCTCTGAGGTCTGGTCTGCCCCCTGGTTGTCAGTACAGTGTATGGCTCCCAATAGACCTGGACCAGCATGCCAACCAGGGCTGATTTTCTAGGCCATTTAAATAAGTAAAATGGTTATGCAATCTGGCGATGTCTGGTAATGTCACTGGTTGTAACCCAACAACGAAAGCACTGTGCATGACTCCCAGCTGCCCGAGGGCAAGCCTGTGCCATAAAGTCATGCCCACTCAGAGACCATCCTGAAGGGGAACGACAGTGCAATCCCACCCCACAGACAGCACCTCAAACTCTGCCTTCGAGGCCACAGGAGAGTCCACATCCAGAACGGTAAACAAAACAGTGGTGAGCTTCCGTCATAAGTCTGTTAGTACGTGAAGACTGTTTATGGGGCTTAGTTCCAGCACCCGTATGGGTGTACTCATGTATTTAATACAGGAAGGAAGCCTCTGCATCTGTGATTCCTATCAGTAAACAGATGTTTATTTATTTATTATTTGCAGTACTGAGGCATGAACTCAGTCTTGAGCATGTTAGCCAAGCTCTCTACCTCTGAGCAACCTACCCAAGCCCTGATTTTTAATAAACAGACTGTATTCGAAGATGGTTAGGCTTGCATGTAAACATTAACAGATTAGTTCTCTAAAGGATATTTTATACTCAAATTTGATATTTCAATGTGGACATAAGCAAATTACTGTATACAATATTTATTTAGTATGGATAAATTATAACTAATTAATATATACATATTGCTATATACATGAGGAAGAATCTAAGGACTTTTTAAGAATACTCTCAGGTTTCTCATAAAGAGTTAGAAATAGGATTGAGATGATAACCCAGTGAGTGAAGTATGAGGACTTGAGTTCAATCCCTCAGGATCCATATAAATAAATAAATAGCCAGCCAGGTATGGGTACATGCTTGTAATCCCAGTTCTGGGATGGTAGAGACAGGTGGATCCTTGAATCTCAATGTCCAGCCATCCTGCCTAACCTGTTTGGTGAGCCCCAGGCCAACCACGAGCTTTGTCTCAAAACAATGAGAATCATGCTTCAGGAACAGCAGCACAGTTTGACCTCTAGCCTTGACATAAATGTGTAAACATGCTATGTGCACCTGCACACAGACAGAAACACAACACAAACAGGTGCGTGCGCACGCGCGCGCAAACACACACACACACACACGCACACACACATTGGGAATAGCAACCCATGTGCTTGGGCACATAGTCTGCAGGTACACATTTGGAGTATCTTTGGGGATGTTAGAATAGAAGTCTGGGTTCAAAATCAGCTGCAATAGTGTGAGAAGCAGCTCTGGGTACAGTGAGTCTGTCTGTACTGGGTTTGATGATGAATGCAGCAAACAAGGAAGCAGGACTCTCACAGTGTATTTTTAGCTGGCTCCAAGGTATACCACCCTCCCCTCCTTGCAGAATTATTTTTAATTCCCCAGAGCATGCTCCCTGCCACTCATCGCCACATTTGGGGCCTGCTCTTTTTCACTAGGGCTGCGCTGCCTTCCTGTGGGTGCCGCTCATCAATGCAGAACTGATTTGGAGCTGAACTGTATAATAATAAGCCTTTCAGCGGCAGCCCCACACTTGCCTTGTAATTAAGGCCTGATGGTTGTGTTGACGGCAAATGAAAGAAAATGGCTTTGTTCTCTCTTCCCTGGCTTGATTGCGGGTTCTCTCGCTCACCTGAATTCCACCCATTCTGCATTGTGCCTGTGATTGCTGGAGGGCCATAATTGCAGTCCCAGCCGATGACATTTTCAGGAGGTACAGTCTGTGCAGCTCCAGGGGGAACTGATGGGACTGTGCCTGGTGAAGCCCCTCAAGGGTGGATTTAGGAAATGCCTGTGTGGAAGTGAAGCCATGACCCAACACCAGCGCTCTCCTCGGACATTCGCTTTATATAGTGGTGAATGGCCGCAGCCTGCCTCACCTTGTACCTGCAGTCCAAAGGGACAGACTGAGAACAGACACCATTGCTGAAGTTCAGTAAGGGCATGGGACTCACACCTTAGAATGTGTTTTAAGGCTGAAGAGACAGCTCGGCAGTGAAGAGAATTTGCTGCTCTTGTAGAGAACCTAGATTTGGCTCCCAGCACCCACATGGCAGATCCTAACTCCCTGTAACTCCAATTCCTGGGAAACTGACGCCCTCTTCTGGCCTGGACAGGTACCAGACATACGCATACATATACACAGGCTTAACTCCCATGCTCACAAAATAAAAATAAATAAACTGAGGCTGGGGTGGTGCCTCAGTTTTAAAGTGTTTGCCTTGCAAGCACAAAGACCTCATCTCAGATTCCCAGCACTCACATAAAAAGTCAGTATGGCAGCTTGTACCTGTCACCCCAGAGCTCAGGAAACAGGTTCAAGAGAGTCCCTGGGGCTATTTGGTCAGCTAGTCTAGAGGAATCATGTTGAACAGGAGACCTTGTCTCAAAAATGAAGGTGGTGAGTGATTGAGAAAGACATCAGCTGTCGAGCTCTGCCCTCCTCCCCTTCTCTCTCTCTCTCTCTCTCTCTCTCTGTCTCTCTCTCTCTCTCTCTCTCTCTCTCTCTCTCTCTCTCACACACACACACACACACACACACACACACTCACACACACTCTCTATCACATATAGAACATATTCACACACAAACACATACATATACACAGATTCCTCTGGCTATGTCTCAAGAAGGTGATCAGAAGCAAAAAATACTTAGGTCAAAGCTCATTCCATAGAACTGCCAAGGTACACCTTGTCTCCTCTGTAAAGTGCATTGCTGGGATGTATATGCAGCTTGCAATTGTGCTCATCCACTCTCTTTATTCATAAGACTGAACTCAATGCCAGAGAAGACATCTGTAGACATCCACGGTATAAAACCTGCTAGCCTCCTAAAGCTGGTGCAATCTTCGTTGTCAGCTTGACCACATCTGGAATCAACTAAAGCCCAAGCAGCTGGGCACACCTCTGAGGGATTTTTCATGATTGGACCACCTGAGGTGAGAAGATCAACCCTAAATCCCAATCATTTGAGCTCAGAAGACCCACCCTAAACCTGGGCTACAACTTGTGGTGGCAGCCCACATCAAATGGCCTAAAAGAAAGCTTTTGCTCTTTGTCTGTTTGCTCTCACTCACACTAGCAAGTTCATTTATTCTGCTGGTGAAGTATTCCTTCACTATTAGAACCTACTTCTTTAGAATTCCGACATAAGACCAAAGACCAGCTTTGACATCCAGCCTCATGCAGGGATCAACTACCAGACTTTTCCCTTTTCCACTGGGAGATGGCCATTGTTTGACTACCCCAACAACAATCTGTGTCCCACTCCCAAATCCTCCTTTAATGTATACTCACTCTACCGGTTCTGTTCCTCTAGAGACCTTTGGCTAATACAGCTGGTGTACATGCCCTTGGTATTTGGACTTGACAAGAGATGCCCATAACTGGAGCATATGTCTGATAGCACGTAGCCAAAACTAGACCAGCTTCCACAGGCTATCACATGGGCACACACACACACACACACACAACACACACACACACTGCCAGCATTATTTCGGAGTAGGCTTCTCTCACAAAAACATCATATTTATTCAGAGAAGCTCAATTCACAGTCTTCTGCCATTGTAGTGATCACACACAGAAGAAAACAACCAAGCCTCCTCTCCTGGAGGCTGGCGGCTGACTCCACGTCTATCTGCCACTCCACTCACCTGCTGGATGGAAAGACTGTGGTGCAGATGTGAGGGTTGGCCCATGCTGAGGGCTTGGGCATGTTCCTCAGCCACTTCCATTCTCAACACTTCTGCCATAAAAGGAAAATTTAAACCATCTGTTACGGTGGATGCCTGTGATCACAGCTCTTGGGAAGGTGGGATAGGAGAATTAAGAGTTTAATGCCAACCATGGCTATGCAGTGAGTTAGGGGTTGTCCTGGGATGTCTCAAGGAAACAGAAACAGAAGCAGGGGAAGACAATTTAGGTATACAACACAGACCCATTGTTACTTTACTGCTGTTTTCTTCATGTTTTCATATAAATTTTCTCAAAATATCTACATTTTTATTGAGTTTTTAAATTTGCATCAAGCGTAACAATAGCTCCATGATAGTACAGGACAAGAATGTTCACAGGTCAATACGACTTCAGGCATTCATCTTCACCACAAGACAGTACATGGGGGCAACATGTCCGTGGAGCATATGCTAGGGTATAGGAAGTTGCTGGGAGGGAGGGTCCCCAAATTCTGTTCAGAGAAGCTTCTCTTAGAAGGACCTAGAGGAGTGCGTTCACTCAGCCACTTCTCAACGCTGATTCCTCCCATGTCCTTGTGTCCCCAAGACACTGAATAGCATGTCCAGCACCACTAGCAGTTGAGTTGAAGTCTATGACATAACTCTCAAGCAATTAACTTTACCCTTCTGAAGAGCGTGGTGGCCCTGTGCCTCATGATGATATGCACATTTATATGCTTGTCCAGTAAACTTACAGAAGTTGGCAACTTTTGGGAGCTTGCTTTTTGTTTGTTTTCTATTATATTTACCTAAATTGACAGAGCAAAGAAGAAATTATTTTTCCAGTGCCTGCCTCTTCCGCCTCCCTCAAGAGCAGTTTCCAATTATTTTAACCAAAAAGTCTAACCACTCAGAGATTAGGACGCCCACAGATATAATGGCCAATTCTTATAAGTCATTTTGGTGGAAACAGTGTTGCTGTAGGTGGACATTGCATATTGTAAATTACATATCCTTTCAAACAATGTTAATAAAGAGCAAAATGAAGATCAGATCTTGTTATAAAGTGGTTCTTGCTGTTGACACTGACGTTAATTTATAAGCTGGCAACATTTTCGAATTCAAATATAAGAACTTGTTTATGAGATCATTTCATAGCAACCTGGTAAGTATAGTTTTGTTGTTTTTTTTTTTTTTTTTTTTTAATTCTGTGATGCTTTGCAAAAAAAAAAAAAGTGTGAAAAGTGAACAGGTTGAGAAGGCAGGAAAAAACCCAGGGATTTTTATTTCCTAGACTGAGGGGGAGTACATGGGGCCACGAGGGGCCAGCAGGCTAAAATCCTGTGCTAACAAGTTGGGACTCACCAGGTCAAAAGTGGAGATGCTGTCTGTCAGGGTCCAGTCTCTCTGGATGATGTGCATACAAACCTGGCTGGTAGAGATGATGAGTAACATGACCAAGCTCTGAATCCACCACTGAGGAATAAAGGAGTCAGGAAGGGTGAGCTCAATCCAGCTCATAGTTTGGTACTAGCCCAAAGAATTGGTTGTCTGCACACAGTGCAGTTTATCCAAGTCACAGTGTGTTGAGCGGCACTGCTAAAATGTAAGCAAGCTTTATTTTAATAAAAAGCATTGCATCCTGGGGGCTAGAATATTTAATAAACTCAATATGTAGAGAAAGGTCTCCAGTCCCGACTTACATTCAGTCTGTTTCTATTTATTGTTCATATTAGCGGGTGGAGGTAGGGGCATTGTATGTGCCGGTGCATGTGGAGGCCAGGAGGTAACTTGGGTGTAAGGCCTTGGGTAGGTCTGCCTTGTATTTTTGAGAGAGTCTCTTATTGGCCTGGAACTTGCCTATTAGGCTAGGCTGGATGTTCTGTGAGCTAACAGGGTCACTCTATCTCCAGCCCCCAGAGGCTATAAGTACATGCTACCATAACCTTACATTTCCACGTGGGTTCTGGGATCAAGCTCAGGTCATCATCCATACACAGCACCTTGCCCACTCATCCCTCTCTGCAGATCACTGTTCACATTGTTCAATTCAAGGCTTTTCCTTTGGTCAAACATCAGCCTGGCCCTCCCTACCCTGGACAGATCCTCTGTCTCCAGGATGAACTGCACTTTCTTCCAGGCTTACTGTACAGTACACCATGCTTCCTCTCTCAAGTTATTTGCTGGTGGTGTGACCCCTCAAAGTTCTATCCCTCACTTATTTGCAAACCTTTGCAACTCCAGGCAGAATTTGTTCACCTCTGGGTGAGCATGGCATTAAGTATGCCTCTGCCACAGTATTTCCAGTTAAGAACATGATGGCCTCTCTCGGTCCCTCCTCAGAGTCGAGCCTATAGGGGACTAGGCTGAGCATTTTTTATCCTGTATCCTGTGATTCTCAGGCAGGTCAGTGCAGCTGAACTTGACTCCCTTCTCTCTCCATTATGCTTTGTTAGGGAGCTGGTAATTACCAAAATACGGCTCCTTCCCTGAGAACCAAAGGGAAATAGCCAAACAGGCAGCAGAGTACGCCTCTTCTATCCACTCTGCCTGAACTCATTGATCTCTCTCTCTCTCTCTCTCTCTCTCTCTCTCTCTCTCTCTCTCTCTCTCTCTCCTCTCCCTCTCCCTCTCCCTCTTCCTCTTTCTCTTCTTCTCCCTCCATCTCTGCTCCCACCCTCTCTGTCTCCCTCTCTTTCTCTCTCTGTGGCTTCCTTCTTTATGAGAAGAATTTAGGAGAGAGAGAGAGAGAGAGAGAGAGAGAGAGAGAGAGAGAGCGCCAACAACTAGCCCACAATAATTTAACTATCCTTCTTATAATGGCTCCACATTTTAGCTGTCCTAGGACTGGTTATACTTTAAGAACTTTCAGAAGCTAAATTCTTTACAGCAATACTGAAAGGAATGAGCTTCTGGTATACGGTCTTAAAAGTTGACATGGACGCTGGTTTAACATTCTGAACATCTCCCCCTCCCCAAGCTCCACAAGGCAGATCCTGCAGGTAGAAAACCCCTTCTCCTTAGCCTGAGCTCTGCCGGGATATGTAAAGTCAAGCCTGGAGACACAGTGAATTCTTGCCCCTAAACTTGCACACAGCCCTGGAGCCAATGGTAGGGTGGGAACATGGTCATGCTCTGCTAAGAAGGTTCAGGTCCACATTAGCTCCGTGGTCTCAGGAAGGTCACCTTCCTGGAAATCTGTTTCTCTAAGCACACAGCTAATTGAAGCTTCTTTACCTGTGCTCAGGATTATTTTGAGGATCAAATAAGGAATTGGCATAGAAACCCTATCTTTGAAAGTTCTTTATCACAGAAGCAGAGAGCCCTTGGTACATCTGTGCAGAGGGATCTCATTGCCCCACGAACGCCCTGCTGCAACTTCTTTGCAAGAACAGTGGTTGTAATCGTAGATAACTAGTAAGCTCTGCCTGGCCCAAGGCCTGGTTTCCATACAGCAGGGCATGTTTGCAGCAAGAGCCATACATGTACTCATGTCTTCCTTGTTTCTACTCATGTGCAGCTTTTAAGTCAAATTAATAGCGTATATAAGTCATGCTCTGCAATCACAGCCCACAAAAGACAATAATTTATCTAGATTTTAAGGAAGGTTTTGCTGTGGCAAACAAGTTTTCCATCCACTTGGAATCTGGTGAGCAATTAATAACACCATCCTGGATCTTGCTGTGCCTTAGAAACAGCCGTTAAACATGCCCTTGTGCACATACACACCACACACATGCACACACCCCTTTTCTATACCTGATGTCCACTCCATTGTGGTGCTTTTTGACACATATATTCACATCTAGAATATCGCAGCTGATCCGGATAGCCCTGGGCTCCATTTTCTTCTTTGATAATAGGCTGTTTGGTTTCTTTTCAAAAGATAGTCACATTTTTATAATTGGTTAGTAAATATTAGTGCTGGATAATATAAAGGATTCACAGAGTACTGATTCTAATTCATATCTCTAACAAAATCCTTCTCTGGTTCCTGGTGACCCTTGTCTCCCAGAAACTCAGCATCTTTGATCAGCAGAAGTAGGAGTGAAAAGCAGCTGGGACCCATCTGCATGCATAACTCATGACTCATATGAGGGACAGGCCAGGGGATGGCTGTGCCCTCACCTAGAGGACAGTGGCCCCACTGAAATGACCTTGAAAGTGTCAGATTAAAGAAATGTTGGGATGTGATATGAAGGCTGATAAACAACTCTGTCTTCTATGGCAAGTGTAGAAGCAGAGAGGTGGGACCCTAGATATGAAGGTCTATTCAGCTCTCAAGAGAAACCAAGGAGGGAGAGGAGAACCTAGGAACTGGGTGTGTAACCAAGCTTTAGGAGACCTCAAGGCCAGTCTAGGCATGCTTTCTGTCCCAGCTCTGCTCCCGTCCTGCCTGTCTGCTGCCTCGTGGGTGCATCTCCTCACCTGTGTAATTGGCAAGAATTTGTCCACAAGTTCAGATGTGAAATCACTTTAAATTTTAAATTGTGATACAAGTGTGAGAAATGTAATGTGATAATAGTTACTATAGTGATCATGTGACTGTGTGATAGGACACAGACAATGGCACGGAGATATTCCTAAGGACATCAGAAGAATAAGAGACAGTTGAGGAACAGGTGTGGAGGTGAGGAGAGCTCAACCAAGGAGGGCATCATGATGCGAACCCAAGGGCTTCCAAGGAAAGAAAGGAAGACAAACAATGCCAGAGTCCCCTGGTTTGGGTTTGTTTGGGTAATACTTCTTGTGAAGCTGTAGATTCAGGGGGAGGGACAACTATTTGGTCCATCCATTGCCCAAGGGCACCACACGTAGACAGGTTAGTGGGTTGATGGATCACTTCCAGAGTGAAGTGCTGGCACAGCTGGTCATCAGCCTGTGCATAAGATTCATCTCCTCTACATTGACACAACCACACACCATCCATGAGATAGGATGAACACAACCCAAGCTAGTCCTCTTTGGCTTCTATCATCTTTACCTCTCACGTTCTGCATGAAGAGTTATTATGTTCTCAAACATGTCCACTGCTAGCACAGTGTCTTGGAGATAAGTCCTTACTCTCCATGTATGGAGTCCATGATGACATGAAAAGCCAAGTCTCCTCTCCTTGCCACAATACCCAAAACAGAGGATGGGAGTGTACCCCAGAGCTGATTATTCTTAGCTTTAATTACTTCTGTTTTTAATCACCTGTATCATTTTGTTTAATCTGGAAGAATAGACTGCAATGCTCTAGTAGAGCCTCACAGTGATTTCCTTAGTGTGATGTTTCCTGGTATGTACATAACGATAGACCCTAGGACCAATCTTAAACTACACTTAGCGGCAGTGAATGGTTTGAGTGTCATGTTATGATCATAGAATGTTGGAAGCATAAATTCTTTTTTTTTTTTTTTTTTTTTTGGTTTTACAAGACAGGGTTTCTCAGTGTAGCCTTGCGCCTTTCCTCGAATTCACTTGGTAGCCCAGGCTGGCCTTGAACTCACAGAGATCCACCTGGCTCTGCCTCCTGAGTGCTGGGATTAAAGGCGTGCACCACCACTGCCCGGTGGCAACTCCAAAGCATAAATTCTTTTTTTTTTTTAAAAGATTTATTTATTATGTATACAGCATGTATGACTGCAGGCCAGAAGAGGGCACCACATCCTATTACAGATGGTTGTGAGCCACCATGTGGTTGCTGGGAATTGAACTCAGGACCTCTGGAAGAGCAGTCAGTGCTCTTAACCTCTGAGCCATCTCTCCAGCCCCAAAGCATAAATTCTTAACCTAAGCTATTCTTAACCTAAGCTCATCAATGATGAACGGCTATATGATCATTTTAGTCTGTTACACAAATAAATTTACTTTTATACACACGAATTTACTTTTATAGTAAAAATTTAAGTCATTAGGGTCATCTACAGGAAGTGGTAGGCATGACCCACCCTCGTTGGCAGGCTGCACATATGTGTGTGACTCACAGATGCATGAGGGGACAGCACTGGATGCTGGTTTGTGTGCTGTGCCTCAGCAGGGTTAGGCTATGGTTTGCACTGCATCAGCCTCGCGTCGTCTTGCCTGTTACACAGGGATCAGTTCTAGAATCATGTTTCAGCTAGAATCGTTGCATTGGTTCAGCACTCAAGATTTTTTTCTTTTATTATATGCAATATTGTAATGACAATTTTAACATGCATTTATGCACACGTGTGACTAAAACATATTTGGTAGACACCAGGAGCTAAAATTGTGAAATCAGCACATGCATATTCAAAATTAGTGTACATGATGCCAAATTCCTGACAAGGGTGTTCCATTTAGACCCGCTTAAACCTGCTTGAGAGTGCATTTGCCTGGCCTCTACCATACCCCATAGACAGGATAAAGCCTCTGATATCGCATCCTAGGCACTAAGGGTCCTGGTTGCTCTGGCCACACCATTGTGGGCTCAAGAGTCCTTTTCTGTATCTGTACTGAGATTACCACAAGATGGAGACTGTGAATAGAGGTCTGCGGGACACATCTTAATCTAGCTGGCAGGTTACACATGGGATGTGTGTATATCTATAGATACCTACACACTGAACACTCTGAGCACTGGTGTCCTTTGTATTATCAGTTGGAACGAGGGTCCCTCACTAAATCAGGGCTTTGTTGTCAGCACCAATCCTGCCCAGGGCCCAGGGAGGCTATTATAATGTGCTTAATTCTGTCAACTTGACACAATCTAGAAAGCCCAGGTAAGGAACGACCTAGATTGGGTTGTCCTGTGGGCATGTCTGTGAGGGATTTTCTTAATGGGATTAACTGAGTTAGAAGGATCTACCCAGAAGGTGTATAGCACCATTTCATGGACTGTCACCTCTCTAGAGGGGGTGGGACCTGGGAGGATGGAGCCGATAAGTCTTACGCAACAGCCAACTTTATTCAGAGCCCCAGACAATTTATACTCTGAAAGTTAAGCGAAATCACATGAGTAAAGTTCTCATGAGTTCAAGCTGTAGACAATCACAAGGACAAGCTGCACGTGGCAAAAACATGTTTTTCCATGGAGGCATATAAAGGATACTTTAAACATTTAACTGAATAACAGCAGCAAGCAATAATGGGTAATCTGAAGTAAACTCACTCCTATCTGCTACACCTGGGAGGCACATGCAAACACATTCCAAGAACAATTCCCTGTTTGGAAGAAAATGAGGTCACAGGACTCTTGTCTGGTATTTTGGAGTGTTCTCACAAGCACTCAGAATTCTCCTCACACAAATCCATTCCTGGACAGTGTTCTGACCATGGACCGAGCCCCGGACTGAACAAAGAGAAAGCAAAGTGAGCTCAGACGAGCACACGTGAGCTCATGCTCTCTCGGCTCTCGGCCGTGGCTATGACTCACAGCTTCAAGCTCTTGCCACTGTGAGTTCCTTGCTGTGATGGTCTCTGCATGGAAGTGTGAGCTAAACTAAGCCTCCTCTCACCCAAGAAGCTTTTGCTGGATATTTTGTGATGGCAATCAGAGCAAAATTAGTGTGGTGTGATGGGAAAATCTGCACATGGCAATGAGGTTTGGACTCTCTGAATTGCCCAAATGCATATCCACACTCAAAATACCGCATTCTGTGAGCAAATCTGAGAGTCCAAAGTTGATTTGGACTCTAATCACATGCAATAAGGTGTGTGGCATTTAAAAATGGTAAGGAGAGTTTTGATATAGCTCTGCTTTCTCTGATGTCCTGTTGTTTCTCTTTAAGATGTCATCATCTATTACTTCTGTTGTCATGTGACTTCCTGGCTTATTATAGTCTTTATTTTCTGCAAAGGTTCCTTCCCTTCCCTTTTGAAAATCTGGAAGTGGACATACTTTGAATTTCATAGACATAAGAAAATGAATTATCTTCCCACAAGCTGTTCTAAAGCACAGAGTGTAAGTAAGCATGGGAGTGGGGCTCCTAACATATGGGTAACTTGGCATGAAGGGAAACACACCCTATGCCTGCAGGGAGGATGGTGAGCCAGAGAGTTCACACAAGTTGTTAGTAGAGGTCCCTCATGCTGCCCTAGAGTATGGTCCTTCTATCAGTAGATGCATGGGGAGAGGAGGCAGAGACGTGTGTGCAAGTCATAGGGATGTGCCATCAACCAGGGCTGCCCACCACAGGCAGCTGGGACACGCTGCTTCCTGTCCACCATCTGGACTCCAGACGTGACCACGAAACTATAAGGAAGTCCTGTTGGAAATTGCCTTTCAGGTCCAGATGGTGCTGAGACACCAGTCTAGGCAAGCAAACCATGCTGAGGATAGAGTCCTTGGGCTGTATCTCATGAGGTCTCATCATTAACTCCACCTCACTCAGCGGAGGAGTCTACTCTTCGCTCGGCTGCGCGAGGGCTGGCAGGCAGTTGTCTGGCTCTTATTGTTCAGTGTTGCAAGCCCGAGGAAGATGTACTGTCAAAACATGTCCCTCATGTTTTAGCCTAGCTCATGCAGAACTTTGAAGAAGGAAAATTTCAAAAGCTAAAATCATTTCCACTGGAGTGGAAGCGATGCTGTGATGGTAGCTCACACACACTTTATCATAGACGGAGTTTCTTATACAAAAGCTGTTTGTGTTACGAGAATCCTTAGGCAAGCCAGACCTGCAGGGCTAAATGTGCACAAAGTCAGGTGCCGGTACCTGCTGAAGGGTCCTAGGAGTAGAGGCAGAGCAGGGAATACTTCCCGCTGGGAGGGGCTCATTATTGCTGCTATTAACAGGGCTCCTTTAGAAGCACTGTGAGGCAGAAAGCATTCCAGATTCCTAGTTCCTAATGCCGCTCGACCAATGCTCAGAGCGTCAAATGTGTCTGAACCAACCGAACAGGAGAAACACCTCGAACCAGCATCTCTGCTTCCTGCAGGAAACAGCTTCCTGGCCAGCCATTCATGCCACGTACACAGCAGGGCATCGGGGATTCTGGGGAAAAGTCTGAGGGGTTGTACTGGCTAGTTCTATGTCAACTTTGTACAAGCTAGAGCATCAGAGAGAAAGGAGCCTCAGTTGAGAAAATGCCCCCATAACGTCCAGCTGTAGGCAAGCCTGTAGGGCATTTTCTCAATTAGTGATCAACGGGGGAGGGCCCAGCCCATGGTGGGTGGAGCCATTTCTGGGCTGTTGACCCTGGGTTCTATAAGAAAGCAGGCTGAACACTCCATGATGAACAAGCCCGTAAGCAGCACCCCTCCATGGCCTCTGCATCAGCTCCTGCCTCCAGGTTCCTGCCCTGCTTGAGTTCCTATCCTGGCTTCCCTTGATGATAAACAGTGATGTGGAAGCATAAGCTGAATAAACCATTTCCTCCCCAATTTGCTTTGCTCACGCTCTTTCATCACAGCAATAGTGACCCTAACTAAGATAGATGCTAAAGGATAAATCTTAAATTTAGCCCTGTGCCGTGTGTGTTGGGTAGGGAAAGTGAACTTCAATGGTTCTGCTTTTCAGAAGGCTTCCCACCACTGCTGGCTCAGCCAGGTTCTATGATGCCATCGTATCCTTGAAAAGAGCAGTGATGTCCCTTAAAAATCAGGAACCTCAAAAAGAGTGTGTGTGCTAAGCACCTTCCCATAATCTGACCTTGAAAACAGATACCAGTTGCACAAAAGATCCAGGACCCAGACTGCAGAGATACCCCCTCCGCTGTTGAGAGCCAGAACCATGGATGGGGAGGCTCTGAACTCTGGCTACTCTGTCTTGTAAGACTGAGGTTCTGGATTCTGAGCTGCAGTGGTCAGTGTCTAAGACCAAGGACAGAGAAGGTGTTGGTTCTTCTGGAGGAATGCCTGAGTAACTGGCTCCTGGAGGGGACTGATTGGTGGCATTTTGGATGTTTGCCACTGCCCCACTGCTGTGTATAAGTTATGTGTGCAAATGCACTGTAAATAAAGGAGCAGTCATTGTTGAGGAAACAGAAGTACTGCGTGCATTTGTATCGTATGCATGTGTATATACACATAGTGTGTGTGTGTGTGTGTGTGTGTGTGGTGTATCTGTGAGGGCAGGCATGTATTGGTATATGCATTTGTGTACCTATGTATACGTTTGCATATGTGTGCATGTATGTACCTATGAGTATGTGTGTGCATGGGGACATTGTATTGTGCACATGTGTGTACATTTTCAAGCAGACCTGTATTTGAGTTTGCATGTGAGAGTATCTGTGCCTCTGCATGTGTGTGTGTGGGTATGTTAGTATGTATATTGTGAGATATGCATGTAACTGTGTATACATGAGTGTGTAGGTATATATAGGTATATGAAAGTGTGTGCTGGCTTGTGAGTTGTGTAATCATCTGTGCTTGTGTGCATACTTGAGAGTGTTGAATACGATAGATAAGAGAAATCCATACTAAAGCACTACAACTTAACATGTTTAGGCATGTAGCATAATCTTTGCAGACTAACGGCTCTAGACCTACAATACATCACCATTTATCATTCCAGTTTTCAGCCGGATTTGGGTGGTGGGTAATCTGAGCCCCACATGGCATTTCCAGATTGATCTGTCCTTTGCCTGGAGAATTTGCTCCAGCAATGCTTTACACACCAGCGTGTATTATGTAGGGGATGGTGTTGGCCTCTTAGTCCTGTGGCTGAGCACTCTGAATGCTGACTTATCTCCAGGTAGCCTGTGAGAAGTGGAGCGTAGTGTCTTTTAGAGGATTTATGGTAACGCTGCTGTGTGTGGCTGATGCAAACTGGAGAGCCCTGAGGGTCTCTTCATTCCCTGACACACTTCACTGCCGCCCATTAACACCTCGGCTGTTATTGCCATAGACTGGATTTAATGAGGCCTCTGAATTGGAGCTTAGCATCAGAAACAATGGCTTCACCAACCAGACACCTACCTCCCCAGCTCTCTCCCTCTGTTTCTCTCTCTCTCTCTCTCTCTCTCTCTCTCTCTCTCTCTCTCTCTCCCTCTCAAATGAGTTCTTCCTTTGACGATATTCTTTGAAATAATCTAGGTATTCAAAAGTCAGAACCAAGACAATATTAGATAAAGTTAATAAGATATATTCTAAATTTCTACTCATGAAGATAATTTCTTTTGTTGTGTTAAAGATAAAGCATGGTGACATGTGGAAGTCTCCTGGGGCATCAGCAGACTATATTTTGTTATGATGGGGGGGGGCCTAGTTTCCAAGAAATTAACATATAAAATATTTTCACCTATTGCTTGGTTTCTTAATATCATCAAAGTCGTGAGGAAGGGTAATAATTGCACAGAGTGCTTGGAATTGGTCTGAGTATTATGCGCACTTAGCTTTAGCCCAAACAGGGGCATGTATTTAAAATCAGGCAAATAACTTGGGTTTCAAAGTGAATCAACTAAATCATTTTTTTACATGTATTTATCTGTTCGTTTGTGGGGGGAGGAGTTGCCACAATGTACTTGTGGGAGTCAGTTCTCTCCTAGGAATCCAACTCCAGTCATCAAGCTCAGTGGTAAGTGCCTTTTAAGCACAGAGTCACCTCCCTGGACTTAAAGGTTTAAAAGTGGTTTAAAAATCAAGGATTCTAAAGACGTCGTCTTGTGGATGCCTGTCTTTCAACCTGGCTGTTTTAAGTGTCAGTGTCCATCTTTGCTCCCTGTCAGCAACCATGTCCTTCTTGCTGTTCTGTTCCTTAGGAGATGACCGCCAGGACGAATTGGTGACAATATCCAGCTGGCATTTCTGAGTCCTGTGGCGGGAGCCAACGGCACTGGTCCGAAGAGAACCCAGAGAGTGAACTCAGGTACCAAGTCTTTTCCCACTGGATGCTGTGCATTGCCCCTCAGAGCCTGTGGGGACAGAAATTACACCACCCATTTCCCAGCACAGCCATTTCATGCACACAGAGCATTTGCTGTTAAATGGGACGGTGTGTGCTGCTGTTCTTGATACTGAAGTTACACATGGTGTCATGACGGGAGCCCATAGCACCCTGTAGGTGCTGTGAGGAGTCCTCGGGCCACGATGGTGAGAGGATAAGACTGTGTTTCCTTTAAACAATCATTGCAAACAGGTTCCACATTCAAGCACAAGAAGCCATGTTTTGAGTTCACAAATCCTGGCCTAGAGGGTCGGATCAGGAGGGATCGGTGGTGAGGAATGCTGTCAAGGGTTCACTGTCAGGTGTCAGAGCCAGAGGTTAGACCCAGACCTCAGAACCAGCCCAGCCTCCATCTCTGGGCATGTGCAGTGTGGCCTTGCTTCAGTCTCTGGTACTGTGTTCATGCATCTCTGTTGGAGAAAAGGGATGCCAGTAAAGCGGCAGTTGTTCAGGATGCCCCGTGTGGAAAACTCTGGTCTACATGTTCAGGTTCACAGTGCAATAGTAATTTGTTTGTCTGCCAACTACCCCATTTGCCTGTCTGGTGATGGAACTCCAGTCCCACTCCATGGAGACGAGAGGCTGCGACTGACTCCCATATGCTGCAGCCTGGTGGGGCTGCCGTCTTTAAGAGCTTTGTGAACTGCAGGAAGAGGTCACAGTCGTTTCTGTTATTTTCCCTTCTACACCCCACTCGTTTCCCCTGAAGAAACCCAGTGTGTTCATTGTTTCAGCCTGGGAAAGCATTACGTTTAATTGTACATTTCCTTGCAGTTAAAAAAAATAAAAGGTGGAAGGGGGGGGGGCGGGCACAACAAACCCTGTTCAGGCTGAGTGTTAACTCATACTCAGCTTTAAAATCAGTTACATTTCTGAATTTTAGGTTCTGTCAGGTCTCATTGAGTTTAGTGATGAGGCAGCTTTGTGGACTATTTTTTTTTATATCTAAGTCATATTTTAATGAATCTCTATTAAATTGGTATTTTTAAATGGAATAAAAGTTCCCATTTAAATGAAGATTATCAATGTAGTTTAATTAAAAGTGTTCAATACAAATCTCATTGGAAAGTAAACAAAGCATCAAAAAATAAAGAGATAGTTTCGAAAGAGCAGCCCATCTACGTGCTAATGAACTTGGCCTTCTACAGGCTCACAGCCAGGGACGTCTTTTTGATTCTGCAAGATATATCTTGGGGAGGTAGAGCAAATTGAACTTGCTCAAAGAAGAAAACATCCTTGTGGTCCTTAAGGCCTCTAATCTCTCCCTGCCTTGTTCTCATGACCTTCCTATGACATCATGTGACTAGCTAAGCAGACCCTGGGTTAGCAGACCATCCTGGGTGTGAGGGCTCATGATTTCTAGACCCAGTCAGAAGCCCAACAAGTACCTGTATTTCACAAGGGTGGTGCCATTCGGTCCTCAGTGCCTGTGAACTGCCTCTCACGCTGGCTTTGGTGGTGACTGGAGGTGAAGTTCACGAATGGACTTTCAGAAAGGACTGTAGAAGTCACCATCTTATTCAATAAGAAACACAGAACCAATGCAAAGATGAAAGCCCAAGAGGTCAGAGCTAAGAGCCTTACCCTTCACTCAGCAGCTATCCTCTTCAGCCCAGAGAACTACTTCCTGTGTGTTTGTCTTTATAAAGACTTTCTGTTCTGCCTTCTCATTGGTTGTAAACCCAACCACATGACTGCCTCGTCACTACCTGTCTGTACAGACCTCCAGGTCTTCTATGGTTGGTATTGAGATTAAAGGCATGTGTCTCCATGCTGGCTGTATCCTTGATCACACAGAGATCTGCCTAGCTCTGCCTTCCAAGAGCTGGGATTAAAGGCGTGGCACTACCACGGCCCAGCTTCTGTGATGGCTTGCTATTAGCTCTGACACCCAGGTAACTTTATTTAGTAACATACAAATAAAATCACATTTCAGTACAAATAAAATATCACCATAAAGGGCAGAGGACATGACCAGCTACACCGTGACTTCAGGAATTGTGGGGTGGGATGATGTTTGTTTGTTATTTGGTTGGCTTGGTCTTTTGAGAAGGTCTTCTCCTCTTGTAGTCCTTAGATTTATGATAATCCTTCCTCTAGCCCAGAAACAAAATGTCCGTGTTCATGTGATCATGAACAAGACCACAGTCTGTGGGCGATTGTAGCACAGCTCAGGGTGACAGACCGTGTTGTTTAGGCACCAGTGCCATGGCCCAGATCTTAGGTTTCCCAAAGGCCTGTGTGTTGGAACCTCCAGCCCATGTGCTGTAGCAAGACAGATCTTTCCAAAGCTGGGTCACTGGGAGTGTGTGCTATCAAGAGGTCCAATGAGTATAAGTGTGTGTTGAGCTTGCAGAGATTACGTGTCTGTACCATTTCCACTTTTGTACAAGTGTGTCTTCAGGTGGCATTCACGTTCATGTGTGTGTATGATTCATGTGCTCTACCTGAACAGTAAACATGATGCTACAGGTGTATGCCCTTATGGGGAGGGAAGAACTCAAGGCCGTCCTTTTACTCTATTGTGTCTTGACCATGTGGTGAATGGACTCTCTCTTCCATTTGCTTCCATCATGACAAACCACCTCACTATAGAGCCAAAGCTAAGGGCCAGTCAGTCACCAACTGACATCTCCAGACTGTAACTAAAGAAAACCTTTCTTCTTTATAAGTAGACACCTCCGGTGTTGTCTCTCATGTTGGGGGAATAAAATAGCACAGGCAAAGAGTAAACGTTTTAGGGGCTGTGCCCTCAGAGTCTCTAAGGCTAGCAGTCACTGCCATTGTACAAAATGAGCCACAGACAGTACTAGACCAACCAGGCAGGGCTGATCCCAAGAAAACTCTATTTGCAAAAGGATGACAAATGTGTCTGGATGGCAAGAAGGCAACATCAGAAATGCTAACAATTCTGTTGGTGTCTGAGGTAGGTGCCTCATGTTATCCTCCCTTACAGACTCCAGAGTCCAATGTGTTGGGAGTATGTCCATCACAGGCTCTTTCTTGTCACAAGGCATGTGAGTCAGGTCCCAGCATGAGCCAGTAGCTGCTGTAAATTCCACAATCTGTGGAAACCAAGTGGGCTTCAGGAAGCCTACAAAATCCACAGAGAGGAGTTCCTAGCATTTCCATGGCAACACCACTCTGCCTACCACCTTGAGATCCCCCAGGTGCGTGTCTCACTGCTGTAAAAGCAACTGACAAGAGCAAGGGAGCTCTTTATTTTGATCACAGCTCAGAGGAGCACGGATTATATGAAGAGAGATAGCATGAAGGCAGAAGTTGCATCCTGTCTGTAGTCAGGAAGCAGAGAATGAAGGAATTCAGCTGGCTCTCTCTTTTTCCTTTGTTATTCACACTGGGACCCTGGTGTAGCTTCTTCCACCGTGAAATGTCTCTGGAAACTTCCTCACAGACATGTCCAGGGGTGTGTCTCCTAGGTGATTCCAAATCTTTTCAAGTAACAATGAGGATTAACCCTTACATAAGTGAAGCTAGCCCCCATGACTCTGGAACCCAGGCAGGAGAATGGCCACATGAACCACACACCACACATGAGCACAAGCCTAGAAAAGCTGACAACACCTGTGCAAGTGGCCCTGGGACAGTGCAGGAGCCGGGCTGCGATGCAGGGCGGTATGAAGACTTGATGTAACACAGTTCACCCAGTCTGTTTCCCCAAGTGCTGTACAATAAGAAAACAATCAGAAAGAAAATAAAATGCCAGACACAAAAGAGAGTTATTTCAAATGCTCGTGTATCACAAGCTTTATAAAAGGGTTAATTTCAGGAAGGACTTGATAGGATACTGTAGACTATTTTCAAAGGCTGTTTTATTGGGAATAAGGATTTGAAGCACGTTTTTGATGGAAACACAGATCACCAGCTGACTTCCCTGCTGAGGGGGCGGGGGTGGGGTCTGTGTGCAACACATCCTAGATTATTTCAGAACAGCTCCATGCAGCGCCTGAGTGGGGGAAACAACCTACGGGGCATGCTGCTGTCACTCTCCCACAAGAAGAAGGGGCTTCCAGACACAGGGCAGCACAACACCCTGCAGATATTTGGGTAGTGTGTCCCAAGAAGTCAGACCAGGGAACTGACCTTTGCTTTTGCTTCATGTAATTTGAGCCTCAGTTGCCCCCATGCACAAAAGGATAATAGTCATTTATTGTTAGCAACAAAAAAACGTCTACAGAGCACAAGGCTGATTCGTGAAACACAGACTGTAGTAGCCATTTCCAGCCTCTGTGCTGTGTCTGAGATGAGGGTAGATGGAGGAGAACCTATGAGTGAGTCACCACCTGGTGCCCAGAGCTCTTGGAAGGCTGTTCGGGAGGAGAATCTGGTCACTGCAGGTTCTATAAAGAAACATCTTGGGGGAGGCCTGCCTGTGGAGTGAGTAGCCCATACCACATGCATCTCACACTCTGTCTTGCTTCTGTTATCCCAGCGTTCCCAGGCCGAGGAGACCTGTGTAGAGCTGGGAGCTCCTGCAGGAAGAAACATGGCTTATCTGTGGTCTAGCCCTTAGTCTGTGGCTCACTCCCTATGTCGTGTGGGTGATTGAGCTCAGCAATGAATGAATGATTTCACAGTGAGATAGCTGCTACTGTGAGTTCCTCACTAAGAGGAGCTGGGGGAATGACCACTGATGAGCATCACTAGTGTGAATAGTAGGATACCAATCCTCTGACCATCTCTCTAATAGATGTCTGTAGCTAAGGGCAAAGGGCAAAGGAGTCGTAGTTCTTACTCTCACCTTTCTCTGGGGTGTTTTCCTCACTTGCTCCAACCCCTAATGCCATTAGAACACAGTGCACCCCTTAATGTGAGGCTTGACTTTCTCTCCCCACCTGGAGCTTTCTCTCATCACCTAGGTGTGGCCTTGAGCACATGCATAGTACAGGTCCTGAGATCTGGACATGCATCTGCTGATCCACTGACTGAAGCTCCCCTATTTCTTGAGTTTTTTGACTCATTGCTTTTTGCAGTAGTACATGAAGAGAGGGAAGATTGTCTATAACTGAATTAAATAGATGGTTCTCTTCTTTTATAATAAAACATCTCTAGATAAATTATTCCAAAAGTCTCTCTCATACACAATTGTATGTCATGCATCTGTTTGGTGTCTTCAAGCCAGCATGGCATACAAGATATTAGACAGGGAAATGGAACCAAAATTCTGCTGAAGAGCTGTTGATGATAAACCATGGAGTGGGAGGAGGTTTTAATGTATACATTAAAAAGCTAACCACACCATGGGGGGGGGGGAAGAGTGTCTAAAGTGACAGGTAGAGTGTGTGCCCAAGCAGGAGAATGGGAATGTCTCTGGAGGCTACTCCATAGAAGAAGCCCAAATCCTGGGCTTACCCATCTTGCTGGCAGGTGCTAGGGAATCAGGAGGATGTAAAATAATTCTGTGGGAGCCAAGCAAAGGCGCTACCATGAGTTCATATGTAGTTGTATAACAAGGAGAAATTGTAGCTGAGCTACAGCATGAGAGATAGGGATGAGAGCCTATGGGGAGAAAAAAAAAAACCTGGACAGGATCCAGGTAGACCAGCGCTCTCAGTGAGGGCATGAAATGTGTGATAAAAGATAAAGCTGTGATCTGGGAAGACCTAGGATAAAGAAGTGTTCAGAGCACTCAGCATCCTGAGGGTGGGAGGAGCCTACACTCACCTCTCACCACATCAGTTTGTATTGAAATAGTGGTAAGGTGCCACGTCACAGGGCGGTTAGCATTCCACACAGCGGTGCCTGAACCATGTAGCTCTATGGCTGCACACAGCCCAGGCCCTCTCATTGCTATTCATGAAGAACCAAGACACACAGGCTTTACCATAAAAGACTGAGGCAGAGCCACCCTGATTTATATCCATGCTGTGTGCTTAGCCTTTCCAATCAAAGTGCCTTCACTTACTTCGCAGCTGTGTCAAAAATGAAGCAGTGCGCTGTGAGCCACGGCAGGAGGATTTCAAGGACATTTTGTCAAAGAAAAATGCAAGATGCAGAAGAGAAGTAAAGGCTATGGCTGCACACATGTGTGTATTTGCTTATATTTGCATAAAGCATCTAGTAGTGACAAAGAGCAAGCAGAAATGTGTGTGTGTGTGTGTGTGTGTTTCTGCAGACGATTCAGGATCCAGAGGGAAATTTCTCATTGTTTTTCTTCATTCATCGCTTGCTTTTTTATGTTTGAAACATGCAAATGCATCTCTTAGTCAAAACAAACTTTATAAGAAACCCAGAAGTGTTTTCAAGCAAGTCCCCTAATGTGCCCCTCACACCCTCTGAGTTCACAGATGGGAGCAGCTCACCTTTCTCTATAAGAAACCAGCAGAGCTCCTGAATGCTGAGTCTGGACTTGAACTCTGGCCCCAAAACAGGAGACACAGTGGCTCCCTCAGGGATCATCAGGCCACAGGGATGTCATCAGAATCCTGTTTGACACTGATTGTTGGTGTACAGACTCAAATTTATCTGAATGCAGGAATAAATTAAGGCATGGTGGTGATGGCCATATTGTGGGATGAGGATAGAGGAATGTGGGAGAGGTGGGAGAAATAGGAGGGAAAGGAAGGGGGAGAGTGAGGTCAGGCTATGGAGATAGAAAAGAGGGAGGGAGGGGAAGGAGAGAAAAAAGGGGAGGAAGGGAAGCAGGAAAGGATGGAGGAAGGAAGATGGATGGATGGATGGGTGGGTGGATGGATGGGTGGATGGGTGGATGGATGGGTAGGTGGATGGATAGATGTGTGGGTGGATGGGTGGATGGTTGGATAGATGGGTGGGTGGATGGATGGGTGGATGGTTGGATGGATAGATATTGGTGAAATTATTAAGGCCACTCCACGTAGTTAAAAAGGAGGTTTATTTAGTGGCAAAACTTACAAATGAAGGGATAGGTAGGTTGCAGGGTCTAGGAAAGATGTAGTGCAGTCCAGCAGTGTTCTCTGGAGAACTCTGCTTGGTCTACCTCTAGCGTCCAGGGTCCAGGAACCAAGAGAAGGCGGCACATACAGATCTCGGGTCTTCAGAGCCCTCTCTTGACCCCGCCTTGTAGACGTGACAGTTACCAAAGCCTCAATGGGGGTTGGAACTTCCAGATCAAAGCTGGAATGGCTACCCACTACGGATGGATGGATGGATGGATGGATGGATGGATGGATGGATGGATGGATGGATGGATGGATGGCAGTAAGAAAGGAAAGGGGAAGTGGAGAGTAAATAAAAGGATGGGAGATATCATCTTGGCCAATAACATGTATATGCATGGTTGCCTTCGCCGCAGCTCCCACATCTCACACATGCTCTGATCCCTAAAACTCTAACTCACAACCCAATTTACAAAAATCTTCATTAGGAGATTACGTATTACATTATTCACTTACTTGATAATTGAGTGATAATCTTAAGGGCAGAGTCTCGACTCATTTAAATAAAGTGGTTTAAAATATAACACTCAAGGAATAGCTGTGGAATGGGAGTGGAAACAATCACGGCAGAAATTCCTTAGGACACTAAAGGGGAAGGTGCCTTGTAGCTTAGCTGTGGTTTACATAGTAAAGTAGCTATGGATGGACAGATGGACAGCTGGGGAGGTATGACATCGGTCATGAGTTTTATATATGTGTGTGTGTGTGTGTGCATTAAATTTCTTTTTGTTAAAGTAACACATAGATTATGTAGGGAAATAATCATATTTCCCCCTTAGAGGACAAATATTGAAGTATTTAGTTATATGTTGTCATGATTTGGGAAGTCTGCTTTCAAAAGACTCAAAAACTAGTTTGTGAGCACATATGAATTTCATAGATGTACGCACTATGCATGTGGACATATATGATATGTGTTATATGTTTGTGGGCATGTGTGATGGGCATGATTGTGTGTATTCCATACATTATGTGAACATGCATGTAAAGGTGTGCACATCTGTTTTCACATATATGTGAATGCATGCATATGTGTGGTATGAGGTGCATCTATAGCATGTATGTATGTGCATGTTTAAGTGGACACATCTCTGCTTCCTTATATATGTGCATACATGAGTGATTCATGTACTTCATTTTAACAATAACATAATATAGACCATAAGATCCTAAGTTAACTCTAATATATGGATTTTTCTTTTAAAACATGTTTCTTAAATAGTCATGTAAATATCATTGGTGGGGAGGGTGTTTCACCCTTTCTTTGTTATTATGTCAAACTGAGTCTTTCAGTGGGTAGAGCTTGCGAGCTCTGCTCCTAATTTCCCTGGAGAGATGCCTACCTTTCTCCCAGAGGCTCCTTATGGAAACACCAACAAGCTGCCTCCCCTCATTAACAGATGACTAAAGCAGCTTGCAGGATGGATAGGCGTCTGAGGCCATGGCATCTGGCACTCATGACGAGCCACAGATGAGTTGCCAGCACATGCTTTTCCCCAGTGAGGGTGCTGCAAGGATGTACTGCTGTCTGGTAAATGGGGGTCAACTTTACTCAGTGGGATTCTGGTGTGAAGAGTGGACAGGGATGTGCTATCCAAGAGCAGGAGTCGTGAACAGCCCTCTGCTTTAAAGTGGTATATAGTTCTGGAAATTCCCTCTCTGTCTCCTCCTTCCACCAGCTATGAGAGTGCTACTCAAAAATGCCCCATACCTCAAGAACATTATTTCTTCTGACTCATTCTCACACAGAAATAGAAGGATAGTTATTCAGCAGCTCCTATGTGTGGCTCTTACGTGAGAGACGCTGTGCTAGAGCTTTGTCCTGGGACAGCCAGCAAAACTCAAGATGGCGTTGAAACCTCAGCTACCCATGTGACCTTGTTCGTGGTTCTTAAGCTGCCTTCCGTGGAAGGACAGGGACAGTCTTCGGCTGTGGCCAGGAGGAAATGCAGAGCACTGGGAGTGACAGCCGAGGGGGCTGAGCATGGTAAAGACCCAAAGTCACAAACCACCTGGAGGAGGGACGAGGACAGGTGGAGAAGCACAGAGAACATGGAGCTGTGTATATGAAGTGGCCACGTCTTCAACACCTGTTCAGCTGAAAGTGGTAGCTCTTAAAAGTCATCGAGGCACCACTGAGCTTAATGAGCCAACTTCCAAGGGCAAGGTCATGTGATTGGCCTGGGCCAATCTTGAAAGTGTGCCCCTGGTGCTAGGGAGCACTGTGCTTACACTGATGTATTAGTTACATCCTAATGCTGTGGGAAAATATCATGATAACATGACTTAAGAAAGAAAGGGTTTATTTTGGCTTGTGGTCCAGAGGGATGGTGGGAAAGCACAGTGGGGAGTCAGGGCAGAAAACTGGCTGGTCACATGTTCATCCACACACAAGAAGCAGAAGAGGAGAAACAGGAAGCCCTTGAAGCCTATTGCCAGTCAAATACTTCCTCCAAGATTCTACCTCCTGAGGGTTTCATACCCTCCCTGGTGTCACCAACTGGGGACCAAGTGAACCTAGGGGCACATTTCTCATTCAAACCACCACAATTGGCTACATTCAGTACCATCCTATAAGAGTAACAACTCCTGAAGGAGACAACACTATTTCCCTCAGTGAAAATGGTAGGCACCAGGCTGCTTTTGTTCTTGTTAATTCCATAAAATTTATCCTGGGCCATATTTACTTTGTTATGTGGTGACTCCAAGTTCCCTTTGACAGATTGAGTCAATGGTAGAGGCAGATCTCACGACAATATAGCATGGTAAAGCCACATTATGCTATTTTACTTAAACTTCATTTATTACTGCATAGGGTTTATATAAAATCTTTTTCAGCTATAAATCTTTATAATGCAGGCCGACAAGATTGCTTAGTGGGTAAGGACTCTTGCCACCAAGCCTGAGGACCTGAGTTTGAGATCTGAAACTCACATGGGAAAAGGAGATAACTGACTCTTGCAAATATGCATTTACACCATGGTACATATTCATGCATGTGTGCATGCACACACACCACACACACACACACACACAACACACACACACACATACACACACACACGAGAAAATCAGTGTGAATATTTAAAGAAACACTTTAAAAACACATGAATCTTTACAATGCTTTGTCACAAATCTGTGGCTGATTTATCCCTATGGGAAATAGGCACTGAGGCTGGAGAGATGACTCAGTTGTTAAGACTATTGGCTGCTCTTCCAAAGGACCCAGGTTCAATTCCCAGCACCCACATGGCAACTCATAACTGTGGGTAGTCCCAATTCCAGGGGATCGGACATCCTTATACAGACATGCACGCAGGCAAAACACTCACCAAAGAACATAAAATAAACAGATCATTTTTTAAATTATTATTTTTTAATAAATTATTTAAATTTATTTTGTGTGCATTGATCTGAAGGTGTCAGATTCCCCTGGAGCTGGAGTTTCACAGACAGTTGTGAGTTGCCATGTGGGTGCTGAGAATTGAACCTGGGTCCTCTGGAACAGCAGTCAGTGCTCTTAACCGCTGAGCCATCTCTCCAACCTCCATTTTTTTCTAAATTTTTTGTTAAAAAGAAAGGGGGGAAGGAAGGAAAAAAGATGGACAGACAGACCACAGACTAACGCAACTCAGGCAAGAAGAGTAATTCACCCAAACACAGACACATATGAAGCGGAGCGTGGGCAGGATTCCTACTCAAGAGCTTGTAGAAGTACAGCAAAGTTACCCCCAAGTATCTACAAAGGTGCAAATGAGCCAAGGATCCTGAAAGAAGGTGTTCCAAGTGTCTATCAAGATCACAAGGATCTGGATTAGCCATGTTAAAAAGTAACCCTGACTTAGGCAGTCAGCCACACACATCATGATGCACAATTATTTCTTAGATATTTCAAACCAGATGCCACTCGCTTTGTGGCTCTGGCATCTGGAATCTGTGGCCTTGCAGAAAGTGCCATATGGGGTGCTCTGTGGAACAGTGAAAGATGAATGGGGAGCATGGGAATGGTGCTGCATGTTCAGGGCCTGTGGGGAAGACGATGGATGTTTGAGAGGCCATGAGCATGGTGCAGGACGCTTGGGGAGCCGTGGGGTGGTACAGGATGCTTGTAAGGCTGGAAGATAGTGCAGTGGGGTGAACGGCTGTGGGATGGTATAGGATGCTGATGGGGCTGTAGGATGGTGCAGGATGGTGGGAGGCTATGAGTGGTACAGGTCATATGAGAGGGGCTGTGGTGATGGCATTGAACGTTAAAGTACTGAGAGGATGGTATAGGGTTCTTGGGGGCCGTAGAGATGGGACCGGGTGCCCGGCTTTAGTATTGTCTTCCTCAGATGTCAGATCCCAGGCCATTACAGAAAATTGCTACTGTGAACATCTATGTACTCTCAAGGAGAGGACAGAGCGCAGACAGCGCACAGAGCTGTGGCTCTGCTGTTTGTCCCATGGAAGACTGACAAGGACATGACCACAGAGGTCCATCTGTCACACAAGTGTTCTCACCCTGCTCCCCTTATGCTGACTCAACGCTATTGTCCCAGCCAAAATGACATTAAGATAACCTTAATGTGGCCCACACATCCGACACCAGGCAGGGCCTCAGAGCTTGCTGACCGAGCTGTGGGTCCACATGCCACCTTCTGTTCTTGAGCCCTAGTCTGTGCACTTGGACTTTGGCCCATGTGCCTATGTCCTGAGGGAGTGAGTCACCTGAGATGCCTGCTTCTGCTAGCCAGGCCTGGGCTGCTGGCCCTAGACTTGCCCTTTGCAGAGAGGTTCTGTAACCAGAACACATGAGGACTTCCAGTGGGGCTCTCTTCTCTGCAGCCGAGTTGTGTTCCCCATTCAACACCTATAATATCTCAGTTCTCAGGATAAGGGCCTGGGTGTGAGCATGTTTTAATCAGTGAGCCACAAATGCTGATGTATAGGAATGAAGACAGTTGCCCAGAGCTCGACCTCTCTGAGGCTCCTGTGCGCCACCTCCATCCCAGCTGGTTACCAAGGACCCAGCAAGCCAGCCATAGAGCTGTGGATTATTCAGTTTCGTCACCTGAGACTCTACAAATACGGTTCATCTTCTGCTTTCGCTTCTTTTGACATCTTTCCTTAAATGTTTTTATGTCTGTATAGTAAAACCCTCTACAAACCTTCTAGCCTTTGATTTTATTTTTTTTTTAACTCATGGAAAGGTCACATGTATCTCTGGTGGAGAGCCCTAGGGTTCTTCTCCACACTGCAGGGTGAGCCAGCCCGTTTCTGCCTTTTCCTGCCATCTTGTCTTCTCCCCAAATGCAAGTTACCTTGGAACATCCAAGTTGTTGTGTAACTTAACTAGAAATAATTCAGTACATCTTTTACATCATTCTGTTCCACTTTTTACTCTGTTTCTCTCCATAAATCTGGCTAAAAACAAGGAACAATCATGTCACGGCCTAAGCGTAATGCTATCTGGAAATTTCCTCTCCCAAATAATTTAGTCCATTTCTTTTGAATCCCATCTCAAATTTTCAGAACATGGACAGAAAGTAAACAAAATCTTAGCTAGAATGCAACAGGAGTGGCCCCTAGCCTAGTTCCCCCGCAGCCTCGTTCCCATCTGAAACTCAGCAACGTATTCACACTCTGCATCTCTATGCTATCTGTATTCACACTGGAATGGACCAGTGAGTCCAAAGAACAGCATTCTAGGGCTCCAATAGTCTGCTGCTGTCATCCATCACATACCATTTCAAAACCCTAAGAATCACACAGTTGAGTTTTCACGGCCACACCAACCACATCTCGGTATCCAATTTTTAATTGGTTATTTTTCCCACCACTGTGAACAAAGCCCGTCAGAAATAATTAAGGAAGGAAGGCCTTATTTTGGCTCAGAGTTCCAGATCCTACATTCTACCATGATGAGGAAGGCATGGGGGCTGAGTCAGGACCCTCCATGATAGAGGTAGTGAGAAGTACCAGTCCCTACATGCTAGTGTGTCTGGAAGCAGAGAGCTCAGGCCAAAATCATTCTGCTAGCTAGGCCACCAAAACCAGATTCCAAAACCTCCCCACAAAGCAGCAAGAGATGAAAAGGTATCGTTTAAACACATGTTTAACACATGTTAAATCACGGCGTATCTTCCCTCTGCTTCATGACCACCTTCCTAATAGCCCTGTGGCTTCAACAGGAAGCACTCTGGGTTCTGCACAGTCCTGATCTGCAAATTCCAAGAGCAATCTGTAGAATGTTGTGACAATTTGTTGGTTGCTTGTAGGTGAAGTTAGTAATTTAGTTTTTGTGACGTCAGTTGTCACAGCCACAGTCCAGCTATGTGTGGGCAGTGTGCTTGGTCACCAAGAGTCAGGAGAACACGTCCTGGGGTTGTATGTGAGATGTAAGGTTATTAGAACTCACAAAGGTGGAAAACCCAGTGCTGTCAGCTGGGCATGCGCTTTTACAGGGGCCCCCAGTGTCATGTGCTGGATTGACAGCCATTACTATTTCCCCAGGGCGTCTCACAGCAGGCCATGGTGGGGAGAGGGGTTTACCCGTCTGTCAACTGTTTGCACTGTTCCGAGCATGAACAGAGTCCCTGCATTCTTAGAGACCCTGGTGCACAGTGATGCAGGTCCTCTTCTTGATTAGCATAGCTTGCTCATTGCCAACATTCCTCTAGATGTCACTGACCTGGACATTCCAGCCCCAGCTCAACTTCGTGCACACTTGACATGGCAACAGTCTGAGAAAGAAACACTTTTGGAGACTTAATGTTTTATCTTGTCTTTGTCCCAAGGATCACACAGCAGCCCAGAGAACATGGTACATAGGAGTACACCCTAGAGGACACCTTCCAAGTAGGGGTGCAAATGGTGTTATACCCTGGTGTCCTTCAGCAATGAATGTAGGCCTTTCCAGTGTGCAGAGACCCAGATCCACCTGCTTTTCTCACCTGCTAATGAAGAACCTGATGTTACCAATTATTATCCACCTGATCCTGCGTGTCAGTAGCAGCGCCAATGTGCTTAGCTTCAAGTAAGTGTGCAAGTCTGTGTGTGTTTGTGCATGATTGTGTACCTATGTGTGCACATATATGGCATAACATGTGCACATATACACACATGAGTGCCTGTGTGCAGACAGTGGGCTGAGAGCAGAGCCACACTGAGGAAACAGTGGGGTGCTGAGATGCATTCCAGTTTGACTCAGAACAGTGAGCAGCCCTAGCTCAAGCCTTCTGCTTTCCGACACGAAGAACCTAGAAGAAAGGCGTTCTGCGGCTCTGCACATTTCCAATAGGCCCCGGCAGGCCTTGTCAGGCACAGACTGGGGATGACAGCCTGGAACATGCAAATTACTGTCGAGGTGACTTGGTGCCAAACACTCTGTTTCACAGCCCCCCCGTGAATCTGCCAAACCTTTCCTTGTGCAGACAGGAAACAATGGCAAGGAATCAGAAGGTCCTTTCTCTTTCAATCTGCCTCTCAAGGGCATATTGTGGGGTGTATCTCCATGATCATACTCCAAAGGCCCTTGCTGGGGGTGGTGTGATCCCCAGATGGTGCTTGAGGCTGTGTGGTGGGAGGAAGGTAAGTTCTCTCTGGTAGGAGGAGAGTTGGGCCTTAGGAGACAGGCTGGAGTGGACAGAGTCGAGGGCTGAGGACCGGGTGCGGGGTTGGAGGCTGGCCGTGGAGTCCCCACAGTCATGCGTATTGTTCGCTTCTCTTGTCTGTGGTGCTGGGGCTCTAGAGAGGCTAGCGCCGGGGACCTACTGTCTGTGGGCGTTTAGGGAGACAAACCAAATCTATTCGTTAGAAAGGCACTAGCTGCCGCTTGCGAAACCTACCGACTAGCTGCTGCTGCGATAACAGTGTCAGCATGAAAACATATTTCTATGGCAACAGATGCATTTTCTTTTAAATTAAATGAGATAAAAAGCAAAGTGTCTGCGCCTTGTAACGAAGCAGGTAGCGGTGTCGGGAGAGAAACAGTGGTGCTTGGCTCCACGAAATATTCATGAAGCGCACACTTCTCCACTGTTCATCCCGTGCCCTTTCTCATCTGCTCATACATCATCCAAATTTCTTGTGGGCCACCGGTGTCAACGGCGGGAATACGGAGATAAGATAAACTTCTGCTCTTCATCAACAGTGAAATAAAACAGCAGCCCAGTTGGTGTGGCAGGCCCCTCCCTCCTACTACCCCTAGCCCCAATTTGGCAGCAAAACTTAAGACTAGTAAGGGTGACACTACAAAATGGTGGCTTGGCCAGAGTCTGGTCCGCAGACATTTGATTGTACTTAATGGCTTGTTAAAAGTGTGGAGTGCTATCTCCCTGTGATACTGATGGAACCCCGCTAAACTAATCCTGACATGGGGACCCCCATTTTCCATTTGAAATGACTTGCCTGTGTGTGTGTGTGTGTGTGTGTGTGTGTGTGTGTGTGTGTGTATTCATATTCCCATTCTAGGATATGCTTTTAAAGGCCGAGAACGATCCTTGCTTTGTTAGGAGGTGGATGCACTGATCTGCTTGTATCGTATGCTGTGGAAGTGCCTTGGATTCTGATAAACAAAGCACCACGGCTATGTAAATCAGCTGTCACATCCTAGTTTTCCTAAAGAATATGTATTTTGCCAAGCTAATTGTAATTTGATCAAAATGTTATTATGCCCAAATGAGCTTGAATGAATTCTTGGTGTTTCCTCTCAAATTGTTGAAAACAAAACAAAAACAAAACAAAAAACCAAAAACAGTGAGTGTTTGTGTGTGTGTATGTGTGTATGTGGTGTGTGTGTCTGTTTGTGGATCTGTGTGTGTGTATGTCTGTGTCTGTGTGTCTGTGTGTCTGTGTGTGTGTATCTTCTATGTGTTCATGTGTGGGTACAAACGTAGAAATCAGAGGACAGTCTTAGCTGTTGATCCTCAAGTGCCTTCCTTTGTTTGAGACAGGGTCTTGCCGGGCGGTGGTGGTGCACGCCTTTAATCCCAGCACTTGGGAGGCAGAGGCAGGCGGATCTCTGTGAGTTCGAGGCCAGCCTGGACTACCAAGTGAGTTCCAGGAAAGGCGCAAAGCTACACAGAGAAACCCTGTCTCGGAAAACCAAAAAGAAAAAAGAAAAAAGAGACAGGGTCTCTCACTGGCCTGGCACCTGCCACATAGGCCAGGTTAGCCAGTCTGTGAGCTTGCAGGAATCTGCCTGTCTCCACTTCCTATCTTGCCATCCCTGGGATTACAGGCACATGTCATTGTGCCCAGGTTTTCAAATGGGTTTTGGAGATCTGAACTCAGGTTCTTACACTTGTGAGACAAGCTCTTTACCAACTGTTTCATCTCCTGAGCCCCCAAAACAGATTTTTTTTAAATTTCTTATTTTCAATGAAACCCTTGACTAAGTCCAATTAAAATACCTTTTTTCTGTTTCCTCCTCCTTTCTCAATGTTTCCTGAGACCTTCCCAGAACCTAACTTCTTCGGCAGGTTTTTTCCCCTGCTGCTTCAGCCTAGGATCTCCACCTTCTGCAGACTTCAATGCTTCTCTGGTTTGGAGGACTGATGTCGGAAGGTCCTAGAGTCTGGGTGGGAAGTGCTACCTCTCCTTGCCTCAGGTAACCTAAGGAGCAGAAGCTTTGCATCCCTTTGTGGCAGATGAAAAGGCTTTGATGGCTCCCATGAATGGAGCACAATGAACATCTAATCCACATTTGGTTTTTAAATTTCATGTTTATTTTCTTCACTTGCACGAGGAAGAAAGAGCTCTCTTTTTTTATTAATTAAATTTGTTCTTTCGTAATCTCATACATGTACAGAATACATCCAATCATTCTCATCTCTTGTCCCACCTTCTCTTGTCCCCTGAACATCTAACTGTTGTCTTACTGACTCCTGCATACTCCTTTCTCTGCCTTGCAGAATAGGTTACCCTGTCACACCATCCAGCTCCTGAGGGAGGGTGCAAGCTCTCAGCAGGCACCTCCAGATGGATCTGAGAATGTGGGCGGCCCCTAAAATACAAATCCATTCCAGAAAGCCTGTCCCTGGGTCCTTGAGCCAAAATGCAGTCATGTCCTCTGAGGACATCCCAGCTCAGCTATCCCAAATTTGATTTTTTTTAACATTAAATGGATTTGTTGTGCACTTTAGAAATGGATTTTATTCAAAACATGATCTCATTTGAAGTGATGATAGTTTGTTATGTCTTATTTGCCTGCTCACCTGTCTGTCCTTCCTGCACCGGTACTGCTCGGTAATAGGGTCTCCTCCTTGGGTCACTGGGAAGGTTTGGGTATTATCTCCTGTCCACCCACAAGCAAAGTGAGGGTCAGAGGGCAAAACATGGAGCTGTGCTGCACAGACAAGGCTTTGAGCCACCCAGTGCTTGAAAACAGCACTCGGTGGGATTGAAAAATAGTGCCCTCAACGCCATGGAGAAACATAACTGAGATAAGCTGACACAAATGCTCTCAACCATTCTGCGACGCACCGAGGTTGACTCTGCTCATGATAGGTATGAGGCTGTCAACAGAGGGTTACACTGTATCCAGCATATTCTATTTAATAGAGTTCAGAAATCTAATATCACAGAGGAAAATTTGATGTTTTGGAATTCCCAGACCTGCTTCAAGCCCTGATTCCTAGACACATCAGTTTAGGTAATTTTGACTTTTTTTTGCCTAACTCAGGGGCTGTCCTGGGTTAAATGAGGTCCATATCCAGCATCTTCACTATAGTGGCTAACACAGGAGAACCCTCCAGAAAAGGGAAGCACTTATAGATGGTTGTTTTCACATCTTACACAGCCCACATTTTAAACAGAACTTCTGAAAGGATTTCTGTTCCACACTAAGAATTCTGAAGACAGGAGGTGCTCTCATGGCCAGTGAGCCAAGCATATCATATAGGGGCCCCTGCTGTCCTGTGGATATGGAACTCCCTCCAGCGAGATGCTGTCTCTGACATTTGAGATGTTCAGTGTCCATGGCCTTTGCAGCCTGCACAAGGAGGAGCAAAAGCTATTGTTGTCCATATTTGAGCTGGGCTAGCTCTCCAGGTCGACAATCAATGCCTCATTGACTTCAGGTGTCAAGAAGGGCTGCTTTTAATAGCTAAGATGCCATTGAGTTAGTAAACCTTAATCTAAGTGTTATTTAGGCAAGGCTGCTTATCCAATAGAGGGATGAACAAGTTTCGAACCTTGGGGTCAAGGAGCAGAGGATTGGAAAGGTTTCTTCTTCCCTTTCTAAGTCCAGTGAGGCTGTGGTCCTCCTAGGGCAAACTCTGAGCAGGGGAAAGATTGCAGCCTCCTCGCAGAGGATGCTCCTGAGCCTCCACCAAGAGCTTGTCACCAGACGCTCCTGCCATTGGTGATCCTCAGAATGGCGCTGATCCCTCTTTCCCACCAAGCTCTGACCTAACACTGCACCTGCAGTGTATCTTGCCAAGTGCCAGTTTTCAGCTTCTTGCAATGCTCTGCACCTCTATGCTCTCCTGTGCCTTCTCTCTTACTGCCCTCTCCCTGGTCCTCCTTCCTCAGACCTGGACCCAAAAGAAAACAGGCTGAGAGGGACTCGAGAGGCCAGCTCCTTTTCACCCAAATCCAGCAAACGACAGCCCTCTTCTTGTTCAATAAGTAACCTCAGCTGTCAACCCTAGCCACTTTCCAATACAGTACAGAGGCCCTGGGCTCAGGAGATAGCTTCTATGTTTCAACCCGTTCCCATTGGTCTAGATTCATCCCACTGCAGCTGACCATTACTCATTTTTTTTTTTTTCCGAGACAGGGTTTCTCTGTGTAATTTTGGTGCCTGTCCTGGATGTTGCTCTGCAGACCAGGCTGGCCTCGAACTCACAGAGATCTGCCTGGCTCTGCCTCCCAGGGTTGGGATTAAAGGTGTGCACCACCACTGCCTGGCTGATTATTCACCATTTCCTCCTTTGTGTTTCTGCCTTTAACCATTGATGCTTCTTACCAGCATGTTGGTCCTTACCTGTACCATTTGCGTTCTGCGTTGAGCTTCCACTCCTAAGGAGGGCTCTGCACCACGCTGCAGCTCCACCCACCTCGTCCTGGCTTCAGGCCCTGTGGTTGTCTACACAGATTCACCCCAACTCAGTGTGAAGTTTGAACCTTTCCCCACAGTCACGGAAGCCCTGCAATGATTAGTCTGCAAGGCTGGTACCTCTGTGGCTGCGCTCCTGGACTCAAAGCAGGGTCCTTGCCTTTCTTCAGTAGATGGACAGATGCGATGTCAGCTCCAGACCGTCTCCGTCTGCATCCTTTCCAGTCCTGCTGCTCACAAAGCTCAGAGTCTTGTCATCTCCCACCAGGACACTCTTGGGGATTTATTTAACGTTCTCGGGTTCTAGTTTTCGTTCCCTCCAGTCTATCCTTGTCTAAGACTTCACCTAAAATCTGGATGAATCCTCCCATGTTCTGTTCTTCTTGTTAGCATTCTGAGGATCCCCAGTTCCTCGAGGACCGGGTCTTTGTGAAGATCTTTTCCCATCACCTCTCCACCTGTAACCTGTTGACATCTGTGCGCTGCTACCTGCGATGCCTCCAAAGACTGCACTGTGTCTCCTTCCGTCCCCTGCTGTGCTGCTTCTGTCTGTCTGTCTGTCTGTCTGTGGTGACAGCCCTGCACTTGCTCTTCTTGAATCTGTGATCTGAGCACCACTCCTCACGGCCATTCATGACCTGACTCCTGTGGTCTTAATGTGCTCTGCGCTTATTTCAAGAATTATATCATACTCCCAGAGTACATTCTACTTCTTCCTTTTAACACTAGACTGAAGTCTTCTTTGGGACACGGAATAAACCCTTTTTATTTTTTTCAGCTTTTGCCTCTGAAGTCTGCAGGACACTGCATGTTGTTGGTTCCTGATATTGAGAGTCCTCAAATCCCAATTCACTATTTTTATTCTGAATTGTTTACAACTTAAATGGCTGTTGTTTTGTTTTCTCCTTCTTTCCTGTTTCATAGAGACCTTTTAGAGACCGCTATTCACAAAAGCTGCATTTCCTCTCAATGGTTCACAGATCTGGAGACAACTTCACTTTTTAAACTGTGGTGCTTTAGGTACTATGTTTAATGAAGATGTGAAAGTTAGAAGTCCTTTTGTGTAGCATCTTCTAAGAGTGGTTTCTACTAGCTCTCTGTCTGAGTGATGGGTATTACCTTCTGTTTACTTCATGAGGGTTCTTACCAAAGTCTGCTCACCCCTTAACCTTGACTACCCTGCCTTACATATTTCAAGTTCTCAGATTCCCTCTCCAGTCCTCCCTCTTCCTTCCCTTACATCAGAAATTCTCCTCCCTCCTTTCCTCCCTCTCTCCCCCATCACCCTCCTTTTCCCTTCACATCAGAAACCCAGCTGTATGTCTGGACTAAATTCATGAAGAATAAAGAGACTAAAAGAATAAGTGCCAGGGTGAGGACATGGGGATCCAGAGTGTGAGGAGATGTCTTCACGCTATTAGATTTGTGTTTGAAACATACAAGCAACATCATGATCTGTAGTGTAATTTCTAAGCTGATTTTAATTTTGTTAAAATTTATGGTGGTCTGGGCTCTTTGGGATGGGAGGCTAGCAGAGCTCCAAGACAGGCTTTGCCAGGTCAGTATTGGCTTCCAAATTACCTAATTTTCTATAGTAGATGGAAAGCTGAAATATAAATTCAACTTTCTTACTGGCATTTGCAATGACTGTCTTTGTGGAGTTCAAAACTGTCTCAGAGAGTTAAGATAAAGTGTGTTCTCCCTATGTAAAAGGATGGGTCGTTGGGGAGAATAAGCAGATTGCTCCGGAGGACCCCAGCCTGTCCCTCTACCAACTGATCCTTCAGGCTATCTCCTAAGACAACTGTGCTCCTCTTCTGTCCCCTTAGTTCTTATTCTCCAATGACCCATTCTACCGACATGAAGGAGCATGAGATGGCAAATCAGGAAGGAAAATGAGAGGAGAGGGGAGAGGCCCATTCTTGTCAGATCTTGGGATGTGGCTGAATCCTTAACACTTGTTCATGTGTAGACATTGAATCAATGTGCTGGAAGAGAGAGATTCAGAGAACTCATGGGTATAGAGAGTGAAACACAGATGGAATTTAAGGGGTGTCCAGATAATTGGAGCTCAGAGAGAAATGGGTGTCCAGATAATTGGGGCTCAGAGAGAAATGAGTGTCCAGATAATTGGGGCTCGGCTCTCAGTTCTGTTAAGGCTGTCAGATAGTCACAGTCTAATGACACATTTTTGCCAGAATCCTGTGTTTGTCCTTCCCAGCCCATTGTGGAGAGTGTAAGGACCAGTAACACAGTAGGCAGAACACCCTGTCTCCCTTTTCCACCAGCAGACTGAGAGGAAGTAAATGGAGTGGGGAATCTAGTGACTTCTATGGGAGGTGGACCCGGAGTTTAAGTAAGTCTTACCCACTCGCACTGATGGGACTCGAGCAGCTGATTCTCTTTCCTCTGTGAGGCTTTCAGAGCCGACCAAACTCTCAGTGAACCCAGGAGCAGTGTCTCCTCAGCCGTTCCAGCAAACATCAGGGGACAGCGTGACAATGATAAGGAGACACGGTCAAGTGTTCTGTCCACCACAAGCAAAGGTCACCCCCCAGAGAGTCACACACTACAGTACCACATGGGTTTAAGATGGTGCCATGGGCTGCTTTCTGTTGCTACAATAAAGACCTTGACTGGGAACAGCTCAGAGGAGAAAGGGTTTATTTGGTTTGCAGGTTATAGACCATTATGAAGGAAAGTCGGGACAGGACTCTAAAGGCAGGAACTGAAGCAGAGAACACACAGGAGTACTGCTTACTGGTTTGCTCCTCATGCAAACTCAGCCTGCTTTTCTATACAACTCAGGACCACCAGTCCAGGGGTGGCCCTGCCCACAGTAGACAGAACCCACTGCCTTCAATCATTAACCAAGAAAATGTTCCACAAACTTCCTTACAGGCCAGTTTTATGGAGGCATTTTCTCAGTTGAGGTACCTTCTTCTCACATGACCCTAGCTGTATCAGGTTGATTAAAAAAAAATAAAAATAAAAAGCTAAGCATCATGACGGAATAAAGAGGGAGCTCAGTGGATAGTGTTTGCCTTGCAAATGTGGGGATTTCAGTTTAGGTAACCAGGATCCACATTAAAACAGGCCGAGTGTGACTGCACAAGGCTAGAACCCCAGAAATGGCAGGATAGGAAGAGATAGGCAGACCCGAGAAGCTTGCTGGCCAGCTAGCCAGCTTGGCAAAGCTCCAGGCCAATGAGAGACTCCAAGTCAAAGACAACATGAAAAGCACTAGAGGACTGACACTCGAGGTCTTCCTTTGACCTCCACATGAGTGAGTGCCATGCACACTTGCAGTCACATGTGTACTCATGAGCATGTACCCCACTTACACACCACTCACACGTGCTTTCAGACTTGTGCTATGGGAAACCTAGCTTAGCCTTATCACCCCCCAGTGTTTTCAACCTTATCTTCATCTAGAGCCCTCCCTTAGGTGACATCTGTAAGCACCCAGTGTTCTGCAGAATCTGGGGGAAAACAAAACGGTGAGCTAGAGACCATCAGAATCTCTAAACCTCCAGCACCACCCTCAGCTCCCACCTTTCTAGGACCTAAGGAGCCACCTGCTGTGGTCCAGTCTCTGTCTCCTGTGCTACTTGCTGTCAACACTAGCGGTTACTTCACCTACCTCAGCAGTCCAGAGAGTATGCCCAGGTGTGGGTGAGGTGGCACTCGGAGTCCCTGGAGGGCGAGGCATGATTGCTGTCTTTGCCCAGCCAGAGGCCGCTGCTCCCTGTCTCTAGAAAGTTCTTTGACTAACTCTGAAA
The DNA here is from genome assembly GCF_004664715.2 of Peromyscus leucopus. Classification (NCBI taxonomy): domain Eukaryota; kingdom Metazoa; phylum Chordata; class Mammalia; order Rodentia; family Cricetidae; genus Peromyscus; species Peromyscus leucopus. Next base: position 51,719,538 of record NC_051081.1, on the reverse strand, counting down.
GCCACAGGCTCAGCTGGAGTTAGAATCAAGGGAAATGAAAGGCAACATGTATTAAAATTCAAACTTGGAAATCCTGGTAACCGGGAGACGTGGCACCAGATGGACCCGTGTCTCAGAGTGACAGTGAGCTGCTGTCTAGTGCAGGGACTCCCAGGTGGATGGACTGTGTGCCATGGGCCCCAGCTGTCCTCGTCTGGGACGCAGACACCCTGCCTTCCTGCGCCTTTGGCTGCGGTTTCAGCCATGACAAGCAGGTTGACAGCTTGTCGACACTCTGACACCCGAGAGCCTCGCTGCTCTGGTCCTGCAGGTGGGGAGGTCTAGAACCGCTTTGGAGCCGCTTCGCAGGTCAAATGCCGGAATTTCAATGTCAGACTATGTGACCAGCCTGACAGAGAGCTTGCTTTAGGTTCTGGTGAATCAACGTGTGTGTGTGTATGTGTGTGTGTGTGTGTGTGGTGTGTGTGTGTGTGTGTGTGAGAGAGAGAGAGAGAGAGAGAGAGAGAGAGAGAGAGAGAGAGAGAGAGAGAGAAGAAGAGAGGAGGAAGAGGAGGACAAAATGTGTGTGTATGTGAGGGGGGGGAGAGGAAAAGAGTATATACATCTGAGGGTGCTAGAGAGGAGGACAGAGTGTTGTATTTGGGTATATCTTCTCTCTCTCTCTCTTCTTTATTATTTATTATATTTTTATATTTTATATATATATATATATATAAAAAACAACAATATATGCATGTGTGTGGAGGCCAGACATTAACCTTGGATACTGTTCAGGAGCCATCCACCTTGTTATTTGAGACAGGACCTCTCACTGGCCTGGGACTCCCTGATTTTCCTTGATTGGATGGTCAGGAAACACAGGAATCTGTTCATCTCTACCTCCTGAAAACTGGGATCACAAGTGCACACTACCAAACCCAGCTTTTCTCCACATAGTTCCTGGGGATTGAGCTCCATTCTTCATGTTATATGGAAAGCACTTCAATAACTGAGCCATGCCCCTAACCCCCGGGGGATACTTCCACCCTTCAACACAGTCTAGTCATTTATGGGACACAGTGGAGGTGGCTTCTGATAGAGATAGCACCCCACCCAACCCCATCCCACCCACACCTGTCCTCTACCATTTCTTCACTTCCCAGAATTAACTGCCCTGAGATATGTGTCTCCCGGGCCTGGGCCAGGTCTGCACTGTGTGAGATGCTGACTCAGTGCATGAACATCCTGTCACTCACAGTGGCTTCTCTGTGAATGCATCCCAGCCCCCCAGGCTTTCTCAGATGCAGACTGGAGAGCATCGGGCTGAAAGGCCGTCTGATTGTGGCATTCATCATCGCTGCAAATTAGCTCTGCATTAGGAGGATTTGGTCATGGAATGCTGGTCTCCAAAATGCCTCTGTCTGAGCAGGTTGCAAGGCACCAGGGTCTTTTCAAGCCTGCCAGCCGCTGGAGCTCAGCTGCAGCTCTGGGTGGCTTTGAATGCTAATCACTGCAGCAGCCCGGTTGTCACTGAGCCTTAGCGCTGGAAAAAAAAAAAAAAATGCCATCCGAAGCCATCGCGAGGCCAGGAGATGATTTCAGATGAGAAGCAGCACACGCTCTGGAAGTCCTTTCCTCCTCTTTGCACAGCACACTGACAAAGTGACTTATATTCAGAGCTGGTGGAGGACGCTCAAGGTCGCACCAGGCACCGCACAGGGTTTTTGTTGTAGAGGCAGCAAAGGAGAGGCAATCCTGAGTGATCACACGTAGAGCTGGTCCCCATTTAAATGGGGGCATCAGCTCACCGAAGAGCCTGGAACATTAGAGCAAGAAAATTAGGAACAAGCACAATGCCAAGGAAAAATCCTCACTGTGAAGCTGCACTGCTAACCACAGATTTAATTTTTTTTTTTTTTCATTTTGAATCCCCCAAAGTAGTTCCTCAGCAAGCCGGATATCCTGTGGCCACAGGAGACAGATGTGTTATTCCTTGTGTGTCTCTAGGTGCCCGGGAAGGAGATACAAACACTAGGCGGAGGATGGTGTGCTCCATCCAGTCCACTCCCATTGTCCCGGTGCGCCTCTCCCCAACAGCGGTGCTTGTGTATGTTGCAGAGGACAATGTGTCCTTATGGTGCCACCGGCCAAGCGTTCCTCTTTCCTGCATCCTTCAGAGGCAAAAAGCATGTATTCCTAAACCGGAATCACACGGCCTTTTATAAAGATCGTTTGGAAAACCATCAGCCCCATCCCAGTCTGTTTGTTTAGGAGAGGCTCTGCAGTCTGTACGACCCACACACAGTGTGATGGCAGCCAGTCTGAGATGCAGCCGGACCCTTAGACTGTGGTGCCTGAGCTTTCCTGTTAAGATCTGAATACGTGCTTAGGGATATCCCAGGCATCAGCACAGGCAGGGGCAGTACATGTCTCCTTCCATCCTCACTTCCCAAACAGAGAGGACACAGTCCACCCAGATGCCGTGTTTTGAAGTGATTACTGTCTAAAGTCCTTGCAGTACCACCCTCTGCCTGTCTGAGCCCTCTTAAATGATTTGTTTGTTTTTTTAAAGTAGGTAATTTACATATTTATCAAAATTTCATGTTAAATTCTATACATTTATAGTAGATTCACAATTATTTTTTTTAATTTGTTTGAAGCCACTATGTTATGTCTGCTCATCTGGCAGTGTGTGTGTGTGTGTGTGTGTGTGTGTGTGTGTGTGTGTGTGGTGGGGGAGAGGTGTCCATGCATGCTCAGGTTTTTCTTTTTCCTTTGCTAGTAGAAAATGAAGATTTGTTCCCTCGTTTCCTGTATCATTTCCTATCCTTTTCCTTTTTAAGATGTGTTCTACCCTTCCTAACTGCAATTCGCATCCTGCCCATGGAGACCCTTTTTATCCCACCAGGGTGTCATGGTGAGCCAGGTTCAAAAACAACAGGAAGAAAGCTGTGAAGGCAGGATTGTGTTAATGACACATCTTTTATCTACAGTGCCCCTCAGGCCTCCATCTCAGACAGGGGAGAGCTGCCTCTTGATAGCCAGCTACCTCCATTTCATATATTCCCAAGACTTTCCAGGCCCCATGTGACCACTAGGATTATAGTTTTATTTATGCATAATAATTTCTCCAAAGCACATATACTGTCTATGAATACACATCCTTGGAGTCTCTTGAATGCTGGTTTTCAGAAATGAGCAGGGAGCTTTCTAGGCATAAGATTGTACTGTCCAACATCTCAGAAGATTTCTTCCAGGCTCTGCACTTGTAAACACACACACACATTGTATACACATGTATACATATGCACTCACATTGTGCACACACATACACACTGTACACACAGACATCCATACACTAGACACATGAAGGCAACTAATCCTCATAATCAGTCACTTTCCATCCAATCTATTTTCTTGTTTTTCCAAGGAAGGCTTATTGGAATAATTATCTAATGAAAGACGTCATTCATTGCAATATTCTGCCAATTTGCATAATAAAATAAGTGAGGTGTGGCGCTGAAGTTGTGAAAGCGATCTTAAACCAGGTAGAGCAGCAAGATGCTGACTAACTTGAGAATGTCGTTAACAATTAAGTTTGTCAAGTACGTTGAAAACTTCCGAGCTGCTTTGGCCCCGGAGAAAGTGCTCCACTAAAGGTAAGCATATGCACACAGGCCATTTCCAACTTCTGAGCAGGTGGCATTCTAAAAGTTGGTTGGGAAGTCAGGTGTGTGGGGATCAAAATGAGTTTCCCTTCAGAGGCAGAGCAAAAGCTGTCGCCAGCCTCCCACGCCAGCCTGTGAAGTTATTTCCCACTTTACCCAGGATCACACTATTAAAGGAGGGGGTCAAGATCTGAGCTTTCACTCTCTCATCTTCCTACTCACTGGATAAACAGAGCAGTTTAGGCAGGAACAATGAATTGGTGGTAAATAAGTCAGTTTTTCAGGAAGATGAAGCGTCCTGACCACACAGATGGGCAAGCGTGCTTTGGTTATCAGAGGGAAAAGGGAAAATGTGATGCCTACTGTTTAAGACTTATCTACATGCTGTGTTCCCTTGAGATGGGCCTGCCATGGGGGCCTCCAGGAGGGAGGCTAAGGGTGGCCCTCTACACAGTATTCTGGCTGCTGGATACACAGTTGGGAGGGGAGAGTGAAGGATATGTTCAGCTCCCTAAATAGGATTCCTACCATCCTCGCTCTCATAATCTCTCCAGCGGCAAGTGTAGCTAGATCCTGCTCCCCAGTGTCCCACCCAGGCCCATCAACCCACCCACCTGGATGCTGTTCACACTTGCCCCTCATGTTTCCTCCATTGACACTCGCTGTTCCAGGTGATTTTCCTCTGTTCCATATCATCCTAGTGAGCCCCAGATACCAGGAGGAGCCAGTATCTCCCAGGGAGGTGCACAGATGTGAGGACAAGGTTCTCCAATCTGACATGAGCATCTTAGGGAGAAACATCAACAGACCCGGGAATCTAAAGTGAGTATAGGGCAGAAGCTGGACTGTAGGAGGGTTCAGGAACCTGGGTGGACAGCTCTGCAGAGCATCCAGGTAGATGGGTTGCTCAGTCTGGGTGTTTGAATGCACTGGATGGTGCTGGGGTTTGTAAATTCACCACTCACTGGAGATAGCATTAAGTGTTCCACACAGGTGCATCTTGACAGAGATATGCAAGGACCTTGGCTTTGTTTCTAGCCCAGGGTACTTTTCCAGGCCCTGACTCCTGTTGAGCCCTACCTAGGGCTGGATGGCATTTCACTTGAGCTATAAAAATGTGACCACTACCTGAGCAAAATCTGTCTGTTAGAGTGTCTGCAACATTAGCAATGTCCAATAAGGTATGTGGTGAAGTAAGAACTGGGAAGAAGTCGTATTAAAAGAGGGTGGGAGGAAGAATCCACCTGGCACCTTCAGATAAACCTCTCTGACACCAGTGATACCTGAGCAGGTCAACACCTTGTGTCTTTAGGATAGACTGTGTAACAAGTAATAGTAGCACCTAAAGATCTTAGACATAGGAAAGACCCATACACAGTCCAAAACAACAGGTCAATAGGTAGCAACCAGGCAGAAGCAGAATATGGTGACTCACACCTGTAATCCTAGGTCTCCAAAAGCTGAAGCTGGAGGATTGCTTTAAGTATGATGCCAGCTTGGGCTATTTGGTGAGTTCCAGGGAATCTTGGATTACAGTGTGAGACTCTTCCTCAGTGCAGAAATGGGGGGGAAAGAAAAAGACACAGGGATGACATCATTTCATGTAAAAAGGAACTATAGTATATTGGCTTTGATCTTAGAAGATGTAAGCAAAAATAGCACTTTTAAGGCAAATTATTTTATTATAGAAACCAGAAAGAAACCATTAAACTCGGTGAGCAGAATTTCAAAATCACAGATGATGACATGGTTAAATTTGGTTTTTGTTGTTGTTGTTGTTTGTATTTGTTTTGTTTTTTGTTTTTAACTGTTGGTTTTTAATCCTCATGATTCACTTAGTTCCATTGCCTAAAATTGTACCAAGTTTCCTTGTGATCTGAAGAAGAGATTTCTGGGCTCATGTTTGCCCTGGCCACCATCGTCTTGGCATTTGGCTGAGAATCTTACTGGCTGGTTCTGTTACTCATCCTACTCAAGTGCACAGCCCACTAGGGTGATGATGTTTGAAAAATTCATATTCAACTTCAATGAATAAATATTTGTGATTTGCCAAACATATAATTGGTCCTGGAGATATGTTAAATAGATGTTAAGTGGGCCATCTCTCCTCCTGATAGTAGGAATTTGACCGGTCTCCTTTTCTGAGAAGGGACTAGGCAATTGTAGTAACAGTAGCCAGTAGTAAGTAGCAGAATATTCTGGAAGAACCCAGACCCAGACCCCTTAGCTCCTGAAATGCACCCTACGTAACGGGCCTGTGTATAAAGATGGAAAATGGAAATGTGTCCTCTATGTTGGTATTAAAAGGTAGGGGCAAGCACCGTGAGCATGCCATTGGGCACAGTGCACAACCAGACCCTGGGGAGAGAGGGTAGCAAAGGTGTCGACATGCAAAACTCTCCACATGGTGATCAGCTGTAGGACTAGGCTGAGCTTGTGTGTGATCAGTTCCACGGATGTGCGTTTTCAGGCATGTGCACAAGTACATGTCTTACGTAGAGAGGAACACAAGGGAGGGTGCTGGAACAACAGCAGTTGTTACCTCTCTGAGGTGGAATTCCACAGGCTTACACTGTCCCTCACTTCCCCGGGGCACTCAGTGCTGGAGCCTTACGCAGTCCAACAGTAACAATGCAGCAGGGAGTGTTAGAATTAAGAATAGTTGTTTTCGAGCCGGGCGGTGGTGGCGCACGCCTTTAATCCCAGCACTCGGGAGGCAGAGGCAGGCGGATCTCTGTGAGTTCGAGGCCAGCCTGGACTACCAAGTGAGTTTCAGGAAAGGCGCAAAGCTACACAAGAGAAACCCTGTCTCGAAAAACCAAAAAAAAAAAAAAAAAAAAAAAAAAAAAAAAAAAAAAAAAAAAAAAAAAAGAATAGTTGTTTTCTTTTTTTCTGAGATGTTAAAGAAACAAAGGTTCTGCATATATATTCATAAATTTTACTTAATCTTAGGAGATTACTTATTAATGGCTACATAAGATTAATTAGGAACAGTCAAAAACATTGATCTGCTGCCTCGCTTTAAACTAAGCAGAGAGAGAGAGAGAGAGAGAGAGAGAGAGAGAGGAACACAAATCCACAAAATAAATAGGGTAACAAACACCTAGTTTCTGACTGTGCACGTTTTGTGTTGGGTGTATGTTGCATGCATTTACCTGTATGCATGGGGAAGCCAGAGGAGACTGTCCAATGTCCCACTTAATCCCTCTCTGCACAGATTCTCTCAAAGAATTTAGAGCTTCTTTGTTTTTTCCTGGTTGTGCTGGTCAGCAAATGCCAGCAATCCTCCTGCTTCTGCGCACTCTCTACACTAAGCTTCTAGATGAATGCTGTCATACTCAGCTTTTTCTGTGGGTACTAGGTATTGGAATTCAGGTCGTCATGTTTTCATAGCAAGCACTGTAGACCCTGGGCCATCTCTTCAGCCCATAGTTCCCTGATTTGCAACCTTCATTTGGTTGTCTGACAGCATGCCACTAAAACACTTTGTTTAGGTTGAGAATATTTACCTTTAACACTCTACAGACTTCAAAAACACACAGGAGATGATTAAATGCTACCTACTGAGGAATAAGCACACTGTCGATTTCCACTGTGGAGGGGCCCTTTCCTGGTTTAGTTGTTGAAGCATTTTGCCCTGAGATTTCCATGTTGAACTGCATGTGCTTGGACTGAGCATGGATCTGTGTTCTGCAATGCCCCCCTTAAAAACAGAGCAGAAAGGGCTCAGTGTATAAGAGCATGTACTGCCCTTGTGGAGAACACGAGGTTTGTTCCCAGCGCTACACCAGCAGTTAACAATCACCTATAACTCCTTAGAGATACAACACACTCATCTGGGCTATACAGGCACCTGCACTTATGTGCACCCACCCATCTACCCACCCACACTCACACACAGCTAAAAGTAATGATAATTAATCTTTAAAAATAGTAAGTATGGAAAAATGTCCTTGGGTACAGTGTAATATGTAGAAAGGAGAACAAGAAGGGGTAAATGGAAGGGGGTAAGGAAGGACAGGACTCAGGTAATGGACACGAGTCCTGAAAGCATATAAAGCTAATTGTTTCCTAGTTCGAATTTGTCACAAATTCTCTAATTCTTGTGGTAGATAGTGGGTAAAATACTTAATACTGAAAGTGTCAAAATTAATGTGAAGCTCCATGGCATTCTATTTCAGAATGCCTATTCTAACTGTATACAGGCTAATTGAGCTGTATAGACTTTGGGTCTGGTTAACTTGATGCATAGTGCTTTTATTTATTCACAAGGTCTTTTTTTAAAATAAAATTTATACAATTTAAAATAATAAAATCCAAAATAAACAAAAATAAACCAGCAACCTGGGGACATCCAAATATGTTTCTTTTTTCACACTACAAGTGACTTTAATCAAAAAATATGACTCTCTGGGGGTGGTACATGGAGGGTGTCAGGGCTAAGTCCTAGGGCCTTAACAAGTGCCCTGCATTGAGCTACTTCCTGGGCCCCAGAGGATGGTTCATTTTATTTCTGCAAAATGATGCCATTAGCCAGCAAAATGGAAAGATGGGCATCTCCGTCTGTGTTCTCTGTCCCACTTGCTCTTCGGCCGCATTAGGAAACCTCCCTCATGCAAGTTATTGTCTCTCCCAGGCCCTATTCAAGCTATGTTCATAGCTCCTCTCTTTCAGTCTTCTTGGCTTACGAGGCTACCATACAATCAGACATGTCCAGCCTATAATCTACAGGATAGCTAATGGGAGAGATATCGCTAGCAATCCATGGCGTCTGCTTAAGAGGCCAAGGAATTTATTAGAGAAAATAAAAACTCACAATACAGAACAGAGGAATTATTGCAGGGTCCTGGAAGGCTGAGGCACAGTCCCACGCTGTTCTTTCACCCGGTCTGTCTCCAGCATCCAAAACCCCGAGGAGACAAGAGAAAGCCCTCCATCGTACATCCCAGGTCTTAAGAGTCCCCATGCAGCCACACCCCAGGGGCATGTACTTCAAGGTCATAGGCAGGTGTAACAGCTACCTGATAACTCACTAGGGGTGGTGCTTCAAGGTCATAGCTAGGACAGCTACCCACTACAGATAGATGCGCCAGATAGCTATGAATTTGGCCCACGAAAAATCTGTACACCTACTCGATACATAAGATTGAGGGTGGGGTAGGGTGAGTGGCTAAATTGCAAGGTTCTCAAGTGTGAACTCTGTAGATGATAGCATCATGTAGTCATGTCAAAAGGTTAGACATATCTGGTCATGAAGAAGGCATTCCAGGACTGCAGCTGGTCTTCAGTTCTGAGTTGTGGACCCTGACGGCCTTGATACCTTTGCACACTCTGGCGGTCTTCCTAGAGACCCTCAGCTCAAGCACAGCAGCTGCGCTGCCATGCTTACCCCAGATCTTATACCCACTCAGCAGGCCACCCTCCCCACTGACTCTGAGCTCCTCCTGGATAGACGAGCAAAGGAAAATGGCACACACCTTTGTGGTAACAAGGCTACCTAACAGCCTACCTTCAGTGTGGGCGAGGCAAGGGTGATTGCTTTGGCTGCTGAAGGACATCTAGGCAGTAAAAAATTATATAGATTTGCTGAAATTGAGGGTTTCATAATCAAAAATGAATAGAGAAAGAGAACGTATTGATTTTAAACCAACAAAGAAATTGGGTTATGCCAGGCTGGGGCTCTGGTGATTGACTTACTCCATCCTCTTGGGGAGGGAGGTGGAGAACAATCTTCCTCATCTCCCTGCAACTGCTGCTGAGTATTGGGAATGAGTTTGCCTGTCAGGAAGATTCTCAGCTCTGGCTTGAAGAATTGAGCCGTTTCCTGGATATCAGATACAATCTTGTTGGTGAGGAGCAGAAGAATTTAAATTTCTCACTCTTTTGGTGACACTGTAACCCCTTGAAACCACAGAGGCAGGCTGCGGAAGGTCCTTCTGCTACTCTGAAATGAACACATTACCACTTCTGCTCAGTCCGCCTCTTCAAATAGAACCATGGGCTGGAGGGTTTAAAAGGGAAGAGAGGACCAGGAACCCAGACAGTATAGTGGTCAGTTCCTCACCTGTGTGCCTGGAGACACACAGCTGATGGAATAGAAAGATGCATGACCATTTTCTGGATACATTTCACCTATCCCCTCCAGGTCTCTTTCCACTTGCTGCTGATCCCAGGTTATCACCATTGTTTGGTGATCAGGATTTATCCAGAGGGCAAAATGTCCAGTGTGTGTCACTGCTCATCCTTCTATCCAACCATCCATACCTTTCACTTTTCTATGCGTGTAGATTCTTCCATTCATTCCTATCTTCAGTCAACATAAGTGGTCCATATTGGAGGATGGTCACAAGACAGGCTGTTCTATCCCTACAATGTCACTGAGACAATTTAGTCATTTACTGGGGGACTTCAAGGAGGCCCAAACTCTGTCTGGAGGTGGGGAGGTTCTTACTTGGCCCAGGAGCAGAGGCAGTCAAGACTGAAGCTGAGAGTGAAGGCAGCTTTGAGGAAGTGCCATGGGTTCACCGGAGCAGCCATGGTTTGTTTGTGTTCATCTGTAGTTCATGTTAAGGAGTTCCACGGTGGGTCAAAGAAGCTTATGCCTCAGCCCCATCACGTTGCTATGAAAAACACCAGTAGACATTGATTTCTCAGTCATGGATACCTGAAACCTAAGAGATGGGGGCTGTTGAGGGCCATTTCCTGACTTTCAGCCTTCTTGCCATATCCACATGTGGTAGAGAGAGTTCTTGTCTCTTTTCTTATAGGGTGTTAATCCCATCAAAATGTTCCATCCTCTTGACCTCCCGAAGCAATCACCTTCAAATGTCACTGGGCCTTCCATAGACTGTGAGCTTTGCAAAGACGGGAACTTAGAATTGATGGAGGGTTGGGAAGCATGGTTTATTCACTTCCTTTTCTTTTTCATTTTGTTTGTTTTCTTTTTTGTTTGGTTGGTTTTGGTTTGTTAGTTTGGTTTGTGGTCTGGGATTAAACCAAAATCTTTCACATGCTAGGAACTTGCTCTACCACATCTCTTTAAAATGAGACAGGCTCTCACTGAGTTACCTAGCACTGGCCTTCAACTCACTCATGTATTGTTCGTAGGCCTCGAAATTTTGAACTTCTTGCTTCAGCATCCTCAGTAGCTGGGATTACAGGCCTGCGCCACCTTGCCCAACCAGGTGTTTTGTTTTATATTGGAGATTTAACTGCAGCTACTTGGCAAGCATCCTGCTACTGAGATACATCCCTGGCCCCACATTTGTGTGCTGCTTATAATGTTCCATTTCATCTGAGAAAGTGGATTCAAATGGGTCAGACTATGGGCAAGGTCCTCAGAGGTCTGCAGCATGGTGGACAGACCAGGAGGGTCTTAGGTGAGGCACAAACCATGAGGAGGGACATGTTACCAGGGGCTGAGGCATCAGAGAGAGTGACCATCCTGCTGGTAGCAACTGAAGGGACAATAACAAGATTTACTGAACCAAGGGACACTAGAGATGTGGGGACTTTTGTATTTATTTTTGTTTTTGAGACAGGGTTTCTCTGTAAAGTCCTGGATGTCCTGGAACTTGCGCTGTAGACCAGACTGAACTCAGAAATCCACCTGCCTCTGCCTCCCAAGTATAGGATTAGAGACGTACACCACCACAGGGCTAGACCTCAAATCCAGGCCTGTCTGAGTAGGGCAGATCTTCCCTCTACAGCAATGGTTCTCAACCTACCTAATGCAATGCTCGACCCTTTGATACAGTTCCTCATATTATGCTGACCCCCAACCATAAAATCATTTTTGTTGCTACTTCATAACTGTAACCTACTACTGTTATGATTCCTAATATAAATATGTTTGGAGATAGAGGGTTCCCAAAGAGGGCACAACCCACAGACTGAGAACCACTGTTCTAGGGGCATCCCAAGCCAGGCCGATCTATACAAGGGAACCACCCAACAATTGACTGTGGCTTACAGGATCACTGAAAAACTTGATCAGTGTTGATTTTGTTTTAAACTTAAGCACACGTGAAGCTATGAAGTGAAGAACTTTTTGAGTTTTGTAGTAGTTTTTTTAATTAATACACAAAACAGTGAGTTTTATTGCTAGACTTTCATGCATACATTGTTTTGCTCTTCCCTCCCACCCCCGCCCACATCCTTCTCCACCTCTGGCCTCTCTAGCTGTTCCCTTCCTTCACACTAATCCCCTCTATGGTTTCTTGTCTCATGCTTTTTCTCTGTTCTCTAACTCTCTCTTAAGACTTCTTTCTCCCCTTTCGTGATCTCCTTTCTGATTTCACAACCTCTACCCACACATACACACTTGCTTTTGCACCACTTTACCAAGAGAAGACACTTGAGCTACTGGTACATTACTGTGTTCCTGAGTTTACACTGGATGAGCATGGAGATATTAATTCCCTTGGGTTTTAACCCACACAAAGAAAAACTACTTAGACTTAGAAACAAAAGAGATAACTAAGAACAAGGGTAACTATATTGCCTTGATTGAGTTGGTCTTATTTTTTCTTGCTAAACCATTTCATCATTTTACCAGATGCTTAGATCTACGGTTTCCTAATTTGCAAGTGTAGCTCTTTGGCCTGTCAGGAGCTGTGAGGAGTTAGCACTAGCCCGGTAGCCTTGCACAAGGCAGCATCTTCTCCTGTGAGGTTGTGATCTGCCTGGCCTTTGAGAAGAGTGTTTGGAGATGTACATCACTGGGTGACATTAGCCCACTGATGTCAGCATAAGACGCATTTCCTTTGTGTGCATCCTCCACCTCAGAAGGTTTCCACAAGAACACACGAGGCGGCGGGAGAGCATGTCTCCTCCTCATTCCAACATTTTCCAGTAATTATCAATTACCAGTCAACATGAGGAAGGAAAATTGAGGCGAAGAAGAGAATCAGAATTAAGATGGGAAGGACAGTGAGCTCGTTATAGTCTGAGTTACCATGAAAGCCTTGGAATCTCCAGCAGGGGGCAGTAAGCACTTGGAGTGCAGCAGGTGCCCTGAAAAGCTGGGCTCTGAAATCTCTGTGGTTCTGTTGTGGTAATCTGCACATGGATGGGTTCCTAAGAAACCTGGGACTCTGGCGCAAACGAACTTCCTTGGAGCCCTCTGCAGAACTGGAGGCCCTTTGCTTACTGCAGGGGATGTGGTGTATAAAACAGTTCTCAGGGAAGGACTCCTAGGTGCACACGTTAGAGTCTCCTCCCTAAAGAGTGGGTTAGGAGAACCTTCAGTGGAGGTAGTTAATGACTTCTCATGGCCATTGCCTTCTCATGTCCTTCCTGGGGCCTCCGTATCAGCAACGCAGGTTGTCCTGAACATATTCCGCCCATTCTCCCCTCACCCCTATGTCCTAGCTGAACTCAGATCTATTAGCCAAGCTGTAAACCTCTCATTTAGTCCTCGGTAGGATTTGCCATCGGTGTATCTAAGTAGCCAAAGGCTAATGGTGAGCATCATTACAGACCTCATCCGTGAGTAAATAAATGCTCTCATGGATCTTTCATCAGGAAAAGCCATCTTTCATAACAAAGCAATACTGCAGAGACGAGGCAATGTCTGCTGGGGTTATGAATATGCAAAGCTCTGACTGTTGAACTCCTTTTGTTGATGTGTCTCTTCCCAGTAGCCTTTTCACAGAGTCCTCTGAGTACCCCGCATCATGGTGCTAACAGACTAGTCTCTGTGGATCTTGGGTTTTTATTCCAGGGCTGCATGTGGACTGGAGGGTGTATGGTGGCTCATCCTTTGCAGGTGTTAGCAGTTTCATTTTTGGGGGTTACAAAAGTTCACAATAATTAGGAAGCGGGAGAAACCCAAATATCATCGTTCCGGTCTATGGACTCTGTCAAAAGCTTCCTCAGAGCCATCACAACTCTTGAAATGAAACTTTACCAAATATTTAGAGATGATAGCACATTATTTACCTTTAAAATACAACTGTCCCTCAGCCTAGGTGTCCAAAAACAGAGGAATGGATAAAGAAAATGTGTTACACATGCACGATGGAATTTTTCAGATATAAAGAAAAAATGAAACTGTGTCATTTGCAGACAAATGGATGTAACTAGAGTTAATCATATTAAGTGAATTAAGTTAATCTCAGAAACACAAAGGTAATCGTTTCTCTCATCCGTGGTTCCTAGATGTTATATAGATACATAAAATCAAGTATATGATACGACATGAACATAGAAGCCAAACTTCATAGTGGAACAAAGAGGACTCAGGAGATGGAAGAAAGGACATAGTAAGGAGGTACGGGGGGAGGGATATGCTCAACACCCAAGTATTTGCATGGAGCATCCTACGCAACACAGTAGTGTATACAATGTGTACAATGAAATGTTAATCTTATGTGTGTATGTACATACATGTGTGTGTATGTGCATACACATCAACTGTTCCCGTCAGTGTTCCTGAGGCTGACATTTCTGATTGGAGTCATGAACATATTTATGAAAAGAGATCCATGTGTTTCTTTACCTGGATTTCTCTTTGAGATTTCCAGAGTAGGATTTGAAGTAACAGGGCAGAGGACATATCCACATCAAGAACTCTTCTCACTCATTCCCCTGTCCAGAAGTTCAAGTTTGCTCCCACCTACCCGTCAAATTGTCTGTGCTGACACAAAACGCTTTTGTGCCCTGAACAATGGTATTAAGCTATGAGGTTGTTCTGGGCAACTTCCCTTTCTCTCTCTGTCACATATCACAGGTGCCTCTCTGGCTCACAATAGCATAATCTATCTCATTTTTTTTTAAAGAGCTGCAGAACATTACATGGTGTGCTTTAACTTTGATTTGTGACGCTGTTCCCTTGTTAGCTTGCTGTAGATGGATCCCTGAGCCTTGCCACTCCCAGAAGCACGGCCACAGACAACAGTGTGATTGTGTGCCTGGACACCTGCCCTTCATTTCTGTAGACGAGACTGTAAGATACGAAGTTATGGGACAGGGAGTGCCGCTCAGAACTGTAATCAGTGACGTCAGGCATCGCTGACCAGTATCCTGCCAGCCCAATGCTTAGCGGTTGTGACTGTTTACAACCTTCTGAGTTCTTGCCAGTCGTGTGGGTGAAATCGTCAGATTGCCTTAATGTGCCACCTGGCTGCTGATAAGCTTGCGCATCCCTTTTGAGATTCTTCTGTTTTGTTTCCACTTCTGTGACCTTTTCTTGACCCTTGATCTACCCGACGATGTTTTTGTTGTCAAATTTCAGGCTTTCTATGCTGGGGACAGCAATAGTTTTCACATTGCGAGCACTTCTCTCCGTCTGTCCGTCCGTCCGTCTGTCTGCCTGCTCTGCTTCCAAAGCGTCTGAGCATCTGGGGCCTTTTCTCACAAGCGATGCTTACTTTTTTATATAGCCAAATCTATCCATTCTGTGACTCGTTTCTTTCTTAAGACCTCTGAGGAATTCTTCCTCATCCTTCATAATAATCACACCTACAGCTTCCCTAATGCACTTACAGCTCCTTAAAACTTTGACTTTTTACTAGATATGAAGCGTATGTCTGTATATGTCATTCCAAGTTGGTCTGATGTTATTTTCTCCTCTATAGATCCTCACATGAGAGGCTTCCTTGAGAAAAGCCACCTCTGTGCACACAATGTAGTGCACCTACATCAGATGGTATTTCCCATACAGAATTGGCTACTTCTAAGTATTCATCTTCCCAAATGATCTTTCCCCGTTAGCTTCTGTCAATCCCATACTGATTTGGTAAAATTGGCTTTATACTAGGTCTTCTTAGTTATGCCCTAATATCAGTAAGGGCATGGCCTCTGTCTAACAACAAATGCCAGCTTATTTGCTGTGAACTTTAAGTTGTACTATCAAATACTCATCTCCCCAGTTAAACTATTTAGAGACAGACTATAGACAAGTAACCTTGTACTTGAAGCTTGAACATCTTCAGTCACCTCACGCTTCTCCCCCCATGAATCCTGTCTCTACTTTTACAGAGTCTCAGTCTCACTCCCTGTCTGTGGTGTCCTGTCTGTCTTCATAGTGAAGCAGGGTTTTTGGTGCCATTTCCATATCAGTGTGGCGAAGACAAAAACAACAAGTAACGAGTAATCCTTTTGTATTTCTTAGTCTGGCCACCTTGTGGAGTTCCTTACCCCTTTTAATATTCTTTGGAAGAGTTCCTTCTGTTTTCCTGGTATGAGATAATTTCATATGCAAACAAAGCATATTCTCTTTCAATATTCATGTGAATATGTTGGGTGATTAACTCCCAGTGTTAACTGGAGCCCCATGAATAAGAGTGAGATAAGGACATCTCTCTTCCTCCTCTTGCTACAGAGTCCGTTAATATTTCACATTCAACACAGCCCGTGCTACTGAATGAGGTAGATATTTGT
Source organism: Peromyscus leucopus (assembly GCF_004664715.2). Lineage (NCBI taxonomy): Eukaryota > Metazoa > Chordata > Mammalia > Rodentia > Cricetidae > Peromyscus > Peromyscus leucopus. The sequence continues at coordinate 51,703,507 of NC_051081.1, read as the reverse complement.
GTCTCTCTTTGTTTAAAGCTGCTGTAGAATTGTCTGCTGCTTTTCTATCACCTACACATATTTTTCTTTAGTTTCTTGGTATAATAACTAATGTGATGGAATTTATTTACATCAGCAGTAAACAAATGGACATAGTTGGGCTATATTAGATCACACTATTGTACCACTCAACATGTTAGGCACCATGAATGCCATAGTTCCCATTGTGGAGCTAAGGGTTTAAAATCGAAAGCTTTTGTTGGTGTGTCATAGTGAGTGGCATGGAACCAACTGGGATCTAGGATTCCTGTGGTTCTCTTCACCCTTTTCTTCGGGAAAGGATGGGATTTTTTTTTTTTTTTTGGAATGTTCCAATTGTTCCAATTAAAAATAATCTCACATGGTCTACTTCACTGAATCATCACAACAAATGTGTGAGGCACTATTGTTAATACAATCATTTTTGAGAGACTTGGACGTAATTAGTGATCTGCTTAATTGCATGAGATCATTGACTCTGTTGTCTCAAGCGTCTGCATACAACATTGAACAAGTGTGAGTTTGCCCTGTGCATGAGGAAGTGCACCTATGGGATGGACCTTCTAGTCAGAGACATGAGGAAAAGGAGGTCTCTGAATTTGACTTCGCCTTGCACATTGCTCAGGGGTCTAGTGGTTCATTAGAATCCACTTGGGAAATAGCACGACTCAGACTCATAAAAGTTGTATGGGCAGAAAGAATCCAGGCACAACCAGGTGTGTGACACACACTTGTGATGTAATATTTGGAAGTAGAAGCAAGATTTGGAAGTCAAGGACAGCTTAGCTACAGAGAAAGTTCAAGACTAGCCTGGGCCACATGAGAGCCTGTATGAAAAATAAAAAATATGCCACAGGATTCTAGATCACATGAAGTTCAAGGAAAAGACCTAACTGATGGTGATGGCAGTCTGAAAAGTGACTCCTACCAGCTATTATAAGGGCCATCTTGAGCTTGGAGAATGTTCCATTTGGTGGATTTTCCTAGATTGGGCTGAAGACAGTGCATATAACTACACAGAACTCTAGAATATGTGTTAGGCTACCTTATGGTCTTTATTACATGGATATTACATCAAGGCAGACTATTTGTAGATATTACTTCCCTTGCATTTAAATGGAGAGCACTGTCATCAGTAAGAAAGTGTTCTGTCCAAGAGAGAGGGGGGAAAGTGTGAGTACTGTGGTATTAGGGACTGAACCTGATGGGCTAGCATTTTACAACTGAGCTTTATCACCAACTCCTTTATTATTATAGTTTGCTTTGAGACAGGGCCTTGCTCAATTTCCAAGACTGGTTGTGAACTCACTCTTTGAGACTAGACTGGCTTTGACCAGGTACTCCATTTGTCTTGGGCTCCTAAATGGTTGAGTGAATAGCACTACACCAATCGGCTCAGAAAAACAGATTTCTATGTGGTATGTCTGTTCAAGTGCTCACATGTACAGGTAGCAATTCCAGTCTTACACAGAGAATTTGAAGGTGAATTTATGGGTTTGGGTTCCTGACACATGGCAATTCATTCCTTTAGAAATATATAAGCCCAGAAAATGTGACAGATAGAGTAATCCTGGAGATTCTCACTATGAAAAAGTATTACTGTTCTAAAATATGCAGAAACATCTTTGATTATACAAAGACAGTGGTGTATGCTGGCTATAAATCTATGAATCTAAAGGGAATACAATTTCAGTAGTCAGTAAGAACTGCTTATCTAAATATTCCATATTTCAGGAGACCTCAGCACACAAGCACTGTTGTGGGCCCAATGTATACCAGGCTTTTTGGGGGGCCACCAACCAGCTCCCAAATCACGACACAGAGACTTCTTATTAGTGAAGTCTTAGACTTCCAATTAGTCTTCTAATTAGGCTAATTAGACTCCTTATTATGAATGCTCAGCCTTATCTTGTGCTTGTCCCACAGGCTCTTGTAACTTAACCTGTTTCTCTTCACTCATGTTTTGCCTCAGGGCTTTTTAACCTTTCTTTCTATATGTCTTATGCTGTGTCTGCTGGCTGGTAGCTGCCTGGCTGGCCCCTGGCATCTCCCTCTCTTTCTCCATCATTCTCTCTTCTCTTCTTTCTTCTTGTTCCTCCTTCTCTCTGGAGCCTAGATTTCTCCTCATACTTGTTTTCTCTGCCTGCTAGCCCCACCTATCCCTCTCCTGCCTAGATATTGGCTGGTCAGCTTTTTATTGGGCCAATCAGGTACCTTAGGAAGGCAAAGTGAAACAAATGAAACATATCTTTACATAATTAAACAAATATAGCATAAACAAATGTAACACATATTTACATCATTAACAAAGGCAGCAGAAACAAATGTAACACAGTTAAAGCAATATTCCACAGCATAAACAAATGTAACACATCTTTGCCTAGTTAAAGTAATAGTCCACAATACCAATACATCATAAAGGCTTATGCCCAGGATGCTTTTCTAGTAGCAGGCACAGGGCATGCCTTGCAGGTGGAGCCATCCAGAAGAAGAAAAGCCCAGCAGAACTACAACACCCAAGCACACTCCCCTGGTCTCAGATGAGGCTGGGAGCCTATTCCTTACTCAGTCTTTCTTATCTAACACTATCTCTGTGCTGCCTACTGAGACTCACCCATCTCTGGCCAATCCTATGGCGCCAAGAGTAGGGAAGGGTTGTCTTGATATGTGCAATCTGATCATGGGCCACACCCTTCCTCAGGGCCACCAGGACCTCATAGCTGCTGGACAACGGGGAAGAAGTCAACAATTGCAGTGAGGACCCAGAGAAACTTTAGTGACAGTCATAGTCTTTCCAGGTGGACCTATAGGAAGGCATCAATTCACAACAAACCTAAAGCAACCATTAAATGTGTTTTGTGGGAGTTGGGAAGATGATGTCTTAGTTGGTAAAATGCTTGGTTTTTAGATTGAGCTAGGTTTTTATGTGTTATAAATCCCATGGGTTTACAATTTCAACTTGTGAAGATGAGGTAATCAGGTCTCTATAGTTCACTGACCAGCCTGGACTACCTGGATTTCCCTGTTTTAAAAAGAACAAAGAGGACAATGACTGAGGTGGTCATCTGTGTTGTGTGTGTGTGTACACATACATGTATATACACACACATGTGCATACACACACACATATATACACACACATGTGCACATATGAACCTTTGCATAGATACACACACCAGAGCGTTATGGATAAAGCGAACCTCATTCATCAAGCTGTCTATAAATCTCAAAATAATCTTATATCATGAGTGTTATGGACTTAGGGCAACTTAAATAAGTCTAGCAGGTGATTTTCTTCTCTGATGAACAGGAATGTATGCATCAGGGCTACATATCAGGTGAGAACCTGAGCACAGGAACAGCCTACTCACCCCCAGGCCCTTATTCTTTACTCAGTACATGAGAACCCTCCAAGCCTGGCTTAGCCATTGTGACAGGGGAAATATATAGCATTAGACTTGGAATGAATACATTTTGCTGATGCATGTAAACCAGTGTGGTAGTTTGAATGAAAATAGTCCCATAGGATCATAGGGACCAGCACTATTGGGAGGTTTGGCCTTATTGGAGTAGGTGTGATGTTGTTGGATGAATTGTGTCACTGAGGGCAGGTTTTGAAGTATCAAAAGCTCAAACCAGGCCTAGTGTGTCTCAGTCTCTTCTTGCTGCCTGTGGACGCATGTGTAGAACTCTCTGCTCTTTCTCCAGCACCCTCTCTGCCTGCATACCACCATGCTTTCCACTTTTACAATGGACTAAACCATTGACCTGCAAGCCAGCCCCGGTTGCAGTGGTCATGGTGTCTCTTCATAGCAATAGAAACCCTAAGACAGGCAGTTACTCCTACAGTTGACTCTAGATTTGCAACACTGAGACTAGAATGCCCACATCTCTTGCTACTCTTTGAAAAACCAAAGGAAATGCAACTGTACTCCTCTCTATGCTTTGCACTGTCTGCATTGTTCAAGTTGTTTTATGCCATTACCCAGCCATGTCATCTGTTCTCCTTACTTTCTTTCCCATTTTTGTCCCTTCATTATTTGCAACTCAAAAAAATGTGCTAAAAAGACTATTTACAATATTCTTGATGACTTATTTCAAAGCCTGAACTATTTTACATTTCTAATTATTTCCCACCCCATCTTTTTTTGTTAAGCTTGGATGCTCACATAAAGTGGCTTCCTACTTCAGTGTTCAGACATTCAACCAATACTGGTCGACATCTTCCAGGTCCTTGGGCTCAGCTCCTTGCACCAGGGCACACAGGGAGCAAAATGATCACGTTTCCTGCTCCATGGAGCTCCACATTCAGTGAAAGATATGAACAGACATATTTTTAGAAAGTAGCACAAGAATAATCATTAAAAGTGTAAAGTGGTATAGAAGAAATTTCAGAGAGCTATCCTTTGTGGTGGGTGGTATTGGTTGCACGGGAATGGGGGAAATATCAGCTCTGGCATAAACCAAGTGAGCACTCACAGTGGCTGTGTGGAGGGGTTCCAGCAGGTTTTGTCACTGGCAGGAAAGCGGACTGTGAAGCGATAAGAATGAAAACTCAAGACAGTGCCATCTTTGCAACACCGGGTCAAGACCTCCAGGTTCTGACCCTGTCCTGTCTCTCCTTTACACATTTAAACATCGTAGAACTCATGACCTGTGACCTTTACAAGAAAAATTGATTCTACTAGCTGGTAAACAGAGCTCAGGGCCAGGGCCCAGAGAAGCATCTGTGATAAGCATAAGGACATGCTATTGGCGGAGGATGCAAAGTACATGGGGTCTCTTCCATAGGGATGTGTTCTATTCACTGGAGAAGCAAAGCTCAGAATATTGGTGGATTCAGGAAGTCTGGCTCATAGAATAGGATCACCAGGTTGATTGACTACTTTTTACCCAAGCATTCCAGGTGACTAGATGCCATTCATGTTCTTCCATTGAAGAAAATAGGCCCATGTAATTGACAATCCTGGTTTCTCCAATGCTTATTCTAAGCTGTGCTTCCTACATGGTGGGAATTAGGGCAAAAGAGAGGGATGGGAATGGTAAAGTCACAGGCCTTCCCTGCCCTGGCTAGTGTGAAGACCATTAGGCGGGAGGATGAGGATAGACTTTTTCTGTGTGGTTCTGCTGATTTCAACTTGGTGGCCCAGTTAAGAAAGCCTCAACTGATGTCAGCAGTCTGCCTCTTCAGTGTTTCCTCCTGTGGAAACCCAGGTGAGAGGAGAGTGAAAAGATGCTTCCTGTGTCTGTTCAACCAGACGGCGGAAGCTGTAAGGAGCAAAGTGGCTGGGGGCATCTGACTAAGACAGAGCCTTCAGGTGATGGAGAAGCACTATGTAGTGTAGTGAGTCCAGAACCTCTTCAAGAGCAGAGAGGAGGAACAAGTGTGTCAAGACTCACACACAGGCAAAAGCTTCTTGTGTCTTAAAAGTCGCTGTCAGCAGTCAGTCAGGCTTCCCACCATTCTTCTATCTCATCATCTAAAGGATCGGAATAGTTTACGAGTGTGAGACCTTATGAATGAGTTACTCTGTAAAGCGTAATGTGTCACATGAATAGTATGTGTGTACTCCAGCCATTCAGAGGGAAATGGGTTCATTTCCTCCGCCCTTAGCAAGCTATCAGAGTATATTGGCATGCTGGGGTGACAACAACCTCCCTGCTCAGGGCCTGTGTGGGGCCCTGGCCCTGTGCTGGACTTCCTGTCAGTTCATGCTGGACTTCCTGTCAGTTCATGCTGGACTTCTTGTCAGTTGATGCTAGACTTCCTGTTAGTTCATTCTGGGCTTCCTGTTAGTTCATTCTGGACTTCCTATTAGTAAAGCCCCATGAACCATGAGTATGCTAACATTGCAGATGAGTAAAATGAGGCAGAAAAAGGCCTAGATAGCACCTATAGGAGGAAGCAGTGTGGGGCTACAGGAGTGAAGGACACCCACTTCCAGGACGGGGGACATGGAGAAAGCCCCAGAGTCAGCCACATTCCTCATCAAAAGATTATTTACCCATCTGATTATTGAGAAACAGGATGTGTTGGTTACTTTTCTCACTGCTATGATAAAATATATGGGAAAAAACAACTCAAGAACAGAAGGGTGTTTGGGCTTACAGTTTGCGGGGAAGCCTATCATGATGGGGGAGGTGATGGCCGGAGCATGAGGCAAATGGTGGTACTGCATCTGCAGGAAGGAAGCAGAGAGATGAATGGGATTAACCAGCTCATTTCTCCTTTTTATTCAGCTCAGCATCCCTGTTTAGGGATTGGTGTTGCCCACATTTAGGGCGGGTCTTCCCACCTCTCTTCACCTATTTTAGAAATGTCCCCCATACCCACACCTAGAAATTTGTCCTTCCAATGATTCTAGATCCTGACAAGTTGACAATCAATTAATACAAACCATACTTCCCTGGGATTGAAAGCAAATATCACATTTGTACGTTGCAGTCAGTATGTGTAAACAGGAGTGTGTTTTAATCCAGACACTTGAAGCAGTGATTTAGCATTGGATCAAGGTGTATGTATGCGAGAATATGAACACACCCATATTGCTCTAAGGCCATGAAAGTGGAATCAGTGTTGCTGTGCCTTGTGTCAATGCTAACTGGGATGCTGACTCTTGTCACTAGCAAAGGGCAAGTAAGTGATAAGCAGAGATGGTACCCAAGCTGCCCTTGAGCCAAGGATATGACCTAGAGGTAGAACAGACCATTCCATTCCCATTGCAGTATGGAGAAATGACAATCTAATCTTTGAAACACGTTTTGGAATTCAAAGACTTAATCCAGTGCTCCAAGTTGAGATAAATTTTTAATACATTCATTACACAAAACCTGAATTTTTAGTTTCCCTTAATTGCTCAGTGGTAATGACTCCCAAATATGATGAGATATTTATGAGTTGCCACCCCACACCATGTTTTCATGGAGAGCTACTTACAAATGGCAAACACAGGTTTCTAAGTGCCTCTTTATGTAGATCAAAAGCACCATGTAATTTTTTAAAGCAATATATCGTTACAATTAGTATTTGCTACTAATGGTGTTGTCCCCACACCCTTTGTATATGACCATGCTAAAATCTGTTTCATACCATTGAAGAAACATGTGTGGAATGTCTCCTCTTGGTTTTGAATTCTAACTCAGCATCTATCTCAACCGATTGCATTTTCAACTGGTAGGTCCGTAGCTCAGACTGACCTCAGCAGTCTCCCTGCAGCCCATGACAGAGATGATGGCTGTAGCAAGGAGACAAGTGGGTATCCTGGCGGAGACTTTTGCCTGCCATAAATGCCTTGCTCGGCTTCAGTCCTCCTGACAGGGCTCACTCTATTCCCATTTGTCACAGGTGTTCAGTGCTACAGACTCGGGCAAGCTGTTATAGAGGAAGCTGGAGAGAAAGGAGAGATACACACAGAGAGAGCTGACAGTAATTGTTATGTTTAATTTTTAACCCTTTGTCAGAGAAATTACTATTTCATTGGAAAAAGAAACTGAGCAAATAGCTGGAATGATTTAATATTGCCTGGTGGTCAGTACCAAGGAGGCTAAGGCTGTCTATAATTAACAGTTTCAAACTTTGATCAGCTTCCAAGCTTTATTGAATGGCAGCCCCCAGTAAGTACCTCCACAGCCCCCACCCCTTTTATTTGTAATGGGCATCACATTATGATTAACTTTGCAGCTCCCAGATAGCTGAGCAGTTTCTTCAGAAGTTTCTGGGACTGGTGATTTTGATGTCTTTCCCGATGCTGTCTGTATCCTCATGATTGTGTTGAAGCAATCATTCATCTCAGTATTTACACACCTGTTATTTTGCACATCTCCAGCTAAGATTTCATTATCATATGTTTATCATATATTTCCTGGTTAATATATATCAATATGTGTTTGAATTTCAAAAAATTTTTTTTCATGTTAATACCTTGAGGTGGTTTGAAGTATACTGCTCACAGGATCCTGCCTGAGTTTCTCATTTTCTTTGTTTTTGTTTTATTTTTGTTGAAACAAGGTTTCACTATGTATCTCTGGCTGTCCTGGAGCTCACTATGTAGACCAGGTTTGTCTCAAACTCAGAGATCTACCTACCTTTGCCTCCCCAGCACTGGGATTAAAGGCATGTGCTGCTATTTCTCACCTTCATGTAGGCTCACACTATTGTAAGGGAATGATTGTTCCCTGTGGTGAAATCATTAACATGATTTATTTAGTTAAACACAAACAGGAAAACCTGACAACAAGCAGCTACTTAGCCCTACCATATACATGAGACTATGTGTGTGTGTACATCCCTGTATTTTAACAGTCAAGTGCATATTCCAAACACAAGCAAAAGAACTACAGGATGCATAAAACATGGGAAGCACGTGTTCATTACACATTTATTTATTCAGTGTGTGTGCACATGTATCCCACAGTGCACTTGCAGGAGTCATTTCTTTCCTCCTACCATGCAGGTCCTGGGAATTAAACTCTGGTCATCAAGCTTGGCAGCAAGTGCTGAACCATTTTGCTGACCTTCATTTCAAACTCCCCAGGTCCTGCCTGTAGTTGACATGAATTCTTTAACAATTTTGAGAATTGTCACAATTTCCCTCATATAATCGGCTTCCTTGTAATCTCATACCTTATCTTATATTCCTCATTACCTCAGTTTATCCTGATGTTCTGCCTCTGGCCATAGTTTCCTTGTTCGGTTCAGTCATTGTAATCAGGTAGGAATACAGTATTAAGGAGATGGTGCAAACAGCAATGTATAACACCCAGAAGTAATGTCACTCTGTTTCGAACTGGGGGCAGAGTTTGGACTCAGCCTGGCATCCTCTGAATATTGATCTGACTCCCAACCATACTTTATTCTGCAGTCCACCTGCCCATTTGAGCCAAGGGCAAGGGTAAGGGTACAGAGCTCTCATGGTCACAAGACCCACATTCATTCACTCCACAGTCTAATCTGTCTCTAATACAACCAATTTCACCTGCTTTATTTTTTGCTTGATCCTTTACCACTGGATTTTATTTTATTTTACTTTATTTTTTTCCAGAGCTGAGGACTGAACCTGGGGCCTTGTGCTTGCTAGGCAAGCACTCTACCACTGAGCTAAATCCCCAGCCCCACCACTGGATTTTATTAAAATCTATCTAATGTAGTATGGTGATCTTATCTGCATTTGTGGAGGATACTTGCTGAATCTCTTTTGGAGTCATAGTAGAAGATGTTAGGGAAGGGAGAGAAGTCAGGTCATCATTGTCTGGGTTCAGGGGAGACCCTAGGGTTTACCTGCAGGTCTGTGCAAGAATGTGACAAGGAGCTTACACACACGAGAGAGATTTTGTCTTTATTACAGAAGCCAAATTTCTCTATTGAAAGCAAACACCACATTTGCCCTTTGCAGTCATAGACCATGGCAAGCATTTGACTCTCTGTGATCTCAAGGATGATAAGCCTGAGAATTCAAGCCTACTGTGGCTGAGTTCCCCAAGAAGTCAAGAGCAGAGGATGCAGGGAAGACAGACAAGGATTTTGGCTTCAAGTGAGTGTGAGGAGTCAGTGTGCTGCAAAAGTCCTTACACAGTCTGTCCTTCCAGTGGCTTCAGTCACAGCCTTACAAAGTTTGGGAGACCAGGAGGCCTCGATCATTGCTCAGTCCAACAGTTTCCACACAGCATTTAGAGACCTAAGCTCTCCTCCTGATTGATCTACTGGACCTCCAACCCACCTCTCAAAGCCTCAGTGTTGTCATTGGCAAGTGATCACTCTCATGGTAGCCTACATGTGTGGCACATTGCTACAGGGTTTCTTCCTGTCCACTCAAGTGGACAGGTGGACTGTGGACTTCAGCCAGAAAATGGTAGCAGGCCTGTCCCACCCCTCACCCAATGCAGCCCTTCACCTCAGCCTGACCCTTCATAGATACATGGTATGCATTCTGCAGATTAATGCCAAACAAACATTCACAGCATTCGAATGTTTGACAAACTTGTGTTCTCTATACTGCCTGCTTGCTCGCTGCAACCTGTAGATGGAGATGTGAACATGTCTCCACATTCCTGCCATAGGGATTTATCAACACACTGGAGGATCTTCATCCTTTGGGGAAGTGTAGCCATGGAGAGCCCTCGAATTCACTTATTAAAAACAAACACCTTAACTTCTACAATGTGTTGTGTCTTAGGCACTGATAATTCAACAAGAGATAGTTGACAAATATCTTCCCTTGGGGATTCACATCTGGTGGGTCACTTGGTCCCAGAATTCTGCTTGGCTATGGTTTGTTGTCTTCTGGAGGGGTTTCATGGTCCCTAGAAAGACAAAGCAGATGATGAGGGACAAGATGAGTTGATAGAGGCACAGACACGACCTTCAAGAGGAAGAGGTGTGTAGAGTTCCCTCTAGTTCTGCTTTATCAGCATGACACCATGGTGGGTCTCCATCAGTCTGATCTGCTCTTGTTTTTCATGTGGTTCCAACCTTAGGAGGTGAGAGGTGATGCTGTTTCCACAACAAGGGCCATGACAGCAGGCACCGTCCCCAGAGAATCAGTCTCCCAGGCTGTGACCATAGTCACCACAGAATCAGCAGCAAGGTCAAGATTCCCTGAAGACGTAGTCTGTCACATGCTGGAGTCAGATGCTGTGTTTTGCTCTCATCATTCACCCTTTCCTAGTCATTACCCCCCTTCCTTATCATGCTGATTGTCACTGTGCATGCTTTGTAGAAGGTGAAGCTTCGCCTAAGCCAGGTTCAGGGACTTGCTGCAGGGCATGTAGTTCAGGGCTGTTGTTTGAACCCACAGTCTCTAATCTTTATGATGAAATCACTTGTCACAACCAAAGTCATGTGATGTATAAAGAAGCCCCTTTGTGAGTCGATAGGGGTCAACAGCATGGAGATGCTTCTGAGAGAGTGGCTCCTGCCAGAAGATGCTCCTCTCACCAGGAGCACCTCAGTGTGGTCCAGGGATTCTGGTTGGCAGTGTGACCTAAAACTTATGGACATAAAACTCAGAACTCATCAGGAATCTGCATTTTATCAGAGCTGTGATGCCTTCAGCCATTGAAAGGGCCCCTGCTTGCTCTAACTGCTTATGATGTGCTCAGCAGAGTGAGCTATTTGCATAAGGGACTCTAGAGCCATTCAGATTCTGTTTCTGTTAGTATTGTCAGTTTGGGGCAAATGGCTGGGGAAGGTTTGAAAATGAGTTAAACGTGCAATATTTTCCTTTGACTGGCAAGCTGTGGGAAGCAAATTTAAGCACTGTTTGTTTTCTAAGCCCTCTGAGATGTTACTTATACATAAAGCAATGGCCACTTTTGCTTCATTTAGAGCAGTGGCCCTGGGTGCTTGCTCCAGACTTCGGCAGGGTGGTCCAGTGTCTTAGGATGGGACGGTTTTGGCTTTGGGAAGGAGTCCCTCAGTACTAAGTTCTGAAGACAAGCTGACTTTTGCTCCTGCCACTCAGAGCATTGGTTCATTTTCAGTCCCTGACTTGGGGATGCACTGGAGGAGGGGACCCCTGCTGGCTGCTGTTTGTTTTCTTATGTGCTACCTTGAGATGGTTCCACACTTCAGCACCAATCGGGCACTACTGCTTGGAGGCCAGGAAGAATCTGATTAGGCCTCCAGTCCTTGACGTCCCTCCTGATGATCTGTCCCCATGCCAGCCCAATGTCCACTTTTGCTGTAGACCTCCATCACGTACTTCTCTGGCTTGATCACCAGATGTGCTTTGACAAGGACAGGTTTCCTTTTGAGAGAGCCAAGAAACAAGCTCTGGTCAACGTTCACACACATGAAGGAAAAACTCAGAGCACACTTGTATGTGGGTATGCAGAACCCCTCTATCCTGGTGGCCCATAAGTGCCATGGCAACAGTGGATAAATGACATGCTCCCAAAGGGTCACCTCCACCCCAGCAGCAGCACCCAATGTGTGTGCATGCATGCGCACAAACAGCAGAGTTGAGAACGTACAGCATCAAAGGTAGACTACCACAGGACCTTCTATTCTGAACACTTTCAAATAAATTTTACATAAATGGCTGATGAGGAGACAATAGCCACAGGCAAGCCAATTTCTCTTATGGGTTCTTGGTGACAAAATGTTAACAGTCATTTTCTGCACAGTGGCAGATACCACGTATTCCCCCATTTCTTAGCCATCAGAAAGATGAGCTGCCCATGCTCATAGATGAGACACTCCTGAAGAACAGTCCATGGCTAAGAGAAATGCCACCCTTGAGGTACAGCCTTTCCAGGATAACTGACAGCTGTTATCTGGGTGTGTTCAGTGGTTAGGGGCATCCTTACATCATCGAAGGGAAGTTTTGCGTGTCTGTGCCTGCCCCAAAGACTAGACACTGCTAGTTCCCATCCTAATAGGAGAGCTACCAATAATACAGGGGTGTCTTCCATGCTCCCGGACCCAGCTCATTTGCAGGGTACTCAGCATAGCAGTAAGAACCTTGGAAGACCCAGGACATGCAACATAAACAGGAAGAGGGGCCTGGGAAGAGGGTGGAAACTGACTAGACAGGAAAAAGGAGAAGAGGAAACAGATATAGGAAAGAGGGAGGCTGTGCCAGGACAGAGAGGATGAGAAAGGAACAGCGAGTGGCCACTGGGCTTTGGAAACATGGGGGTCCTTGGTAACTCTGGTAAAGTCAACTTTAATGAACTGATTAAAACACCCAAACAAAAACAGATGCTGAAATGGCTTGCAAGGCAATCATGAGGCAAACCATAGGACTTATTTTTAAGGGCAGAGAAACCGCTAAGAGCAAACGATGAGGTCAAAGAAAGATGTCTTTGTGTGTATTGGTGGTGTTTCCACAGTAAAAATCGGAAAGCATATTTGCACGCCCTTGGGACAAGACATGAAAATCTGCATCTCCCCTGGCCAGTAGTTTCTATTGCCTGGAAACCTGGCAGTGCAGGGTCCTGGTTGCCTGGTGCCAGAGAACAGACCTCCTGTTGGTTTGGATTGCTGGTCTAGGCACCATCAGGGACGTGTACGTGCAAATGACACCTATTGGTGTACCTCCATGGCTAGAGCACTGTGAAGAATTGATGTAGAATCTGTTAGCTGTGAGTTTATTCTGAAAGTTGTGGTGTGTGTGTGTGTGTGTGTGTGTGTGTGTGTGTGTGTGTGTTATTTGTGCCTGAAATTATATTTCTACACACAACTGATTTTGTATTTCTGTGAATGAGATAAAGAGAGGCAGACCAAAATTTAAAAATAATTCTTCATTTACATAGACATCATCTAATAAATTACTACTTTTAAAAAAACTAATGAAATCCAGATACCTGTTGTAGATGGTACCTATAAGTTTTTGGGGCCTCCATCCCCTTAGAACAACTCAAGTTCTGGGATTGGCACTTGACTTCTAAGTGCTTCCTATTTTTTGTTCACTAGTGTTTGTTTTGTTTCTCAGAAAATATTAAAGAGAGGGTATACTCCATAGTCTGTTCATTTTGCCCTTTGATGCTCAAAGTCTCCTTTGGCCAGCTTGAGCTGTGATACTTTATACGTCATTAGCTTATCTCAGCCTCAAATCTGTCTTGGGCCCTCACCATCCCAGCTTGTCTGCCACTGGGGATCTTACTGGTTTCCTGAGTTGTTGGGGGCTGCAGCAGGGGAGAGGGATGGGCCAGCCGTCTCAGGACAGGAATTCCAGAACGTTTGGAGAGACCTTACACACACACACATCCCCCGGCAGGGATGCTGTGAGGGTGGAGGCAGCCGGGCTCATCCCTCATCCCTCCCTCGCACTCTAGGCGGCTCAAGTGTCACCACTGCGACACTGGAGTTGCTTTCCCATGCAATTCCAGGTGAGCGTATAAATCACCCAGCCGCAGTTTGCACAGCCGGATGGGGGAAATGCAGGCTGAGCACTGAGACCAGATTGTCCCCCTGGGCTCCTGTTCTTATCATGCCCCTGTGATGGCAAGAATGACAGGCTGCTGTCAGACCGAAAGCAAGAATGCTGTGTGCGGTGGATGGAAAAGGGACTGAAGTTCACAGTCACAACCCAGCTGCAGGAGCACGCCCTGTGTGGTGACTGCCATCATTGCCAGAACCTGAACCCAGCCTCAGATTTTGTAAGGGTGCTTATAGGTTGCTTGGTTTGTGGCCTGAGCTACAATGACAGACTCTGCTCTGGCTTTCCGTGAACATCTCTGGATATAAGGCAGTTCTTGCAACATCTGTGTGAGGTAGAATCCGTCTCTGCCCTATGGACAACATTCTTCAGGTTCTGGGTGATTCACCAACTTAAGGAAAGTCACCAAGGACCAAGACACACTGAAAATCATCCCTGTTCTGTCTACCCAGTGCCTCACTATTGTCTACTGCACTGAGCTGCCAGGGCAGACGGTATAGGATGGCCGTGGGTGTCACTAGTCACAGAACACAGGGGCAGACTTGGAGGCACAAAGCAAACCTAGCCTTGGGCATACTGAATTCAAAATGCCTCTGGCGTTGTCTTGTGCATCAAGTGCTTGTACTTTGGGGTTTGCTTTTCAAGAGACTGAGTGGGCTGCCTGATGTGTGGGTGGAGCTGTTTAAATCATGCCGTTATGGACACAGCAGGCTTCAGACTTGGAGATGAATTTGGTTGCAGTCAGAGCCCTATTTATAGAAGGCAGACTCAGCATATGGCCCAGTTTAAAGAGTACAGCCAGTGACAAGGAACATTCCTTGCACTTTCTCTAGAAGTTGAAAGGCATCCAAGACAGCAGGTACATATGCTGTCCCTGCTCTGGGCTCTTTTCATTGTTTCAGTGTGGAAACCCCCGTCTCCACGAACCAGGCCATGTGGCATACTTCCCTGGGAGGTTGGGTTCCTGTAAGCTGGTCAGGTCTGATATTCATCAGAATTGGCTCCTGGCTAGAAGATGTTTAACTTTGGTTTAGCCCAGAGTTGTTCCTCCTTATCATGCCTTTGACATACAGATGAATTGTGCGCTTCACCCTGATGTTGGCTGTATTGACACTACTGAAATTCATCCAACCCCTCCTCTCCTGTGTGAACCCCAGGGGTCACGCACACAAGTTCTATTTTTACACCATGCTACTTCAAGGGTCAACTTGTTGGGATGCTCAGAACTAGCAAGGGCCTCAGATTGTTCTCTTCCCTCAGCACATATTCATTTTGCCAATGTAAACAGGAACAAAAGAGACTCATAAGAAAGGCTTATAGTATGTCATGCCTTCTTAGTTAAATATCTCTGAAAACTCAAGAAAATCTTGTCTGTAGTTACTACCAACCCAGCCCACCCTTAGTCACATTTGTGTGTATGTGTGTTTAATTAGCATAATTTTGCCGTAAGGAAAAAATAAAACAAAATTTCAAACCTAAGACTATATTGAACCCCGAAAGGAAACAAATGCTAATATGTCATAGACAGAGGCAGAGAGGAAATAAAGCAGAATGCTAACAAAGTTTTATTTTCCCTAGGGTTGGTATAGGGAGGACCAGACATTGCCTGTTCAGGCATTTGCTTTTCCCTAAGGAAGCAGCAGCTGTACCCAGTGTAAAAGGAGAATGTTCTTTGGGACACTTTTGACCCTAGTCTACAGTCTTGAACAATGCATCTTGTGTGGTCACAGCTCACAGAGGTGCCAGCTTCCATGGCAGCCATAGATCTTTCCTGTTCCAGGTCAAAATACTTATTCACTTCAGATGGTACCACACAAGAGCTTTTTCAAAAACTACCCTGCTAAATTACATTTTCTGAAGATTGGACCATTCTTGTCTTAGGTATAAAATAAAATCATCAATAAATAAAAGTAGATGTCATTACAGAGTATGAGAAGATGAGAGCCTCATTTTCCAGTAATAAAAAGGGTTGCAGCTAAGATCCAATTTATTATCTTGGATAATAACGATAATGTCTCCCATTGAAGTGTTTATAATGGGCTGAGTGACCTGGGATCCTGCTCTGGGTGGGAAAATTTCTCCTTCAGGAGGATGACTGCTGTGGATTGGACAAAGAGTCTGTCTGTGGCAAAGGGCAGACCCAGCTGTAGACAGTCCCAGTGGCCTGTTGCCTCCTGTTACAGAGCACCGCCAGAGTCCACAGGGTCTGAGAGGGTGAGGCTGTGAGGAATGCCTCTTATGTTTAGAGTTTTTGTTGACATGCTGCATAGGAAAGTCCTACAAGCAAAGAATTAGCCATGCAGGCAGCCAGTGTAGTCTGCCCGCATAGTCAAGCCTCTTTGCCAGCCTTCATTTGATGGCCACTGTACCACAGGGTTCCCTAAGACATCTCATACCCCCCGACTACAGGACTCACCCTCAAGATCCAGACTTCATGTTTCTCCTTTTAGTTTTTGTTGTTGAAATCATTAATTCACTATCCTATAAGTTTTAACAAGGTGATTCCATCTTCAATATAATAGTTGAGTTTAGTGCCTTGGTAGTATTCAGAACAGAATCATTTCCAACTTCAAACTGAGACTCAATACCCATGGGAAATGCTTCAGTTTTATTTGTTTTCTAATTAGCACTGTTTACTTATTATTTCATGCATTCTGAGCATATCAATCATTTGTCCCAAATGCCAGGTAAGGATTGTGAGGATGTAAGATGTTCGTAATGTAACGTGGATAGCAGTGTTTGTCATATGATCAAGATTATTATACATTGTTAGTGACAATCACATTCTCTTAAAACAATTGTCACACGATATTCACTCACCGGATTCCAAGAATGGGCCAGGTGTAACCCTGATATCTGAGGTTTGGGATCTGCTCTTTGGAAGCCCAGAAGCACAGAGCTGTGGAGGAAGACTTCCCCATTCTTGTAGCTGTGCTTTCCTAACTGTAATGTGAGAGTATCCCTTAGGTGGCTCCATTTCCTCACCTGAATCCAAGATGATACCTTCCCATCAGAACTCACTTGAGCCTCTGCTTGTGTTCCCTTTAATCAAAGGAGCCTATTGGCCCTCTCAGGAGCCTCAGTGAAGATGTAAGGGCCACATGGCTATGAACCAGAGATGCAGGGCCCTCCACATAGTGCTGATATTGTTGGACAAATCTGAAGGACCCACTTGGAGCATGCACAAAAAACAATAGGTGCCTGTTTTAATGCTCCTTTCAGCCTAAGATGGTAGTCCTCAGTACATCAGATGACACCCTTGTCCTCTTGCTGACAATGACCACGTGATTGCTCAGGAGCCATCCCCTCTCTGTCCTTCAGCCATTTTGCCAATGCTGTTCCTGCATCTGGGCTAACTTCTGTATCTCTAAAGTGTGGGATGAGGAGGGATGGCACTCCTCTGATGTATACTGACAGGGCAGCCCTGTCACCCAGCTCTCAGACAAGCACTGGGTCCTAGCACACACAGCGGCCCTGGCAGAAGCAGAGATGACCTTGTTTTAAGTGACTAGGTGTGATTATTTTTTCAAATTTGGGTCCTTGGAAAGGCCATTGTGAATATATTTGTTTTGTTGCAGGCTTATTGCAGTGTTGGGTGATTTCTTTTCCACCCACATACAGAGATTTCTTTGAGAATTAAAGAGGAAGTAGGCAGGCTTTCTCTGGCACATGCAGACATGTGGAAGAATTTCTAAACCTCCTCTTGGGGATGGTGTCCATAGCAACCGAGACTGTTCTGCAGAGGAATTCTCAATTAGCACCAAACACAGGAGCACTGCTTGCCAGATTTCCCTGCCAGAGTGGTCACCATCACAGAGCACAAGGTGTGCCATGACATGGTGTGGTAGGAATGCATCGCCTTTAAACAGCTTGCATCTATGATGCATGGGACTTGCAGACTACCAGGCCATTTTCCACTGGAGACTGGCCATAGATATTGTAACTAGGTACCAGCTGTCATTCACCCTGGCGCTGAAGTGACCTTGCCAAAGTGACTTCCAATCCAGAGTCGGTGATTTAGGGGTTAAATTAATTAGATCTCTATGAAGTCATTATATACTATAGAGATCTAATTAACTCCATCTATGTATCCCTGGGATGCATTGGCAGATGAAAAGGACACACAGACTGCCTCTTACATGATAAAAAGGGGGCTCGGGTATCCTTTTGTTACATATTCACAAAGGCTCTAGAAGGATCTACAAAGAAACTAGCAATGTATACATATTTAGAATAACTGAGAATTAGGCAGATGAGCAATTAGCAAGGAAAAAGACTTTTCATAATAAATCCCAGTACACTATCTAATCCTAAACCACGCAGACATCTAATCAATAAAAATTTAACTTTCAAAGAAAATAAAACATGCATTTCCTCAGTGGCCTTCAAATGCATGAGTAAACTATAAGTCTTACTGTTCTAAGGTATCATTCAAGCATTTATTGGGCATGAGCTGCACCGATGGATCTTTGCCAAAAAATGTGTACGTTTCGTTTAAGGAGAGGCCTTTCTGCGGTGGCAGGCACAAAAACAAGGAAGTGCATTTGCATAGCAGTGTAAGTGCTGGGCTGAAGAGATTCTGGAAAGAAAATGACAGCCGCTATGGGGGATAAGGAAAGCTTCTGAGATAATGTGAGCCAAGAAAGGGCACGCCAGCAGGATGACGAACGTGTGCTTAATTTGCTCAGCAATCAAGAACCACTGAAGTGTTCGGAATGGGAGAAACTAATCATAGATCCTGCCTTTCAAGAAGGTGGTGGCTGGTGATCCCTTCACACGAGGCGCAGCGGTAATAGCTGCCACCCCAGGATTTACGGACCAGATTACACGAAGGGCTCTAAATGCCATTGTCTCTGTTAATCTTTAAAACACCCCTATCAATGAGTAGATGGAAGGAAGGATGGACCGGAGGATGAATGGATGGATTTATTGCCTCGCAGAGCTCACGGCTATTGTAGTATTAAAATTTCATCCCACATGTGTTAAAATTGGGTCTTAGAGAGCGTAGGCCGCCAGCATGTGGCCACAGGAATATCACACATGAGAGGAGGGACTGATCCTTGACACTGAAGCCGGCATGCCAGCCCCTTGGTAATCACACACTGTGCACACTGGTAGTGCTTACCAGTGGGTGAAAAGATAATTACTGAAAATGTGTGAGTTCTGAAAACACCTTGAATGTGGGTCTCACTTACTCTCAAAGCCTACCCATAAACACATATACATCATATAAGATATCAAGTGAATCTTATCAGTATTTATTTATTTATTTTTTTTAGACTGCACTGATTCTGTGTTATATTCCATTGATGGTCCATGCATAAACCTTGCTGGGTAGCCAGCTGGAGGAATCCTCACCCCCTATCAGGTTTAGAACTATGCTGTAGACTCCGGCAACGCGCACTCTGCGGATCCAGGGGGTGATGTGAACTCTGAATGACTCCCATCGAGCCAGTGTGATGTTGTGTTGCTCATTCCCTTGTTATCAAAGGTGGCAAACAGACAACATTAGCCCAACCTTTAATGGAGCCGTATGTCTGAGGGGAGGTAGGAGGCCATAGACTGTGTGTGCATGACTCTGACGTGAGGTTTTAACCAGGACCTCACTGAGGAAACCGTTGGGTATAGATGGACTGAGAGCTCAACACCCATTGTCCAGGGTGGTGAAAAGGAGAGGGAGGAGAGGGGGGATCTGAAGGTGAGGTAAGAGTGAGGTGGGGTGAAGTGAGGTGAGGGAAAGGTGAAGGGGTGAGGCGAGGTGAAGGGGTGAGGTGAGGTGAAGGGGTGAGGTGAGGTGAAGGGGTGAGGTGAGGTGAAGGGGTGAGGTGAGGTGAAGGGGTGAGGTGAGGTGAGGTGAAGGGGTGAGGTGAGGTGAAGGGGTGAGGCGAGGTGAAGGGGTGAGGTGAGGTGAAGGGGTGAGGCGAGGTGAAGGGGTGAGGCGAGGACGAGGTGAAAGTGAGGTGGGAGGGGATGAAGATGTGGTGAGGGCTGGGTGAGGGTAAAGATGAAGGCAGTTGAAAGTGAGGTGAACGTGAGGTAGGGCGAAGGTGAGGTGAGGTGAGAGCGAGCTCAGGCAAAGGTGAGTGTAAGATAAGGTGATAGTGGGCTAAGGATGGGGCCAGGGTGAGGTGAGGAAGAAATGCTTCCCTCCCAGCTCCCCATCCTCTCATTCTATCTCCTGAAGCAACAAGCGTGTGTTTAGTCTCCTGGGTAGCAGACGGCCTGGCCTTGGCTGACTAGGGCACCCAGGCCCTTCATAGACACAGGTAGTCATCATCCCCTGGGTCTCAGACTTCCTCAGACTCTATGACTCTTCCCCTTTGGTACCATAAGCTCTCAGTTCTGCAGAGTCCGGGAACTGCTCAGAGACAGTCATTCTGCCTCCGTTGTGGTATGGTATTTCCATCAGAGTTTAAATGAAACAAAGCTGGTCTGGATAAGCAGATGGCAGCTTAGCCACCTTGTCTCAGCAGTGAATGACATACAGGATCTGAGACCAGTTGTGCATACAAGTCCTTGTGACATTGAACAGACAAGGACTGTAAAGGCCAGCACAGGCTATTTTCTGTGAGAACCTTAGTTTCTCCTGAGATTCCATTTAAGATCTCCTTACCATGACCTCTCAGGAGCTCTTAGGGATTAGGGAATGATTTCCCAATGTTCTGTCTTCCAGACTTCCTTTTCATATTTTTCAAACTGGATAAAAGCAAAGAGGTCAAATGGAAAGTGCGCATCCTCTGAAGGGCTAAATCTAGATCTTTCATCGTGCTATAAACCGAGACGGTCTGCTGAGAAGCAAGACTGAATCTACCCCTGAGGGAAGGTCAGTACCTGACAGGCAAACCAGACCTGTACCTGTGATTTAGTAGCTTACCCTAGGGAGTGGTCACTGCAGCTAAAGACATCATGTTACTGTGGTAGGGGGATACGAACAAAGGAACTGGGCTTCCCACCTTTGGGGAAAGCCCCTGAGTCTGCTCTGCCCAGCCTTGGCTTTGTTTCCAGGTCACCAATGCTTTTATTGTTTGGCACACAGGTGCTGTGTGGAGTTCTGAGGTCCCTGCTGGGCTGGGCTTGCTGTGGGAGGATACAGACCTCTCAGCTGTCAGCAGGCTGCCTGGCTCCCAGGAGGTCACTTCGGGCTAGCCATCTATCTTTAGCAGCTGTTAGCATCTCTTCATGTCCCAATAGGCAGTGATGCAAGAAAAAAACATTACAGACCCTGCTTCCTCTGTGGCTTGGCATGGCCACATGTCCCCGTTGCAGCAGACAGAGAGGATAAATCACGGTTTTTGCAAAGGCCACCCATGTGTAAGCTGATAGTCAAATGACCTGCTAGTCCTTCCCAGGGTGTCCTAGGAGCCTAGCCTCTGTCCCCTGGGTACCAGAAGCAATTTTCTCTCCTCCACAGTTGCGACACCAATGTGTTTCCACACATCACTAGATATCCCCTAATATAAAAACTACCTACTGTCTAGAATGAGGCAAGACTGGTGTTCAGAGTAATCTATTGCAGCCATTCATTTGAACTCTGCCTTGGCTTGTTTGTGTGACAGTCAGAACCAACATTGTATAACCTACCTCTTAGGTTGTAACTTCATCACAAATTTATTTTTATGTTCAGATTATTTGAAAAGCATAATGTATTTGTAGTGGTTAAAAAAAAAAAAGATAACTTTTCTTAGGCCACAAAAACAAATGAGGCCTTGAGTACCTTTGCCCAATGTTTAGTTGTTGGAAGCCCTCGTAGGATTCAGCTCCCTCCCATCTCTGTGAGTGTGGACTTAAATCAGCCTAAGAGTCATGCACAGATTGAGAATAGACTGTGGATTATGCGAAACTCCTCTGCGAAGGCCAGGGTTCTACCAAGCAGTGACTGTCATGTGTAACTTTCAGTACTGGAACAGCCCTAGTTAAAAGAAGACCCAGAAGCCAGTGTCTGTTATCAGCAGACCCAAGGTCTCTTAACTCAAGAGGGCAAACAGCAGAATCAAAGGTCCAAGACCGGTATGGGAAAAACCTGGACAGTATGTCATGGAAGGGTGTGGCAGGCTGCAAGCACACATCCTCCAGCATTCAGAAGTCCCTTTGGGAGCCGTACACAAATGGAACTTGGGGGTATGTTTGAATATAAGAGCCTCAAAACCAGTTTTGTCTAGCCATGTGTGAAGGGTTGTGCACAAAGGAGCTATTTCTGGTGCCTTGGGCTCAGCTACTACAACCTAGGTCCTCGAATTCCCAGCATAGGCTCATAAGGGCCCTAGATAGCAGGTGCTGCAAGGGAGGCTGTCACGCCCTGTTTTGGCTTCCATGAGGACAAGCTTGTCAGCCTATCTCCTACTACCTACCACTCAGAGCAGTCTCCATCACTGTGGAATTTCACTTCTTCTGGGGTGAGCTTTCTAGCATTACTTCCAACACAATGCTTATTAGGAACGACGTTTCTTAAAGCTCTGGCTGATGAATCTGGCCGTTATTAATACCTAAAAATGCTGTTCTTGAGTGGGCTCCACTACCAAGCCATGGAATGTTTAAGACAGATGACCACTGGTTCCAGAATGATCTTCCTATGGGCCAGGGCCCTGGTGTTAACCCCACAGTGAGCTCAGATTTTTACCTCTGAACATCTCCTGATCTGCCTTTCTCCAGAGTGCATCCCATAGGACCAACAGGAGGGATGACCTGGAAATGGGGACAGGGTGTGGAGAAACAGACGTCTTGGCAGTAAGTGAGGCGCCTGAGTGCGTGACGCTGGAAGTTTATCAGAAGGACTTTGGTACCTACCTGCTCTGCTTCCATATCCAGGGAAGTGAAGAAAAGGAAGGAACCGAGTCCTGGGCATGATGGAGTATCCACAGCACAGACAAGCAGCCACGGTCCATGTGGTCCCTCTGGAAGGAAATGGGAAGGTGCATGTCTTGTATGTGCAGTGACAAGGGCTGGGGCCCCTAGGTTAGATTCTCTGATTTGGTGCTGCTGGAAAAGCCAGCCTTTGTATCCAGGGCCCCCAGCACTACTTCCTGTTAATTTGTGGAATAACAGATGACTCTTGTGGGAAGCAGGTATAACCCTCAATGTGTGATATGGAGGGCGACTTCCCATTTTGTAGAAATTGTCCTTTGTGGTTCCTACTGCTGCATCTAACAGAACCAACACCCAACTGTCTGTCATCCTCATTACTCAGCACATCTCTTAATGATTCATAGAAGTAGCAGATCTGTTTCCCTGGCATTAATGGGGAAATAGACACTTCCAGGTATAATCCCACCTGTGTTTGTGGAGCAGTAGAATGTCATTTCCTTGGATTTTGGTGAAGAAATGGCATAAGCCCTGTGTCCTTATGCTTTTGCTTCTAATAAAATACCAACCCATGCTACCCCTCCTTGTGTAGCTCACACTGTGGCCCCTGTCTCTTTACAGAACAGGATACTGTGGCCTTCCAGGGCTGCAGCGACTATGTTAAACTAACAGAGTGCAGAGACACACTTGTCCCTTGCGCCTTATCCAGCATCAGCAGAGCAGTGATCTTTGATTCAGACTGACAAGATCAGAAACAAAGCACAAAAAAAAAAAAAAAAAAAAAAAAAAAAAAAAAAAAGAACACACTTGTCAATAGTTTAGCATCTAGTGTCACTTTGCATCAGCAACACAGCCCATTTCAGATCAGCCCCTTAAATGTTAGACTGGCCATGTTGCTCCTGTGGTCCTTGCCTGTGACAGGGACATTTTTATACTCAGTACCTGCTGCAAGGGGGTGAGTCTTGCTCAGGACTCCTGGTCAGTCCCCTGCCCTGAGCCCAGTCACCAGTGTGGCACTCATGCTTAGACTGGAAACTTGCTGACAGCCTCTTCTGAAGGATCCTCTCCCAGACTTGGTCGACTGTGCGCAATCACTTTCTGAGGAACACTGTCTCGTGACTTCTTGCGGTTCTCTTGTGTCACCCTCTGTCCTACCCAAACTGAAGTAGGCAAGCACTCTGCACACCTAGCTTGCAGACCAGCGGCTTCTCTTCTCAGTTCTCATGCTGTGTACTTAGAGCAAATAGTATCTACTCGCTGCTTACTTCAGGCCAACCACCCTGCTAGCTGCTTTTAGATGTATTACCTCCTGTTTTATTTCCATTTCATAATCAGCCAATGGTAGTTGTCTCTCCATATTCTAGAGGAATGAATGAAAGCTCAGAGAGGGTGAATAACTCTTCTATGGTCACAGAGCAGCATACTATAGCATGGCACTTTCCAGGGTAAAAAGCCCTCAGAGATATGATTCCTGTTTAAAACTATTGTAGACTCATTGTGACCCTTGTAGTCTTCTTTTTGCTCTGTTGACTTGATGGGTTTGTAGAACCTCTGACTAGCCTGGTGGAGATGAATACGTTTCTATAACATAAGGACTCCACCAGCTGTTGACGTGGCACACTGGGGTTGGTTACACTAAGGCCAGAGCTGTATGTCATCTCTTGCTTAGGATCAAGCGCTCATATCACACATTGTTGTAGAGGTATTTGCTCTATAAGGCCCAAGGAGGCGACACTTCTTGCCCAAGGTCATGGGCGGAGCACATACCACTACACATTGCTGTTGTCTATGAAAAGGCACTCTTGCCTCAGCCACTGTGCTTTCTGTTAGTCGACCGAGCTGCCAATTCGGTAAAAGCTGCTATAACACCTGGGGTCACCACAGGCCACGTAGAAGTCCGTCTTGCCCTGCCCCTGGCAGTTCTAACTTCAAGACCTAGGCAGGACAGCTTCACTTTACCTGTTTACAAGCAGCCCTTCCTTCACCTGACATAGAAAATTTTCCCAAATAAAATAGGACAATGGCAACATGAGTTATTGTTATTGTTGTTGTTGTTGCTGCTGCTGCTGCTGCTGGCATGAGATCTGATGTTAACTTGGCTTGTTTTTTTCTCAGCTTTTGTCTCTTGCCTTTTTTTACTCACTACTTTAACTGTAGGTATGAATATAAAATGTACGTTATTGAAAGTAATAATGATCAAGATAGTACAATTACGTTTTGGTTTCTAGTCTCAATACAAATAATACATATACCGATAGCATGAACTCCCCAGATGTGGCTGAGCGGTCTGCTGACATGTACCATCTGCACATTGTCCTGCCCCTGTTCACTCCCATGCTGTTGTTGGGCTGAACACAGAAAGATGCCAAGCACCCCCGACACACTGTTCCCTGATATTCTGTCTGCTGCCCCGTCAAGTCAGGGGCATCTTTTAAAAAACATTAAATTGGTCCTTTGACAATTTCATACATAATGCATTTGGATTACTCTCCCCCAGCTCTGTCTTATGCCCCTCTCATCTTCATCTCCCTGTCACCTCAACCTATCCCTTCCCCAAATTCATGACTTTCTGTTTTGTTTCATGACCCAGTTAGTTTAACCAGGGCCATTTAACCAGGTGACTATTAGATTAGGACTGCCACTGGAGCCTGATGGGGTTACCAGTTAGTTTAACCAGGGCCATTTAACCAGGTGACTATTAGATTAGGACTGTCCAGTGGAGCCCGATGGGGTTACCAGTGTACACAACTGAAAACAATGGTCCCTTCTTTCTCTGAACCTCCATAGAAAACAGTTCATCAGTGATGGCTGGGGAGCCTCTGAGTTCCTCCTCCATCCTTTCCTGACAGCTGCTGCGCCCATTCTCAGGCAGGGAGTGAAGCCATCTGTACGAGTTGAAAGTTCATGGTGGCAATGGCCGTGTGTTGGTCAGAGGATGGCATTTTTGTAGCCCTTTGCTTCTTCCATCTCTTACATCCTTTCTACTACTTCTTCCTCCATGTTTCTTGAGCCTTGGGAGGGATGGTGTCAATGTTGTGTTTAGGGCTGAGCACTCAGGGGTCATTTATTATCGGGATCTTGTATAGCCAAAGGTTCACCACAACAACCCAAAAGAGGGTGTCTTAAGTAGGTTTCTGTTGCTGTGATAAAGAACATGACCAAAAGCAACCTGAGGAAGGAAGGAAAGGGTTTATTTAGCTTACACCACCGAAGTCACAGTCCTTTGGGAGAAACCAGAGCGGGAACTCAAGCACGTCAGGAACCCGGAGGCAGGAACTGAAGCAGAGGCCATGGAACGCTGCTTACTGGCTTGCTCAAACCTGCTTTCTTATACAACTGAGGACTACCTGCCTGGGAGTGGCATCACCCCAGTGGCCTGGGTCCTCACACATCAATCACTAATAAAGAAAATGTCACATAGATTTGCCTGCGTAAGCCAGATCTTATGGAGACATTTTCTCAATTGAGGTTCACTCTTCCCACTGTATCCAGGTTGTGCCAAGTCGACACAGAACTAAACAACACAGGGAGGGGGTTGGTTGGTTACGCAGCTCTGACTGAGGCTGAGGGTAGTAATTGTCTATGGGAACACATAATATATATTTAGAAGGCAATTCGACACTATGTCAATTCAACTGAACGACAGAATTAAGATTCCTCCCTAGGACCTATGATCTTACCACTGTGAGTTTTTGATAGAATTTACAGTAGCAAGCATGGATTCCCTCCTGCAAAGCAGGCTTCAGATCCAATCATAGAGCCACTGGTTATCCCCATAACTGTCTTTTATCAGCAGCTAAGATCCCAAGAAGTACAATTACGCTGGCATAATCCTCAATTTTTTTAAGAAACCACCTGGATCAGATTCAACCCTGCTAATGTTTAATTGATGTTGCTCTGAGCCCAAGTGAAGCCTGGGGACTCTGGGATAAATAAGATTGATTCTGCCAGGAACCTTGAGAAATGTAGGACTAGAGAAGATAACCATAACAAAGGTAGGCTGTAACATGTGGACTGAGAGAAGTAGAAAATAGTGTTATGAAATTCTAATTCTGAGGAGACGGCCATGGGTGTCATGAGGAAGACTGCATCTGAGGAAAATTTTACTGTGAATGTGACTTCATGAGATAAAGGAGCACCAGGCCATCTCAAGCTGTGAGCAAGACAAGAGTGAGCACACATGGGTTAGAAAGGCTGGTGTCGCTTGGGAATGGTATGCTGGGTCCTCTAGACAGTCAGCCCACTGACAGAAGTACCAAGGAATGTAACTAGGCCATAACGTTCCTGTGAGATGTATCCCATTGTCATCTTGGTGTGTAGAAGGACAGAGATGGAGGCAAGTCAAGACCTCCACCTCAGGGTTTAAAACTGTGGACCTGGCCTGGAGGCCATGTACTTTGCCTGGACAGCACAATAAAGTCAACCCTGTTAGTGGAGGTGTGGATGAGCCAGCCCCGAAGTTGTGAGCATGAGAGAGCTGTCCCCATTACTCATCTGTCTTGTGGTGGTATGAGCAGGAGAGATGCCCTTCTCCCTGAGGCAGGTGGGAGAGCTGGTCCTGAGGTCACAAGAGAACTGTCCCTGATCCTCATCAGCTGCAGCACTCGGGAAAGTGGCCCCTACCCCTCACCTGGACAACACAGTAGAGCTGGCGTAGGTGTGGGAGAACCACCCCTGAGGATGTGAAAGCAGGAGATGGTGTGAACAGAGAGACTGACCCTTGCTCATTTCTGTAAGGGTTGAACTAGCCAGGGCAATGCTGGAGAGCTCACCCTAGTAGTGAAGACAAGAGAGAGCTGCTAGCTGCAATTTCCCAGGCCCAGAACCAGGGTTATGTGTTGACCCATCCCAACATTCACCCCATCTGTGATCTGCTGGACCCAGGGCTGCAGGATGTCCATGACACAGGAATATCCAGGTAGAGTCCCAGTGAGGGCCCAGCATTGATGGTGTAGCAGAGACCAGGGGCCTTGAAGCAGACCAATGATTCTTTGTGGTGAGCACCTGCATGTAAAAAATGTATGGATAAAGGGGTTTACTGTGTGACTCACTGTGTCACATGGCAGCTTCCGGGATGAGATTTTTCCCTTTCTCCTTTTTCTTTTCCTCTTTTCTCTTAAATTTTATTTTGTTTTATTTGGAGGGGTGGAGATAGGTGGGATCAGAGGCATGATGTGATGTGAAAGACAAAAAGAATAAATAAAAAGAAAGTAAAAAAAAAAAACAAACTGTGGACCTGGGAGAGAAACTTCAGTGTGTGAGCAGAGACAGGCAGGGGCCAGAGACTCAGTCAGCAGATCTTCCCACCATTATGAGGGAGGGTAAACAATATCCCAGACACTGTGTGGAAAGCTGAGGGCACCTATTGGCCAAGCAGGGTTGGACATGTGACTGCTAATACCCAATGCCTGTTTATCTAGCATTTGCATCGGGTATAATATAGATTGTTATTTCACGTGTTTTCTTTTTTGTGGTGGTGAAAGGGCACCCCACTATTCTTTGCCACATTCTGCTCTTGATGAGCATGTGACTCTCTCCAATTATGTGGTGTAAACACAGGAAAGTAGGGGGAGGGATCAGAGCTATTCAGGGATTGCCCTCCCCTTCTTTGGAGGAAGAACTGAATAATGTCTTCATCAGCTCTTTGAATTACCATACACACACAAGAGTGGTGGGGAATCATCACCTTAGCCTGCCTGTTGATAGAGCTCCCTACATCCTGCATCCCAGTGTCCTGCTCTTGTCCCTGATAATGCTGATGCTGATGATTTCTTTCCTGACCAATCCTGACTCCTTCTAATATATCCTATGTCCCCTGTCTGATTCTTCCCACTCAACTCTGAGAAGGCTGAGACTCCACATTCTGCTCCAAGCAGTTCCTGAAGAGGATCTAGGTCTTGAGGTCTTAGTCTTGAGGAAGAATGAATGACTGTCAACGACAGGCGAAATTTTGAGCCAGCTCAGCTTGAATCGTTAAGTCACTTCTTCCCAAGGCCTTTGTGTTTGTGTAGATGGGGGGGAGGGGGGGATCACCCTGAGAAAAAGTGCTGGCAACAGGTTCTCAGGACCCCCTAACCGGTGTGGTTCCCTGTACTGTGGGGTATCCTGCTGCTAAGACACCAAACATCAGGAAGTGTGGATGGCTGGAACCTTCATCCATCAGCCAGTTGCCATACAGGGAACGGCTAAGCAGGGGCTGGCATACACAGTGAGTGACAGCTTGAGAAGAACAGCAGCGTTTAGATAGGACAGATATTGCTTCAAAGCAGAACTCCAACTGGCTTGCAGGCGCTGTGTGAAGACATGCGAACGCATCTGCTTTGTTATCCCTGCAGCAATATCGGGCTTGTTCTAGGCATGCAAGCTCACAGCTCCGGGTATGATTCTGGACTCTTAGCTATCTTGAGAAAACTCCATCCTGACGTATCTCTGGCCTTGTCGGGCTGATGGTGTCGGGCAGTGAGGTTGCCTACGTGTGTGGGGTAAGAATTCCGTGCAGCACGTCAGACTGTTGCTGGCTTTACTCCTAGTCGTGAAATGGGTCCGTTCCCTTAAGAGGAATTGGGTGAGGTGCCCATGGTTTCTGGAAGATTAGAAAAACACTGACCCTCTCATGGGCTTGCCCTTTGCGACAAGCACTGCATCTGTTACTTTTCCTCATAGGTAAGACAAATACCTGACAAAGGCAACGTGAGAGCTCAGCATGGCTCAGAGTGTGAGGGCGCAGTCCATCAAGCCACTGAAGCAGGGCTTGAGGATGCTCACCACGTTGCATCCACAGTCAGGAAGCAGAGAGGAGTAAGCACCTAAGCTCAGTTTTTCTCCTTTTTAGTCAATCTGAGACCTCAGTCTGTGAATCAGCACATTTAAAGTGGGTCTCCTTACCTCAATTAACCTAATCTAAGTAATCCTCACAGGTATGCCCAGGTGCTTGTCTTCTAGGTAATTCTAGATCCTTTCAAGTTGGCAATATTAACCGTGTCCAGTAGTGAAACAAAATTGCTGGGCATTGTTTACGTAACTCTGTGCTTTCACTGGTGTTTCAAGTCCTGCCAAGCATTTTTGCACAGTGCTCTTGTAAGTATTTTGCTATATGTTATGTAACATTTGGGCAAAATTCGTTTGTCTCCAAGTAATTAAAAACTAGTACAGAAGCAACAAGTATACTTGGCTCATGAGCTACTGTGAGGTATTGGTCAAGATTCCTGATGTGTGGCCTTAATTTATATGCAGTGGTGGTAATTCTTAGCCAGCACCTCATTGTGTGCCCCTGCAACATAGGAAAAATGGGAATATCTATCAAACAGCTCTGAAAAAGATTAACAAATGAATTTGACTGGACTATTGGGTTATTAGAGTTTTACCCCAGGACATTACACAGTGCTTAACTCCCTCCCAGCATCTTTTATGTGAAAGCCTGTGCCACTTGAACAAATCGTGCAGGTCCTGGTTCTTCATCTATAGACTAGCCTAGTGTTGGGGCGGACAATGGAGTTAGACTTCCTCACAACATGGGCATGTTCTCTCTGCACATCATATGGAGTAGGCAGTACTAACAACTTTCAGCCTGTTTTTCTGGTCATGAACCCAGTTGTCCTTGGGGATAGTCCAAGGATAAAGAGGGTAAAGAAACTTGAAAGTCTTTGGAATTAGACTTTTGATCTTCTGAGTCTTCTCCAGAGGATTTCCCACAGGAGACATCACCATTCCTCAAAACATGATCCCAGCCAGGGAATGGTGCCACTCACAATGGCAAGTCTTGTCACCTCAATTAACACAATCAAGACATTCTCCCAGAGGCCTTCCAGAGGCCCGCGGCTTAGGTGATTACAGGGTCCATCGGACTGTCATTTAGCACTGACCATCAGAACTGCCTTATATCATGATCAGGTGATTCCTTGAGAAGTGATTGCAAGAAGGACCAGGATTGGTGTCTCAGAACCTAGAACTAAGGTGACATAAGAGAAAACAGGAAACACTTTTCACTTGCTCTTTACATAGTGGAAACATTCTCCCTGTGGAGAATTAGCCTGGATATCTTGAAAGCCCGCTACTACAACAGCATAATTCAAGGACTTTGAGAATATCTGCAGAGCTGTTTAGCTATTGCTGAACATTAGATCCACATTCCTCAACAATCCCCAAACTAAGACCTTTGCCCTCGTCCATTTTCCTGTTCTAAGCCTTGTATATAAGAGAATCTGAGGGTTTTGTCTGTGTGTGACCAGCTTCTCTCAGTGTTTTCTACATTCCTCCTGATAAAGTGTAAGTGAGAGGCTCACTGCTCTTAGTGGCTGAGTCCATTGGTATGCATCTCTGTTCTTTGATTTTCACTTATTTGTTTATTTATATTTATATTTAATAGTAGGTTTATAAATACCAAAGGCTGAGTCAAACTCTATTCTTTTTCAAGACTGTTCTGATTACCCCAGCTCCTTGCATTACCATGTGAGTTTTAGGGTTGACTTAATAATTTCACGGATATATATCAGGCATTCTTGACAGACTGCATAGAATCTTCAGATCAATCTAGGCATATTACTGTCTTAATATAAGTCTTCGGGTCCATGAATATGAGATGTCTTTCCATTTAATTTATGTCTTTCATTTATTAAAAACCCTTTTATAGTTTTATTGTAAATACTCAAACCTCTTTTCTTCAGTTTACTCCCAGTTACCTTATCCTCTACACTGATAATATGAACAGGGTATTTTTTCCCAATTTTGATTTTGATATTTTCAGTCCCATTTTTATCAATCCAAATCCAGGTACTATATCAAAAATATCATTAAATGAATGGCTTATAAACAACATTAATTATTCTTTATACTTTGGAGAGTATAAAGAAAGTATAATGAAATATAATGTCAATTGGCATATTTCGTGCCTGGTGAGGGCCTATTTCCTCACAGTGAATACTCATCTTCTCCTATGTCTTCACATGGAGTAAGGAATTAAGGGACCTTTTCTCAAGCCCCTTGATAGGGTCCCTCCTTCATGACCTTCCTAGAGCCCTTCTTTTATACTACCCTTACAGCTTGGAATTGCAACATAATACTGTTTGGGGGATTTGCAAATTCAGTTTGTTTTATTATCTTGCTCTTTTTATCCCCTAAACTTGCTAATTTTTGATTTTTCGAGTTCTAGTCTTAAGAGTTCTCTATATAAGAATGTATCATCTGATAATAGAAACATTTCACTTCTCATTAATCAGACATACTTTATTTAGTTTACATGCATAATGGTTGTGTAAAGGTGAAGAGAGCTACCATCCTCATTTGTACATGATTATAGGGAAAACATCCATTGTTCATGATTGACAATGGTATAAGATGTGGGATTTTCATAATACTTCTTATGTTGAAAAGGTTCATTTCTACAGTTTTCAACCTCTTTTACTGAGATGTTCATGTATCTGTATGACCTTCATACTATTGCTATGATGTAGTACATTAATTAAATTTTTAAATGACAACTCACCTTACATTCCTGAGATAAATCCCATTTAGTCATAGTATATAACCATTTTTTCATATGGCTGGATTTGGTTGTTAGTATTTGTTTGAATGTCTTTTAATATTTGTAAAGGTTATTTTAGAATCTTTAAGGGTTATTTCAATATTCATGATGGTTATCTTACTATTCATAAGGGTTATCTGCACTTTTTCTTTTCTAGTCATATTCATATGTTTTGGTATCAGGGTAATACTGATCCATAGACTAGACTAAGAGATATTCCCTCTTCTCTAAAATTCTAGAAAAATTTGTTAAGGATTACTGTTATTTATTCAAATTTTAGGGAAAAAATCACCAGGGAAGTGAACAAGACCCATGCCTTTAATTTTTACTTTTTTTAATATTTTTACATATGTATGCCTTGCATATAGACCAACTTATAAGTCTTTTGTCATTAAAAGTTATTAAAATATAACTCAGATATCTTTGCTTTGTATGAGTATTGAATATTATTGAAACCATCTCTTTCTCATTGAGTAAGTTTCAGTAGCTTTTGATCTCTAGGAATTTTCTATTCCATCTCTGGCATCTGATTTATTGACATACCATGGCTCACATCATTCCCTTATGCTTCTTTTTCTTTCAGTAAAGAGATAGTGTTTTTTTTTTTCTTTCCTCCCTGGTTTTGGTAATTTTCTGCTTCTTTCCTTTTTCTCTTGAATGTCTAGCTTAAACATTTTTAATCATTTCCAGACAATTTGTCTTGCTAATGCTCTCTATCCTGTTGTTTTTGCTATTGGCATTTCCTGTCTGACCTGGAGTGTCCCCACAGGCTCATGTCTTAGAAACTTGGTTCCCACATACTGGGGCTACTGTGGAGAGGTTAAGATGTGGTGCCTGTGAGTGTGAGTGTGAGTCACTAGGGCTGGGATTTTGAAGGAGTCACACACTCTGGTTCTGGTCTAGCTCTTTGCTTCATGATCTGAAAACACAGGAAGCCCCAGCTTCCAGTTTCCACGACACAGGTGAAGGGTCTCTGCATTGCCTCCCCCACCAGGATGGGCTGAAATGCCCTGGAACTGTGAGCTGAAATAAGCGCTTCCTCCATTAGGTTGTTTCTCCCAGGTTTTTGTCACTACTACGAAAGAAGTGAGGTAAATTGTCTCTGTGCTTCTAGGTGCCTTTTCTCTTTAGGTTTGGATTCATTTCATCTTTTTTTTTGGGGGGGGTGTCATGTTTTTGTTATTGTTATCACTCTTGGATAGTTTGATTTTGGCTCTTAGTTAGTTTTTGAGAGGGGAGGTAGCTGACTTTTTATGTAACTTGTTATAATGTCCATCTAAGCACATCTTCATCCACAATGCCTTTACTTCCACGGCATTTTCATTTTAGTTTTGTACACTCCTTAATTTGCTCTGTGACTTTTTTGTTTTCATTTTCTTGGCTTATTTAGGAGAGCTTCACTTTCATGCATTTACACATTTTCTTTTCTTTTTTCCTCCCTGTCCATGGTTTCTATTTAATTTCATCTCCATGACAGAACACACCCTGGGTGACTCTAACCCTGTGAAGCTTGTGGAGATCTGATTTGTTGTCTACCTAGCAGGCCCGATGGGGACTTGTGGAGAATGTGGGTGTTGCCATTACTCAGCAAGACTTGTCTGCTGTGCCTAGTTGTGTTGCAGTGTGGGTTACGGTTTCGTAAGACAGCTTCTTTAATTTTATTTGTCCATTATTGAGGGCAGGGGATAACTCCAGCCATTGTTTCTGGGTCTTCTTTCTGTTGTGTCTGGTTTTGATTTATATATTTGGGACACTGCTGTTTGCTTCACATTTGATAGTGCTTATGATTATTAGACGTTACTGACTCACTGAATCACAATTTTAAAATGTCTTTTTTTTCTCTATAATAAAATACTTCATCTTCCATTGCTAGAAAAGACACTCTTGGTTGGTTGCTTGCAAAAAGTACCATTCCCAGGCTTTAACGTTCAGGTTATTTTCATCTTTCAATCCAAAGTATATTTTTTAGATGACATTAGTAGATTTTATTTTAATTTCTTCTTCCAATCTCTATTGATTGAGATGTTTAATTTACTTACATTTATTGCAATTATTGATAAGTTAACATTTAAACTTTAACTATTTTTTTCTATGCATCCTGTCTTTTTATGATAACTTCAGTCCTTGTTGCCGTGTCTATTGCATTGATCCTGCCAGTATATTTTTAATTCCTTTTAAATTTAGATTAATTTTGTTTTCTTGTTAAAATTTTCTTCTCACCCATCTTGGAAAATATAACCAGCAGTTAATTCAAGTTTGCGTAATGCATATTAATACTAACAACTTCAAAAGGAGGTGAAAAAACTTTGCTTCTCAGTAGTACCCTTCATCCTGCCCTCTTTGTAATGATTTGTCCAACAAATTACATCTTTGTACATGCACACACTTTCAAATTATTTTTAGAATTTATTTTACTTTATTTTATGTATAGGACTGTTTTACCTGCATGTATGCATGGGTACCACATGAGTGCTTGGTGCCTAAGGACATCAGAAGATGGTGTTGGATCCCCTGGAACTGGAGTTAGGGACAGTTGTAAGTAACTATGTGGGTGCTAGGACTTGAAACCAGGTCCTCTGGAAAGGCAATCAATGCTCTTAACCACCGAGATATTGATCTAGTCCCAGATTTTAAAAATTTATTGATTTTTGCTGCTCCCTTTCGAACATATAGCAAAATGAGATTATTACAAACAACATGAGTTTATACTGTCTTTCCTAGTATCTGGGAAGTCATCTTACCCTTGTGGTTTTATGCCCTTCCAATTCAGCATAAAGATCCCCTTTTGTTATTTCTCAAGGGCAGGTCTTCCAGGAATTCATCCTCTGTGTTTATTTACTTGGATATGCCAGGATGTTTTGTCCTTAGGGGTCAACTCCAGGGACCTATGCATACGAAGCAACTGCTCCGCTGTTCCTGTGTGCTATGCAACTGCTCTGTCATTCCTGCATTCTGAGTAGTGGCTCAGTCACTGTGGGTCTCAACCCCACATGGGGTCACATAGCTAAATGTAGGCATCACAAAAGAATTGGTAACAGCCGGGCGGTGGTGGCACACGCCTTTAATCCCAGCACTCAGGAGGCAGAGCCAGGCGGATCTCTGTGAGTTCGAGGCCAGCCTGGGCTACCAAGTGAGTTCCAGGAAAGGCGCAAAGCTACACAGAGAAACCCTGTCTCGAAAAACCAAAAAAAAAAAAAAAAAAAGAATTGGTAACAGAACGTTTCAGACTATACAGTGACCAGTGCTTAAAAAATTCAAAGTTAGTAGATACATAAAAATTATGAACATGCCAGGACTGGCCCATATTTTGTCACGTGACTCCACTACAGCCTTGGTTCTGAACACACAACACACACAGCGTTGGCACATTGCCCATCATGACACACAATACCAACAGATGCTGCCTGGAACACCTGGTTGTGATTTGAAGTCGTTGTGTGTTATGAACAGTGATGTTTTTACTGCATGTACAAAGTTTTCTGCTCTTACAGAAACAACAGCTTAATTACAGAAAACAAAGACTTGGGTTTTTGTCATTCCTCAGCCTGTAAGTAGCAAATTAAGATAACATTGGATTAAATTGTGTTGGAATGATAGATTTTACAAATTTCTGACTTGTGTTTCATCAAAATCTGCTAAATGAATTTTGGCTTGGGATTATACTGGAATTTCCAACAAGTTCTGAAATGGCCCTAAGTATGTCTACCATTTTTTTTTTTTTTTACTACATATTCATGTGAAATGGTATTCTCAGCACTGGTAATTATAAATTCAAATTATCTATGGACTCAGGGAAATACTGAAGATGCCCCATCTCCTGTGGTATCAAATTATTGTTAGGATTTAATTCTTTATGTGAAAATAAACAAGCACATCCCTCTTGCTAGTATGCAGAATTGTTTTAGTTTGTAATGAATGATAGAATTATATGTGTGGCAAAGAATCATTTATCTATGATTTATTATCAGTAAAGATTTGATTTCTATGCCCATTTTATATACCTGTACACCCAAAGTCACATGCAGATCTTTTGAGGAAGAAACATATATGATGGTAAAAAAATGTAAGAAGCCCTGATCAAATCCCTAGTCATAGTCTTCATTTTAAAAGAGAGTTTGGCTAGGTGGAGAACTTGAGACTGACCCTGAAGACCTGGCCAGGAGAGCCTCCATAGAGCCAGCTGTGATCCCATGGTCCGCCCTCTAGGCCAGGAGAGCCTCCATAGAGCCAGCTGTGACCCCATGGTCCTCCCTCTAGGGAGCTGTTTTCCTCTGTGTTTTTCTTTATTTTTGACTGTCAGGTAGGCCTGATGTGTCCAGGCATGGGACCCACTTGTGTACATTTTGATTTTGCTTTGTTTATATTATTTAACCTAGGATTTAATTAAGAAAGTTTTCAGCTACTATTTTTTCTGGTTATTTTTTTCTGACCCTTTCTTTTTCTCTCCACCTCTTGATTTCCAATGAACACCTAATGGTAGTCCTAGTGAAGCTCCACAGACTCCAAGGTTCATTTCCTTCCCTCCCTCCCTCTCTCCCTCCCTCTCTCCTCTCTTTTTTCTGTTTCTCACACTAAGCCCTCCAGCCCTCCTAAGGACCGTTTCATTTTACTGGTACTTCTTAAATCCAGAAACTATATTTGGGATTTTTATTTGCCTACATAATTTGTTTCTATATTGACCTCATTACTTGGTAAATTGTCATTTCTGTCATTCCCTTGAATTTTTTTTTTACTCAAACTTCCTTTTATTTCCTTGGACATATTTATAACCGAATTAAATGTATTGTCCACTGTAAGAAATATTGAATATGAGTCTGTTCAATCAAGTACTATAATGCTTAAGTTTATGAGAATTCAAATCTTTCACTCTCCTCCACATTGTAAAAACTTTTATGCAAATGTTCTTAAACAGTCCCCTCTGCCTACCACCCAACATAGTAAAATCACTGTTTACACAAAGGTCCTGCTGTGTTCTTGGATAACTGGTTAGTGGGGAAAGCCTGAGGTCAGACCCCAGACAATGGGGGAAAGACATAGAATAAAAGCCAAGTGTACTTCCCATCTCTGTGTGAATCCTCCCCTTTTTGGCAAGCAGACACCCTCTTGGTCAGGAGGAAAGTCTTACCTTGTCTAGACACTTCAATCGGAATGGAAGTCTTTCTTTGCGACCCTGAATTCATTTCTTTCTTTCTTTTCTTTTTTCTTTTTTTTTTTTTTTTTTTTTTTTTTTTTTTTTTTTTTTTTTTTTTTTTTTTTTTTTTTTTTTTTTTTTGGTTTTTCGAGACAAGGTTTCTCTGTGTATCTTTGCGCCTTTTCCTGGGACTCACTTGGTAGCCCAGGCTGGCCTCGAACTCACAGAGATCTGCCTGGCTCTGCCTCCTGAGTGCTGGGATCAAAGGCGTGCGCCACCACTGTGTAATTCCCAACTGTGAGCCTCGACAGAAAGATTTTTTTGTTGCCTGTTCTTTCTTCTTGTGTCAACATCATCATACGTTTATTTCTTTTTGTCTCTGCTAATTTTTAAAGTACTTTATGACCACTATAGTATAAATTCTCCCCTCTCTGGAGCTTGCTCTGATTGGTTCTTGGATGCAGTGGGGTTTTTTTGTTTGTTTATTTCTTTATTTGTTTTTTGTTTTGTTTTGTTTTGTTTTCCTTGATGCTACTTGTTTGATTCTTTTTTCCATGACTAACTCTGCAGTTTGTTTTTTATAATCTGCGTGGTATGAATACTGAATTCTCCACGAGTTTGTTTTATAAATTCCTGGGATTTATCAATTGTTCGGTTTTTCAGCTTAGGGGCTGGTATAAACTAGTGGTGTTCTGAGACCCCTGGAAATGGTTTTCTTAAATACACTGCACATCTTCAGCTCTTTGCCTGGGGTGTCCAGGTGATAAGAGAGGAAGCTTCTTAACTTTCAGTCCCTGATTAGTGAGCCCCAAGGTTATTCCAAGGTTAATTCCTTCCTTTTCCTTTGCTTTTCAGAACAGGCTTACAGCCTCTTAAATCCACCCCCTGTGGGGGTGGGTTCCCTAGAATTTCCAGGCTTTCCTGAAGCTCTTAGGGAGGCTTCTGTTTATCCTACAGAAACCACAGCTTTGGGCAGGGAGAAGTAGGCTGCAGCCACTGTTGTTTTTTGCAGTGCCCTGAAGATAGGTCCTCCAGCACTCTATTTTGAGAACGTAGATTTGCCACGGGACCTGCAGGCTCCCAGAAACGCTGAGCTAAGCCAAAACCCACCCAAATCTCTCTCGTCGTTTTCGTCGGAACAGCCTCGCCTGCTGTCACTCTGCCTGGATAGTGGGAGCCTAGAGCACCAAGTTAGAAAGCTCATTGTCCTGACCGCCTTCCCAGAACCCAGTGTTCCCCTGGTTTCTCTTGGACTGACAATTCTCGATTCATTCTGTGGCATTGCGATCACCACAGTTTTGATGTAGCTCCCCCCACTTCATTGTTTTTATGGTTGGTTTTATTGTTCTGCAAACCCATAGGTTTTTTAGTTCTCCAGGTTTTTATAGCTTTGCGTTGTAATTCATGACATGGTCCCAGCTGCCTCTGAGGCTTGTGTAGTCACTTGTGTGATGATCCCACCCCATACAGCCTTGCTCCTTCCTCCTGTTGCTCTCCTCCAGCTGACCCTCATTGCTTGGTATAGAGCGTCGCATGGAGCCTCCTGCTGCCCTCAAGATGCTGGACTGTAACCACTCACCTCCTCCGTCCCATCTCATGAGTTCCTCTTAGTTCTGCGACCTCAGATGAAGAGTCTCACCCCAAGAAACAGCTGGCCCCTGGGTGGCAGTTTGCCGGAACTGTGTGCGCGGTTGAGTGTTCAACATGCACGTAGTATGTTTGCGGTGCGTTCCGTTATCAAGAGGAGTTTGAGCATTATGGCACTTTCAATGGAATGACTGATCCATAGAAGGATAGAACACGGTTTTGCTTCAGAACTCAGATGTTAATGAATGAATTATTATTGGCCTGAACATGGAGTATTCGGGGGAATGTTTGGGTCATTCTGGATTCACAGACACAGAACCCATTGAAGTGATTGGTACACACCTAAGAACTGCTGGGGTAAACAAGGCCCAGGAAGTGATACCATTACCTTTGGAGAATGCAATCAATTAGGTTCTAAGACAATAGAAGCCCCCAAGAGAAACATGAAAGGAACTACCATCAAGGCCTCACAGGACAGCCAATTCAATGCATAGTGAAATACTGTTCCATTTGCATAACTAACTTACTTCTGGCAAGTTTTGAGGCAGGAATATGACTTTCCCACCCTGTGTTAAAACTCACATGTCCACCAACCCACCACAGGTATTCACCTGGCAGTCAGGGTGACAAACTAAAATGTCCTACTTTTTTGACCTGCTGCTCTCTAGGGTTCCAGATCTCCACAAGTGCTGCATCTTGAAAGTAAGGTGTCACCACAGGCTCAGGTGGTTGATGTTTGCTACACCATTTGGGGAGGTTGTAGCCATTTCTGGATGTGGGGTCTGGCTGACAGATAAACCACTGTATGGATAGGCTGGAGAGTTAAAACCTGATCAACTGAGCTAGAGGTCTCCACTTCCTGCTTCTAATGCAATATGACCAGCCACACCAAGTTGCTACACACATGCCAAGCCACACACCCCCTTTCAAACTACGCATCTAAACAAGCCTTTCCTTCCTTCAGCTGCTTCCGTAAGGCATTTGGTCAAAATAACACCAACGTAGCCAGTGGAGGAGGTCTCTGTCTTCACTCCAAGCACCCTGGTTGGGGTTCCTTCGCCTCATGCCTTCTCAGTGGTGGGATGTCTGCCTTTTCCAGGCTTGTTTCCCATCATCCCTCTATGAGCCAGCCAAAGAGAAATGGACAGCTTCGGGTCTATTCTCCAGATCCTTTACTTCAGAATCATCATGAGGTCAAAGTTCAAGCCACCTCTTTTCTCCTTTTGTTATGGCTGATTTTACTTGGGTCTCAGAGTACAGTCTACATTTTATTAATCGCTCCCCAAACATAGGAATCTGTCTCTCTACAGTGAGTCCTCTGATTCTTGTGCT
The DNA here is from genome assembly GCF_004664715.2 of Peromyscus leucopus. Classification (NCBI taxonomy): domain Eukaryota; kingdom Metazoa; phylum Chordata; class Mammalia; order Rodentia; family Cricetidae; genus Peromyscus; species Peromyscus leucopus. The sequence continues at coordinate 51,663,240 of NC_051081.1, read as the reverse complement.
TTCCTACAGTCCTGCCCTGTGGTATAGGTCAGTAATCAGTCATCAGGTGCACCTTCCTCCACCTCTTATCCCGAAGGTTCAGCTCATCATGAAGCCTACAAATCTTGTGGCAATATGCCTGACTCACTGGATCAGTGATGAAAAACTCTACCCACAGAGGTCTGCACTGCAGTTCTGTCAACGTGGAGCTCACATTACTGTATGCATTTGAGGTGGGTATTGGATATTGAACTTAGGGCATCATTCATGCTGGTCCAGCATGCTACCAATGAGCTACATTCCACAGCTGCATGCACTGTCTCAGAACTACATTTCAGCTGTATGTATTCTACTCTTCTTTTCAGACCTTTTAGAAATACAAATTGGCTTTTACACAACTAGAATTTGTGAGGTTTGGACAGATGTTCACATTTTTATTGCCATGGCATAAATTAGAAAGCTCTCAGGATGCTCTCTTTTAAAACTTTAGTCTAGGTCTTCTTTTCCAATCGGGATGCTCTCTTTTAAAACTTTAGTCTAGGTCTTCTTTTCCAAATGGTGTTGTTGCAGTGAAATCTTTTGACCATTCCTACATTCTATTAACTGAAATCATAAAGCAGCTCCCTTCCGTGGCCTCTGTTTCAGTTCTGCCTTCAGGTTCCTGCTTTGAGTTCTGCCCTTATCTCCCTGGATGATGGAATACAAGGTGTAAGATGAAATAAATCTGATCCTCCCAAGTTGCTCTTGGTCATGGCGTTTTACCATAGCAACAAAAATCCTAACTAAGACCAAAATTGGTTACCAGAAGTGAGGTATTTCTGTGACAAACCTGACTATATATTTTTGGGAGGATTGTGGTAACATTTGAACTTTGGGCTGGAAAAGCCACTGAATGTTCAGAGCTTAAAAGACATGTTGAAGGAACTTAAAAGAATGTTAAAAGCAGTAAAGATGGAGGCTTGATTTATGAAGTTCAGGTAAAAAAAAAAAAAACAACTGGGGGTCCTTTAATGGTGCTAATGGGTTGTCTGATATTTTGAATTAAGAACCATTAAAGGCCGGGTGGTGGTGGCACACTCCTTTAATCCCAGCACTCAGGAGGCAGAGCCAGGCAGATCTCTGTGAGTTCGAGGCCAGCCTGGGCTACCAAGTGAGTTCCAGGAAAGGCGCAAAGCTACACAGAGAAACCCTGTCTCGAAAAACCAAAAAAAAAAAAAAAAAAAAAAAAAAGAACCATTAAAGGGTGAAATTTTTGCTTTGTTGGACAATTGATATTGTCAGCTGGGGCTGGGGAATCATCTGGGATTAAAAAGATGATACCAGCATCACTGAGGGAAGTATTTCCTCAGCGTCAGTGCTCAGAAGCTGTGATACAGAGGGGACCCAGGTTGTACCTCTTGCTGACAGCTGAGCTTGGTAACGTATAACTCACCAGGCAGCACAGGTTCTGAAGGCATGAAGGAGTCATGGAATGCAGCGGAGGCTTGCCACTAGGTGGTAAGGTTGTAGTCCCTGAAGAGAGGCTTTGAGAGGCCAAGGGTGATGGTGAAGCCTCAGCTGAAACAGAAGCTGCAGGACTGAAGGGGTCATGTCTAGAAGCTGAAGCTTGGTACCATGTGGCAGGCTCAGAATCACCAAGAGGAGCCCATGCCAGGCTTCTGGTGAGGGTGAAGTTGCAGTGGAAAGCTAGCACTTTGGAAATGCCAGTAGCATGGTAGGACCGACCACTAAAGACAGCATCAGGTATGGAGTGGAGTTGACAGAGCTTAAGAATTGACACTGCCAAGGCCCTTTGGAGCCTGGAGAATCATGAGTGGGTCCCAGATGTCAAGCAATGAACTATTTACACTGTTGGATTCGGGTTTTGTGTTGATTTTATTTGACTGTGTCTGTGCCCTGATTCCTCCTTCCTGGAGTAAAAAAGTATCTAAATTATTTTTGAATTTGCAGGCACCCACAGTTCAGAGACTTTTTTGGAATTTTAAAAGGACTGGATATTTTAGAGAGACTTTGAACTTTGAAAGACAGTTTGAATGTTTTAAAAACACTGAACGTTTAAAGCATTTGAGATTTCAAAGACTGATGGGCTTTTAAAGTTATACTATGTTCATATTGTGGTATTAATATGAGATCTTGGGGATGAACAAAAAAGAAAAGGTTATTGTTTAATAGTGTCACATCAGTGTGTAACACTGTCAAGGAATTAATTGTCCTGGATATTTTTCTGTCAACTTGACACAAGCTAGAGTCATTTGGGAAGGAGGATTCTCAATTGAGAAAAATGCCTTTATATGTTTCCCTTCAGCAACTCTATAGGGGATTTTCTTATTTGGTGATTGATGTAAGAAGGCCCAGGCAGTTGTGGGTGGTACTATCCCTCGGTAGGCAGTCCTGTGTTGTAAAAGAAAGCAGGCTAAGCAAGTCAATAAGCAGCACTCCCCCATGGCCCCAGCAGTAGCTGCTGCTTCCAGGTTCCTGCCCTGATTTCCCTAGATGATGAACTATAAACTGTAAAGTGAAATAACCCCCTTTATCCCTAAATTGCTTTTGGTCATGAAGTGTTTAAAATGTTGGATGTGTATCCTGCAAAAATCATAGCCTATGGTTCTTGCTCTCCAGAGGAGAGTGAAGTTGGATGTAAACCTGGAGACTTGATGGGAGGCTGAAAGCCAGGTAGACTTGCAAATACCCCTGGCTGCAGTAGAAAGTGCAAGGTTGTGGGATCCGGGGTTAAGAGCACTTGTTCTTGCACAATGGCAGGCTGCTCCCAGTGATGGAGGACCATTGAATTACCTCCCTTTCCTGTTTGGGGAAGCATCCAAAAACACTAGAAGCAAATAGAAGATTTTTATAATCCTCGACATGGGATATAAGGAAGGCCCTGAATTGAGCATCTACAGGAAGAAGATGAGAAGGTGTTGGGGAGCTTCAGATGCCTGAGAGTTGATTTTTTTTGTTGTTGTTGTTCTTGTTTTGTTTGGTCTTTGCCAATTCTGACTTTTTAACTTAACATTTCTACTGTTTAGGTAGCAAGACAAAATAGTCTAATATCTAGAAATCACTTGAAAGCATTATCCCCCAAGATCCTTTCCATAGGAAGCTACAGGATGATGTTTCCCATGGAAAAGAAGGTAAAACAGGCAGAGGAAGACTGGGAGGTAGCAGTCACATGACCCAGAGCAGGGCTCCTGGGTGTTGGTCAAGAAGACATCCCCAGTGTAGCACTGACCAGGGATCGAGGCATACAAAGGGCTCTTGAGATGGCTTCCAGATGGATGCCTGAAGTATTATATAAGTCAGTTGCCTAATTCTGAGAGTGTTCATTGTTGAATTCACCCTGAGGATGCAGTAAGGCCAGGGAGTTACTGTGGAAGGATACAGATATGGGTGAAAAGTATGGTCTAATGCAAGCATGAGTCATGTGCCAGCAGTGTCCTCTCTGTTAGGATTGTGGAATGTTCCCTAGCATCCTCATGCTGTCTAATAGGGCTATGCAAGGCATGGGTTAAGGGGCATGCTCAGAAGGTGCATGTTGGCAGGAGCCCTCCATTCTTTGTAGTGGAAGCTGGTATTGGGTACTGCATCCTTGGAGATCCACAGAGATGCATTCATCTGTTCAGGAATTTGGAGATAAAACTCCAAAAGGAATAACTAGAACACTTGAAAGTCTTTCCCTCTGGAACCTGAAAACAATGGGAATACATATTACATTGTCTAAAAATCAGTGTGTTATATCATTCATTGCACTGTACTAATAGTAGCCATGATTAATGCAGCTGGTGCCAGACTCTTTCCAGTTCTGGGACTCATAGGAGTATGTCCTAGGTCCCAGGTAGGGTAAGTCCATCAGGTAAGCAGGAAGGAAGAAGGAGAATGCAGCTCAAGCTTTCTCTCTCCGGTGAGAGCCTATGGAGGGCTGCAGCCTCCCTCTAGGCTCATCCATCTGTGAATAATTGTGTTTGGCAGCTGATACATGCTGGCTCCTCAGGAGCAGAGTGCACCAGCAGGAGCGATGAGTTCCTGGCTTGGGTTGTTGCAAGAGGTGGTTTCCTGACTGTTGCCATGTTAACAAAGGTGCTAAAATAGCTGTTTCAAAGATGCTTATAACTGGATAGCCTAGATATGTCTCCCACTCAAATAGCACCAACTTGGTCCTCTATTGGAACGGTAGCTTCCTTGTGACTGTGACTACCCATGAAGGCTGCCCCACAGTGCTCATGCAGCCACTCAATGGGGCTACCCCTCAGCCAGGGGACTCCCAAGTCAGTCTGAAGGTATTTCCCTATCATACAACCTGATACTGTTTAAGCTATAGATTTGTTTGTTTGTTTGTTTTTGAGACAGGGTTTCTTTGTGTAGCCCTGTAGCCCTGACTGTCCTGGAACTAGCTCTGTAGACCAGGCTGGCCTCAAACTTAGAGATCCACCTGCCTCTAGCTCCCTAGTGCTGGGATTAAAGGTGCACCTCACCACCTTGAATTTAATTAGATTTCTGAACCATACTGCTAAACTTACAAATAGCCAGGAGCCAATTTGCCTCCAAATTATTTACCTCAGCTCTCTAAGTTACAGCTATATGCTTGGTGTGGTTATTTACAGACCACTCTCTGATAGGGCATATAAGTGCACCCATACTCCCATGTACGCAGGTGCACTTTCACTTACTGGTGCACGTATGTGGAATCCAGAGAATAACCTCAGATATCATCCACCATGGCTTTTTTGAGGCAGGGTTTCTACCGAACTAGATGTGCATATTCTCCTAGTCAGGATGGTGACCAAACCTCCCCAATCCTCCTGCCTCTGCCTCCCCAGCCCTGGGATTACAAGTGTGAGCCACTTTTTTTTTTTTAACGTAATTTCTTTGGGATCCAACTCCAGTCCTCACTTGCACAGGAAGCACCTTACCCACCAGACCATCTCTACCATGCCTTTGATTGTTTTTATGATGAAAAGAATATTGGAGTGAAAAAACAGATGCAAAACTACTGCTGGTCCTATGGTGAGCTTAAAGACTGAAAACAAGAACCCCAGTTACATTACACATGAAGAAGAGCTTACAAATACCAGTTTGGAGAAGAATGCTCTTCTCTACCTCATCATTTGGAAACAAGTCTTAAAGAGAGCAAAAGAAAGGACTATGATAAGGAAGAAGGGAGGAAGAGGGGAAGTAAGGGAAGAGACAAAGGAAGAGAGGAAGAAAGTAAATCTGTCCTTCTTCAGACCCTCCCCCAAAAGTTTTAGACTAGTTGTCTATTTTCCACTACAAGATATATTACCACGTTTGTCTGTCTGTATAACCAGCCTCAAGAACAAAATACCCATTCATCAATAGTCTTGTATGTAAGGACAAATAATACTTACTGACCACGGCCAATTTCAAATAAATTAAACAGCACATATCATTGTTAAGTGGAGACAGCAATTATTTCTTATTATATCACGAATATTAATAAAAGATTAAGTTTCAAATAATGTTAACTATTTGTCTTAGTTAAGGTTTCTTTTGCTGACCTTGACCATGACCATGGCAACTCTTACAAGAAAAACATTTAATTGGGGCCAGCTTACAGTTCAGAGGTTTATCACCTTGAGGGGAAGCATGACCCCATGCAGGCAGACATGGTTCTAGAGAGGTAACTGAGAGTTCTACATCTGGGTCAGCAGGTAGTAGGAAGACAGAGTGGCAACGGGCCTGGCTTGAGCTTCTGAAGCCTCAAAGTCCACCCCCTGTGATGCTCTTCCTCCAACAAGGCCACACCTCCAATAATGCCACTCCCTATGAGTCTATGGGGGCCATTTTCATTCAAACTACTACACCATTAATAACCATTAATAATTCACTGGTCTAAAACTAGGTTTTTAATTAGAGCTACTGTTTCATCATATGCTCTATGAATGAGTTTGTGACAGTGGACAGTATACTTCAAAGTCTAGTTTGTAGAGCCACACTTCTGAAGAAATCTCCCCCACCTGCTCCCAGCAACTATTGGTTGTTAACTGCCTGTATATACTCGGGAAGGGAAGTCATCATGTAAGCCTCTTCCCTTCCACACAGAACATTAATGGGCATTCTGTCACGACATCCATTTGAATGCCTTCACTCAGAAGAGAATTGGGGATGCCAGGGACAGAGCAGTGCCCCTTGACTGAGGGACTGAGTAGCAAAGTCTGGTAAGTTCTTTTAGTGTTGCTGACCTACATATCTTCCAAGGGAAAGAAAGATGACTGCAATCATAGGACAGGGTGGCTGCCATCCTCCTGTAGTCCCCAGCATCCTCCCTGTAGCACCCAACACCCCACCCTTGTAGCTTTCATGACCCTTCCTGTAGCATCAAGCATCCTCCCTGAGATACCCAGCATCCTCCCTGAGATACCCAGCATCCTCCCTGAGATACCCAGCATCCTCCCTGTAACAATCAGCATCCCCCCTGTAACAATCAGCATCCCCCCTGTAACAATCAGCATCCTCCCTGAGATACACAGCATCCTCCCTGAGATACACAGCATCCTCCCTGTAACAATCAGCATCCTCCCTGTAACAATCAGCATTCTTCTTGTAGTACCCAGAATTCTCCCTGAGATAGATACCCAGCATCCTCTCTGAGATACTCAGCATGGTCCCACTGTCCCTTAGCACATATAAACTGATTACATTTGTTGTAGTGTCAGCACAAGTTCTATGGTTTTGTTCCTTCTCTGTGTATCAGCACTTCCTTTGACTCACTCTTGGTCACCTTCTTGTGCTGAGGGACCTTTGGACATCCATAAACAGCAGTGAATATATGTTTCCCACTCTCTTGACCACTTGGCCTTAATTCTGGAGGCTTCAAAAAAGCCTTTTCAGAAAAAAAATTCTGACCTACCCTCCCTACAGAGGACAGTGAGACAACATAGTTACACCATATTTGGAGTCATTTTACAGAATGCTAAGTATTATTGTTAATTATTGTAATCCCCAGTGTTAGGAATACAGGTTGTGTGTACATGTACATGTGTGTACTCATATGTGTATTTTAAACATATGGGGGGGGTACATGTGTGCATGTGGAGGCCTGAGGTCCATCTCAGGTATCATTCCCCAGGATGCTGTCTACTTTGTGTTTGTTGAGACAGCCTGGAACTCAATGATTTGTCTAGACTGACTGAATTCAAGCTGATGAAACCCTTCTGTCTCCACTTCTGAGCACTGGGATTACAGACATGAGCTATGACGTGCAGCTTCCTGGTGTGGGATCTGGGGGTCAGACTCAGGTCCACTTGCTTGCAAAACAAGCATTTTACCAACTGAGCTATCTCCCCAGTCCAGGGGGGAAAGTACTCAACTTTCTGATAAACCAAGAGTGAATGGGCTGAGTACCACTGAGAGTCAGGCACTATGCCCAACTGTTGTGACTAGAATTAAGTTGGGCAGCAGATACTGACATGATACAGACAAAAGTTAAATACAGAATAACACTCATGAAACCAGATGAGAAGTTGATAGGTTACATTTCATCAAAAGCACAGCTTTTCCCCAACAAAGAGCCCTGTCAAGATATGGAAAGGAGAAGCAAAAGATTGGCACAATATTTGAAAATCTTGGTTCTTAACCAGGACCGGAGTATGTAACACACAGCCAGCTTTTGAAGTGCAACAGTTAAAAAAAAAATAAATACTCAGTAAGAAAATGGACATAGGCATGAACCCACATGTCAGTTATGATAACAGATGATGCAATGTTCAATCCCACTATCTATGAAGGAAAGGGGGGTTTAATCCAGGAGGTACCCACATACCACTAGAATGACTGAGGAGATAAATGGCTAGAGCACCACACTTGGCAAAGAGATTGATGCACTAATGGTGCGTGACTTGGCACAGCCTCGATGGAAAACCTTTTAGAAGTTCCCTTAAGACGCAAACTTATAGTTCCTAGGTAGCCCATTATAGCCTCTTAGTTATTGACCTGGAATATTCCCAGAAAAATGGAAACTTATGTTCACCCACTAACTGATACTCAAACATTCGCAGCAGCTTTGTTTTTGGAGAACCCCATACTAGAATTACCCAGATGTCCTTCAGAGGACGAGAGTCTAACCATGGAACAACGTGTCATGGAATGCTATTCAACCATGGAAAAGAACAAGCTGTCAATGTTCAAAGCAACCCAGGGAGTCTCCAGAGGAAAATACTAATTAAGAAAAGCTACTTCTAAGGACATGTAGTGTAAGACTCCCTTTAAAACACGTTCTTGGCATGCCATCATTCCTGGGGCAGGGGGGCAGAGGTGATAGGAGCTGAGAGAAGGGCTTGCTATAAAAGAATGAGAAGCCCAGTGTCCTTGGGTGACTGGTGTTCTGCATGCTGGCAGTGCCAGTGGACACCCCACCTCCACTCATGACATAGTATTATAAAGTTGAACACAGCGTTAGCCAGATGTCTGTCAGCTTTCCACCTCTGTAACGAAATCCTCAGAATCAATAACTTAAAAGAAAAAAGGTGATTTTTGACTCCCGTGTCTAAGTTAAGCTCAAGCCCTGGAAGAACGCTGCTTTAAGCCTCTGGCAGGATGCCAGATGCAGTGGAGAGGAGCAGGGGACAGGGAAAACTGGCTTGAAAGCCTGGAGCAAAGCAGGCAGGAAGGAGCTAAGGCATCTTGGCTCCCTTCAAGGTCATAGATCTAAGGATGTCCCACCTGGTTCCAATTCTCAAAGTCTAGAGCATCTCCTAATAGTGACACACTGAAGATAATACTTAACACCACACACACACACACACACACACACACACACACACACACACACACCCTCCAGCAGATATTCAGCTGTCAAACTATGGTACATACAGAGACAGACACGTGCATATAAAACTTCAAATTCGAGCATGGGCAGGATGACCCAGTGCTACCCTGGGTAGATGATAACCTGTGATTTTTTCAAGGTGCAAGGGATACAGAGGGAAGGAAAAGTGGCATCCCTGTAGCATCTCTTCCAACTGCATCTGAATCTTCGATTATGTTAAAACAGTCTAAAACAAAAATGTGTAGAATATGGTTACCAAAAAAAAAAAAAATGGCAAATGTCTTAAAGAAAAGTGCCCAGGTTCTCTTCTGGGAGGCGAGGGGACAGAGCAAGGGGAATAGTGGGGCAGTCTGGCTGTGTTCTTGTTTCTGCTGCCTGCTAAATGCTCCACTTAGAGCTCGTCCCGGGACCCATCAGAAGTGAGCACACAGCATAAGGGGCAACCAGACTCTTCAGGGCACTCTCTTCACCAATACTAAGCAACTGGGCAAAGGTGGAGTCATATGTGATCCTATCAACTTTCCTGTGAATTTTTACATAGTGGGAAACAGTCAAAGCATAATGTGTAGGCATGTGTATGCAAATATGTAGATTATGTGTATATATACACACACACACACACACACACACACACACACACACACACACACACAGAGGCATCAAGGTATGTGTTGTAGCCTCTAATCCATTTGTTATAGAACACTGTCCTCTGAGCAAATCAGCCTCCATCTTCATCAGATCAGTTGTGCCTATTCGCAAGCACTGATCACCATCTGTTTTGTTGGCTGTTGACATTCCCTCACTAGAAGGAGGGGCTGGGGAAAGTCACTGAGCCTTCCCTTGGTCTTCTAGACTCTCCTCCCAGCCATGTGTGTGTGATTCTGCTCTAATTCCACATGGCCCCAGGACCTTGCTGGGGAAGTTCATCTGAAGGGATGATGCCATCTGTGTGGCTATGGGGAAAACATTATCAATGCTGGGTGAAGAGTTTTCCCCGTAGCTGCTTTGGGGTCACTCATGCTTTGCATGCTCTGTGAGTAAGCCCAATCAAACTCATAGTTTTGTAGGTCAGATTGGTGTACACTCAAGTCTGTGAGGCACTTTCTTTTTTTTTTTTGGTTTTTCGAGACAGGGTTTCTCTGTGTAGCTTTGCACCTCTCCTGGAACTCACTTGGTAGCCCAGGCTGGCCTCGAACTCACAGAGATCCGCCTGGCTCTGCCTCCCGAGTGCTGGGATTAAAGGCGTGCGCCACCACTGCCCGGCTGCACTTTCTTGATTGTTGATTAATGCATTAGAGCCCAGATCACTATGGGTATTGCCATCCCTGGGCAAGTATTCCTACATTATATAAGAAACCAAGGTGAGCAAGTTATGGAGAGCAAGCCAGTAAGAATCAGTCTGCCATGGGCTCTGCTTTAGTTCTTGACTCCAGGTTCCTGTCTTGGCTTCCTCTAATTACAGGCTATAAGATGTGGTAGAGGTGGAGTCCTTGGACCACCAGAAGTAAGACCTACTTACATTTATCCAGAGGTGTGAGACACGCTTACATTAATAACATTTTATGAAAACAACACACGATTGTAATCACAGCAGATCACAGACACCCAGCCCCCTAATGTGTACCCAACTGCTTGTTTGCTCTATGTTGGTTTACTTCTAAAATATATTTAAGTTTGTTTCTTGGTGCTCTTTATATGACAGAGTATAAAGAGTCAATATCTACTTTCATAAGCATTGAATGCCTTACAAGCCATTTTGGTAATAGCTCATGTTCCACATATTAGTAATTGTGACCATTTTATAAGTATTAAGCAGGAGTTAAAAATAAATCCATTTCAAGCTAAATACTTGGAAGCTGTTTTGTGGTTTCAACAAATAAAAGGGTTAGAATATTTCTTAAGGTATTACTGTGTTCCTTTCAACTGTCAACATGCCACAACCTGGAGTCACCTGGGAAGAAAGTCTTCTTAATGAGGAATTATCTAGATCAAGTTAGCCTGTGGGTTTATTTGTGGAGTGCCATCTTGATTGTTAATGGATATAGGAAGACTTACCCTGAATGTGGCACCATTTCATGGGCTGGACTCTGAACTGTGTAAGAGTGAAAAAAAATCTAGCTGAGCATAAGAAGCAGCTAGCAAGCAGGCAGCACAGTGACATCCATTTCTCAAGGCTGTTGACTGTGATGTGATGTGACTAGCTGCTTGAGTCCCTGCCTTGACTTCCCTGAAATGATGGACTGTAACCTGGGATTGAAAGCTAAAACAAACTCCTGCTGCCCCTAAGTTGCTGTGGCCAGAATTTTTCATCACAGCATCAAGAATTAAAGCAGGACACTTGCTTTTTGTTTTTCTTTTAAAGCAGCAAATAATGAGCTCTTGCAAAATATTTTAGCAGGTGTTACCACAGGTAGGTTTACTATCCTCTGAAGTGAGGAAAATAAAATACAGACTATGCCTCTCCAATTAGCCTTATGATCCATCACACAATCTCAATGCTTTTCAAGACAGTCACAAATAATTCTTTCAGCTAGTTTTATTGAAATATGATGGGTTTGTGCTATCTTCACATTGCAACATTAATTTAACTTGTTTCCTAAATGGATTTTCTATAAGGAATGATTGATCAGAAATGTGTTGTGATATGGAGGTCAGTGTCATCCTCCTCCCCACAGGATGTCTGTGTGCCTAGCCTGTTACTACCGCCCTACTCATTATAAATGCAATGCAAACAGCAGTGTGTCCTAGTAATCACATCCCTCATGTAGGATTATTGTTTTATTGTGAATATCAGCCTCATTATCCTGCCTTTCTATTCTTCTCTAGAGTGACCACATCTGGTAGAAGAGGGGAAGATGTAGTTACTGAGTCCAGTCCAGTCTTTGTGTCTCTCACATTGTCAACAAAAGAAAGGCTCCAGCTGGTCCCTCAGACATATGGATATTCCAGGAGCCACGTAAAGGTAATGATATTCCTTGCCTTAAAAGCCGTTCATCCGAACAAGCATAACAAGTATGTTTGTGAATGGAGGGGTTTTAATTTGCTAAACAAAGCACACTGTAATCTCAATGGTCAAACTCGGTGTGAAGTTGCAGCATGTTGCCTGTTGCTAGGCCAGGACCTGGAAGTGCTCTCTGATCCAACTGCGGCATTAAATGGAAGTTTCATGGTGCTGTTAACAGGTCTGTCCACTCTTGATAGATATGCACCAGCTCCTTGTTACTAATTCCTGAGGAGTTAGATGTTTCCGTTTTAGTTCTGTTCAGGGCTTTCACATTTAAGGAAGGGTGGGACCTCACAGCACGGAAAGGGTGTCGTAGTCCTTCACTGTTGATGGATCTTTCTGAATACCAGGAGACCCTGCCAGGTGTCCCCCTTCCAGAATACCAGGTTATGGCTGAGCTTCTTTGGCCAGAAAAATGGATTGTGGTAAAAATAACACAACATGGCATAAAGCTCATCTTAGCTGTGTCTAGGCCAGTAGCTCAGGCGTCCTGAAAATATTCACGTTTTTGTGGCCTTCACCAGCATTTACTTTCAGAGCGCCACGTCTCTACAAATCTCAGCTTGACACCCACCAAGCATCAACTCTTCATTTCCTACCAAGCAGCCACCATGCCTCCTCCTGTCCCTAGGATTTTGGGCTCTCGGGTCCTTTGTATGAGTAGGACCATAATGCATCAGTCCATCAGAGGCTGTTCTGTTTGCTTTGCACATTGTCTTTGGTGCATTATGTAATGTATGTCAGAATTCCCTTCCTTTTTAAGGCTGGCTGATACTTTAGTATACTCTTATCACTGGGCACACCTGTGCTTCTCTGTCCTTCACACATCAAGACTGATACTGCTGTAATTCAGAGTGGAGAAATACAGGTTCAGGTCATTGTTTTCAACACTTCTGGTATGTGTCTGTAAGTGGAAGTATGGGTTACATAGATCATACTGTATTTTTAAATTTGTGAGGAAACTCCATGATTTTTGTAGTGGGTATGCCATTTTACACTCCTATGAACATTTTCCAGCTTTCAATTTCCCCAAACCCATAGCCATCCTAATAAGTATAAAATGATGTATCACTGTAGTTTTTGCTAAAAAAAAAATTATTGGTGTTGAATATGTTTTCATGTACTTGTTATGAAATTGTACTATCTTAACCAAGTACAGTAGTTCATGCTGGTAATCTAGCAATTGGGGAGACAGAGGCAGGAGGACCATCATAAGTTTGATGTCAGCCTGAGTTATACAGTGAGTTCTGGGTAGGCTTTGGCTACAGAATGAGGCCACATTTCAAAAAGTCGAGGAGGAGGAGGAGGAAAAAGAGGAGGGAGGAGGGGAGGAGAAGGCAGAGGAGGAGAAGAAAATTACATATCTTCTTTGGAGAGATATAAGAAATTTTCTTTAATTAGGGTAGTTTTGTTGTTTGGTTGTAAAAATTCGTTATATGTTGTAAATATTTTCCTTTTATTGGTAAATGAATTTGCAAGAATTTTCTCTCATTTCATGGGTGGCTTTTGCTCTGTTGATACTGTTCTTCAAAGCATCAAAATCCTATGATTAAAAAAAAAATGATACAGTGCAACTTATTTTTTCTTTGTTCCCTGTACTTTTGGCTTCATACTCAAGAATCATCAGGTTTGGTGTCCAAAGTGTCTCCTCTACATTGTCCTAAGGGTTTTTACCATTTTAGCATTTGTGTTTATGTCATGATTCATCAGAAGTTGGTTTTATTATACACTTAAGGTGAGGGTCCAGCTTCATTCTTCTGCATTTGAATTTCCAGTTTTCCCAGCATCATTCATTGAAAAGACTGTCCTTTCCATCATGTCTTGGTACTTTGTCAAGTATCATTTGGCCTTGTATGCAACAGTGGGGACCAGTTGTTTTCCACGAGTCTTTATAACCCACTACCCCATCAACACCACACTGTTTAAGTCGTCTTGACACGGCAGTAAGTTCATCTTGGCCACGTAGAGTCTTTTGGGATTCCATGTGCATTTTAAAATATTTCTTGGAAAAAGGCTTTTGAGGTTTTGATAAGAATCACATTGACTATGTGAATTGCATGGCTAACATTCTTAATTGGCTACAAACACTGTTTTCGCTCTTTCTAGTAATGAGTTTCGGCATGCAATTTGCACATGTACTGTGACTTTAATTCTTTTTTCTCAATCCAGAAAATAATATTTATATTTTATTACCTACCTTTTCTATAAACGAAAACCTCTTCAAATTCTGGCCTGAAGACGCTGTTTCATTCTTGAGCAACTCTGTTTGCTGGTGGTAACTGGATGGGTGCTGATGGTGGTTCAACGCTCTACAGCATCTTTACCATTGCATAGATAGTGTTCATCATAACAGCCTAGAAACTCCCAAACACAGGTGTTTCCAGATCACAGGGCATTGTCTATGAACACAGTCAACACTAATCATAAAGAGAGGCTTGGGTGAAGGAGTAATTGTGTACACCTGTTAGTTTCCATGTGCTGAAGTTATATAACCCTGCACATGCTTACCCCCCACTGTACAACCACCAATCTCACTGAAGGGAGGCGTCTACTCTTCACACTCAAAGTGCAGGAGGCTCCATTAGCTTAGCAAGGATCCTAGGGTACCATCATTGGGAGTAGCCTGGGTGTATATACACTAGCCTAGATGGAAGAATGAAGAAGGCTGCTGCAGATCTAGTTTCATTGTGTTTTACCAACTGCAGGTGGTCTTTCCATTTCAGACATTAATTGAAGCCCATTTACAGTTTAAGAAAAACATTCAAAAGTCAACCTTACACTGGGCAGGGTGGTGCACACCTGCAGTCCCAGAACTTGAGAGGTAGAGGTAGGAGGACCAGAATTTCAGGTCAACCTGAGCTATAAAATGACTTCCAGGCCAGCCTGGGCTATATGCAGACAAACAAGAGCTAACTGAAGGCCTGTGCTGGGTTCTAGCAGCTTCTGTGAAGGTGCTAAGGTAAAAACCTGTGCTCATGGTCTCTGCACCTGTTTTTCATGTCCTCAACAGCACCAGGACCTTTCTTGTCACTTGAGATGTAAAATAGTAAGAGGAAGTCATTGCCTCAAAGGGATCTAGACCAACCCAGAAAAGGCACATGAGAGACCCAATCTCTTTCTTGGTTAGATCAGAGCTTATGCACATCATACTAAGTCAGTAAGAGTTTTTGTAAGACGACTTAGGATGACAATGGCAGTTATATAGCTTCAGTCCATCCCTCTCAGAACAAAGATAGATCAATGTCTCCAAAAATGTATACATTCTCCCAACCCTAGAAATGACAGGTTCTCCAGACTCTCATCTGCTGGTCACTCCGTCTACCCTCTGGGTCCATGCCACTGTAGATTCTCCTGGTGCTTTTTTTCAGCCCTACCTTAGTCAACAGAAGGATTAGCACCTGCTAAGTTGCCATACTGTCTACAACCCAATCCAACTTTCAAAGCCTCTCACTTCACACCATGCAGTCCTCCAGTCCTCAGTCTTGTCTTTCCACAGCAGCTAATTTCTTTAAGCATCTCCGTGTAAGGACTTTGGGCTTGCTCTTACAGGAGACATAAAAAGTATACCATGGAAATGACATGTAGACCAAGGGCATCTTTCTATCCTCTCATGTCCCAGTTACTACTGTGATTGCTGAGATATGGACACCTGTGGTGCCCTGCAGCTGGTGCAGAAGAAATCTAATTCACTGCACCAGAGCTCAAGGAGAAAACGCATCCCATTTCCATGCTAAAGATATGACTGAAAATAAAATCAATATCTGTTTCCGGAGACACACGTGGATTGCATTCTGAATGGTGACAATTTTCACAGGGCTCACGTGTCCAGAAGGAAAAAAATGCTGACTTAGGTCCAGATTTATAAATTGGTGTTTCTTGCCTTTGAGAAGATGTTCTTACAAAGTTAAGCAGTGTCCCTTGCTTTAGTCCTCATGGTTCCAGCAGACTTTCAAAGCCTTAGTTGAGTGTTAAAGGGTCTGTATCAAGGTCAAATGAGATGAGTTCTATGAATCAAATCAACTGCAAAGGCTAATAACAGTAGCTAAGCATGTACAAATGCCTACTGTGTGCCAGCCTTGGTATTAAATGTACTGTTCAACTTACTTCATGCTCAAAATAACATGTGACATGTTACCCACATTCATAATCATGACATATTAGAGCAAAGTAGTAGACAGAGAACTTAAAAATCACAGATGAGGAAATGGCCCAGAAGGGATTAGATATAGGTAGGCATTTTACCTTCTAAACCCACTTCTCTAACTACTGAACCACTCTACTGAGCTATGCAGAGCCAGATGTCCTGTGTTGTTTGTATGTGTGTGTGTGTGTGTGTGTGCGCGCACGTGCAATGGATTATGTATATGCACAAGGAACTCGAGAATATGCCAGGATGCTGCTAAATCAAGATGTCCCATGAAGCTGTTAACTAAGGTTGCTTGTTTATTTTTGTTTGTGTATTATAATATTTTCCTTTGAAACAGGGTTTCTCACTGTAGTTTATTAGTCTGTCCTGGTACTCACTGTGTAGCCTAAACTGGCTTTGAACTCATGACAGTCCCCAACCTCCACCTCCATGGTACAAAGATTATGAGTATGTCTAGTTTACCACTTTCATACATTTTTGCTCAGCAAACAACCTAATAATTTTAAACCATACTGTCAGGATATCACTAAGTCCTTTTCAACTGTTCGTCATGATTCACTTGTAATTCTCTATAATTCTGGTGACTCCATTTCAATATGATGTTGTAAATATTAAAGATAGTTAAAAAAATACATAACCTTGTTTCAGCTTTGATTTTCCTGGAATTTATCTTAGAAAATCATAGAAACTTGCCTTTCTCAGAATTTGCATTTTTGAGGTAATGGGCCACCAGCCTTCTGGAAAGTAGAGCACCATGTCACCATTCCTGGACTGTGATAGAAATGGCCCTCTATGATATTCTTTTCCTCCCCTTGAGGACAGTGAAGCTGCAGGCAATGGGTGTTGGATGGCAGCAAAGTTGTGAAGTAGGCGCACTCACTCGGGCCCACCCATCACTGTGTAGACGAGGGTTCAAAGAATCTCATCCTGCAGGGAGTTTAGATAGCAAAGAAGATAGGAGGTGGAAACCAGCAGAGTGAGGTCTTGCTGAGTGAGCAGAAGTCAGCTAGCTACATGAGTGTCCTGTGGTTTGCAGCCTATGATCTGCTTCCTCGGGGGAACTGTGAGCCTGAGGCTTCAGCCCAAGTAGACCAGGCTATCCCACATACTGATGCCAGAGTTCAGAGGCGCTGTCTCTGTTTTTGCTTGGAGCAGAACTAAAGTGTCTTCTTGCTCTGATGCTGTGGAGAGGACTCCAGAGTCACTGCTGCTGCCACAGGTCCACAGAGGATCTGTGCCCTGAAGCCTCTGCCCACGACTGTCAGAATTGGTTTTCTAAGTTGCTGTGTTTGGTCGGTGGAGTAGAGAGTGCTGAAACTGTTCCTGAGGTCGTAGGTATCAATTATTTTGAATATTAATTGCATTAATAGTCACTTCATAAAAATGAACACTGGTTGAGTGGGTGTGAAGTATACAGTGCCTGGACTTAGCCTTTGGCACAGTGTTAACTCTGATGACCCTGGGGTTCACTCTAGACAGCCTCACACCTGGAAACCTTTAAAAATTATTTAGCCACAAAAAAAAATGTGATCATAATATTTGTGGAAAAATAGATGAAACAGGAAATTATCATCTTAACCAAAGTATCCTAGGTCCAGACTGACAAACACCACATGTTTTCTCTCATATGTAGATGCTGGATTTTAATTTTTATCTGTATATACATATGGGATGGTTGGGTATAGATTTGAAACTAGGAATGGGACTGTTTGAAGGGAGAAGAGGACTGGAGAGGATGACACAGTATTTGTGACAAGGAAGCAAAGGAATGGGTGGGAAGAAATCACTGGGCAGGAGAGAAGACGGCCCTCCAAGGGAGTGGCGCTCTTAGGAGGTGTGGCCTTGCCGGGGGAAGTGTGTCACTGTGGAGGTGGGCTTTGAGAGCTCCTATGCTCAAGCTACTCCCAGTGTCACACAGTCTACTTCCTGTTGCCTGAAAGATGTAGGACTCTCAGCTACTTCTCCAGCACCTTGTCTGCCTGCATGTCACCATGCCCCACCATGATGATAATAGACTGAACCTCTGAAGTGTAAGTGAGCCATTCCAATGAAATGTTTTCATTTATAAAAACTGCTGTGGTCATGGTGTCTCTTTACAGCAATATAAAAACCTAAGACGACCAACAAAAACAAAACACATATGAGGATCCGACATGGAAACCTTTCTTATGCTAATCTAAAGTACAACTAAATTCCAAAATATATGCATACATAAAAAAGCATCTAAAAAATAAGATAAAGTCTTATTTTACTTTGTACAAAAGTAGAGTACAAAGGAAAAAAAAAGAAGAATCATAGGACCCCCCCCAATTCCTAAGAGAGAAAAATGTGCATAAACAAAATTAGAGGGATGTGTGAAGAGGAATAAAATATAAAAAAGAATGAAGAAGAGCAGTTGTAGTGCTGCTGAAATCTGTGGTGGGAAGAAACCTGTCCTGCTGGGAAATTGTCGCCTAGTGATTAAGCCAAATATCGACTTTTTATTTACTATTTTCATATTCTCTCCCTAACAACAGTTTAAACCTTCTCCTTAATTTTAATTTTTGTTTGACAGAAAGATTGGGTAGCATCTTTCTAATAGGGACCAACTATCATTAGTACTTCTAAAGTACATCCTGCTGAAGTAGCAAGTACCATATTCCACTTTGAGGTCTTTTAGTTAAGTCTCCTTATCTATTATCAATGGTTCCCTCTATATGGAGTCAACCAAACTGAACTTTCAAAGTTTTGTCCAAAAATATAAACATGTAACTTGGTTGAGTATAAGAAGCATTGTATAACACATCTGCCAAAGATTACTAATGTTAGGGAAATATACTCTTTCTCTTTGAACATACAAAGGACTTATCATATAGCCACATTGTCCAGAAGTTTCTAGAATCATCCTTGTTGGGCACACAAGGGATCAGGTGCATAGTTTAGTTTTCTTTTGCATTTTGGGCATACTCTATGTGCAGGATAAAAATCCATACCTCATAAGAAGCCTTCCTGAATGCAGAGGCCCATGTAAACACTTAGGTAGAAATGAAACTCCATTTGTTAACTCTACTGATTAAGTCTGAAGGGGGGCATAGCTTTTTGAACACTGATAATATAGAAGAAAGAAGACAGAATCTTCCCTTATCAGAAACACTTTCAAGGTAACGTAAAAATGCACAGGCTCTGGGTGGGTATGGTTTAACTCTGTATCTGTGAAAAACCAAAGAAGAAACAGCAAGGCTGGATTATCACAGACATGGACAGATACTAGGCTGAGTGTTGTGGCAGTGATCACAGCACATAGTGGGTGGAGGCAGAAAGATTAGGAGTTTAGGGTCATCCTTAACTATAGAGCAAATTAGAGGCTACCCTGAGCTACATAAGACCCAATCCTCTCAAACCAAACCAATAAAAAGCTAAATTTGACAGGAAGATTAGCTAGAAATGGGCAGAGGGTGTAGAAGACGTTCTGGATTTCACATTCGAAAATATGGCCATGTTACTAGAGTGGGCTGTGATGCCCAGCTTTGACCGCTTGTTCACTGACAGCCATCCAACAGGTGGCGGTGCTGTAAGAGTGTGACATGGCCACTTGCAATATCCCATGACCCAGGGAAAGCCTGCCCTGCATAGCCACTCACCTCAGCTGCTGCACGTGCAGAGCCTGCATGCCGAGGACACAGGCCGGTCTTGGTGCTCTGCGTTCACTGCAGTTACTCAACTTCCTCTTCTGTACGACAGTCATAATCATTGCATCTATACCTCCGAGGGCTATGGTAAGGGTTGAATGAGTTTAAGTGGCACTTGTCCCATGGTAAGCCTAGTAGGAGTGAGGCTGTGTTTGTGACATTTATTGACGTTTTTACTGGTAAGAGCAGCATTGGGGAAATGCCACAAATATTCATCCATGGGAGACTGCCTAAGAAATTGTGCTGCATTTATCTCATGGGACACTATGAGATTTTAATGAGCATGATTATATGAACCTAACCAATCATCTCAAGATCCAATGTTATACCAAACACTATAGAATATAGAGCAATGTGTGAAGTGTCATTGTGTGTTTTAAAAACACCTTTATCTGCTAGCGGTTTGCAAGGGAAAGCAGAGCCACAGGGGAAGGAATGGGAGAGGTTCCCTCAGAGGGAAGGGATTCCTTTGCATGGCCTACCTGCAGATGTTTGCAGGCAATTGTGCTATGCATGCCTGTGTTCCTCCTTAGAAGTAGTAATCAAGTTAATATTCATCGCAGAGAAACTCTGCAGGCCAGCATAATGAAAGCACCCCAAAGACACAAGCTGTTAGTGGCCTTGTGGAGTCAAGAGTCCCACCCAGGTAATGATGTATTCCCCAGACATATTGGCAGGGACATCAGGAGAGAATGCTGAAGCAGAAGGCAATGGTAGAATGATGATGTCAGCACAAAGCACAGAGAGAGTTGGCCCTCTGAGTGAACAGAGCTCTCACAGAGACCCACACATTCCAAGTCATGTGATGGGGGGGGGCATGGAGACAGGATGCCCCCTGCCCCAGAATAAGCAAAGGCACTCGATGAGAATACAGCACAGGCTTGGGAAGAGGCAATGGAGCCTCGGTGCATGCATGATGCAGCCCCATGAGAGGGGACAGGACAAGTAGAGGACATTTTTTATTCCCAAAGACTTCTTTAAAATGCTGCATGTGCCCTCCCAGGGACTCAGGAGTCAACGGAAGAGGACTCAGCCCACAGAATAGGGTCTCTTCATTCTCCTTCCAACACGGTGTTTCATGAGCTGGCGGGTAGTTCTGAGGATGATCTGTAAATTATTCAGCTCTTATGCACAGCATTTTCCTTGTACCACTCTGTGGGAACCTATCCCAGGCCCTCTCCCAGCAGGCTACCAGGGGCCAGTCCTGCTTCTTCTCTACCCTGGAGGGCAGTCTACACCCAGGCAGTGCAGCACAGCCTGTTGGAAGCCTGCTTCAGAGCCCACGCTCTCCACAGAGTGACGGATGAGGCTCATCTCCCATCATTTCATGGGAGAGTCACATGCATAATTCTCATTAGTGCTAATGGCAGCTTCTTACATAAATTTTATAGGGCGGGAAGGTGGGAGAGCAAGCCACTTTCATTCTTCACGGGTTTTCTTACACGGCTTCATTCCTCCAGTCTGGAACTGGCTTCTGTGTGTTATCGGGTACCTTGCACTTGAACTGCCAACTCTCTTTACTACGTGGAGATGGACTGTAAGCAGCGCTCTGTGCTCACGTGTTCAAACACCTCCTACTTGTGCCATCCGCCTGGCAGGCACAGATATCCAATTAGTGCAACTGATCCAACGAATTCCCATGTGTTGCTTGTACCTGCTGTGAATGTCACTCTGCTCAGTGATAATGGGGCCTGGTCCCAAAATAGAGGGAGGGGGTAGAGGGCCAGAAAGACAGAGTCGTCGGTGAGAGCTGAAGTATTTTTAAAGTGACGACAGACACCAGCCCTTTCTGAAGAGAGAGCCAGCCTGTGAAGCCAGTGTGAGTTCAGGAGGAAGAGGCTAGGTACATCCATCACCCAGTCTCTATCCTCTCTGGATTCAAGAGGAAGAGGCTTGACATGCTTCTGTTATCCAGTATCCATTCTTTTTCTAAAGGGATATAAATGTATGTCTCTAGACACCAAAATGATAATGCATGCCTTCCTCTCTATTATAAGTATCTTCAGCTGTCAACTTGACTCAGGCCTTGAGTCACCTGGCAAGAGGAAACATCAACTAAGGGACTGCTTCTATCAGATTGGCCTGTTGCTGTATATCTCTATGACATTTTCTTGGTTGTCAATTGGGGAAGTACACTGTGGTTGGTGGCACTAGCTGGGCAGGGGGACCTAGATAGCTGGATGTGATCCTGGAAGCAAGCCAGGAAATAGACAGTGTTCCTCTCTGGTGTCTTCTTCAGTTCCTGCCTGGAGTTTCTGTCTTGGCTTATCTTCATGGTGGGCTTTAACCTATAAGTCACCTTCTTTCCAGGTTGCTTTTGAGCTTTATGTATATTGCAATACACCAGAACACTTTCCAATCCATCAAATGCCCTCTTAGTCTAAACAGGACCTCATCTCCGACAAAGATGACATGTAAATCAGCATTTGTCCCTGGGTGCTCAACTGACAAGACTATTGCACACATACTTACAACTCACACATTCATGTACAGACATCTCAAGGCACTGGCTGACTTGGTGCAGGCCTCTCTGTATATACTGTTGACGTGTAGAGGGAAGAGCAAAAGATGCCCTTTGTGAGCCTTCTTTCAGGTTCCGACAGAGGACGGTCCATGACCTGAGCACATCACTGGAGCCAGGGTCAGCCAGAACCAAAAGGACAGTGTAGCTTGAGTTTTTCTGCCTTGCCCACAGTCAGGACAAGTCTTTGTCACCGCCAGTCCACAGCGTCAGAAACCAAGTAAAACAGAGACTTATTGCTTAAACTGTATGGCGTGCAGGCTTCTTGCTAACTGTTCTTATAGCTTAATTAATCATTTCATAAATCTATACTTGCACGTGACTGGTGTTACCAGCATCTTCACATGCTGCTGTCATGGGCGGCTGCAGTGTCTTCTCCTCCGCTTCTGCTTTCTCCTCTCTCCTTGTCCACTACTTCCTGTCTGGCCACTGCAACCAGTGTTTTATTTATTGACCAATCAGAGCAATTTGACATATAGACTGTCCCACAGCAGGACAGTCCTGTTGTTTGAGGAATGGAGAGGGTTAGGATGGCCTCCCTCACTGCACATGGAGGAGAAAGGAACAGGAGCTGTGGTGTGCACAGCTTACAATGGCCCCATGGCACACCCAATAGATAGAATGTAAGCTAAGGGTGGCAAGCTTTAAGAAAATACTTCACCACTAAAAATGCTACCACACTGTGAACTTGGAATGCATGTTGTTATTTCACATGACCCTTATGTGCCTGGAGTGAGGGCAGTCATGGGGAGGTCAGACACCTCAAAGAAGCAGCAGAGCTAGGCTCAGGATGGGACTCGGGCTCTGAAGGCCATGCTCTTAACTGCTGCTCTGTGTGACTCTCCAGGGGCCAGAGTGATGAGAAGAGAGAGGAAGGAATAGACAAAAGTATTCTTCAGCAGAGGAGGACCACCACACACAGGCCCAGGGACCCTTCACTCCAGCCCTGCAGAATTTATTTGGCTGTCACTTTCTCTCTCTCTTCCTGATGAGACAGTAGGCATTGTCTCCACAGACAATGAGGAAAGAGACAAGACTTGAGTGTATCTGGGCTTAGAAAGGCCAGGCAGGAGGGCAGCAAACGCATTCAAGCAGGCACCTGGCTGGCAGGAAGCACCAGAGACTCATGTGAGTCAGGTGTGGCCTTCTGGTATCTTCCTGCCTCAGTCTAGTGAAGGCACAGTGGGAAATAAGACTGAGGGATGTACTTTTTTTTTTCTGGGAGAAAACTGATAATGGAGACCATCCAGGCAGTTCAAAGACTCTTACAACAACTTTACAACTAGCATGAGTAAGATGAGGGCCGGAGGGCCAGCAAAAGGCAGCAGGTTCATTGCAGGATACATTGGCCCTTGTGTGGTTGCTTAGAGGCTTGTTCAGGTCAGGGTGTGTGAGAGAAAAAAACAAACTAGGAGGATAGTGTGGGAGCCCATTCTCGGGTTCCTCGTGGCTTTACCCAGCAGGTCCGAATAGAGGATGATTAGGACCACGGGCCTGAGTGCAGGTGTCTGAGATGCTCTGCACTTGGCTGTGCTGGGGGAGGAGGTCTTTTGCTCCACCCTTGGCGTCTCTATAAAAACCCCGGGGCAGAGACAGTTGGGGGCCGTTGGAATAGGTTCCAGGCCCTCTCGAGGCTATCCTGTATTTTCTATCTGTTTATCTCTGCAACATTCTCCACTATAAATCCTTCTATCTAATATTTCCTGCTGATCACACTCAAGAAAACTCTGGGAAGCTGTGGGGGTGGTGGGTAAACACCCCACAGAATAGTGCCCTGGGGACACTCAAGTCTGTGGTGACAGGTGTGGCATTGCTTGACAGGAGGGGCAGGAATGGGTAGCAGAGGAGTCAAGAAATCCAGACTGTGCAGGGGCCATTGGAGTGGAGCTAGAAATCCTGTGGACTGCTGCAGAAGGAAGGTTGGCAACAGTCACTGTGAACTAAGAGCTGAAATCCCCACGGAAGGTTTCAGGGGCCGCATAAAGTCTATCTGTGAGGTTCAAGTGAGCAGAGTCGCAGCTGCGGGAAGAATGGCCCGGAATCCAGTAACAGCATTCCCTTTCAGCTTGTACCCTGGTGTCAGGCCTGCCCAGAGGGTTACAGCGAGAGGATCGGGAGGCCGAGGACGTGGATGGACACAAGCAGAAGGCCCCTAAGAGCAGTCCAGATGTATCGCTGCTAATTCAAGAAAGAGTGAGAATTGCAAGTTAGGATGGAAGCATGAGAAGACAGGAACTGCTGAGCCGAGAACACAGAGCCTAGGATGGTAGCAGCTGACGATGCAGGGCTGTTAGTTGGGAGCTGGGCAGAGACATGCAGGCCGCCAGCCCGGAGCAATGGATGGAGCCAGGCTGGACGTGCTGAGGCTGGGTCAGGACCTGAGTGGAGTTCCAATGCCCTTTCTTCAATTATGCCGAACGTCCATAAGAAGATAATGAGCAATTTCATGGTATTTCTGTTGTAATTTGTTCTTCATTAAAGATAATGTATCAACAGTGTTTCTGGAAGAAATGCCTGTGACTAAATTTATAATTTGTGGTGTTGCCAGTTGAAGTACTGAAATAATAGTTAAAATGTGACCTAAATCAGATAGGTTGTTACTCAGTGGTGTACCGTTTTCAGTGTTTTTCCAAGCTTGGTACCAGGATGCAAGGTTATCCCTGACCTCAAAAACAAAACTCCATCAATGACACTGGCTTCATAAGTGAGCTGGAGGTGTTGAAAGGGGCTGCACCACACAATCTCTTCATGACAGCCCCAGTACAGAATATCTGAAGAAAGTACCTCTCCTGGCCTTGAGTTTGAAGGCCGTATGCACTGGGTAAACAGGCAGGAGTTGGCTACCCACAGCTGAACTGAAAATGCCTGACCCCCGGCCATCTGCTAAGCCAGACGTGGTATTGCATGACTATAATCCCAGAACTCACATGGCTGAGGCAGGAAATACCAATGCAGTTTGAGCTAATATAACAAAACTCTGTCAAGAAAAGAAAATCTGCTTCAGCTACAAAGCAGAGATATGGGGAGCCAGAGTACTAAAGAGGGAACAGCTGAGATTTTCCACGGTCACAGATGGGCAAATGGGTGCTACAGAGGCAGTGAAATACCTGAGTACTCATTGCCCAGGGTCAGAAGGTTTTTTCCTGATGTTTTCTCATTTGATAAATAACAAGGGATATCTTTTTAAGTAGAATGCTCAGTTCACATCCAGGTCCAAGGCACCCTGCCATGCCTTGAACCATGCTCTGGAAGTGTCCTGATGTTACTACTCCCTTTCTGCAGCTGAACTTCCCCAGGGAGTGTATTAGGGGGGAGAGGCCTTCTGCTTCCAGGGAGTTTTGGCTGCCTTCGGGTGACCGTGAAAAAACAAAAAACAAAAAAAAATCAGAGTATAGCAACTTCACAGTCTCCACCATCTTCCATTTGTAAATTCATGCCACACAGTTTAGTTCCCATGTTTCACCAAAGCCCAATTCAAAGTAAACTACAGAGTAATCAGAACAAATCCAACCATTCACCAACAGATGACTTCTAGTCACCTACTACGTCAGACTGTGGGAGGGTTAAAGCTCAGATATTTTTAGTTGTACCTTTCCAGAACTTTCCAGAAAGGTAAACCTCAAGCAAACCACTGTTCTTCACCAAGACCTTTTGCCTCCTTTGTCTGCTCCTACGTCTCTGTTTCTCAGCATGTTGGGTTCTGTGGCAATGGTGTCAACAGGGACATTTTATAAATGTAGTAGGAATCAGTTACTCATTGACAGATTTTAGCCTCACATTGACATAATGATTGGCGAAGCAGACAGGGACTCGGTCCCTGAGTATAAATACTTCCACTTTAGATGTTCCGGTAATTTGACCCCAAATAACCAGCCTGTAGTAAAGATTCATAACTCGAGATTTCACTGACTATAAAGTATCATAATACTTTTTCTAAAATATCACATTTATAATTCTCTAAAAAGAAGCCAAGTGACTTTTTAAAATAAAGCCATATTCAGTTCTCCAGAAAAATGTTGGATTCCCAACTTGAAAGAACTATGGATTTAAAAACAACACTTTTAATTGGGTTTCCTGTCTGAATGATACGCAGGTGCAGGTTTGTAAGTACACACTCCAATGTCAGGTCATCTGTGGGTCAGAAAGATGCCTGAGTTTGTTCAAGTTCTCATCTGCAGTAGTTATGGCCATACACCAACTCCAAGGGAGATGAATCATTCTTAGATCACCAAGGGGTGAAGATGGAGACCTCTGTCTAGTCTTTGCCCTTTACATCCTATAGCCAGGGTAACACCTTAAGAAAAATGCCTATTATAGACCTATTGTATGTGCTTGTTATGTGCACGTCAGGTACTGCATGTACATGAAACTTCAGCACCTGCCAAGAACCCAGAAATGCACAGCCCCAGTATGGAAAAGAGACACCCCTAGTTACTATGCACACAGCTCACTGTCAAATGCTAAGGACAGACCCCTGATTCATATACACACAGACCAGTGTCTACTGATGAAGATTAACCCTTTGTTCCTAAACATACAGTCCAGGACTAATGACTAATCAGGATGCCAGGGCAAGTGTAATTGAATTGAAGCAGTGGCTCAGGCCTATCATTGGCTACAGCCAGTCTATTGCAGGTTCTTCCAGAAGAATGTGGCAGCAGCTGTCCTCACATGGAGCAAACACCCCCCCACACAACACACACACATCACAAACATACAACCAACACATTGCAGAAAGATTCCTCCATGCAGAGATCACACTCGGCAGGAATATGGCCATAGCTGTCCTCACACAGAGCAAATATGCTGTCTTCTTATTTCTTATGTGTGCATCATCTTACTCACCTCTCTGTACAGCCAGGCATGAACCATGATCACCGTGTTTCATTCTATTCACACTTGTACGCGTAGCGGCCATCCTACCTGGAACAGCCCTCCCTGTTCCTCCTCCACCCTATGACATCCGGTTTCCATCAAGGGGCTCCAGTCTGGTTTTGATGGGCAGAGAACTTTTGACAATTTCTAGATTCAAGGTCACATCTTTATCATCTATCATATTCCTTATGAATGATTCACATTTTCCCATGTTTAATTTAACTTTGGACATTCCTTCCAATGACAAACTCTCTGTCTTCTAACAGTAAAGAAGTCAAGGTTCTGGCTAGTTGAGCTGAAGATACATCTGTAGAACACAACAAAATCACACACAGAATTATCATTCAACTTTCTTTGTGAGACTGAGGCTTAAACACCATGATTTATGGGAGAAAGTACTGTGAAGCATGAAGTGGTTCTTAATTATCACGAGCATCAAGGGAGACATGCAGGGGACCTCTGTGCATCAGCAGGGTTGTTTACTGGCCGTCTTCTGAGTGCTGTGGCTGTTCCGAGTGCTAGAAATAGAGAACCAGGTTGTCCAACAGGAGCTTGCAGGCCACAGAGTACAATATCAGTGGGACAGTATGTGCAGGTTACAAAGCTACTGTGGTCCAACATGTCCAGTCATGATTAAAGGAACATCTAACACAGACAAGGTCTAGGCTGTCAAGAACGCTTCTGGGAGTAATGGTCCTGAGCACCGTCCTGAGTGTAGGAGGGGTTTAATCAGGAGGAAAGATGGAGAAGTGTGCACTTGGAGGCTGAGTGTGGGAGTAGGTATGCAGTGTGAAGAGAGAGTCCGCGGGAGAACCAGCCAGAGAGATAAAGTAAGGCCTCACGATTACGAGGCTCCATGACTCTCTGAAGGCTACAAGAATAAGATGAAAATAATGCTAAGCAAACAAGCAATGTACTCTCACTTAGGATTGATGATCTGGCATGAAATGGTGATTAAGGGAGACAGACTGCTGGCAGGGAAACAACTAAGAATACAGTCATATATTCCATGGCATTACTCAGACTAACAGGGTGCCCTGGCAAGGAATGGCAGGCAGGACAGTAGAAATGGGCCAACTGAGAGATGCCAGACAGTCCACACTGACAGACTGACAGACCATTGGGAGATGGTGGAAGGAGGGTGGTGGTGTGATAGAGGCAGATCAAGGAAAGATCAAGTTTCTCTGTTCGCAGTTGGGCCTGATGGTGCCATTAGCCAGTGTGGGCAGAAAGGTGAGCTAGAGAAATAGCTAAGAAAGAAAAGTATTCTGGCCAAAGATGTGAGCATTCATCTTAGGTTTAAATTATATCTCCAAACTCAAACTTGGCTAAAGTAATAGATGACAAAAGAAGACATGTTTTCTTATGGTAAATCTACAACAGTTCACATCCCTGGGTATTCACGAGATACCAAGCCACTGAACACAACTTAAGGGCACACAGAGCACCTGACTTTTCAACATACAGAGTTGACAGGAACATTCTCTTCTGAGTTAGTTTCCCCCTCGGAGAACAGGTGACTTACTAAGCTCACAGAATTAACAGTCACTGGGAACTTCCATGAGAAAAATTAAACAAATTAGTTATGCTATGAAGCTACTTAGTAAGAATCCAGACCAGAACTCAGAGCTCCTGACACTCTCTATGCCTGTTCCATTTTCCCTCGTCAGAGTCTGAGAGTACAAATGTGGGTATTAGTCAGCAGTGAGATGACACCCTTTCTGGGAGGACTCCCCAGCAGATCACCACCTGCACATACAGCACTATCCCATCCCCCCAGGCTGCTGGGACCAAGCCTGGTGTTTCTTAACCATTTCTAGTGGAGACAAGATAGCCAGGGACTGGGCTCAGAGGCGAATGCTGCTGCCTACTAAGGTCCCTATTAGAATGAGAAGAGACAAGAGCATACCTTTTTAACAAGATGAGATCTGGAACTTCAAGGCTGACTTCTGGTGTCACCCTCAAATATGAAAACATGAGGCTCCTCTCCTCTCAGTGACAAATAGCGTACTACATATAGTGTGGAACACGGCCAGTCTCCTCTGGAGACCCTTCTGTCTGCTGGGGATGTGGGTGTTGGCTTGCCGGCAGCTGGGAGACTCACCTGGATTTGTGTCCAGCTGCTTCCCTGTATAATACGAGTAAGTCACATGACTTTGCTAGTCCTCGTCTTGCTTTTTGAAAATGGGGGTTGAGTAGATCTGACCTGGCACTTGGTCTGGGTGTCTCCTAGGCCACCACCTCGTGTATGTCCATGGCTGCTATGTGAACTGGGGAGATGGCTCGTTGAAAAGGTGCTAGCCATGCCAGCATTAGGGCCTGCGTTCGATATCCGTCACCCATTTAAAAAAAAAAAAAGCCAGACATGGTAGTACATGCTCATAATTCCAGTACTGGGAAGGTGGAGACCGATGGATCCCTATGGCTTGCTGGGTAGTCAGCTTTGACTAATCCACAAGTTCCCAAAACACAAGGTGGAGCTGGGTTAGACATACTGCTCAGTAGTTAAGAGCCCTTACAGCTCTTGCAAAGGACCTGGGGTCAGTTCCCAGACCATATCAGGTGACTCACAGCCACCTGTAAATCCAGCCAGGGTATCTGATACCCTCTGGCCTCCACAGGCACCTGCATGTAACCTGGCTTACATAAACTCACACAGGCACACGTACACATAAATCAAAATAAATAAAGCTTTGAAATAAAAACAGAGTGGAGGACACTGGGAGAACCACCCATGAGACTGACCTCTGTCCTCCATATGCACATAGATGCACATACGCATATGTACCTACACATATGCATGCACATGCATGAGTGAACACAGCACACATGTATAACATATACATACATGTACACATCCATACACAAATCCCCACAGAGCTAGTGGTAACTATGTCCTTAAAATGTAGGATGCTAGAAAATCATGTATTTCACATAATTTAATACAGACTTCATGGGTCTGATTTTTTAAAGTGAAAAGCAGAGAGACTACATACCCAGGAGACCTGGTTTAGTCATTAGAAAGCATCTCAACAGGCCTTCAGGCTGTGACAGGAAGCAACTATGAATCATATCTGTCTGCTCTGGGTCCCACAGTCCTATTGTCTATATTATCCTTAGAGGGGTTTTCCCAAACCAAATTTAGTCTCAAGTCAGCCCTGAAGAAAGGCACATTAGTCACTCTGGTATTGTTTCTCAGCTCGGTATTCCAGTCACAAATAAAGCTAAACTCACCTCTGTTTGTTTACATGACAGTTAAGATGGCTGGCTTCTCACTAATATTTTTATAAGATTTAGCACACGAAACAGTAGCTGGCAAAAGTGAGTAGTCGTAAGGTATAATACTGAATGAACGGATGAGTAACAGCTTCAGAGGCAAAACAGTCCTGTAAAATACATGGAGTTGTGCACCAGCCTGTTGTTGGTGTCCTCAAACAAGAGGTAAGGACTCCTGGGGCTAGGGAGATGATTGCTCACTGAGTCAGGGTGCTTGCTGTACATGTACAAGGACCTGAGTATGGGTCAACAGCACCCAGGTGAATAGCCAGGCATGGCCACACCTGCTTAGAATCCCAGCACAGAGGAGCAGAGCCAGGCCAGCCAGTCTAGCCAAGATGGTGAACTCCAGATTCAGTGAGAGATCCCATCTCAGAGTGATAGGACATCTGGTATCCCTGTCTGGCTTCTGCACATTCAAGCTCATGCACCTGCACACGCGTGTGAATGTAATTCCAATTCCAGATCACTCAAGTGTGAGGACAGACTCTGGGGGAGTAGAGGTCATCGAGATGCATACCCCATGTGCTTCAAGGCAGTATTGCCAAGCATGGAGCCACCACCCTGAATGGAGAAGGTCTCTCTGCCTTCCTAGGCCTCCCGGAGCCATGTAGGGGCCCAGCCATGACCTTTAGAACAGCCAAGAATGGGGCTGAGTGCTCCTTTCTAGGGGAAACTGGGCAGATCTGACAGTTGTGTTCTTACCAGTATTTCCAGCTTCCAGAGAGACAAGAGAAATCAATAGCTCTCTACTCTTGCTGGTGTTTAATCCAGACACCACTCTCTTTCTGTGGAACCCTCGGACCTCCCTCATGCACAGTTCCTCTTTTTGGAATACCCATAAACTTGGGGAAGGCTCACACTTCCTTATGTTGCCATATATCTTATGTTCTCTATTTCTGCCCGGTCATATGCACAGTCTTTGACGTCTGTAACACAGGCAGCGGTGGGACAGTGTTAAACATCCCCTCTGGAACAACCCCACACTTCTCTGCACACCCAGGTCATGTGCAGGAGAGCCCCCGCAGACCTCGTCTGGCCATGCACATGGGCACAGCAGAAACCCAGCAGTGTGCACAACACATTTACAAAGCATCTTTATGATAGAGGCAGTGAGGCCCATGCCACCGTTTTATTACCGTGATTAAACAAAACTTTAAGCCTTCCATCCCTAGTGTGGAGTACAACACACCGCAGCACTCAGTAAGTGTAAGTGAGCCATGACTGAGGACAGGTGTTGCTGGCGCCACTTTACAGCACCCATGCTTCAAAACCCAACCCAGGCTGTTTGGTTTCCTGTCCCTTGCTGAGGCTCTCCTATCGGGCATCCTACAAGGCACATAATTGACTGGTTTAGATTTTTGTTTTGCTTCACGTGTCATGTTCTGAATATTGAATTTGAATATAATTGCGATGGGTCAGACTACCTTTTTAAAATTTTTATCCAGTATGCAGGTTTGAGAGCTGGGTGAGGTGAATGTTATATGTAAATGTATGCAAATTGACATGCTAATGAGCCTGCCCCATCGCAGTAGACTCCTGGTAAGTGTGAGGGTTGTCACCCTGTCACGGGGCAGTCCACCAGGGAGCTTGTGCAGTATTGTGAGCTCAGTATGATTTAGATGTATCTGCCCTGATGATTATTATTCTCCAAATCTCCCACACCATTCCTGGGGATGACAAAGATCTCATTGGCTCTCTTCCAACATGTTGTGTCGTTTCTGTGTTGGAAATGAGTTTATACCTTGATGCCTACTAATTTGGAAGCTGGCTTCCATTCAGTAAATAGTTGGGTGTCCTATAGGTACAACATGCTAGGCAAATACAAGGGAGCCCTTCCATTTCCATACAGAAAGCCACCCAACCTGAGAGCCATGCCAGGAATGGAACCTGCATCCCAGGCTAAGACTATGGTGGGTGGTTTTCAGCATGAGGGACTCCTGTGGGACTTCATGGAGGGACATTTATGGCAGAGACACAGCCCTGGCTGGGTTCATCCTGTTCTACGATGCCCAGGCTTTGAGGAGGCACAGCCAGTTGAGGGAACAAACGAAACATACGTAGACTATCGGACCCATCCTCCCTGTCTCAGGCCTGCCCTGCCCATTGCCCTATCTGCTAGGCTTCTATATTCAGCTTAGAATCAAATGTGCCCACACTGAAACAAATAACAGGCATTAGGTGATGTAGACTCCACAGAGACTGAAAGGCAGGGAGGATGTGAGACTGCGCGGAAAGTCTCTTCAGGGCAAGCTCCTGCAGCTTCAAGGAAGGGTGACTGAGGAAACATGGGTGACCAGGACTTGGCCGGTGGATTGGTTGATGAGAGACCCTGGGAAGGAGCCCATGGAGCTGCTAGACTGGGTACCCCCAGGGTAGAGCCTGGGGGGAGCAGGGTTGAGGTCTAAGGCCTCCAGGGCAGTGCATGGGCTAGAGGTAAAGTCTGTGGACTGACCCTTGAGATCCAGGGCAGAAGCTTGGATGAAGGCTAAGCGAGCATGGAGAGAAAGCTCCATGAGTTACCTAATTAGAGAAAAAGGTTGAATTAATGGAGGCAACGAAGCTGCCAAGGTTGAAAGTACAGACTCAAGACCAGAATCTTGGGATCACTTTGATCTGTGGGCAAGAGCAGAGAGAACAGCTTGAAGACTGTCAAGGGGTACCTACCTCAGCCAGAGCAGGGAGGGACTTCAAGAGCAGAGGAGCAGCTCAGTCGAGCAGACACCATGGAAGGGTGACTTTTGAGAAAATGTTGCTAGGAAGAGTGGTGGCAGAAGGTAGATAAAATATGATAATTTTTAGATTACAGTCACGATAAAAAATTCAGAATTATTTGAAATTGGCATTTGTTTTGAGGGGAGTATTTTAAAATACATGTAAAATATCTTCTCAAAAGAGAATCCAAGCTTTCCAGATATATACGAAAAAAAAAAATGAGCTGACAAAATAATTCTGCCCTCAAGCTTTGTTTCAACCAAGGGACTTTAAAATTAGTCAGTTTACAAAGGCTCCTCATACCATGAGTAGGGTGCAACTTACCTTACCGTCTATTTCTCCCAAGGATACCCTCACCTCTCAAATGCTTTCTTTGGAGATGGTGTTGGGGTCTGGGCTGAAGTGGTGAGTCAGCAGGGATGCTCTCCTCACTGCTGTCTATGGACCATGCAGCCCAAGCCCAGACCTGGAAAAGGTGAAACTCACTTGGTATAAGAACAGGACTCGCCCACAGCCTCACCCAGCTTCTGAACTTCCATCTGCCTGGAACCGTGCTTTGAAAAATCCCCAAATACTTCACTGACAGGGCAAGAGCCTGGGCCCAGCTCCACTTCCAGAAATCAGGGTATGGTGGAAGTGGTCCCCCTGAACAATATACCTGAAGCCAATGCTAGGAGCTTCACCTAAATATTCTATGGGACCACTCTTCCTCGAGGAGCCCACACCTATACTTGGGTATGTTTTTATTTTCCCCCAAGTGTCTTTCTTGCTCTTGATCCTGGTGTTTGTGTCTTTTAGTACACAGTGACTGAGAAGCCTACACCAGGCGCTGGCTGTGTTTCTGAGATCCCCCTTTTCCTATAGTTAAAGTCTATATATTTATCTTTAATCAAACCTTAACTCTGCTTCATAAAAAATACTTTCTTGCTACTAAAACATCTCCTCCATTAGAGAGGGTCTCAGATGGTAGTTGGAACTAGAGACAAAAGAAAAAGATTGCCCAACTCTGTGGACAGAACTCAGCTGAGTCTCAGAACACAGACAAGCCAGGGGAGGAGAGGGCCCACACACAGCATCCAGGTTGCTGTTAACCAAGTGCCCCCTTTTCACCATAGTTTTATGCCAGGCTCAGTTTAACCACTAGCAGGTCCATTCCCATGCTCTTTTGGAGGAGGCCACAGGTATCTGGGGCTATAAGAAGCTCCACTACCACATTCTTCTGTTAGTTCTTCTTCTGCCCCCATCCAGGTGTCCAGTTCTTGTATCTCCTGGCCACATGATTACTGTCTTAGTTAGGGTTTACTATTACTGTGAAGAGATACCATGACCACAGCAACTCTTATTTAATTGAGGTGGCTTGCTTACAGTTTTAGAGGTTCAGTTAGTTTTCATGGTGGGGAGCATATCGGCATATAGGCAGATGTGGTGCTTGAGCTGAGCGTCCTTACATCTTGACTCAGAGGCAACAGGTCTCTGTCACAGAGTGACTGTCACACTGAGTGAAGCTAAATTAAAAGACCTCAAAGCCCGCCCCCACAGTGACACAAATCCAACAGAAGGTGTGGCTCAGATTAAAGGTGTGCCCTCCAGCCTCAAGGTCTGGATTAAAGGTGTTTGTCATCCAGCCTCCTCCAACAAGACCACATTTCCTCCAACAAGGCCACATCTTCTAACGGTGTCACTCCCTATGAACTTATGGGGGCCAAATACATTCAAGCTACCACAATTGCCATCACTCAGTTCCTATCAGCTTATCATCTGTAACCATAGATGACTCTATGCCTTCTCCCTCTTAGGGACTTACGGAGAGAGTTAAACAACTCATTTCTGACTGGGTTGTTTGCTACTGGAGCAGCACTAGTTCTTCAGGCCAAGGGGGAGGTTTAGACTCCCCATGATGAGAAGCCTCTGGTGGGAAATAGGCAGTTTCACATCAGCCTCAACTTTCAGTCATGGCAATAGCACGACATCATCAGAAAGCCTCCCCTCCCCCCCTCCCCCGGCTCCAAGAGCCATCTTCCATGCTACCTGACACCAGACTGAAAATAAACCTGGAACAAAGAGAGGGGATTCACAGAAGGTGCAGTACTTTTGTGGGGAAGGACAGAGGATGAAACCAGTGACTTCGGTGAAGCCCCTAAGCAGACTCAATGGACACTAACTGCGTGCAGTTTAACCCTTCTGCATCCATGGAGCCTGGAGGAACTATTCTAGAGATCTTCAGGGCTGGCTCTACCTCTGAGGGACTGTCTGTCCTCATCCCAGCAGCTGATAGTAGCCAGCTAGCTTCAGCCTCTGGCTTGGAAAAGCATCACCCTGACCTCTACCTCTGTCTTCAGGCCATTCTTCCTGTGCATTTGCCTGAACATCCCTTTTATAAGAGTGCCTGCCAAACTGGATTAGGAACTGCCTCACTTTTTCATGGCCTCATCTTAACTAATTAAATCTAAATTTACTTAGTCTGTGCTGCCATAATAACATGTTCTGGACAGACTATAAGGAACAGAGATGTGCTTTCTCATCATTCTGTAAGCTAGGAAGTACAAATTCACAGGCCCAGCAGACTCGTTATTTGATGAGAGAAGACATATTGGAACTTCATGCAGCAGAAGGTCAACAGCAAATGGAACCTCACTCTCGTGACCAGTTACCTCCCAAAGGCCCTTTACCTTGTGTATTATCATCTCTGTGTTTGGCTTCTGTATTAGTTACCTTTTTATTGTTGTGACCCAATCCCTGACCAGGAGAGGCTTAAGGAAGCGAGAGTTTATTTTGGCTCACAGTTTGAGGGTACCAGCCATCATGGCTGGAAAGGCATGATGGGACATGATGAGTGGGATGGCTGGTCACATGACATCAGCACTCAGGAAACAGAGAGCGATATCAATACTCTGCTGTCTTTCTCCCTTTTATTCCATCAGGTGCCACTCACACTTAGGGTGGATCTTCCCACACCAATTAACCTAAGCTAGATGATCCCTTATGGGCATGTTCAGAGGTTTGTCTCTTAGGTGATTTGACAATATTAATCATCACAGGTTCCAACATGAATAGTCAAACCATTGCAGACTGAATCTCAAATATGGCTACTTCTGAAATACGGGGGTGAGGACATGTGGATTTTGAGGGAAAGAGCTGAGCCCATGACAGTGAGGTTTGATAAAATGGGAGGTTGGCAGTCTTCCTGTTGCAGTACACGAGGCTAGCCCAGCACCTCTCAGGACCAACTTTTCTTTAAGATGATGGAGAAAAATGTCTAGTTCCAAGTCCTATCAGTGACCCCTGTTGGATAACCACGCCTGGTCTCTGGGTCCTGTGGACAGCTCTTGAGCATTAGCAATTTTCTAAGATAAAATGCCCCTGCTGGCTTTAGGTCACAGATGACTTTCTTCTGCCACACTTGACTCATTTGACCAAATCAACTTACAGGCTGGAACTTAGTGATTTCAGAGGGCAAAATCATGACAAAGGATTGACATTACGCACTAGCGTTTTGCATGCCTGTCTGGCTCCGAAGGTCTGGTGGGCTGACAGGTTCGAGGAGAAAGATTGAAATCTCTCCCACTGACTGTGCTGACATCACTTAATGGTTGAGGTTCTGTTTCCCTTTATTTAAAAACTCTAAAGCTAGTGCCTGGGGACTATGAGTGTTAGCCAAAGAAGATGGACTACCCTGTAAACTAAAGAACATGTACTCCTGCAGGGAGATGCTGACCAACCTAACGTGTAACTGCTTCTGGGATGCCATTTGGAGGATGTCTCCGGGTTCACTGGGACACACATTCTTCTCTGTATGCAGAGAAGAGTCTTGAGTGTTCTCTGGCAGAGATCCTCTTCCATCTGGGAAGAAATCCTACCCGTTTTTAGTAGATGTGTGTCTGTGGCATTGCCAGGGCAAAGTCAGGGCATATTTAACCAACATTCTGAGGCTATTCCGTCTGCAGCTGACAAAGGTGCCAATGTGCTCGGGTGAGATGAAGACATCTGCCTGATAAGCCTTATGAGCAAACGCTCCACCCCACAGAGTTTGGCCCATTCTGTGCCTGCTCACACTAAAAATTGTTTTTGGAATGGCAACTTATTTAAGTGTTCATCCCCTGCTCAAGCGTGATGTCCTGGCCATAGCAGGAACCCAGCATACTTCACATAGAGTAAATGAAAGCAAGTAAGCACCATGCTGCCTTCCCCTCTCTAGGCATCTCAAGATCAGCAGGGTCTCGGTGAAGTGGATAAATGACCTGTTTCCTGAGGACTGTGTCCCAGTCTACTCTGCTGCTTACCATCTGCTTTCCAGAATGTTCCAGACCAGGCAGTGGGAGTCTGCTTAAAAATAAGTTATGTCACTCGCTCTCCTGCTTCAAGTCCTATATCAGGCTCCTGTGATGCTCAGAATAAGTCTAGGCCTGTCCTGGGGTGTCAGAATCGAGGCTGATGTGGCTTGCCTATCCTCAACCTCATCTGGGCCAGGGTCTTGCACTCTGAGAATGTCGAGCTCACCACTCTACTTTCTGTTCCTACTCCCAGAACCTCCTCCCCTTGGAGTGTGTATTTTCTGTTTCCTCAGTCTGGACGTTTCTTTGCTGGTTTCTCACTCAGCTTATCTGTCTTTTCCTTCCAGGTTACCCAAGTGTTACAATTCTCTTCCTTAGGAATGCCTGTCACCCAGGAGGCCCTGCCAGCCAAAGTTTCCCATCCTGGCAGCTGTCCATCCAGCCTCTGCATTAACCCAGTTTTCTGACAGCTGGAGTCTGAGCCAATATCTGTTATTCCAAGGCTTCCCTTTTGTGAAGGGGCCATCCCAGGACAGTGATGCTATGCTCACTGGGACTGTGCCCACTGGCGAAGTTCCTAGTTTATATCCACCCCAAATAAACTTTGGCTAATTAAAGATGCACATTTTTAATTCATATATTACACAAAGATTAGGAGAAATCCTGGAGTATGTCTTTTACCATATAGAAGAAAAAAAAAACTTCTTAGATACAGCACAAAAAGTTGATTTTTTTTTCTTATGAGAAAATAAAACAGTGAATGCAATTAGGTCAAAGTTCAAAAATTTGATATAAGTAAATCTTTTAAAAAGTTCATAAACTGTTGACAGATTTCAGGAAAGACCTGATGAATAATACAAAAAGATCTATAATGATATATAACAACAAAGAAAAGCAGGGATCCAGCAACAAGTCAGAAATGCTGTCAACACAGCGGAGCAGATACGAGCAACCTGAATGATGAGCGTGCCCTCGAGATGGCGCTGGGAATCTATAATCCTAGTACTGGAAAGGGGGGTGGAAAACATGGACTTTCAAATGCTTTTGGTGAGTGGACTACATGTGATGGGCGATTTTTCAGCATCTGTTAAATTTTGTGCCCCTGTCCCTGTCCCTGCAGTGTATGAGGCCATGGCCACATGCACCAGGAGACACACAGAAAGAACTTGAGGGGGCTGAGGAGGAGGCTCCATGGGGAAAGTGCCTGTGATGCAGGCGTGAGGAACTGAGTTCAAGTCTCAGAATCCACAGAAATCCGCATGGAGGCACCTGTCTATAACCTCAGTGCTAACAGGCAGGCAAAGCCCTGACGTTCGCTCGCAGGCTTAACCATATTTAGAGTTTCAGATTCAGTGAGAGACCCTGTCTCCAAAAATAAAAAGCAGGATGCAACTGAGGGAAGCCACCTGATGTTGGCCTCTGGATTCCACATATATGTGCATGCATGTACACATGTACTACTGCCAACATATATGTTCACAAACTTACCAGCAAGTACATATATAAACACAGAGTGAGAAGAGAAAGGGGAAGAATTTTGTTTTGTTTCATTTTGCTTTTGTTTTTCAAGACAGGGTTTCTCTGTGTAGTTTTGGTGGCTGTCCTGGATCTCACTCTGTAAACCAGGCTGGCCTTGAACTCATAGAGCTCTGCCTGGCTCCACCTCCCAAGTGCTGGGATCAAAGGCATGTGCTACTGCTGCCTGCCCAGTGAGAAGGGAAGAATTTTATGAGCACATTTTGTACTTAGTAGGGCAATCCTAAGTTTTACATTGTGTGCATAGGTCCAAACACTACCCGCACCCCATAGATAGACATGCTAACAATCTACCATTTAAAAATAAAATTGTGGAGCTGGAGAGACAACTTGGTGGTTGGGAATACTTGTTGCTCTTAGAGGACCAAATTCGGTTCTCAGCACTGACATCAGGCAGCTCACAGCAACCTGCAATTCATACTCCACAAACTCCCACACCCATGTTCACACATGCACACACATATGCATATACATAAATAACATCATAAATCTTTTAAAAACTTTATAAAAACGAACTTGTTTAAGAAGCTAAACATGGTTTAATTGTTTAAGCCGCAGTGTGTAGTCCTTTCAGATTCTTGCTGCCCCACAAGTTCTTTTTCTGCAGGCTGTGGCAGCCCCTCTGTCACAGCTAATGCCAGAGACAGACTCGGGTCCTTCTACTGCCCATGCTTGTGTGTCTTTCTCCCTGTTTGCCTCCCCCTCCTGGGTACCAGCAGGATAGTGAAGAGACCCACTACGTGCCAGCCTCTTCCTATAATCCCAGCAAATCATCAACTGTGTGTTCTGCCATAGATTTAATTGGTATTTGAGGGATGAATGACAAAATTAAACATGAAAACAAAGTCTCTTTGTTAACTTGAAGGTACTGTATACCATGAGGGGTTGGCATATGTTGTTGGTTGTTTTTGCTCTTTTGAGGGGCCCTCTACCCAGCTCCCAAATAAATCACACA
This sequence comes from Peromyscus leucopus, assembly GCF_004664715.2. Classification (NCBI taxonomy): domain Eukaryota; kingdom Metazoa; phylum Chordata; class Mammalia; order Rodentia; family Cricetidae; genus Peromyscus; species Peromyscus leucopus. The sequence goes on along the minus strand of NC_051081.1, from coordinate 51,623,511 downwards.
TGGAGGCTTATTATTTTCTTATGAATGCCCAGCCTTAGCTTCACTTGTTTCTAGCAAGCTTTCCTTAACTTAAATTATCCCATCAACATTTTTCCTCTGTGTTTTTTTTTTTTCCTTTTCTTACTTCTGTAATCTTACTTTCGCTCTTACTCTGCGGCTGGCTGTGTGGCTGCGTGGCTGCGTGGCTGCGTGGCTGCGTGGCTGGCCCCTTCTCTTCTTGCTACTTGATCTTGCTTGCTTCTTCTCCTTTTTATTCTCTCTGCCTGCCAGCCCCACCTATCCTTTCTCCTGCGTTTCTATTGGCCATTCAGCTCTTTATTAGACCAATCAGGTGTTTTAGACAGGCAAAGTAACACAGCTTCACAGAGTTAAACAAAGGCAACACATCTTCGCATCATTAGACGAATGTTCCACAGCATAAACAAATGCAACACACGTTAAAATACTACTCCACGGCAGGAATATGTAGAGTCTGCATTATCATCTTTGATGGGGCTTGCCCCATAACTTCTACATGAAAAAGAAACCATCATGTGTGGCTTTATGTATATGATGCAGACATGCATCAACCCACCTTGGAGAATGGGTACTCATGTGTAAAGCACAATGAGCATACCTCAGTCATAAACTGGGTTAACATGTTCTTAGTACTTTCTGGAGAAATGGGCACTTACAGAAAATAGCACTTTAACTTCTTAGTTGTCTGAAACAATGAAGAATGCTTAAGTCTACATCTGCAGCACAGGACCTCCAGCTCTCCGACAGGAGCTAGCCGAGGGTAGCGGCTCCTGTGAGGCCCACTGAACTGGCCTTGGTCACTCAAAATGCCTTCTGCTCCCGTGTATCAGAAGCACCTCACAAAATGCCCAGTCTCAGCTCAAAGATAACACCTGGGTGTTAGCATTGAGAGACGGCCCTTCCTGCTTTCTGATCATTACTGTTGCTCCCCAGGAATGCTGTACCAGCTAAGGTAGAGTGTGAACATAACATAATCTGTCCTCCCAGATGCCCAGGATGTGCTGGGCTTATATTTGTAACACCTTTACCTGAGACTTTGAGTGACATGAGCCAACCTCCTGCCAGCTCCAGCTCCTGACCCAGTGATCGGTTTGCCTTGCCACACTTTGCCACTAGGTAAAGAAAAAGAAAAGAAAATTTGTCATTAACATCTTCACAGGCTCAGCAGGCTTCCTTAGTACTTCTGAATGAGGCCTGTTCTCAATCAGCCACAGGAAACACAATGTTCCAGTGTTAGCAAGGAAACCTTGGGCACTTTTATTTATGCAAGACCCCATGCTTCCAAAATGGGTTCTGTGGAACCTTTATCCCAAGTGTTAAAATTGTGATGTACAAAGAAAAAAGTGCAGTTGGCAGCTTATTCTGAACATCAGCACACATTATTGTCTTTAGCAGAGGACTTCTCAGTCTAAGAGACTCTATTGCATGCTGTTCCTTTCCAGGAGAGTGATATAAAGTCTTGTGTGCTTGTATTTGAATGCAAAACTGAGTTTCCTGAGAATATCCTGTGATACCAGCATTCTGCAGAACAATTGTGAAAAATGCACGCAGGCACTCTTGGGAGTTCTGATTTGAGCTGCTTAGACATAATATGCTCCCAAGAAGTCAATCAAAAAAGCACAACTGAGATACTTGCCCAGAATATAAACTGGATAATAGTTGTGCCCAAATCCCAGTTCTGCCTTCTAATAGCGGGTATGTCCTGCAGCATCCTCCATTAACTCCTGTTTGGGAACTTCTCAGAGACAGAGATAAATCCACACTGCTTGCAGAAGGAAGTGTGGCCACCTTCACAGAGGAATGACAACATGAACACAAAGTCAAGAATACAAAAATGCACAGTGGCTCTCTGCTTCCTGGCTGACACGTGGTACACAGTCTTACCTTCTCACACATACTCTGCCGCCATGTACACCAAGGTGCACTGGGCCACACATCCATGTGCTGTGTCCACTGGGATCCTGACCCAAAGCAAATCTTCTCCCTTATGAGTTGTTTCTGGCAAGAACACTAAGGAAATCAGTACCGGACAACACCAGGCCACGCAGTTCTTAAACCTTTGGAACTGGTAGGGAGAATTTCACACAACTGGAAATGTAAACTGAAAAAGCACTAGAATGTCACAGGCACCTTAATGGGCTGCTGTGCCGGGTGTTCAGTAGCCACGAATGCTGGTAGATGTCAGCCCAGTGAAGACTTCAGCTGAGAATATTTCAGCTAAGAACAAGGACTATGTTGAAAATCTGGCTAGCAGCCACACAAGGTACAGTTTGACAAATGTTTTTTTTTTTTTCCTCCCTGTGCCTAAAATCTTCTAGAAAGCTGATTTTAAAGGTAATAGACTCATTAATATGGTAGAGAAATTTTCAAGAAAATCTAACATTTAGATTATGGTGGGTTATTTCTAGCTGCTTTTAGCCATGTTTATAGTGAGAATCAGGAGCTGAAAAAAACAGAAGGATATGGAAAGCATATCCTGAAAGTGTGGCCAGATATGGTATTAAAAATTGTGGATGAAGAAGGTTTGATTATGAAAGTTACTAGCACCATTCAAGGTAATCTAGCACTTTGCTTTGGGACAGTAGAAGGGATGCCTCAGAGGCATCTCAGGAACTGGCCAGACCCTACCCATCACAGACTCAAGAGTAACACAAAAGACAGAGAAGAGTGACCTGCCAGGACATTCTGCTCACACAAGGCCATTTAAAGAATCATTGTCCTGGCTGCAGCCACCCAGAAACTCTCACACTGATGGTGTAGGGGAGCCCAAATATCACTTGAGCTGGTGACAGACATTGGCATCATCTGTATGAAGCTAGTTTTAGAGACAAGATCATGAAGGCTCACACCAATATCACAAAGGAAGGCCTGGGGGACCAGGCAATGAGCAGCAGGGCTCAGAGACCCTTCAGGCCAAAAGATAAGAAAGTAATGCATGAGGTTAAAGCCCAAGCTACAGTGGAGACCCCAGGATACTAGATATTATAGGAACATAAAACATCTGCCTAGAAAGTTCACAGGTATTGAGTAGAGGTACCCCAAGACAGGGGCCATATGGTCTGCAAATGCCAATGCCGTTAGCGACAAGCATGTTCAAGCCTGCTACAGTTCATATCATGACACTCTGTGCCCCACATTCAAGTCTTGAAGCTACAGTATCTAGTGTTTGTCCTGTTGTGCTTCAGTCTCACAGCGCTCTCACTCCTCCTTGACGTGTTCCTGAATCTCTCCCTTTTAGAATGGGAATATTTATTTTGTACCATTGCATATTGGAAATATTTAATTTAAAAAAAATTTTTATAGGAGCTCTCAGCTATGAGTTTGCCTTGAGTCTCAAAAGGGATTTGAAATTTAGACTTGTGAACAATATTGGAGCTGTTAAGATTGGGAGATTCTTGGAGATGGGCTAAATGCATTTGACATTTTGAGATGCCCATGAGTGTTTGGGAGCCAGAAGAAAGAACTTACATGATTTGAATATGAAATGCCACCCTTGGGCTTATGTCTTGAACACTCGGTCCCCAGTGACTAGAACTATTTTGGGAGGTTCTAGAAACCTTGAGAATTAAGTCCTACCTAAAGGAAGTAGGGTGTGTGTGTGTGTGTGTGTGTGTGTGTGTGTGCGCGCACCTTTAAAGGTTACACTGAGACATCTAGTGTCTGTCTGTCTCTCTCTATACTCTCTTTACACACACACACAAACACACACACACACACACACACACACACACCGCCCCGTATTATATTGCTGGTTGACCAGGCAGTCAGTAGCTTCCTCCACCTCCAAATGTTCCCACTGTCATGTTCACAGTACCATGATGCCAAGTCACCATGGGTTGAACCCTCTGTGATGATAAGCCAAAATAAATCTTTCTTTTCTTAAAAATGCAGCCAGCATTTTGGTGCACACCTATAATCCAAGTACTCAGGAAGTAGAGGCAGGAGGCTTGTGAACTCTAGGCCAGCCTAGTCTGCAGAGTAAATACCAGACTGAGGTGAATGGGCACACACCCTACTTCCTTTAGGTAGGACTTAATTCTCAAGGTTTCTAGAACCTCCCAAAATAGTTCTAGTCACTGGGGACCGAGTGTTCAAGACATAAGCCCAAGGGTGGCATTTCATATTCAAATCATGTAAGTTCTTTCTTCTGGCTCCCAAACACTCATGGGCATCTCAAAATGTAATCCAAGTTACACAGCAAGTTCCTAAGAAAGAGAGGTGGGAGAGGAGAGGGAGAGGAAGAAGGAGAGAGAGATAGAGATAGAGATAGAGAGAGATAGAGAGAGAGGAGAGAGAGAGAGAGAATTAGAAATGATGAATTAAGAATAAAGAATAATAAAGAAAATAAATAATAATTATGAAGCTAAGAATGAGGAGATTAGTAGTAGAAACAACTGATGGTATCCAACCTATTTCCATGAAGGTAACTCTAATTTATGTCACCAGACAAACTTGAGTCATGGTTGAGCAGAGCAATACAAAGATTCCAGATGTTCAAAGCATGAATCTTAGGGGGTCATTTCATATTAAAACCATAAGTTCCTCCCCCTGGCTCCCAAACATCCATGGGCACCTTGAAATACCAAGTGCACTTAGCCCATTTCCAAGATTTTCCCCAATCCTGATGGTTCCAGCATTGTACACAAATCTACATTCAACACACTAAGATGAGGGACATATAGTCTCCTTTTATGCTCAGAATTTAGTTTCAAACAGAATATGTATTCAATATTTGGGGCCACCTTAGAAACAATATCACTGTATACAGCAGCACCTGAAGAAAGTTTGGAAGCTAAAAGCAAATGCATAGTCTAAAACCTGACCTCCGTGTGACAGATACTATCAACATTTTTCTTCCTGCAAATATTCATTTATGCTTTGTGAGTTTGGGTTATACTCATGTTATAATTTTGGACCCTGATAGTCTTTTCAAATTGTATCATAAGCACTTATAATTTGCCGCTGCAAGATTTACAGGGGGAGTCATAAAGAAGTATCTACTCAACCCCAGATAGAAAGGACACTAAGAAAAGACTCCATCCAAGTCCAGACTGTTGTACCAGTGAGTCTACCCGGGTTGCTTACAGCAATGTAGGTAACTCAAAGACAGCTGTGCCACTGAAAAGTCCCAAGGTCTACTGTAGCTTTCCATAATAATTGCGTGACAGCTTTGTGGGGATGGTCATGTCATGCCTGAGCGAAAGAGCTCCATTGTGTTACTGCGATCTCAATTTACACAGTGATGGAAAATTAGTGTTTCTTGGATTATATACTGGATTGGTTGGTTTTCAGGGTCAGGGGTTGGCCAGTTTTTGTAGGTTTTAGAACCCAGAGCTGGGCTCGGACCTGTTACCTACATACTGGGTATTTTCTGTCACTTCATGCTCAGAAGTCTGGCTGGAGGGTATTTGTTGTGATTGAAATGAGAACTGTCCTTCAAAGGCTCCTATTGGAGCACTTGGTTCCCAGTTGGTGGCGCTGTTTGGGGGGAAGTTATGGAACTTTTAGGAGGTGGAGCCTTGCTAGAGGAAGTGTGTCATGAGGGGTGGGCTTTGAGTGTTTACAGCCTTACCCACCTTCCTGTCCCCAGCCCCTGCCCACTCCTCTGCTTTCTGTGTGAGGTTGAAGATGTGATCTTTCAGCTTCCTGCTCTGAACACCTGCTACCCTCCCTGCCCTGTCATTATGGACTCTCCTAAACCTGTGAGTCAAAACGTATCATTCCTTCCACAAGTGGCCTTTGGTCATGGTTTTTATCACAGTAACAAAATTAACTAACACCAATGTTGGTACCAAGAATAGGATTATTGCTGTGAAGAACCTGATCATGCTCGTTATTAGAGGACTGTGGAAGATGTTGGAACTTTGGACTAGAAGAGCAGTTGAGTGATGTAAGCAGAGCTTAATGGGCCACTGTAGTAGACACCTGGAAGAAGGTTCTGAGAGTAATACAGACTGTGGAGTCCTGGTTCCAGATGAAAAAGTTTCTGAAGGAAACAAAGAATATATTAGCAAATGGAGTAAAGGTCATTCATGGGATATTTGGGCAAAGAAACTTGCTGCTTTCTGTCCATATCCTAAGAACTTGCCTGGGGCTAAATTAAAATGTAATGAATTCCTTTGTTTGGCAAAGGCAATTTTAAGATGGCATAATGTTGAGTGTAAGGAATGGCTATTGTTGATTATCCTTATTCAGGTCTATAATGACTACAAGTAAGTAAGGCAAAAATAAATACAACATGTAGTTTGGAGGGGGCATAAAAACAGCACTAGAAAGATTAATGCAACAGCCAAGGCCTGAACTCAAGAGAAAATGTTATTGTTGGGAGATTAACTCCATTAAGGAGAGGCTTCCTGCTCAGGAACAAATGAAGGGTACCCTCAGGGAAAGGCGACCCAGCTGAACTTCCAACTTGTAAAGGGAGAAATCACACAAGGTTGCATGCTCCTAGGAAACAATTGCTTCAACATATGAAAGCAGCTAATCTGGTCAACAGGGAGCCAAGGGTTCATCACAAGGTGGCAGCTGAACTTGCCAGTATCATCTATGTGGTACTGGCTCTTGAGGCTTGAAAGATGAAAGAGTGTGGGGATCATGGATTCTTCTTCCGTAGTTTCAGAGAGCTGCTGAAGCCAGGCAATGTGTGGCAATGTTCCTCACTGTAAAGGGGCTCTGAGAAGCCATTGTATGAAGCTATCATACCGAGTCCTATGTCACAGTGAATACTCCAAGATATTTGAGATGCTAGAGCCTTAAGACTTCTGCCAAGGAGTGCTTAATTCAGGAGTGAAACAAGCCCAAGAGGGGTTGCAGGCAGCAAAGCTGGAGAAGAGGAGCCATCCGATCCTTTAATCTAAATCCCAGGCCCTATACATGGAACTACTGGGTGGTTTGAGATATGCCTTGCTGGGTTTTGGTATTGCTTAGGTCCAGTATTTCCTTCCTATGGCCTTATTCCTTTCTTTTCTAATGGAAATTTATATTCTGTGCCATTGTGTGTTGGAAGTGTGTGATTTGCTTCTTAATTTTACAAAGGTCACAGTTAAGAGATTGCCTTGGTCTCAAAGAGACTGTTAAAGACGTGAACTTTTGAAGTTAGACTAAATGCATTTTGCTTCATGAGGTGACCATGAGCCTGTGGGAGTCAGTGGAATATAATGGTTTAAGAGGAATATCCTCCATAGGCTCATGTATTTTAATATTGGCCTGCAGTTGATGGAACTGTTTGGGGAGGTTATGAAACTTTTAGGATATGAAGTCTTGCTGGAGAAAAATACATCACTAGTGGTAAGATTTGAGAGTTTATAGCCTCACCCTACTTCCAGTTCTCTCTCTCCCTCCCATCTCTTTCTTTCCCTTCCCCTATGGCCCCCTCACTCCTCCCTTTCTTTGTGTACTTGAAGATGTGATTTCTCAGTTTTCTGCTCCAGCTGCCTATGGCCACGCTTCCCCTACCATTATGGACTCTGCCCCTGAGACTATAATCCAAAAAATATTTCTTTGTGGTTATGGTGTTTTAATCACAGCAGCAAGAAATAGCTAACACAATATTCTTTCCCAAACTTCACAGAAGGGAGGGAGATCTGAGCCTGAGCAGTCAGGGCAAGGCAAGGGGACTGGTGGGGTGTCAAGCCACACCTCAAAACAATGTCATCAAGCAAAGTCAATGCCCTTGTCCTTCATGTTGGGGAAGGTTTGGCATGTATTCTATAGCCTGCCCCACATTTGGTGTTTGGCTGTATTCAATTTCCATCTCCTGAATTTCTTTGCAAAGCTGAGAAGTCTGAGTGCTGCACATAAGAATGCAGTCTGCCCCAGATGAGCTCAGGAATGGCTCCAAGTCCCAGGAGTCCATGAATAAACAATAGTCTAGGTTAGTAGACAGTTTCTTTTGGAGTCCATGAATAAACAACAGCTTAGGTTAGTAGACAGTCTCTTTCAGACTCTTGATTGTAAGAACTGCTTTTATCTTTCATTTTCTGCTAACTGTTCCATGCATGTTTCTCAAATTCCACAGAATCTGCCACACAGACCAGCGGCTACACATAGCAGTGCTAGGCCAGAGGCCATTTTATTTGCTGCTGAGAATCCCATATCTACAGGACACTGTCTAAGCTGACAGTCACACACCTAAGAGCCTGAAGTATGATGCCAAATGCTGCCCAGATTTGCGCAGGGTTGGGCAGGAGCTGTCTCTGCCTATGTCCCTAGTCCCACAATGCCATCTCACTATTCCATTCTGGTCTTTTTTTTTCTTTGCCTCCTGTCATGTTTCTCAGAACCTCTCCTGAAGCACCGTGTGTCTGTGTTGTTGTCCCTCTGTGTGTGACCATGAGGATAAAGACTCCTTTGGTTCCACAGAACCCAAACTGCCTGGCGTGAGCCAAATTTATCAGCTACCAAGTAGATCATGGCAACTGTTCCTTGGGTCAAAGTATCAGCAACTGTCTTCTGGGCAAAGCTATAACAATAATGGCCTTCTGGAAACAGCTAGTGGTGAGTCTGGCCATGCTGCCAGCCCCCACAGGTATCTGTGGGGCTTTCTGCTTGGCTTCTGTCCGATGGCAGGGAGCTTTGTGGCCTTGGGGTCACAGGTCATGTGTTGCTGGGCCCTAACTGTGCTGAGTGCTAGTCTGTGGTCTGGTATAACATCTATCCAAGATTGACGAATGGAGTGGGACAGTTAATAAAGTAGCAGACAGGAACAAACCTGGATTCCCAGACACAGAAATCATCATTGTGTTGTACATTAAGGATCACATTCTTGTCTTTCTGTGGCTATTCCCAGTGGGCATAGGTCTAGAGAAAGCATGACTTTCCAGGTCACTGGCTCCTGGGGTCCCCTACCCTCCTTCAGCTTTGCTTATAGTTATAAAGCACAATAACAGTAAGTGACAGTAGTCTTCCAGTGTGCAGGCTTCCTGTGAGGATCAAATGTGATCATGATGTCTGGTTAACCAACATTCACTAGCATGTCACTCACCGGCTAGGGTGCCACACACCTTGCTGATAGGACACAAACATCCCTGGAAATGGAGGCCCCTGAGGCTGCTGTTGCATCAGGACCAACAATACCCTAAAACGTAGTTTTGATTTTAAGGCTGCCAACTCCAAGTTATCTAATATCCCTTTGTCCAGATTTCTTATTGACCTACTAACTCTTCTGAGTTCTGGCTGCCCAAAGCCACACTGTCCACCTAGGGCTCCTGAGTTGGGAATGGCCTCCCCATGCTTCTGTCTCCTCCCCTTAAAGGGAAATGCCAAGTATATCTCCTTTCTGTGCTGGAAGCTCCATCCACTGCAGTTTCTTACCCTGGGTTCCCAGCTCTAGCTCTCCTCAGCTTCCTTCCTCTCCCTTTGGCAGGTTCCTACCTCACTAGCTGTACTAGGGCTAGCGGTACATAGTCCCTTTCCACCTCTGAGCTTCAGGCTGTACAGCTATATGCCAGACCCTTAGGCTATGTATAAGAGAAAGTACAGGGCCTGTTCTGGGCCAAGAGACATGGAAGAGAATCCTTCCAGTGCCTGCTGCCCCTGAGGTCTGCTCACCCCTTGGTCAGTGGTCGATAGGTTGATGGAGTTTCCCCAGCACCTAATGTCCACTGGAACGAGAGCCTTTTTGCAGGGTAGATTATCATTGTTACTCAGAGCCCTGGCTGCTGTGAGCTTTAATTAAACCTCTGTTGGGGAGGAAGCTGGAGGCTGCCCCTCAAAGGTAGCTCCAAAGGGTAAGACTGATTATCAAAGTGTTAGGTCTGCGCTCCGCTGTTCGTGAAGTGGCTTAACCCTCCTGGCTGCTGGGGCTGAGGCAGCATCCTTGGACATCCTGCTGCAGAGCTAAACAAATGTGAAGCATGATGCCCTTCACTCCCTCTCAGAAAGGTTCATTTTCATTTGTAAGAGGCAATGAGGTGATAGGAACCTCTTAGCAGTGAGCTGCCGTTTTCTAAGCAATTGGGTGTAGAGAAAAAGAAGTAGGCAGCTACAGTCCTGCCATATCAAGGAATGTCACTGAGACCCCCAAATGCTTCTAAGGCCACGCTGAGTCATGAATGGCCTATAGGGAAAGTGTAGGACACAGACAGGTGTGGCAGCAGTGGACACGTGTACTCAGAAGCCATCAGGGTGTTTCCTCCTGACAGAGCTCCTTGCCCTCCTCAAAGACCGAGGCTACCAGGGCACACACCTTTTCTTGAGAGTTCTCCCATGCTATTGAACACAAGATAGAAGTCAATGACAGGTGGGCAGCCTGCCTCGGGGACAATGCTCATGAGAGCTGACACTAGCTCCATCCTCTGAAACAGCCTGACCTTCAACCAAGGTCGTAGCCGCCAGGGTCTGAGGAGGCACAAGCACATAAGTACCTGCAGTGTTCAAGCGGCCAGTGAGTCACGCACCAGGCTCAGCCTGGCACACGAGTTTGAGCCCAGCATCTCCCTTCTGCACTTCAGGGATACCAGCTGGCTGCATGACCCTGCAAGACTGGGCAGGGGCAAGGTGTGGGGCAGCACTAGTGAGACCCCTATCGGATATCCCTGATTTTCTAAGAAGCAACGATTCAGGCAATGAGTAGACAGGTTGGCGATGGAAATCCACCAGAATAACTCAAGGAAAGAATAGAACCCAGATCCCAGGGGGCCTGACCCCATGAAGCTGAGGCAGGAATGGAGCCTTCTGCAGGTGCATAGAAGTTTGAGCACCTCTACTACGACATGCTGAGTGCTCTTTGAAGGTGCTTAGGGATTTAAAAAAAATTGAAACAATTTACATGCGATAAAATTCACAAACTTTAATCCTGGTGTCTGCTGTCCAGTCTTGATGTTTGTGATGCATCTCTAACCACATGACTACATGGTACACTTCAGCGTATTATTTTTTAAGTTTGAATTTTTTACAACTTTTTTTTTTTTTGGTTTCATGGCTCAGAATTATAAGATTCGTTTCTCTTGACTTCTCCTGTTTAACAGTTTTACCCCTTATGCTTTTTAAAAATATTTCATTTTGTATGTATGGGGTGTAGGTCTGTGCTCAGTGTCCATACAGTGACTGCAGAAGCCAGAAGACGGCATTGGATCCCCTAAGACCAGAGTTATAGACAGTTGTCAGCTGCCACTTGGGTGCTGGGAACCAGACCTGGGTCCTCTGGAAGAGCAGGCAATGCTCCTCATTGCTAAGCCATCACTCGAGATTATACTTGGGTCCTTAAGCCAATGTGAGATCCATTTTACATATGGTATAAGACAGGGGTCCAAATTCATTGTTTTGTGTGGTAATATGATCTGTCCCAAAATCATTTCCTTGGTGGAAAAGTTAATAGCAAACACCTAGGGGAGGGCGATTTTGGAAACCTCTGTTCTATTTCCTTGACCTGGTGTCTCGCTTTACACTATTCCATCTTATCCTGCTTTGCTAAAAGTTCTAACGTTGAGTGTGCGAGTCCTATGACTTCTCTCTGTATTGTCTGCTGTGGTTATGGCTTCAAATATTAAATGCTTCAAAATCAAACAGGGCAGAGCTCAGCAGCAACCTCGTACTTTTCGACACCGAAGCATCGTTCATTAGAAAGGCAGCTACTGTGACAGAGTTGCAGTAATGGGAAATCCAGCCTGCAATAACTCCCTTAGAGACACGGATCCACAGATGGCAAGGTGGGCAAGATACCAGGGAAAGAGCTGCTTGGAATGTCTCTTTTGTCCTGACACCCTGCCATGATGAGCAACAGACCTTCCTTTACACCCACACAGCACACCCCCTCTATATCCAGACAGCAGACACTCCCGTGGGCCCAGAAGGCAGATCCTCCTCTACACCCACACAGTACGCTTCTTCCATACCCAGACAGCAAGCCTTTCTCCACACCTAGACGGCAGACTCTCCCTGTACCCAGGGACCAGACACTCCCTGACACCCAAACAACAGGCCCACAAACACCAGAACTCCCTCTGCACTCACACAGCAGGCCCTCCTCTACACCCAGACAGAAGACCTTCACGACATCCAGAAAATAGGAAAGTAAACCCTGCTCTATACCCAGACAGTAAGCCATCATCTATACCCTGACAGAGGGCCCTTATAAACACCCAGCTAGCAGACTATTCTCTAAACCTGGACAGCAGGCCTTTTACTATCTCGGAAGAGTAGGCTGTCTTCTGCACACACAGAGCAAGGCTTCCCCATATGCAGACAACAGGCTCCGCTCTACACCCAGACATCAGACCCACTAACACAGCAGGTCCTTCACTAAAAGACAGCAGGCTCTCTTCTATTCTCAGTGGACCCTCCCATAGGCCCAAACAGCAGACCTTCCTGCACACCCATACAGCTGAATACTACATCCAGGCATCAGGATCTCTTCTGAACCTACACAGCAGACTATTCACTATACACAGAGAGCAGACCTTCATGTCTATACACATAAGGTTTCCTCTACACGCAGACAGCTGACACTCCTCTGTACCCAGACTGAAGGTTCTTCCCTTCCCCTTATCCAGTAGCTGGCTTGATCCCACATCTGGACAGCAGGCTCTCCTCCACACCAAGACAGCTCTCCCTCTACACTCAGCAGCAAGCTATGCACAAGGCTTCTCAACATTGCAGAGACCCTCATCAACTGCTGAGGTGCCCTCTGCAGCACAGCCACCCTCTGCCTGTCCCCTGAACTTAAATATTGCCTCAGGAGTTGTGTCTTCCTCCCTCTCACATAGCCTGCCCGCCATGCATCACCTTCTGCTCAGGGAGACTCGTCAAGAGCCCGCATTCTGACACTGTGTTGATCCAGTCTGTACTCAGTATTTGAAATAAACACTAAATAAAGGCAGATTGGTTTGGAACAGTTTCAAACTCAACTTCAAAATGTAATTCAGTTGGTAGAGTACTTGCCTAGCCTGTACAGGGCCCTGGATTTTGATCTCTATAAAATTACTAAATTCCCAGTGCTTGGAAAGCAGAGGCAGAAGGATTAGGAATTCAAGGTCATCCTTGGTAAATGGCAAGTTTGGGGCCAGTGTTAACTAGATGAAAGGAGGTGTGTGTGTGTGTGTGTGTGTGTGTGTGTGTGTGTGTGAGAGAGAGAGAGAGAGAGAGAGAGACAGAGACAGAGAGACAGAGAGACAGAGAGACAGAGACAGAGACAGAGAGAGAGAGGGGGAGGGAGGGAAGAAGGGACGGAGGGAGGGAGGGAGGGAGGAGGGGAAGAAGGGAGAGAGGGAGACAGAGAAACAGAGACAGAGACAGAGACAGAGACAGAGAAGGGGGCAGGGGGAAAGAGAAATTGATTTAATGCCAGGGTAACCAAGCATGGTAGTTATACCTATAATGTCAACATTTAGGAGGAAAGAACATGAGAATTGCCTCAAGTTCAAGGAGAACTTGGGCTACACAGCATATACCCAGACAGCCTCTCTCGAAGAAATCAATAATAAAAGACTAAAATGGCAAGGAGAAAATGTATTGTTAAGCAAACTGCCACACCATCACACAATGTTGTGCCGTCTACCTAAAAAGAGAAAGGGCACAGAGGAAGGAGGACATGAGTGGGATGCAGTAGGAAAGGGGGGCAAGTTTGGTGACAGAGGCCAGTACAAATTCATGCAGGATGTACTCTAACGGCAGGCCCCGGTGTCCCAGGCCAGTGCTTCCCAGGTGACCAGGACTCAAATCCTTCATGAAAGAGGGTTCCTGCAGATTCCATAGAGTGCTGAGGCTGAACATTAATGCAAAAGGTGAGGGTCACACACACATTCCAGGGGGCCAGAAGAGAGTGAGAATCGGGTCCTTTAGCTACAGGAAAGCTTAGGCTTCTGAGTACCCAGAAACCAGACTGGCCCCAGCAACAGCTCCTGGAACAAAGCGTTCATCTTCTTGAGCAAATCAGTGTCACACTAAGACTGTCACTGACAAGAGAGGAAGAGGCATTTCCAATATGCAGGACCTTGAACAATCACTAGGATCCTCGTTCAGAAGAGATGCAGACCTGTCTCCTCAAAGAGAAAAGAAATCCAGCAAAGAGACACCTGGACACAGAGCCTTGGATTCACCCAGGATGGTCTTCTGCTTTAGGAAACCACCAGCTGTCCTAGGAGGGTGACCAAGAGGGGACTGGTGAGGCCTCCAGACAGGGTATGACGCTGGCTGTGGCAAGACCTGCCCAGCCCCAGGGAACCAAGAACCCTGTCCAGACATGCAGGAAAGCAAGGGCTCCCGAAAGCAAATAAACAGAAATAAATTAGGTGTGAGACCTCATTTTCCTGAAATCTATTTCCCAGGGGGTATTCCTGCCACCAACTTACTATTTTTAAAAATGGACTAAGAACCAAGAAAGAGGAGGCTCTGATCTGGCCACACAAGGCAGGACTCCTCCCACCCCTCCGTGGCTACAGGGGCTCTGCTGTCCCTGATCCTGCCCCTGGGGTACAATGGCTGCCTTCACCAATGTACCATTCTGAGTCAGCTTAAACAGCCTGCAGGCAGGAGCTTACTGTGTCTCAATGTCATTGCCGGATCTTCTGTGCCTCTGAAGCATCATCTCACATCGCTTGTTAACAAAATAAAAAGCCACAAATGAGTATGCTCTGTGTGACAAGTTTAACAAGCAGGAATCTCAGATCCAATTTCATTTCTGCCAAAAATGAGCTGTACCACAATTGGCTTGCTTGTCACTCATTAATACATGATTTAATTGTTTAATTTTAAACATTATGAGCTATCAGCATGTGTATTTCTTGATGTTCTAACATTCAGGTGAATGTTAGTTGGTTTCAAAATACTTATTTTTTTTAGGAGAATCTAAAAGGCAGTGTTATGTTATAATTGAGCTACCATCAATGTATTAACTTGTTTTCCTTTTTAGCTTGCTGTTGTGTATTGATTTAATCATTTATTGACTGTTTGGTGTTGACCATAGATTTTCTACTGACTCAAGAATTTCCCCTTTCTCCTATTTCATACTTCCTATTTTTTCTTTATACCCCAAATTATTTTTCTGCATATTTTAAGACAATGACTATGTTAGTTTTAATCTCTGTTCCTTTAAATTTGACTATGGATGTGTGTTGCAATATGTTATCTATCTTGTTATGCTGAGCTGCTAGGGTCCTTTAGGAGACCAAGGAGACAGTCCCAGTGAGCTCTCTCTTGCTCATCACTAGAAGCATCCCTTCTAGGCCCAAGGGCAGGAGTCTGGTAAGAAGAGTTTTCTGCCTATTCATATTGTCACACTTGTACATGAATGCCAGAGAATCAGAGATGCTTACACTCTAAAAAAAAGTGTGCAGACGTTCTACCATTCATTGAACACTCAGTAATAAGCTGGATGCTTTTTGTATATTATTTAATTTAGCAATTGAAAACTCAAGGAAGTTTGTGCTTATGGAACAATACACATAGACCATGAAATAATAAGTGAAGGTATATAAAAAACCCATTTTGTCTGAACTTGATCATTTAACTATTCAATATTTTACTGGTTGGTTGAGTCACAGCATTATAACCCCAATTTGAACTAGATACCTTCTCTAGTCAATGGGAACAGGGTGGGGTTTTTCTGACTTTCCTTTTCTTTCTTCTTTCTCCATCTTCTGTTTCAAGTCTGTGTCCAGTGTGATTAGGTTCTGGAGGGAGACAGTAGTGCACAAATATTCATTTGCTGTCTGTGTAGATGCCATTATCCTTAGAGAATGAGGTTTATAAGGGAAGACTCCACACCCCAGACCCTAGTGTCCAGTGTAATTAAGGAATGCTCATTTCCAGGCCCAGAGCAAGGGTGTTGAGGCCTCGGGCCAACGATCTCTGTGTGTCTTACTGCCTCACCCCCTGAGTGTGTTGCTGTTTACCAGAGAATTCCCAATGACGGGGAGTTTATACTTTGGGGGCAGGTGTACTATGTCAAGCTGAGGAACTGAAATACAGGTATTTATAAGTTCCAAAAACATCTCTAGTCATCTGCCCACAGAGTTAGCTTGCCATCCTCAGGAGAGAAGCCTTTCTTCATCGCTTGATCTGTTAAGGTTTAAGATAACCAGAGGTTACAGTCCCAGGGAACTGCACAGCAGTGGCACTGAACTGCTGGAGACACTGAGGGGACATCAGTGACAGCCACCAGGGCTCCCCTGGGAATACAGAAAGCTTTGCCTCTCTCCCCCAGACCTCTGCTTTTCCACTCTTCTGAGAGTACGTGAAGAGCTGGCCATGTCCTCCCTCCCTTCCGTCCATCCTTCCTTCCTTCTCTAGTGGGCATACATGACACATGTTTATGCAGGTCAGAGGACAGCTGGCAGGAGTCAGTGCTGCCCTTCTACCATGTAGGTCCCAGGGATTGAATCAGATCGTCAATCAGCAGCAAGTGCCACCTCACTAGCTTAGGCTCAGATCAACAATCTCTAAAGTCCTCGAGGAAGTCACAAGTAACTGAGGCTTACGTGAATCCTAGTGTGGAGCTCCCCCCATGGCCGGTGTGAAGGTCCACTCTATCCCAGACTTAGGCAGTAGGGGCACTGATGGTTTCCTGAATGTGTCAGCCTAAGGGGGAGGGGGGGCTGCATCAAGCAAGAAAAACGGCTTGAATGCAGGAACATGTGGCTAGCCCACGGGTATTCTGGTCCCTGGAAGAGGAAAAATATGGTCAGTCATGGAGGACACCCATTTACATTATCTCCTGATATGTTTGTGAGATCCTTGGGTGTGTAATGCTTTTCCTTTTTTACAGATGGAGAAATGGAGGCACAGAGAAATTAAGTGACTTGGCCACAGTTACAAGCTGGGGAGGACCAGGGAAAGCCTAGAGAGAGCTGGCTCTGGGCCTGCATCCTGCCCACGGAGTCACCCTGTCTCCGTCCTCAGGAGAGAAGGCTTCCTACAAGGTAAGGGCCATCTGTCTCCCCTAGGATGTGCCTCCGCGCTGCCTCCACAACGAGTGGGGACTGTTGTTAGTGAGCAGAACTGTGAGTGGCCCTCTCTGTTCCAGATCGGATCGGTGATGAATGACGTCCTCGGGTGTTCAGCCTGGGCACCTGGCCCTCTATCCCGGCAGCTCTTGGTCTCCTTCATCCTTACATGACCTCCCCAAGTGTTAGTGCCCTTGACCTTGACAGACCTCCCTAACGCCGGGTCTCCTGGGTCTCCACTGTGTCGTCCCTGCTGCAGCCCCTCTGTCCTCTGTGAAGCCATCTGTCTAGTCCTCACCTTTTCCTTCATGTCCGACCCTTCTTTCTCTTGGATGGAGAGTGATAAAGTCCTGGAAGTTAAAAAGGAATGGGGCGGGTGTGTGGGTGTCCATGTGGGGGGGAGATGATGCTTCAACCGCCCTCCAGGATCTCTTTTCTAGTCTGTGCCTCTTGTGGCCTGCCTGCCCCTCTCACAGCCAGCACACGTCAGGGCCTGGGCAACTTTTACCTCCTGGGCCTTCACTAGGAACCTAACTCTCACATCCTGAATGTCATGGCATGTCAGGCAGCGGGGAGAGAGGGCAAGAACTAGATCCCACTCATCACCTCTGTTCTGAAACTCTGCTCTCCAGTCCCACACAACCCAATCCCAGTGTCCCGCTGACATGTCATCGGTCTACCCCAGACTCTTACTGCCACACTGAGTGTCTACTGCTTTTCCTTTCCTAGATCTTTCTTCCCTCCCGCCTTCCCTTCAGGATTTGCTGGGTTGTTTCCCTGTTCTCAGGGGAGACTCTGTGGATGCATTTGTATCAGCTGCATCAATGAAAGCTCCCTGCAGTGAGGCATCCCCAGATGGAGTGGTGCTTTTGTCATGGGCAGGGTACACCTGACACAGGAACTGATTTCAACAGGGACAGCTTAGTGGCAATCAGGTTCCATGAACTGATGGCAACCCCACGGTACAGACACCATCTCTGGGATACAGAGCTGACAGCTCATCGGTAGTGTATACTAGGTATGTTACAGTTCATGAAGCCTGCCCAGTCCTCCCGCACCTGCTGTGAGCATTCACACCTGATCCTCAATTCAAGCGTACAGGAAAGCGTGGCTCTTACTCAGTAGATTGTGCAGTGCTGACACTGAGCACCAGAAAGCAACAGAGCCACAAGGTGGGGGAAGCTCCCTAAGCCGCACTGTGTGCTCTAAGCTACTTCTTCTTCCCTTTCCCATAGCTGTTCATCTTATAACCCGAAGCAGTTCACCGCAAACAGTGTTCTGAGGGGTCTTCTGATTCTTGCCCTTGAATGCTGATATATGTCACAGGTCACAGGTCCTATCACCCATAGGCAGGAGCTTCTACAACTTCTCTATATTCTTTAGTATTTTCTTTCCCCTAAAAGCTACATAAATAATTTAGGGGGTAGACTCTAAAAAAATGGCAAACTAAAGATTTGCTGGTGTAATTTCACATATATAAATGAAAGGTTTGAGCTATAGTTCTCTATATCACATATGAATCTTGAAGTTTAATATTTTTACCCTGATAATTAAAATTAATTAGGGGGAATTCAAGATACAAAATGCTGAGCATGGACAGCTACCACCTAAGAGAATCCTGCATCAGCATGTGATTATGGAACTGAGTGTGAAAATGTACAGACTTTGAAAATGTCTCAAAATTTGTTTTTCAAAGGAAGACAAAGGACAAAGATCAGATAGCCCAAAGGCCAGCACATTGAATGTTGTTTCACCCTCCTTAGTTGAGGAAATAGGGTCAAGCAACCCTAGACTTTGTCTCACTGGAGGAAAGGAAAAGAGAAGGCCATGGGGAATGTTTCTAGAAATAGGAGTGTTCATACTTGACTTAAAAGTACAATAGACTTTTTGTTGTTACATATTTTAAGATAAACTGACATTATCTTTTTAGAAAACTCTTTAAAATGTGCATATTTATTGTGACTTACTTTCTGTAGTAGAAGTAATCAAACCTATAAGAAATAAAACAACCCAACTCTCCACCATTAGAAGTTAGGGGGCAAGTCAGATGCCTCTAAGCAACGAGGAACAAACATGTGCACAGCAGAGCTACCCTCCTGCTCCAGCCTGCGTGGGGTTGTGGGTTAGCACAAGTTCAATACAGCCAGTTGCCTGGAAGTCAGTTCACAATCAGTAAGCATGTAAAGGAAAGGCTGGGTCACATTCATCATGTTCTGGAGCCCAGCACGTGTGTCATCTAGGTGAAGAAACTTCTCTGGGAAAGGTGGGGCAGCTGCTGATTCACCCTCACAGAGCTGGCTGGTCCCTGTTCCTTTTACCTCTCCAGTAGGTCGAGAGATGCAGAAAGCATGATGTCTCTGATCTGAAGATGTGGTTGACTAGTGGGAATATTCAGATGACCTCAGGAGGCAGTGCAGTGTTGGGAAACTTGTTTAGAGAGAGGTTAAATCTATTCCAAGGAGATGGATAAAGAGCAAGTGAGTGATTAACATTGGGAAAGAGAGCTTAGACACTGGAGGCCTGGGTGACTTCTAGAGAAGATGGCATTCTCTGAGGCATTACTTTACAAGAACAGCCTCCATCCTACCTTTGAGTTCACAGCAGTATCCAAGCTGACAGTATTCTGTGTAGCTAGAGTTTTCCTGCCTTGCCCACAGTCAGGACAAATCTTTGTCTCCCGCCAGTCCCACAGGTCATCCTGTGGAAGTGACATAAGTCCTGTATGTAGGTTAGGTCTGGCTTCTCCAAGGTTCTGAGATTCATTCAGCCAGCTGCTGTTCTTGAGAACAGTTACCCTCGGGGATGAAGGAGACCTGTGGTAGCACTCTAGGCTTCCCCAGAGTCAGAGCACAGAAGTCATGGTTGCTGGACTGTCCTGTGAGCCAGCTCAGACCACACTGGGATCAAGAACGTTGAATTCCACAGTGTGGAAAACAGGTGCCATCAGTAAGGGATGAGGAAAGACCAGAAGCTCAGGGCAGTGCACGGCATTCCACGGGGCTGCCACCACTCAGCTCTGGCTAATGGTGACCAAGAGAAAGTTAGGAATCATCTCGGAGTATGCTCTTTGCTCAGGGCTTAGTCAGCAGCCTCTCAGACATGAGCACTGGCCCCCAAATGTACACAGCTGCTGGGAAAACACAGAGAGAAATATGGAGGGATTATTTTCTCTGTCTTATCCACCTAATATTTTACTTCTGTCTGATGATACTAAGATGAGACAAGTTGAGTAATTTCACATTTACTGGTGCTGTGAACAAGAAGCCTATTTATCTCTCCTAATTTTTCTGTAACTTCTTGAAAATTATGCCCTCCCTTATTTCACATGAATATCAGATCTAGATCCTAAAGATCAGTGTGCTTATACTCCATTAAATTCTCTAAATAAAGGTGCTGTCATACTTCGGAAAGTTACTTTAAATCTCCATAGCACTCTGCCTTAATGCTTTGCAGGAATGACCAGAGTATATGATTTCTCATTTTTGTTGACCTTCACAGATGGGCTTTCATGATCCAGATTTGTGTGAGCCTGAGCTGAGTATGGGCACATGTTCTGTTGTGGAGCTGTAAACATGATGTGTCTGTTACCTAGGAGACAGTGGCTCTCAGAACAGGTGCTAGTGGGGCACACCGACCCACACACAGCTGCACCCTCACACCTCTTCTCTCCAGAGTTCTGCTTCTTCCTCATCACGTCTTCCATATAATCTGCCCTCTGCCCTCCCTCCAATCTTCCCTCTCAGTGTGGGGAACCAGCAGTGAAACAGATTTGAACAGCAAGAACTGAAGGCAGGATTAGCTGACTGGTCCGATGATTAACTGCTTCCTGAATAACTAAAGGGTGAATAAGGCAGGGTTAAGAACCAGCTCAAGTTCTGGGGTCTAGGTGAAAGCTACCCATATCCAACCTGCACTTCAGGACCTTCTCTGGTCCCTGTCCTACAAGGAGGACCATGGAGGGCAAAGAAGATCCACAGTGTGGAGACAGAGATAGCTTGGCCCCTCACAATCCCAGTGCCTAAAATGTAGCTACTTCTTGGCCCATGGTTGTACCCTGCTGGCACTTGGCAAGGAAAACAGGCTCCACGGGTTCCACAGACTCCACAGACTCCTTGAGAACACAATACTTTAAAATATTACATTCTCTTCACTGAGGCCGAAACTGAGGAAAGTGTCTTTTATCAGTAGAAAAAAAGATCAAAGTAGTAAGATACATCCTGATTCCAAATGTAAAGTTTACATGCTATAAAACAAGTCACAGGCTGGAGAGATGGCTCAGAGGTTAAGAGCACTGACTACTCTTCCAGAGGTTCTGAGTTCAATTCCCAGGAACCACATGGTGGCTCACAGCCATCTGTGATGAGATCTGATGCCCTCATCTGACCTGTAGTCATACATGCTATATACAAAATAAATAAATGAATCTTAAAAAAAAAAAAAACAGTCACGTGTTCTCTCTTCAACACATCACTCCTGAGAGCTTCTGTTGGCATAAAACCAACTTCTTAAACTCAAGACCTCTTTACGTATAAAACCACTTAAATTTTTTTAGAAAAAAAAAATCTATCATTAGTGTGAAAATAAATAGGCTTAAGAAAAACAAAAGATGGATGCTAAAGTAGTCCTTGGAGTGTGGATTTCCTGATGTAAATTGCTGATGGGGACTTCAGTGACCCAGGCAATGAGTGGGGTTAGCATTTCCAGTTGCAGGGAGGGCAAAGATGGGATATGGGAAACATCAAGGAGTCGTCCTTGGTACAGCTAAGGAAGCTCCTGCAGCTCTTGAGCTAAGAGCCCCTGAGTCGTGAACAGTCCAGACTCTGGTTGCCACTGATGGTGTCTAGTAGAGGGGTTACCAGAAGAAAACTAGTCATCTTTCCAAGATGGCGGGTGTGCAGGGCATGGAACTCCTGAAAAGAGTGTGCAGGGAGCCTGCAGGAGTGCCTGGCCTGTGACCGTACACTATCAGGTGTGACATTAGAAAATGCCACTGCACAGCATATGTGCTCTGCTGAAACCGAACCGCACTATTGGCATTTGCTGAACATCTGTAAGGGTAGAATACAAACAAATTTGAAATGTTTCATCCTGTGATTTTTCTCAGCCAAAAGGAAAGAGAGACTCTGAGAATTTATTTAGTGTTGTCTGTATGTGGAATGCTGGGTTAGACATTTTAAAGATATATCTATCATCAGTCATCATTGCAAGAAACATTGTTTGATAGAAAATAAAACACATTCATGTAACACTGTCATCCAACAGGATTAGTGCTAGATAAGCCAACAGGACCAGAGGAGAAGAGAGGAAAAGCAGAGCCTTGACAGGAAGTAGCCTAGAGCAGGAGGCCTTTCTGTGTAGCTGGAGTAGTGTGGTTACATAACAAGCAACTAGTGGGAAAACGGCTGTCCATTTCCAAAGGCAGAACTGACCTATATGTGCAAAACAAATAGAAATACAGAAAGGGGCAGGCATGGTGACACATGCTTTTAATCTCAGCATGTGGAGAAAGTCTGGTCTACATAGTGAGTTCCAGGCCAGATATATATATATATATACCTTGTCAATAATAATAATAGCAATAATAATAATAATAAAAGGCTTATGAATTTGAATGCAAAAAAATAAAGTAGTTCTTATTGGGCCACCTGAATCATTAGCTGAGGAAGCCAGTGTTCCCATCCCATGCCCACAGAGAAGGGCAGGGTATGCCACACCTTGAAGCCAGGAGCATCATAAGCACAGGTTTACTCACCAGATTCTGAATAAATGTGACAAAATGACAGCTGTTCCCTTCTGGAATCAGGTACAGACCCTGTGGATGATAGCCCTTCCTCTGCCTGGAGTATCTTTCTGCCATTCCATTTTACCTGAAACATCTGATTAATTCAATGTTCAGCTCCAACATCAGTCCCTCTATCCTTCACCACAGTTTTTTCTATCCCTGGGTGAGAGTATTGCTCAGCTCAATTTACCCTAACACTTTTAATTCAATTTTAAGTTCCTTAAAGAAAAGAGTTTCAAATGTCCTTCTTCCCCTGGACAACTTTACAGGGTCTTAGAAGATACACTGTTTCTACAGAACAGAAGCACTTCCCTCACCACAGACCTTACTCACTTGCCTCATTGGTCCTGTACAGCTTTGCTAAAATTTTGCTTTATTTTGAAAAATCTCATGTTGAATAGCAATTTCCGAGCCTCTGTGTGTCTGTCCCTTTAGGTGCTATTTAAACTACAGCCCCCACACTAAGACAGCATTCAGAAGCTTAATGCTTAGGCCAACTGGACAGAGGCTTTGGTAGTATGAGGCCCAAAATATGCCCAAGAAACTCCTGTATCATATGAAATACCCCAACAGTCTCTTAGTGCATTTATTGCATCCATGTCTTCTCCTCAAGACATTCATGTTCCAGGGACAAAGGACCAGCCCACAAGGTTGGTTGGGCCACATCCTAGCTGGCCTGTGTAGGCAACCACGTGAGTCCTCTTAGTCCAGTCCCCTTCCATCTTCTCAGAATTCAGCTACGTCACTCCTTTTTCCAAATATTTCTATAATTCACCCCACTCATGCTACCATGGCCTCTGTACGCTCTGCCCACTGTGCCCCTCCTGGTCACCACTGGCCTCACAGTGTTCCCTTCGAGTGCTATTATTTCTCTTTGATCCATGAGATGTTCCTTTCAGTACACTGCCTGTCCTCTGTTACCTATAGGCCTGCAGTTTCTCAGAAAATGGCTCCATCCATCCATCAATCCATCCATCCATCCATCCACCTGCCCACCCATCCATCCATCCATCCATCCATCCATCCATCCATCCATCTATCCATCCATCCATCCATCCATCCATCCATCCATCCACCTACTCACCTATCTATCCATCCATACAGGACTTCAAATACCTTTGTTCAGGGATAATTTGCAGTCTCCTTCCATACATGGACATATGATTCTCAAGTACCATAACGTTCCATGAGCATGCACTTCCCATGAGCTCTTCCTTTTCTGAAGCTATCCTTCATATACTAAATCAGGTGCAGCACTGTATCTGAAGCAGACAGGTCACATGAATAGATACTAAATTCATGGAATGAGCTTATATGCCTTATTGTATGATGTGCCCTGATGCCACTTGTCACATTGTATCCATGGAAAGTAAGTGCAGACACTCAGAGCTTGGGCAAAGGGCAGGTCCACCCTCTAAGGTATATCTCTAGCAAGGCCATGCACATCTGTTCCAAGGAGTAAGTGGCTTTGATATATGATACATTATACAAGGCATGGAATATGCCATCATGTCCCATATCTTCTGCCCAGGAATGCTGCTGTCCACACCAGACATGGCAAAGAAATCACTGTTGGAGTTAAAAAACAAACAAGTAATCTGAGAAATGTTTTACTGTTTGTGTCTTATCATCACTGCCAGTCTCTTATCAGCCCCTCTGTTATAGTGACTAGAACTACATATATACCTACTGAATGAATAAATTAATATATTGTGGAAATATTTGGTGGACAAGATATTAGTAAATATTTACCTCATGGTTGCTCATCCCTATGATTTAAAGGGGGCATTGACAGCATATGTGACTTTCCCATCCATGAGTTCAGAACTGTAGGGTTTTTCCATAGATGAAAGAAACATAAAAAATTTCCTTACAAGACTGGTACAAGGTTCTAATGAAGTAGAACTTGGACACTTAACATGACAAAGTGTTTATCTGAGAGGAGGAAGGCTAGTGGAATGCCTTTGGGGGCTTCCTTTCCATGTCAAATATCATGTATATAGTATGTCCTCTGCCACAGGCCAAGATCTGTGTACCTGGATTGAATAACACAGAAATGAAGCTTCCAGTGGTATGAGTGACATTCTGCTCACCTCTCTTCTCTATAAGTTCTTTGTCATATTAACCCAGTTAGTTACAAGGAACATTTAGATACTTTTTGTCTTCTTGTAAACATAGTGGGTGTCTATTATGTTCTTGGTACAAAATATAATGCAGACAACCAAAGGTGTCCTAATCATATCCTCAAGAGGAGAGTTGGATTCCTGGAAAGCCATCCAAGTTTGTGGCTGGAGAGTGCAGAGGCCTAGTGATTACTAGACCCAGGTTGGATTTTCATTCCTAAATGAGCACATTTAAGACTGTTCAGCCCTTGGTTTCCCACACTGCCCTGTGGAGGCCTTCCTTTATAGAACTCCACAGGATTAAGTGCCTATGACTCCAGTACCAGGGATAGTCAGGGGTGCTGGGTACAGCTGATCTGCATTCACAGGACAAGGGCACTGACCACCTGAAAATCTATTCCCAGATGGACGTGGACGCTGAGGAAAAGCGCCATCGCACACGATCCAAAGGTGTTCGAGGTAAGTGAGCACTTCCCTGTGTCTCTGAGGCTGGCTGGGGATTGCCACAGCAGTTCACTGACCCCCCGACACCACCACCCTTTTGGTAATTTTCCACAGGAGAAGAGTACCTATGACACATGATAAATTTTTATGTTTTCCATCTCTCTGCAGTTCCCGTGGAGCCAGCCATACAAGAGCTGTTCAGGTTAGTGCTTTGTGGGGGAAAGGTGTTCCCAGCAGCAGTTTAGAAGACTCATGCCTCTGAATGGGTGTGCTGTACTTACGGACTGTTTGGCAGCTTGCGCATAGCCTGCTACAGTGGTAAAATTAATTCCCCTGAAACTGCAGATATAAAGCTCCCTGTATCTCCTCCCTTGGTCAGTGCTGTTTCTCCTATGCCCTCCCTCCCTCCCTCCCTCCCCTCTCTCCCCCTCCCTCCCTTCCCCCTCCTCTCTCTCCCTCCCCCTTCTCCCCCTCTCTCTAAGAGGCCGGCCTGCCACCATCAGTGCCCACAGAAGCCCATGCAGCTATATAACCAGCTCTTTCCTGTTGCAGCTGTCCCACTCCGGGCTGTGACGGCAGTGGTCACGTCAGTGGCAAATATGCGCGACACAGAAGGTAATGCCTGCCTTTTTCACAATGCACTGTCTAAGATGGCCTGTTTAGAGACCCACTGCAAGTGAAGACATGTGGGCAGGTGTTGGGGGATATAATGCATGCCATCCTTGTCTTCTTTTCGCTCACTTCTCCATGTCCTTCCACCTCCTGGGTAGTTCTCAAAGCATAAGACACTCTGTGTCACAATGTTGACAACAGGGTATAAATTGGCACAAATCATGAGGCGCCTCCCATTCTCACCTGTGAGCCCATGCTCAGCATGTGGAGAGCTTGGGGCTTCCCACGACCCACGAGGAAGCTTGAACCCTTCCCTCTCTCCTCATGTCTTCTTCTACTAGCTGAGGACAGTGAGCCTCAGAAGATAACTTAACACAAGACCTGATGAGCTTTATGAAGTAACTTGGTCCCATCGTCTAAGAGATCTTGTGCTGGGAAACACAGACCGAGGTGATACCCAGACAACTTCAGGGAATGCTCACACAAGGGACAAGAGTTAGGACAGATCACACCCAGAGTCCTGGAGACAGGTGGTCTTGTTACTCTCACAAGTACTAGATTTCACATCCCTGATGGTGAGGGGGTGTGGAGAAAACATCAGGAAGGAAGACAGTTGAAAATGCACCAGGGCCAGAGCACTTTATACACACCTGTGGCCAGCTGCCATACACGTGTTTTGTCTTCCCATCTGCCCTGACAGGAAACGCAGGTGGGTCCTGCTGTATGAAGGTCCCAGACATGATAGGTGAGGAATGCTTGCCAGTTGGATTGATAATGTTCTCACTTATTTTTCCCAAGTCAAGTCAGGAGGACCGAAGTCATCCTGTGCCACCAACTTTCCGTGGCCAGACTGACATCATTTGAGTCGGGTGCTGCCAGAGGTACTCAGGGTGACCTCTCCTTTGTCCTCATTCTCCATTTTCTGTCCAATGAAACAGTAATTTGTGGGTAAAATCAAGCTATTATTTTGATTGTCACTTTGTAAAATCAAAGGAAAATTTGTGAATCATTCCCCAGATCCCCATGATTGCACAGAAGGCACAGGGGATTGCTTAATGAGCATCCATCACGAGATGGCTGTCTGGTTTCCCCATGACATACCAAAGGAGACATGGGCCACTTGTCTCTAGGAATTTTTTTGTTTTAAATTACTAAGTTTAATGTGTTACATCATTATTCATACCATATAAAATTGTAAATTGCTGAATCAGGTAATGAGACTGGTAACTAAAATATAAATTTTGCTACGTGGAGACATGTAAGGTCTTAAGTCTGTGTGCTTAAAGACAGCATTATGTGCTCAACAGAAAAATAGTTGGCAAACTCTGAGCAGCGTCTATTTTCTCCTAATCATCTCTTCATTAGCCGATAGTTAGGCTTTCTCACAGTTATGAAAATAAATTATTAAATTTGGTTAACAAATTTTAACTGGATATCATTTCATAGCCACAGTTTTGCAAAGAAAAAAAAGAAAGAAATTTAGAAGAATAATTACAAACATTCATTTGGCTTTTATTCTGTGAACAAGTAATTGCTGTACCTATGGGGTTGTATTGTGGTATTTCAAGGCATTGTTCCCAGTGAGCACTGATCAAGTCAGGGAGATCACCACTCTCTTCTCCTATATCACACATTCAGATCCTGAAGGTGAATTCCTGGAAGGTGTGGGTTGATGTGGCCATAAATGATGTATATTCACTTCTTACATACTCTGCTTACACGTGGTTTCTGAGGGAGATCTGAAGGCAGTTTAGCCTCAGTCCATTTCAAAGTTGATCCTGGCATGAAGCACTCAGGTGGACTGTGAGGAAAGACACAGAACCATGCCAGCTAGGAAAGTTCCCCAGAAGCCTTGGCACATAAAAATGCTGGTACCATTTTATCCTGACTCATTCCCTCCTATTTGAATTGAAGCATTCACCAGAGAGTACACAAGCAATGTGGTATGGATGGAAACCAATGGCTCCAGTCTGGAAACCTGGATTCTGGTTTTCCCTGTGCCACTGACCATCTGAGGTGGCAGGACAGGAGTGATCTAGTTGGCTGTGACCTCCAGGGTCCTCAGGCCACTGGTGATACCTGCTAAGCAAAGCCACAAGATAATGCATTTTAACATCTTGGGGCTGCTGGTATGTCAGGATTAGAAGATTTGATTATGTCTGGCTTTGATTTTTATGGTTTGAAAGTAACTTCTGGCTGCGGTATTTTCCTTTCCTGAGAACTGTCCATTCTGCACGCAGTCCACCGGAGCAGTAGTGGTAACTGTGAAGGATGTCTGATGTGACTTGGACATGGGGCTTGTCTTAGGGGTAGAGAGACATGGGAGCCACAGCCTGGTATGGATAAAATTACCTGCCCTTTTTATCCTTTCAGCAACGTATTTCTTGTCGAATGCGTTCTCCTCAAGGCTGCAATTTTCACTTAGCTTCTATGTCCCCCCCAGTCCATGGTATTATTTTAATATGTTGAAATGTCTCTTTGAACATGCACAAAGTGACTAGAGGCAGCTGTGGGCAGTCCATGTTATGAAGAAAAAAAAATCAGTATGTGGGGGAGGGGGGGGACCATAGTAAAATGGTGCCTATTCTATAGTCCTTTGTTTTTATTAAGAAAATCCTAAGAAAATCAATATTTTCTCACCCTTTTAGTTTGCTGTCTCTGTGCTTCTTAGGCACAAAGGGTGGGGCTCTGCATGCTGATCTGTCTCCTTGTGGGTGCTAACTCTGTAAAAGAAGACGAGAAGGTTGGGTGTCCTGGGGTGATGGAGACAGGCACAGATTTCAGAGAAATGAGGAATAAAGCTGTACCAACCACTAGATAAAACCTGGGCAAGGAGATAGTAAGTTGAGAGTGATTCACAATTTAAGATTTGGATTTAAATATTAGGACCAGAGTAGGGCTGCAATATGCATTTGGGAATGCTTTACATCAACCCCTGTATTTTGTCTTAACAAAAGACAAACTGCTTTGTAGGTATTTGTTTGTGTCAATAGCTCGTAATAATCCATGGTCTCTGGTAAACCTAGGTCCAACCGTACAATGAAATGGTAAGTTGAAAGTTAAGCTAGTACAACATGTAAAGGAAACTGAAGCAGAGAAACGCAGGCCGTGTCATGGTCCATACAGTACTAAACTCAGTACGAGTCTCCTGGCAGCCAGGGCAAACATGAGGAAGGTGAGCGCTAGACTCCCAGCTGTCTGACAGAAGCATCGTATCACTCCCCCTGAGTGACACCCTCCCGGCACCAAGCACGGAGCGTATCTGAATGGACTGCGGACAGCGGGCATCCAAGCTCAGCTGACATTTTGGTGCCCCATCAGCTAATCTGGGTTTGGCTTCTCAGAACAGCAGACAGGACACACAGTGACCTTCAGAACTGTCAATAGTCTGTGGACACGAGCCTGCCCTTGGTCCCATATGTGATTTCGTGTCACTAGCTGTGACTATGACAAAGACATGCGTGCAAGGATGGGAGCTGACCAAGTGTACCCTGAGGATTGGAGGCAGTTCCTACATTCTGAGCCCTCTGGTCTCTTCTGTACACAGTGAAGATGGCTCCTTTTGCCACCAACACTGTCATACTGTGTACGGCTATGTGTGTGCAGCTACCCTGATCCTCTCCTAGTCTATGGCTTCCTACCTTGTGCTAATAGGATGTCAGAGACAACTGAGAACCTCAAATGTACAGTCTAATTGGAACTTCCATTTTCAGATACATCCAGTAAATCTCAGTCTTTCTGAGTTCCTAAAGGGTCAGCTTAGATCCCAAAGCCTGGCTGCCACTGCACTCTCTACCCACAGGCCAAAGTGGGCTGATAGGACCTGTGGACATTTAAAGTGCCAAAGGCCAGGGCTTTCTTGCATGCCAGCAGTTAGGTTTCGGTGAGAGAAATAAAACATCTGTAGTTAGAGGCATGACGTTCAGCAAGATGCTATGTGGCTTCCTCCTGACCTTACCGAGCAGGTGAGAGCCCAAGGTTTAACATCTTAGCAAGCGGCTCACTGTGAGCAACTCTGAAAGTGTAGAAGGTCCTGCATAAGCTTCTGGAGACCCCAGCAGAGGACAGGTACAGAGTGGGACCTGGTTCTGTACATTGATGCCCCCCCCCCAAACTAAAGGCCGATTCTCTGTGGTTGGGTTGCTGACAAGTGAAAGAAACCACTGCCAGGCTGGGTTGTGTGAATGTGGGTTGTATGGGTGTAAGTGTGGGTATGACCCTGGGTTGTGTGAGTGTGGGTGTGAGCCTGGGTGAGTGTGTGGGTTGTGTGAGTGTGGGTTGTATGTGGGTGTGAGCCTGGTTTATATGTGTGAGTTATGTGGGTGTAGGTTGTGTGAGTGTGGGTATGAGCCTGGGTTGTATGAGTGTGGTAGTGAGCCTGGGTTGTGTGAGTATGAGTGTGAGTGTGGGTGTGAGTGCAAGTTGTGTGTGAGTATAAGCCTAGATTGTGTGAGAGGGGTTGTGAGCTTGGGCTGTAAGTGTAGTTGTGAGTGTGGGTTGTGTGAGTATGGGTGTAAGCCTGAATTGTGTGAGTGTGGCCCAGGTACCTCATCAAAGGTTTTGTCATTCATCTGGAGTGTTTTAGGAACTGATCCTGAGACATGAGCTATAAAGCCAGATGTCAAAAAATTTACACAGAAATCTATTTGTCATCCTCAAAATACTTACTACTTTATTTTTTGCTAATATCTTAGTAATTTTTCCAAAAAATTGAAATAATAATGTTTTATTAGCATTTACTACAGAGTGATATTACATGCTGTGTAAGAATTGGAATTTTAACTTTACACACAAAAATTGTTAGGTATATATGCTTGAAATGAGTTAGATTTGCTTGTGTATAAATGATTTCTATAAAAGCCTCCCATACACCCAAGGGTGGAAAGAGCCTGGACACATTCACTACCTGTGTGTTCCATGAGCCTTCTGGACTGATGGGACAGTTAACGGATTTCATTTACACCGAACTCTTTACTGAGATTTTAAAATTACTTATTAGTTAAGCATGGGTTCCTGCTTAACTAATAAGTTAAGCATAACTTAGCCTTGTAGTCTCTGAGCACTTCACCAGCACCCTGAAGTTAGGAGATGAGAACAGCTATATTTCAGCCTGCTCCAATTTAGAAAACACTAAGCTAAATCTTTCAGCTCACATTTTTAAATTTACAAGCTTCAAATGGTAGCTTTTCTTTTTTTTTTTTTTTTATTAGGAAATTACTGGATCCTCTCTGGCTTGTTGTGCGTACTCCTTGTTCAAATTCTCTTCCATTTCACGCACCTTTCCACCCACCAGCGTGATTGCCAGGGCAGCCGGTGGGTGAATAATTGCCTGTCTTCACAGGAGCTTGCTTGGGAGCTAAAGTGGAGGGCTGGCTTCCTGATGTATGCACGCCTCATTTGGATTCTGCCAACAGCCTCAGGGTGATATTATTCATGCCTTGACAGAGAGCACTCACTAAAAGCTTTGGAACCCAGCCAGGTACTGGCTGAGAGATAGGGAGCATTGCAGCTTGCAACTGAGAGGAGCATCCATAATCCAGAAAAAAAAAAAAAAGGAAGAAGAAAGAAAAGGGAGAAGGAACAGAGAGAGCCCCTATGCCATCCTCTTCGCTTTCCCTGGCTTCATGTAGATAGAAATTTCATTTGCATTGAAATAAAACACCCTAAAAATAATTGCATTTTTTCCTAACCACGCTTGAAAGTTTAACACAATTTTCCACGTTTAATTGCAAAGCTGATTTTAATTAGTAAGGCCCCGCATGTGAAAAATGAAGATCCACTTGGGTGCATGGATACATTGCAGCGTCTGCCGGATGTTCTAATTAACGACGGAGCTGCCTTGCAGCAGGGCGCGCCATGGGATGTTTATAAGGGATTCAGTGCACACAGCCACCTAGCCAGCCTATCTGTGTTTACTCCCCTCCGTTCTTTATGAGGCATCATTGTGCCTGCCGTCACCCCATCCATAAGCTTTATGGCATGCCTGTCCTTTTTACTATTTGTCACCGATTCTGTAAATCACAAGTTAGGGCATACATATTTTAACATTAATTTGAGAGCAGACCACGGCAGCACAAAGAGAAAAAATGTTGAGACCTAGGGATTTATTTGGGTGAAGTAGCTGTCCCTGATCACTGCTACTCTGGGGCTGTACTATGAGTTGTATCTGTGCAGATATATTTGGGCACCGTCGCTTCGGACTGTGGTAGCAGTTAACCTTTATTATCATAGTAAATCCTTTATTTTAAAAAGTCTCTTGGCCATTTTCCTAAGAAAACAGTCAGCCTGCTGCTGTCTGCCACACATCTGGTCTCTGCCTCCTTTGTGACTCAGTGGGTTTGATACACAAAACAAACATAATATGTTTACACATGTTTGAAAAACTGAATATATATCTATAAATATATATTAATAATGCTACATTCAAAGAGAAGGAGCATAAATATTTTCAGATAAGGAGCTCATGTCCTGGCAGAGGATCTAAGGGCTGTGATCTGAAGAGGTCACATCTGGATTTGGCAATTATCTCAGCCTGACACCTTGCCTGACGATCAGACACATGATCTTAGCAGCTTTGGAACATCAACAAAACGCACAGGAATGGATGGGTAGTATGGCTAGTGTTGGTGCTGACCCGCCAAAAGGTTCATGGTTCACTCAAATTCATCTACGCAGGAATCGTAAGAAATAGCGGCTACTCAATACACCCAGAGATTGGAAGGCAGTGGGTTGTTTACAGGCAGCTGTTGGAGGAGCTGGCTCAGCTGTACAGTTAGGAACAATATCCTTCGGGACCCAGTGTTGTGACCCCAGCTAGTTCTCACCTGAGAGGTGGTGTCTGCTGACAAAAAGGATTCTTATGAATGGTAGGCTGCATCTTCTCAGGGGTATGTGCTTCAACTTATTAGGAGGTGAGGAGATAGTGATGGGGAGCAAGGAGATGAAAGAGTGAAGGCTTCTAGTCAGGCTGCCTTAAGGAGGCTCTGATGACTCCTCCATTACTCGTCAATTCTGCATCTCCAATCAGAATCTAGTCCATTTCATGTTGCTGTTACAAAATGCCCCAGATTGGACTCTATACCAGAAAGGGTTTTGCCAATTGACCTTATATATGGGAGCCTGAAAGGAAGGCCTCACACTGTTAGGCAGGAAAGTAGAGGCTGGAGGGGCCCAGCAGCTCAGGAACTAATCCAAGTTCTCTAACCCTGAACCCACAGAGCAGTGTCCTGAGTGGCTGGGTCCCCTCCTCACTGATGTCTCTGCTATGAGGCCCATCATCTTAAAGGTATCAACACCTCATCACAACCGTGCACCCGAGTGGAGGAAAAGCCACTTCTCCATTATGACACACACTAGCGACTTTCAGAGGCTGCTGTATTAGGAGCAGTGCGGCATTCTTGTTCTTCACACACTTACCTAGGGATGTTCATGCATTAGTCAAGCAATTACTATCATTTAGAACAACAATGAGAAGATGGAGGAATAATTGGAGGGACCTTCTAGACTCTAACTTTCAAGGACCTGTTATTTCTTCTCTGCTATCCTCTGCCTTACAGAGAACAGTGTCTTCAAAGTTCAGTGACAAAATATGGTTAGAAGACAAAGTTCAAAGTTAGAAGAAAAAAAAAAACTTGAAAGGAAGCAACCCTCCTTTCTAACTGTAGCATTGATCCAATGAGATTTCAGTATTCTGTGTAGCTTTAGGTGTTGCCAGGGGCACATATTAGCTTATGAGATCCATCATCAACCCTCCCACCTGGTGACGAGACGCAGAGGTGAACCCATCCTAAGGGCCACTACTCCTTCCTCCAGCTCTCTTTCCACTCTCCTGCAGCCACCTCACATGCAGCGCGGAAAAACAGCTGTAGCTGCTCCAGACTCCGAAGCACTGCTGGGACATGGCAGCTGTTTTCCTATCTCTAGGGCTCCACAGGGTCCCATGACCATTCTGGAGCCATCTCTGATAGACAGTCTCCGTAAGCACCTAACCCAACTGTGAAGCTCGGGGGTGGTCATTTTCCTTGAGCCTAGAACCTTATTACTACCTAAAAACTCTCTAGAAAGGTAATCGCTGGGCCCCCATCCAGATCTGCTGCATCAGAAACTGGGGGGGGGGGGCGACTCATCCATCTGTAACTTAAGTGTCCCTGGGGACTCTGTTGCTCTGAGCTTGACAAGGACACCAAAAAGAGCATTGTTGACCAAGCAGTCTCTCTAGTAAAGGAGATGGTGCCTGGGAAGCAGCTAATAAGGCCAACCCAGACTACCTTAAGTGGCTACCCAGTCCTGATCCCATCTGAGATTTAACAGTGAATGAGGATTCAAATCCTAGCTCCCTGATACAGAGTGTGTACAGAACAAGAACTCACATTCAAACTATGGACATCAACTCTATACAAATGGGGTAGACATTCCTGCTCTGATATCCACGGGACGTACAGCCTGTGTCCTCACCCTGCCCCAGCACCCCCACCCAGTGTCACTACCCAAGAGAGAGTAGTAACACACACACACACACACACACACCACACACCACACACACACACACTAGTGGCCAGGATTGTGAGTGTGACTAGCAGCGACTGAGATTTCACTTTGATTCAGATCACAGATGCATTTGTGTAGCTGAGCAACGAGAAACTGTCTACAAGATGTGGCTTCTCCCTAGGGGAGGAGAGGGCATCACTTTTCAGGGAGACATGGGACATTTTTTTAAGCCACTTTTCCAGGGTCAGCCACTCATTGCTATCTGTGGGTACTGGAGGGTCAGCACATACTCTGAGACCTAGAAGGTATTGTGGAGACCTCCCACTGCCTTCATAGAGCCCCAGTGGATAACAAAGGAAAGGCTTCAAGACTAGAAGATAATCAGGATATCAGCTGGAGACCATGACAACCCTCCAGGACTCTCTCCTTCCCCATTGAGAAAGAATGAGTGTTGTCTCTGGTGCTTCTGCTACTCTGAACACATTGGGATAAGCCACCCTCCTTCCTGCAGAGAGCTCACAGCATCACTGTGCGATTTCAGGCTCTGCAACCTGCTCCTGTCTTTCAGTGGCCACTCTGCAGGGCTGTAACTTGTGGCTAAGGCTGTATGGAATGATACAGAAGGATGCTGCCTGTACAAAAGGATTCATTTCCTGAGACTTCAGGGAGGATAGAGCAGGGACACACTGGATGCAATTCTTTCCATTAATAATTCATCTTGCTGCACTCTTGCCTACTTCTTATCAACCCAGACAATCAGGTGACTTGCTGTACTCTGAATGAGACCTTGGCTCCCAGCTGGCATGAGACAGGTATCAGAAGAGTAGGGGAGCCTGAGTGTCACATTCTCCCTCAGAAAATCAGAGGGGTCCTGTGCCTACCAACCTCACTAAGGACAAGATTGGGAAATGAGGTACTATGCAGCCATGCAGCAGTGTGGGCCGGCCTTCCTATGTCCAGGAGCTGGCCTGTCCTGGCCTAAGTATGGCCAGGACACATCCTACCCTGAGCCTCTGTGGCCACCATAATTAATTCTAGAGCCATAACTAGTATGGTGGTGAGGGACACTGAGCCCAGGAGTGGATACAAGGTCCTCATTGCTCATGTGTCCTCTCCATATTGGCATAGTGTGGTCGGGATGGGGATGGTGATACACAGAAAGGCTGTGAGGAGTTAGCAGGCCAATAGAGCAGTGGTAGTCTCCTGATCAGGCATATCCCAGGACACAGTCAGTCCACCAAGATGTAGACAGTTTCTTCCCCCTTCAGGATCCCTAGGTCCTCAGAATCCCCTGGAAATAACAGTCCCAGGGACAGAAGCAGTAGCCTCCTGAGATGCACATCACAGCAGGCCCAGTCCCTTCCTATCACTGGGACTCAATCCTTTAAGCCAGTCTTTCTTCCCCATGTTTCTTTTTTACCCAGTCTGGAGACAGTCTTTCTTTCCTCCAGGCCCCTCAACCGCCCACCCACCCACTTACTCCAAAGGTGACTAGCAGGTTAGGGAAAAAAAAGGCAAAGTACTATAGCGAGTAAGAAAGGAACCCAGTCTTCCCTGAGGCTAGTGGGACAATGACAAACTTCTTGCATTGACCCAACTTGTTCCAAACAAGTTTGAAAAGGTGGGATGGAGGAATCCAGCCCAGGGTCTTCTACTACCTTGCTACCCTGGAAGTGAGTCTGTCTATCAGCTATCTCTGGGGCATCCTTCATCTTAGACCTAGGTGTACACATGGGCTGCCAGGACAGCGGAACCTCCAGCTACAGGGCAACTTCCAAGACACTGGGGAGAGAAAGGGCGGCTGAAGAAGAGTGGACTGTATAGGTGCCCTTTGTCAGCTCCCGAGGGATGCAGCTGGCAGGAGAAACCGGAGAAACACGGAGACTGGCTCAAACTTGAATTTCAAATGAAGGTCGGGCACCTGCTTAAAGAAGGGCAAGTGTAAATTATGACAGCCCCATATGAAGGGGCGATTCTGTTATTGTCACGTGTTAGAGTCCTGCCCCTCAGTTCCTATCACCTGACTAGCTAAGGGGTGAGAACACACCTTCAGCTTCTTGTTTGTAGTTTTTAATATATCATGACTCTTCTTTTATAGGTTGGCTTCATGTTACAGCTGTAACTTTGTAGTTATTTTTAATTATTTTCTACTTAATATAAGCCTTTTGCCTTATCATTAGATAGTATAATGATGCTGAATTCCATCCTGAGACTGGCTGTAATTCATGTGATTCTCTTACTGTTGACAATGCCTAAGTGTTTGGAGTAGTACTTCTGCTAATACCTTCAGGGTTTCAGTTTTCCCTGGGGGATAGAATAGCCTTATATGGCTGAGTAAAGGACATGGGGACCCTGTGTCAGGGTTTCTTACTTGTAGGGTGGGGTCTGGCAATACCACATTCCTAGAGTGGAAGATCAGGAAGCCCTTATTGTTCTCTGGGAAGAGGATGCTGTGTAATCATGTTTAACAGGCTTCTTGCTTATCCAGAAAACAGCCGCCCTTTTAAAAAATTGATCACTTAACTTACAATGTTTTTGCAAGAGCATTCTGCAAGACAAAACGGTTAGCATATTAAGCAATGTTTTTCCCCTTTTGAGAATGAGCTAGCCTCCCAGAGTACTTACTCTCAGGTTGGGCCAAGGTGTGACTATCTCTCTAGAGTCAAGTCAAAGAATGGGCTAGGTCCCAGAACTCAGCAATCACCTGTTCAGCCTTGAGCTCTAGACCCCGGATTGAGAAGAGGAACTGAGGGATCACCCTTCATAGCCACCTTAAACCATAGCTATAAAATGGGTCATCAGCATGCCCTCTGGGCATCTTGCACCAGTTGTGGTCAGACTGGAGCACAGCCATACGAGGCCCCCAGTCCTTGGGTCAGCCACCTAGAAAATTCCCTTTATTCCTAAACCAGACCTGGTACAAAGGAGAATTAGACTCTGACCATTGGATGGAACATGGACGGGCCTGAAGGTCTTCACAGGGCCACTCATGTGTCATATAGAGGTGGTGAATGGAGCCTTTGATACCTGTTGGCCTCTCATTCAGTCAGGCTCCTTTAGGTTTAACTTCAGAATAATGGTAAAGTTTCTGTCTCTAGATGATAAAATGAAGCCACCCAGCTCTTCGCAGACTCACATGGAATGGGAAAAAATGCCAAAGGGCAGGGGCTACGCCCACACTCTCTCTCTTGGCACTCTCTGAAGGTTCTCATAAGGGAAGCAGACAGCCCTCTGTCCTGTACCCCCACCTCACCCCCCAACACTCTTTGCAGGCTCAGCAGCCCCTTCTACCTGGAGACGGTCTCCTGTCATGCCAGTCTTTGGGATAAACTCAAAAGAATCTTTCCAAATCCTGGAAGCCTGTCTTCGGTAGGTCAGTCCCGAACTTGCCTGCTCCTGCTAGAGCTGTGCATAAACACCCTGTCCATGTACAGGGTGTTCTGATTAATTTTCGGGAAAATGAGCCCCTCTGCTGCTCCTGTCTAGTGAAGCTGTATCTGCTGGCTTTCCCAGTGCAGGGGCCAGTGCTGAGTGACTGTGGTTTAGGAGGCAGTGGGCCCAGGGCAGTCAGGGTCCCTTGCCCACCAGAGCTCCTCCAGAGCTTCACCCTGTCCCTTACACCTCAGGGATGCTTGAGAGAGAAAGACTTTCTACGGAGCAGAGGACTGTCACTAAATGTCCAGGGAGTATAGACACAAATGACACTAAGGACCAATCCTTATGCCTGATGTTCTGAAAGGCATTAGCATTTCATGTCATTCACGAGGGCAACAATGTTTTTACATCACCTAAAAACATAATAAAAATAAATGCAGGGAGTTAAGGATTTTTAATTAGAATATGTTACTCTTAAATTTTTTTCCAGAGACAAGGGGACAAATGAAGCAAACAAAATCACCCTCACAGTTTATGGTACTTTGAAATAATTAAGCACCATTTTTGTGATTACTCAAGTTCTGATTATTGAATTCGGGTTTGAAACAGCTCGTGGGGATTCTGTATCCAGAGGCAGTTCTTAGAGCTTGGTCCCACTCTCATGGCACTCAACACTCAGCCAGACCACACCAGGCAGCCAGCTCGCCACAGCCACCAGCCCTGCACAGCAGCTCCTCCAGGGGCAAGTGACAGACGCTACATCAGGTGGTGCAGGGCTTTGTAGAAGGGTGGAGATAGAGAAGATGGGACCGTATGGCAGAGCTGTGCTCCTAAGCAATGCCTCTGATGAGTTTGGAAGATTTTCTAGTTTCTTTATCTCAGAAATTACAGCATTTGGTCAAGAATCACATAAGTCAGGTTTGAAGTGATCGCCAACTTTTATGAACATGTAAAAGAAACTGTGAGTCTAGAGAGATCCATGATATCTTGACACACTACTTACAGAAGACTGATTGCATAGATGTCCCTAAACCAGGAAATATGATTAAAGGTCAAGGAGGGGCTGGGCGGTGGTGGCGCACGCCTTTAATCCCAGCACTCAGGAGGCAGAGGCAGGAGGATCTCTGTGAGTTCGAGGCCAGCCTGAGCTACCAAGTGAGTCCCAGGAAAGGCACAAAGCTACACAGAGAAACCCTGTCTCAAAAAACAAAACAAAAAAAAAAGGTCAAGGAGGTAGCCTCCTGCCCTCAAAGATCATGTGACACATCAGATATACCATAGTCAGAGATAGAAGCACATGTGTCCATGGTGGTATGTGATTATTTCTGAGTTCTGTCATTGGTTCTGAATATAAGGCAGAGACAGAAGTTTGACTTTATGAAGGCCCCCAGATCTGTTCTACTTCATGCCTCTTACAATGTACTCTGTCAAACTCATGGATTTCAGTGTAAGGAAGCATCCTGACAGCAGCAGTCTGATTTTCTGAAACATTAGAAGTGGGAAGACTCATATTACCCCAGTGTTGGTTCTGTCAGCTGCAGGACTTGGACAAGATGTATTAGCCATCTTCCCAGAGGGTATTCATACACAGTTTAACATCCAATTCCTCCTAGCTGTGCACAGTCTACATCATTCAAGTGTCCTATGATTCTCCTCCTACCCAGAGGATCATCACAACTTTCCTCAGAGAGAGGTTTCCTTTTCTGCATTACAACACAACACAATACTCTGTTGTCTTAGAATCTGATGAGACACTTGCTGCAAACCCACTTGTAAAATTTCTTCCCAGGGAGACTGTGCCAATTTCAAAGAAGACGGGTAACCCTGTGTGTATTCATCTACCTGATGTTGGCCATTCACTGTATGTTTCTGAGAAATTTTTCAGCCTTGAGAATTAAAGGGAGATAGAGAAAGAAGTGATAGATAGATATAAGAGCAGGTTTCACCAGTGAACTATCTGAATTAGGTCTATCTCTATCTGAATATATGAGCCACACTAAGGTGATATATTTTTCCCATCTCAATCTTGGTAATCACGGGCCATGCCGTGCACACAAAGAAATACCCAAAGCAAGGACTCAACTTCTCCCTGAGGAGAAGGTTTTGCCAAAGCTCTCAGAAGATGAGATGATCTGAGCTCCAAGGGAGTTTGTGAGGAAGAGGGAAACAGTAGGTATACATTTCCTAGATAGCTGAGCATGAGGAAGAAGGATGTCTTAGAGTATCTAATGCTGTGAAGAGACACCATGACCACGGCAACTCTTATAAAGAAAAACATTTCATTGGGATGGCTCACTTACAGGTTCAGAGGTTCAGTCCATTATCATCATGGAAAGGGAGTATGACAGCATGCAGGCAGACATGGTACAGGCTCCATCTTTATCAGAAGGCAACAGGAAGTCAACTGTGACACTGGGAGTAGCTTGAGCATAGGAAACCTCAAAGCCTGCCCCCTCAGTCATGCACTTTCTCCAACAAGGTCATACCCAACCCAACAAAGTCACACCTCCTAGTAGTGCCGCTCCTTATGAGCTTATAGGGGCCAATTACATTTAAACTATCACATTCCACTCCCTGGCCCCCATAAGCTTTTAACAATATCATAATGTAAAATACATTTAATCCAACTTCAAAAGCCCCCATAGTCTATCACAGCCTCAAAATATTTAAAAGTCCAAAGTTTAAAGTCTCTTCTGAGATTCATGCAATCTCTTAACCATAATCCCCTATAAAATCAAAATCATAAAACAGATCACATACTCCCAACATATAATGCCACAGGATATACATTATTGTTCCAAAGGGAAAAGGAATATAGCAAGAAAATACTGGACCAAAACAAGACTGAAAACCATCTGGGCAAACTCCAAACTC
The DNA here is from genome assembly GCF_004664715.2 of Peromyscus leucopus. Lineage (NCBI taxonomy): Eukaryota > Metazoa > Chordata > Mammalia > Rodentia > Cricetidae > Peromyscus > Peromyscus leucopus. The sequence goes on along the minus strand of NC_051081.1, from coordinate 51,582,916 downwards.
TGCATCTCTATGTCTGATGTCAAAACGCTCTTCAGTTCTCCAGTTCCATTCAGATTTGTTGACTGCAACACATTTCTTTCTCTTTGGCTGGTTCCACTCCCTGTTAGCAGCTTTCCTTGGCAGGTATCCCATGGCTCTGGCATCTCTAACATCTTGGGGTTTCTAAGGCAATCCAGGCTTCACCTTCACAGCTTCACATAATGGCCTTTCTAGGCCTTCATTGAGGGACACTCCTGATACTTGCCTGGCCTTGGAGGCTTTCCTTAGGCACAGAAGCAAATTCCACAACCAATTTCTTCTATCCTTAACTCTAAAGCCAGAATCATGTGGCCAAAGCTGCCAAGCTCTGCTGCTTGCTGGAGCTGGGATATGGCCCCCTCATTCAATTACATCTTCATCAACTTTCTGTTTTTGATTGTTACCTTCACTACCTAAGCTTGGCTGTCCTTGAACTTGCTCTGTAGGCCATGTTGGCCTCAAACTGAGAGCTCTGCCAGACTCTTCCTTCCCAGTGCTTAGATTAAAGGCATGCACCACCACATCTGGCTCTAAGCTTCCTTTTTGCAAGTTGGAAACTTAGCTGGATGGGATCTTGCCCTGAGGTCACCACTCCCTTTATTTCATTTTTAAATCCTTTTATCTCCTTGAACACAGGATTTAGCTCCATTCCAATTCCTAGTGCCCCTTTTCTCAATCTGTACATTTTGTATTTTAATTTGTTCAGCTTATTCCTTTTCATTATAAATCTTCATCATTATAAAACACTAATAACTACACAACAGAATCTATACTAGGCTTTTTCGAGATTTCCTCTGCCAACTGAATTAATCCAAAACTCTTTACTTGAGACTCAGGCAGACTTTTTGGACAAGGGCAAAAGGCAGCCATATTCTTCACCAAAATATCACAAGAGCGATCTCTAGGCAACATACTAAAATTTTTCTCCTCTGAAACCTCTTGAGTGAGCCCCTGACAGTTCAAAGAACTTTAGCACCACTGTCTTCCATTGAGCAGTGCTTAAAGCTTTCTACTGCTTTTCTAACCCTAAGTACCAAAGTCAAAATTCTTCCAAATAAAAACATGATCCAGCCTATCACAGCAATACCCCAGTTCCTGGTACCAACTTCTGTCTTAGTTAGAGTTTTTATTGCTGTGAAGAGACACCATGACCACGGCAACTCTTATAAAGAAAAACATTTCATTGGGATGGCTCACTTACAGGTTCAGAGGTTCAGTCCATTATCATCATGGAAAGGGAGTATGACAGCGTGCAGGCAGACATGGTGCAGGCTCCATCTTGATCAGAAGGCAACAGGAAGTCAACTGCGACACTGGGAGTAGCTTGAGCATAGGAAACCTCAAAGCCCGCCCCCTCAGTCATGCACTTTCTCCAACAAGGTCATACCCAACCCAACAAAGTCACACCTCCTAGTGGTGCCACTCCTTATGAGCTTATGGGGACCAAATACATTCAAACTACCACAGAGGATGTTAAACATAATGTTGGGAAGGAAACTGAGTCAGGAAGGGACCATGCAGGATTTCATATAGAGGGGAGGAGCCATAATGAAGCAGAAGGCCTGGGGAGACCCTCCATGCTCCTTCACTCACACTCAGTAAACGCTACTTGATAAACATCCAAGTTTCCAAGCTACTTATTGAATCATAGTGGTGAACAATCATGTCACTGTGTCTTAGTCACTGTTCTACTGCTGTGAAGAGACACTATGACCAAGGCAACTCTTACAGAAGTCATTCAACTGAGGGCATACTTACAGTTTCAGAGGTTTAGTCCATTATCAGCATGGTGCGAAGCATGGGTGGCACACAGGCAGAAATGGTGCTGGAGAAGTAGCTGAGAGCTACATCTTGATTGACTGGTTAAGAGAGAGACTCTGAGCTTGGCATGGGCTTTTGAAAACTCTTTATACCACAAGTGACTCTTTCCAAGAAGGTCACACCTCCTAATCTTTTCAAATAACGCCACTCCCTGGTGACCAACCATTTAAATCTATGGACCTATGGGGGGCATTCTTACTCAAACCACCACACCCTGCTCTCCAAGAGGGTGAGGAGGAGAACTTGAATGGCTTAGGGCAGAGACCACACAGTACAAGCACTAGCCCTTTTCTGTCTGAGGTCCCACCCTGCAGAATCATCATCCCAGGAGAGCTGCAATGTATGGAAAATTCAGCCTGGGGACAGGGTGATGGCAGTGCTCGGAATGAACCCAGGGCTGAGAAAGGCAGGGAGAACACAGAGGGCACTCCAGGGCAGAGGGTAGCACTGAACACGTGGCTGCTAGAAGAGTGTAGTACAGAGGGCCTCAAGGTCAGAAGGAGACACTGCTGATGTCCAGTCCTTGAGATGAAGGGCTGGGAATGGGAACTCACAGGGGCCAGTTTGCAAGAGCACTCAAAGCACAGAGGGTGTTTGGATCTCTTCTTGCCAGGAAAGTAAGAGAATAAGGGGGCCCAACAGGGGAGGGAGGAGAAGAAACAGGAGGGAAATAGTAGAGATGGGATAAGGAGAAGAATAGCAAGGTGGGGTGCAGGCAGATAAAAGGGGGGATGTCAAGACAAGGACTGATGATGACTGACAGGAGAAACCAGGTGTTTCACAGAGGCCATTTGTCCACCTGCCCCTGAGTTTCATGAGGAGAAGGTGAATGAAAGCAACAGCTGACCCAGTTGAAAGCATTTTGTCTTAGCAGAGGTACAAACACACACACACACACACACACACACACACACACACACACACACACGCTCTGCCTGCCCTCACATCTCTGTGCCTTCACACATGCACACTGCCCTCACGCACACTGCCTTTTCACACATCCATCTCATAAGCCCTGACCTCCCATCAAGGATAGATTTTAGTTCATTGATTTTTCTCATAAGTTTGCTAGAGACACAACTATCATAGTCAGACTTGTAGCTCCATCTGCTAGAAGTCATGGTAGTAGCACCGGTGAAACCCTAGGAGTTTCTAGGCCACAGGGACTGAGGCATTGAGTACAATGACATTCAGAGTTGAATAGTACTTTGCCAAGGATGCTGCCACGTTGTCTACCATGAACTCAAAGGTACATCTTTCCACTGAGCTGAAGATAAACCCAGAGCTGTACTGTCACATACATGCTCAACCTATCTGATCAAGCATATCAGTGCCAACTTGAGCATATTCATTCAGTAAGATAAGATGGAAATAGTACCATGATACCACATGATGGTCCAGCTGAGTGAGTGGTGTTTGTTCCCAGCAATTACCTATCTGGACATGTTCCTTTGAACTGATGTAACCAGAATGCCTATAACTAGTGAGAACTAGAAATGTAAAGTATGGTTAGGTCCCTAGGAAACATTTTTCTCTCTGAATATGTACATCAGTTTTCATTTTGGCTGGGTCGAAGAGGTGTTTTTGACATAGAAAGTCTGGTTTAATGTTTGACATTGGGTGTGCCACTGCATTTTCTAGGTCAAAGCTGGATCAGATGGTTTTTACGGCTCCTCCCCTGTACATGTTAGTGGTGTGATAGGCCACTAGGCCATATTAAAATGAACACTTTTGGAAGACCTCTTAGCCACCCAAGCTCTTTGGTTAAAATAGAATCTCACTTAAAGCACACCCTAGTAATCTAAGGGCATGAATGGACCAGATTAATCTGCCAATCTTACTGCTGATGAGTGGCTTGGCTGTTGGAATAGTTTTAACATCTGCAGCATTCTGATCTCACAAATGTCAAGGGCAATCAATACCTTTTATGGAGAGAAAAGAAGCTGTATGCATTTTACTGAAAGGTGGGAGCTGATAGAACCAAGCAATAAAGGCTGGTAGGCCACTGCCAATTGTTTCTGCAGTCAACCAACAGAAACAGAGGTTTTGAAGCCTTCTTGTCATGCAAGATAATTAATATCTGGCAGCAGCCCCACACCAAATAAAACTACTACATTAGTGCAATAAGCCAGCACCAGCACATGTGAAATAATCAAGGTAGTTTACAATAGATAGGAAATATCTCCTGTGCAGAATATAGGATAAACAATCTTGAATTCTAGCCTGATTGGAAATGACTTGACACAGAATCAGGAACTTGAGATGGGCCTTAATGATGAGTAGGAGAGGAAACTCCCAACAGTACGAATCATGAATGAACACAGAACTCTAGAAAAATGAAGAAAGGATGGCTATGATAGTGGACCAGACTGGACAACAACAGAAGCTAAAGTGAAATGGGAAGATGCAGACAAGTTAAAATTTCTTAATTCAGTAGCCCTTGTCTTAGTTCAAGGTGAGGATCAGAACATGGATTGATTCCTCTGCTGCACAGGCCTCACTTGACTAGTAGCTGGGAATTGGCTTCTAAAGGCAGAAACATCCAGGGGAGAATAACAGTGATGCAAAGTCCTGTCTAACCCAGCTGAGTCTTTGGCCCTGCTGTGAGCTGGATCTTCTGCTGATATAGAAGGCATGGGAGGCAGCCACGAGGCACCTACTAGAGGAAGCCTCTGAAGACTGAGTGTGCATAGTGGCAGGTTCTTGAGACGGGTGGAAATGGGGAAAAAGTTGGGGATGGCTCTATGTTTGTGTGAGACGCCTCTGTTCCATGTGGCCAGTGGACTGGTGCATGTACATGAGTGGTCGCCCCGAGAACTATCTTCCAGTGAATCCAGCAGGATTCAACAAGTCATTCATTGTATGGAAAACTGAAAGCAGGCAGGACAGACAGACCACAGTGCCTCCCTTGAGCCTATGTTCTGGAATCTGAAAGGAACAGTGGGCAGTGCAGAAGGTCACCACAGCCTCCTAGAACTTACTCTGCAGACCCACGTGACATTGGTACACATATCTGCCACCGAGAAAATCTGAGGAATCTCAGTCTCACCCAGGGCAGCACTACAAGACACCAGAATACAGGCAAGAAAGGAAACTTTGAGGGAAATTTCTTTGCAATTAGAAGCACACCAACAATTTTGTGCAAAGGTAGAGTAAAGACATTTTAGATAGGCAAGGGTTCATAGCACGTGCCTCCATACACCCTGCCTCAGAGAGTTCGGGGTCTTGAAGATGGGCTCCACTGAGGACATCTGAAGGCCAGGAAGAAGAACCAGCCTAGTGAGGAGCAGAAGTGTCCCCAGGAGGGTGAACACACAGAGCCTAGGGTGAAAAGGCACAGGCAGGAGAAGGCCGCAAGAAGGCTGACTTGTGTGTGTGTCATTAGGACAGAAACTTGCACACAGGAGTTTGGTACCTGAAGGAGAGTTGGAGAACCAATTAGGACATATATAGAAATATCCACAGATACAGTGGTAATAGACAGGAGAGAAAATGCAATAGTACAATAGTCGGCACCGCGGCCTGGGTAGACCCTGTTTCATGGTGGTCATTGGGAAAATCTGTGGACTGGACATGCACCTGTCCATCTGAGAAGGTACCTTCTCGAGCTCTTATCTCCCAAAGAATCCCAGTAGGCAATGCTTAAACTGAAATCCAGGGAGCGTGCTATGAGCACTTATTCCGAGATTGTCAAAGAAGCAAAGAAGACTTGGAGGATTACTGGTTTTTCAAGCTGACTTTTTAAATGATGTGCTAATAAAAAAAAAAAAAAACATTGAAAAAAGACAACCATTGGAGTGTAAATAAGATAGCCTGGAGAAAAGCTATTGAAGAAATCTGACAGGCCCGATAAAAGTTGTGACTCGAGAAAGTGTACTCGACTTCATGTAGGATTTCAGCAACCGGAGCAGTTATGTATGTAAGAATCCCAAGGAACCAAATCTCTGCCAGAGCTGGTTTGGAAAATGGCTTAAGTTCTGAGTGAGGTTTCTCTGCAGTGACCACCAGAGCTGCCTCTGCTGGTTTTTATAAATTGAAAGCTGTTGGTGTGGTTGGGGGGGGGAAGTCAAAGGTTAATGGTTGTTTTATACTTTATCTCTTTGAATTACTGTTCATGGTAGTATGTGTTTAATACTGGACTATGTCGTGTAAGTGCATTTTTAAAGCTAAAAAGCAAGTATGTGACTCTGAGAAGTTCATGTTTAAAATCTGTAGATAAAGATAAAATATACATTTATGTACAATTTTTATTAAATATTTTTCAATGTCTAGAATATTTATGATTTACGATGAGTTTAAATTGAAAGTGGATGTGAAGTTTCCAAATAAACTAGACATCTGTTAACCACCCTCTACAGAACACAGTTAACAAACTAAGAAAAAACACTAGGACATAGTTACAACTGACTTAGTTTTACTAGTGTGTGGTTAAGTATCTTATGAAGAAGTTTGAAATTCTAGCTCTTTAATTGAATAGTACAGTGGTTCAAATTCTTTTGAAAGTATTTTTAAGTGCTTTCCTGTACTCTACAGAGAGTTTCAAGAACAACTCAGAACCTTCTTCTCGTTTCTCCCCCATAGTAACATCCACAGTACACTGTGTTCTGGCAGGAGGATGGTAGGCAGTACATCTGGCTAGAAATGCTGTTGGGATGGGCAGCAGTGGGTGGCGACAGTTTTACAGCAGTGTTTTCCTGGAAACAGTGGAGTGAGGGTCTTAGACAGAATCCCATCCACTGATGTCTACTTCAAACCTCATTTCCAGTCCCACCTTGCTGAGGCCACCTACCAAATGACATCTATAAGGGAACACAAGTTTAGTGCACAAGCCTTAGTTGGCTTTTCCCTTCTTCCTAACCACAAATAAGCTAGTAGATACTAGTTTCCTCCTGGATCCTCTCTACCAATTTTTGGTACCTTCTACCAGGCTGGAAGGCCAGAGGTTGTCCTTTGCTCCTTCTCCTGATCACTTGAACATGGGTCTTGTTTATTCCATGCCCAAGCTAGGTGAGTTATGATTGATACCACTCCTCACATGTCTTTTACACACCCCCATCCTATTTTGTTCTCTGCCAGTTCACTCCCATACTACAGGTGAGAAGTCATCACTGCAGTCAGTGTGAACATGGCCATGTCTGTCACTTTTTACTCTCTTGGGGCCTCTTCTGACCCCATCACCTTATCCTGACCCTACATGTCTATCTCATTACTAATGTTACAGCTCAGAGTCCCTCTACCTCTGTCTTTCTGTGTTTGTCTGTCTCAGCCTTTCTCTGTTTCTGTCTCTGCCTCTCTCTGTCTCCGTCTCTCTATTTTTGTCTGTGCCTACCCCTCTCTACTTTTCAATCTCTCTTCATTTGTCTTTGTTGTATTTCACCACCACCCCCCCCCCGTGTCTGTCTCTGCCTCTCTGGGTCTGTCTGCCTCTGCTTCTCTTTATCTCTCTCTCTGTCTCTCTGTCTGTATCTGTCTGTCTTGGCCTCTCTTTGTTTGTCTACCTCTGTCTCTCTGTGTTTCTGCTGTTCCCTCTTCCCCATAGTGTCTTCCTGTGAAGTACTCTACTTCCCTTCTCCGCAGACCTATCTCTGCTGTCTCATGACATTAGAATCATGTGCACTGCTCAGGAAAACACTTCCTGAATAAATAAGCAGACAAACTCGCTCAATCTTCATGCAGCAGATGCTTCCTGAACGCCTACTTATTACATAAAAGGCTTTATAGAAAAAGCACCATTGTTAATGGCCCTTATAATAACCCAGTAAGAAATCAGGGCAGGATTAGTAGATGTTAAAAATCGGAAATCCTGGCATGAACACAGGGGAGTTATAAACTCTGACCAATGATGCCCAGAGGTGTGGCCCTAAGCAAACCTCTGTCCCTTCAAGAGGGCATCAAGAGTCCTGCCTCACAGGGTCATTGTGAGGGTCGAATAGTGATAAAGGTCTATAACCTCAGCTACTTGGGAGACAGAAACAAAGAGGTAGAGAATGAGTTCAAGGCCAGCAGGAGCCTATTATAGAGACCTGTGTCTCAAAACAACAACAACAACAAAAAGGTGAACTGGGAATGTAGCTCAGTAGAGTATTAATATGTGTGAGGCCCTGAGTTCTATCTATAGGACCATAAAAAACATTATTCACATATGCAGTAAGTGTTCCAGCAGTGACATTCTGGACTGAGGTGCAGAAAACACCACCTATGAGTGAAGTAAATGTTCTGCCAGTAACATTATAGACAGCTGCAGCTAGAACTCAGTATTTCAGGATTGTGTTACTTATCACAAAGTAACTACTAAGCTTAACAGAATGAAAACACTATAAGCCACACAGGAAAAGGCTACCCGTGATCATAAAGAATGACTGGAGAGCTCTGAGCTAACTTAGCAGCCACTGGACACTTACTAAACACAGCTCCCAGAGAGGCCATGAGATACCTGCATTCCATCCTCTCCTATCGGTGACTGTGGCAGAGACCATGGGCAAAGGAAAGGCTGCCAAGCTCATTTTCAGTTACACAGAGTCTGCTCCTGTTTAGTACCTGTATAAAGAAAGCACATGTTTAAAACAAAACAAAAACAAACAAACAAAAACCAACTAAACATAACCCAGAATCCAGACTTGAAGAATTCTGTGTTTTACATACTCAAATCCATGGAGGGTAAACCATAGCAAGCAACCTCCAGAAGAGCCCACTACAGAACACAGAGAACCAGTCAAACAAAGATTTATAAGTGTTTCAAAATTAAGATACTCTGGGGGCGCCGGAGGCAGAGTTGGAGGAGAGTGCAGTAAGGTGTCTTCATGTGGCTACAGAGAGATTAAGACACAGAGCCCAGTCACTGTTTCTGTTTAAGTGTTATTTCGCTTTCCTCTCTACTTTCCATTTTCTCTCTATCTCTGGACAGAGATGATACACAGACTTTGAGGGCAGTTTGTTTGAATCAAGTCTAGAGCCTGACTCTGAGGTGAGGCTGCAACCATGATTATGCCTGGCGCCTGCATTAAGAACCACTTTATGGAGACACTATGGAAAAATTATAAAATTGTTTCAGTCAATGAAATACTATTGAACTACAGTGATGTCAGCAGTAAACATCTTTGCTAATTCCTTGATGTTTCAACCATGTATAAAAAATATAAATGCAATCGAATTGCAGTGTTCACATTGTATTTTATGTGAACTGATGGGACCAGAGGAGAGGAAAAGCAAATCGGCACACTACAAATGAATTTGATCTCCAAGGACACACTTAGTTCTCAGGTGTGCAGTGCTTGGAGACGAGGAAGGAACCTTCAGTACATACCTAAGGCCAAGTAACAAAACTGTTCTACCCCTCAGGTGTGGGTGTTTGGCCTGCTGGACACTCTTCACATGCTTTCCAGGACCAGTGGGTTTTTCTAAGTTTGCCTTCAAGAACCTTATGCTGCCTTCCAAATTCCAGGTCTCTCTACCATGGTCCATCCTCACCTTCATCTCCATGACATTCATTATTTCTTCACTTGCCTAGTATGCACTAAGCAATCCAGAGAACATGCTAGACTCTCAAATGATATGAGATTGCTTCTCCTCACTGACCATGACCATATGATAACCATTAGCCCCATGTAGCCCTGGATACTTGAAATATGGCTAGTAAAGCACAGAAATTGGACTTTCAGTTATCTTTAATTAAAAACCTGCATATGCTATGAGGCTACTGTGTTAGATGCTGCAACTCAGAAACTAAGGAATCAACAGATCCTTCTGTCACATCACTCTGGAGAACAAAAAAGGCATCATGCGACCTGTAACCCCACTAGGACATGGTACACTCTCATCCTTCACCAGCAAGGACATAGTGGATTGTCCCATGAGTGTTCATTGGCTATCTACCACCAGACAGGTTCCACTGGCCACTCAGAGAAGGCACACACCTGGTGAGGCTACACCATGTGATTCAAAGGATTAAAGAATGAGTCAATGAGTTTTATTTGAAATAGCAATTGCTCTTGGATAATCTCTGAAGTGGAACATGAGAAGAGAAGCCAAAGATATTAACTTTAGCCCTCAACCTGGATGGCTTCATGGATGCTTCAAGCACTCTGCCAGGAATCCACTTGGTTTTTTCAATCTGAGGACATCCAAGAACTGTAATTTTGTTGTCATTTGGAAAGACATGAATGTGTTTATGGACACAGCTTTGGTAGTTCACAGTACTCCAAGTGCATAGGTGAGCATGAAACTTCTCTTCCTCCTCCCAAGCTGCCACCTATCAGCAGATGCAGCATCCATAAGACATGAGTTTGGCAGGATCCACAGCCCAAATACAGTCCCAGGGCTTTTCCAGGTCTCTGATGACCTGAGCAGGCTCCTGAGTCAGCTTCTAATATTGGGTAAAATGTGTCTGGACTCGGAATTTGTTATCACATAAAAGTGGACACCAGGAGCTGGCAGTTAGTGAGAGACGTCAAGGAATTTGCATATAACTGAGGTGAGACACTTTTCACTGTGTTTTAAGGACATAGAAAAACACCAGAGCAACAAACAAAGTAAACTGGCAGGAGGTGTTAGTGTTTGAAGCCAGTGAATTCTACTGTTATCACACTGAACTCACTTTTTCCAAAAAGCAGTTCAAAATATAAGTAGGCTGGAAGACTGATGCATACACTTACATGGTATGTTCCAACAAGAAGAATGGTCATCATAGGAAGTCTAAGTAACCTCACAATTAGGCTGTGAAGATCTAGTACCACTCATCTTGTAGATGGATAAACATAGGCTCTGCCAGAGAGGCCAGGTGTGTCCAATTCAATGTTGATGAGGCTCAAGGACCTTAGTACTCAGACCCTTGCATGAGGGTCCTATTACTAGCCTGGAGTTATCCTCAGTTCTTGACTTTTCAAATGAAAGAATTCAGCCAAGAGATATACATCGTTTAATTAGTTTATTTAGCAAAAAGGAGCAGAGGTAGTTCCCTTCAGACAGCTTAGAGAGGCCTGATGAGAGAGCCGGGATTTGTTATTTTTAAGAGACTATTTAGGACTATTTATGATACTAATATTTATAGAGGTAAGATGTCCCCCTTTTTCCTTCCAAGAGATAGTGAACCAGATATATCTCCCTTTTAGACTGTTTCTTCCCATGGTCCTCTTAAAAAGCCCATAAGTATGTGAAAGCAACAATATAAATGGTATTATAATAAACCCCTAATCTTTTGAGGCTGCAGACCCTTCTTTGGTATGCATATATGGCAACTGGGAACATCCTTGATACCTTGGTTTCTGATATATATGTATATATATATATATGTATGTATATGTATATGTATATATATATATACATACATATCTGAGGGTAGCTTCAAAGATGCTTAACCATAAGGGGACATCTGACCATCAGGAGACACAGCTGTCAAGATCCAACCACATGTCAGTGAGAGCGGAGGCCACTGTATATCATTCTGCAGCAAATACTGTCACAGACTAAGGACCTAATCAGGGCCAGGCACTGAACTCACCGAATCATGTTGGTTTTTGCATTTTGTGACAAAGGTACCAGTGTGAGAAGGACACGTTTTTACATTTCAGCTGTGGCTATGAGGTACAAAGTTGAACCTCTGTACAAAATTACTCAACTGATAAGCCCTGCCACAGGTGAGCTCCATTCACCATGTTCCAGCACTGCATACTCTGCCATGCAGCCTGACTCCAGCACCTACCCTCACCTCTTTTCATGAGAGGTTGGTGCCTGTTACTACTATGGGGTCTCAGAGTGTAGGGGAGGCTCCCTCAGACTATAGTGTATAGTATCTCTGCAGTCAGCATCCTCCTCATCACCGGGCCCTTTCCACCGCCTGAATGCCACACAGGCATCCCTTTACTGACCATCTCCAGCTTCACTTCAGTGGTCATCCTAGCAGTTCCCCATGACCTTTCCAACACACAAAGCTGATGTCATCAGTAACTGCCTGCAAGAGCTCAGAAAGAGTCCCACAGTCAGCCCACTGGGTGGACCTGCCCCTGTCTGGCACACCATTATTTTCCTCTCTTGTCCTACTTCTCTCAGCTCCTTGGGGCTTGTGTTTCCGTTTTCTGAACTATATTGTGGCTTCTCTTACATCCATCCATATTGTTTGCAGATTCTTTTGATATGTATTCCAAGTGTCTTTTTTTCTGCCAGAAAAAGTTCTTCTACCCTTTGAAGTTCTTCCCAGCATAACTTCTCGAGGTCTTTCAGGCATTCGATCACCTGACCCTTAGATATCGTGTCCTCCACATATTGTATGAGAGGACACACAACCCCTAATTAATTCATTTGGTCTGAAATGATTCAGTGCCATGATGTCCAAGTGTTTGGGGTATATGGTATAGAAGAGTGAAAGATTAGAAAGGATACCACTGACCTGTCAAAGTCACTACTGGACCTCATAGTCCTGGAGCAAAAAGCTCTGTCCCTTTGCATCAACATCTGCTAAACACCCATTGCATGGCACTGGATGGCCAAGATCTGTGATCATGTCATCATTCCTAGGTTCCAAATTTCATGTCTTAGTTAGGATTTCTATTGCTGTGAAGAGACACCATGACCACGGCAACTCTTCTAAAGGAAAACATTTAAGTGGGGCTGGCTTCCAGTTCACAGACTTAGTTCACTGTTGTCATGGCAGGTGGCAATGGTGGCATACAGACAGACATGGTGCTGGAGAAGGAACTGAGAGTTCTACATCTTGATCCTCTGGCAAGGAAGCAACTGTGTGTCACACTGAGCATAGCTTTAGTGAAGGAGACCTCAAAGCCTACTCCTACAGTGACACACTTCCTCCAACAAGGCCACACCTTCTCCAACAAAGCTAGACCTCCTAATACTACTACTCCCCATTGGGACCATTTTTCTTTCAAACCACTACACTGAGCCAGCCCAAGTCTGAAGGAATCTCCTATTGTACTGACCAGTGAAAGGGGAAGTCATGTGGCATTTTAAACACATGCATTATTTCCCATAGTATTTTTGTCACTCCCACTGATCCTTATTCCTTGCAGCACATACAAGCTTTCCAGGAAGAAAAAAAAAAAGAACAACTAAATAGGCACATAATTTGGAGAATCATCTTTTCCCAGGGAAAGAATATAAAAGGTCAGCTTGGAGGGAGAGTCTGGCTCAAATTCATCTTGATTTAATGGCAACTGCCAGTAACCCCAAAGTCAATCTCTGGGGGCTGGGAATGGAACTGACATTATCCATCTGACATTACCACTGACAGTGACCAGCCTTTAAATGAGACAGTACCTGCCATCAACATCTGTAGTTTGTCTGCTTTTAGTAGGTTTTCACATCTCAAGATACTATTGTGTCTTCAAAATAGACAGATCCAAGTATATCCAAGTGCTTTTAGAAGATACACATCTTATGTTGGTGTACATAATAAATATATGTAAATATCATGTGTGATATAGTAAAATATTTAGTAATTTGAATCTGAGCTTTCAACTGCCTGAGAAGCATCTGGAGGAAGGGTTTCATAGCCATCCTCATGAACTAGGGTCTCCATGCCATTTGGAATCATAGTAATGGTGACCTAGAGGACTCTGACTACATGCTAATGGTAATTAGACAAATCAAGCTGTACTTCGATGTCATGTCATTTTCATTAGCAGAACTGTATATAAGAGAACAGTAGCACCCTGCCCCTTTGCATTTGCATGATGACATTTATGCTCAAGCCCAAATATCTGCAAGGCATCCCATTGCTCTGATATTCAGGCAGTAACGTCAATCTCCTTCTCTGTCCTTTCTCTATTTTTTTTTATCAGTGTATATGGTTGTCCCTTGGCTAAAAAAAGGAAAACGCAAGATAAACAGCCCCAAGAACCTGCTCCCAAGCGAAAACCATTTGCAGTGAAAGCAGATAGCTCCTCAGTAGATGAATGCTATGAGAGTGATGGTACTGAAGACATGGATGATAAGGAGGAAGATGAGGAAGAGGAGTTCTCTGAGGACAATGATGAGCAAGGGGATGAGGATGATGAAGATGAGGAGGTGGATCGGGAAGATGAGGAGGAGATTGAGGAGGAAGATGATGATGAAGATGATGATGATGATGATGAAGATGGGGATGATGTAGAAGAGGAAGAAGAGGAGGAGGAGGAAGAAGAGGAAGAAGAGGAAGAGGAAGAAGAAAATGGTAATCTTTAAGTACTAACAAAGCTTAGACCATGATTTGGGGTCAGTTTTCTGCATGAGTTTTCTAGTGTTAATATCCTTGGCATCCTAACAATTCCAGGACTAAGATTTTTCAATACCAAATGGATAAACTACTTATGTGAACTTAAAAGTTTGTCTCAAATAATTCCTTTAAGTTATCTTTTAGGCTTCAGATTTCTGTCAAATTGTTATTTAGATTGGTTGCCATGGCAATATGCTGAGCTATTTGTGGAATAATGTAGGGAGAAATCTGGTCTAGCATGTCTGGTGTTTAAGTTGTTCTGTCCGAGAGGTACTCAAGCATGGCTGTTGGCACAACCTTAGCCTCTGTACCTCCAGTGTGAGAGCTGAAGAGGTACATTCTGTCTGTTGATTGAATCACTTTGGTGATTGTCATGTGGCTGGGATGAAAAGAGATACTACTTAAAGGAAATGGTTGGTGGATTGGTCGTGCGCTTCATATTTCAGATCCAGGTTTCTGGTCTGAGGCAGAATATGGTGAGTTGTTCAAGCAAAGTGCAAGCTTGCTGTGAAGTATATGGGTTGCTTCCATAATGCACTCCAGAGGATATATTTTTCTGTCCAGTTTTTACAAGACTCAAAATCATGATTTTTGAGCCTTATATTCTAGAAGGAAGTGGTTTTCTCATGATCCTAGATACAGCTTTTGTTGGCTTAGGGTTTTCCTCATAGAAATGTCAAAAATGATGATAACAGGATGAGAATACTTTTTTCTCACCCTTGTCCCTTGGGCTCAAAAAATTTTCAAGAATCTGAATTCTGAAACAGCTAATTTCCAGATACAAAGCCATTATCTCATCTATTGGAGAGAATACAACAACATGTTTAGATCATGCAAATGAGCCGGGCATCACTATTCCTATGCTCAGGCATAAAATAACACACCTCATTCCAAAGCCATGGCAATTTGTGCTAGAAAGCATGAACTTTACTGGACAGTCCTACATTGTTACAGAGGCTTAAAGTTGTTATGTTAATAATTTGCTACTCACATTTTTCCTAGGTTCTTTCATATGGTATTATAGAACACTTAACAAGTTACATCATAGCTCATGCCAATAATTACTGTGAATGCTGTGTGAACCCAGTGTGCTGTGGATAAATGTACTGATGTCACTAACGAGCAGCTAAGAATTAACTCATAACCCTGTGTAATGAAATGTGTGAAAAGATGTAGAGGAGACCAGTTAAGCAAATATTTAGGGACACAGTATCAGCTGTGTGCAATTCTAAATGATATCTTTAGTTGTCAGTGCTGATGAGTGATTTGTATCTTGGCTGTGTGGCATCATTGCAATCATATAAAATACTCTCTTGCATATTCTCATCATGTTTGGGAAGCAGGAGACATTAATGTTCAGGGTTATGAACATTCGGTATGCACAAAAAGTCTTGTCCAAATTTAGAATCTGCTCCATTTTCTAAACTTAAGTGCTTCTGTTTTGTTTGCTTGGGGTCAGAATTTAGGTAACCTACATTTTAAATATACAAAGTGACATGCTTGGAAGACCTACTGAGGTGCATAACAACATGGCCACCCTGGCTTGAGGTGTTCTGACTTAGCACCTAGATCCTGGGTGCATAATGAGCTCAGTAGCAAATCAGAACCAGGCAATCTTAGTTGGAGTGATCAAGCAACTGAACATTACCAGCAGACATAGGACAAAATCATCAAACAAGCAACTTCATAATAACTACATAGGTCCCAGATTTTTAAGTATAAAGCACACCTGGCCTGGCCCCTACTTAGGGATCCAGCACATGCTGAGTATAACCAGCTTGTAGAAGCAGAAACCTGTCAGAAGGGAGGAGGACAATCTCAGATATGTAGTCAGCCACTGAGGCACTGTTTTCAGAAGTCACAGCATCTGCTCCCCAGATAAGTCACCTATTAGGTGACTTAAAAGACCCATTGAATTACTGAGGAGGAGCTCAGCACATGATCTGCTGTGAGACTAGTTTGTGCGACCCCAGTGAGGCAAGTATGCGCTTGCAACATCCTTGATAGAAAGTAAGGCCCTTCACCCCCTTTCAAGCATCCTCTTATGTGCTACCTAGACCCAGGCACTGCTCTTTTTTTTTTTTTTTTTTTTTTTTTTTTTTTTTTTTTTTTAGTTTTTCGAGACAGGGTTTCTCCGTGTAGCTTTGCACCTTCCCTGGAACTCGCTTTGGAGACCAGGCTGGCCTCGAACTCATGGAGATCCGCCTGCGTCTGCCTCCCGAGTGCTGGGATTAAAGGCGTGCACCACCACCGCCCAGCTAGCTGCTCTTATGGAGGATCATCCCGGTGGTTCTGATTGTTGTGGGTGCTTTGGAGGTGATGCCAAAGCCTTGTTTGATTTCCCAAACCTTTGACCATCAACAAACTGCACTATCAACCCAGCTTTGTGAGCACAGTTCCTGGAGAATCCCTCAGAAGCTTCTGTAGTATGGAGAAGTCTCCACTGAAGAGTCTGTGAGCTAGTATTCCAAGACACAATTTAACTAGCACCATACAGTGATGTCCCAGTGCTTTACATTCCAGGTATTTCAAACCTGCCAGGGTTGGGAATCTCCATCAAAGGAACTCCAGAGCTTTGTTGATAGAAGAGCTATTCAACATGATCAGACTCTTATTTGTGTTTACACTGTTAAAATGAAGGTTTGAGAGACAGAAATCCATCAGTCTCCTATTTTCATATCCTCACTGTGCACACCCTATTTTTACCAGACTGTGGAAGTCAGTGCCCATACTTGTCACAGGATAGCCCTACCACACATCTGGGAAGCACAGTGAATGCAAGATTCCTACAGTATGCGACAGTCACACTTTTTAGTGCTAGTCACTGTGCTGAAGTTTCGTCTCTATGTCCCTTAGTTGACTCATAGCCCCATCACAGGCTGAAGTGCAACGGATTCCTCTCAGGTTGGCGGTGCCTCATTCCTGCCATATAGGTACAGACTGTGACCTCAAGTGAGAAGCAAGAAAGACAGAGAGCCTCGAGTAGAGAACTTAAGCAGCCCATGCTTAAACCATAATTTGGATACAACTTGGACAGATACCATAGCAGAGCAGACCATATTCAATGTGCAGAAATCAGGGCAGTGATATGGGAACAGGGAGAGAATCTGACCTGGCATCAGCCTGAGGACCAAGCATGAAGCCTCAGGTTATCTGTGCTGGTAACTGTGTCCACCCAGGAATCATTTTCTCTTGACTATAATTTGAAATGTGTTTATTTTGTTTCAGGTAAAACACATTTGCACAAATCATCAGATTATTATGAAAGGAGTTCACTGAATATAGAAGAAACATTATTTAGAACATGGGAATTAAGTATTTCGTTTCAAGGATCTTTGAGCATTGCAGTTACACATAAACTAAATGGCCCTGACACTGAATATCCTATGAGTACATGTATTTTAAAAAATTGTTAGGTTTTATAATGTGGGCAAATCACAGGCTAGTCTTTTCCATAGTCTCATTTTCAAAGTACATAGTGAAAAATGCACAGTAACTATCCAATTCCATGCTTATTAAATAACAACTACCTATCCTAAAGGTGAGTTACCACTCTGTGGCCATAAAGTCAGATTTAGCAGATTTGGGACATACTATGATAAAGGTTTTTCAGGATCCCTATGATGAGAAATACAAATTCACTGCATAGATAATACATATAAGGTATGGTTTATTTTCACACTCCATCCACCAAAAAAAATAATCACTTAAAACATCATATGCAGATATACATATATGCATGTCCTTTTGAACTGAAGTTTCATCTCCCTATAGACAGGAAAGTGAATTCTCTGAGGAATAACTAGGCCGTGTGTGGTCTAGACTGAATAAGACCAAACTACTACCCTCCTTACTTTAAATTCTCTGCTTCAGCTACGGATAAAATGCTGGCGTTCCCAAGTGACATCTGCCTCTGGCATCTCAGAACTAAACACCGTGCCCTAAACACTGAACACTGCAAGACTGTCCCCAAAATCACTGTGTGAATCAATGCAGGTGCCCTTTCAGTTAGGGTTATCTGGCCTTTGTATCCCACATCTGTTAGCAGCCATGGGTGTGGTATCCTTGGCAAGCTCATCCTGAGGAGTAGATTGTTGTGAATTCTGATATTAAGAACCTTCCCTGATATGCCAGACAGTTGCTGAAGGCCAGGCAGAATGAAAACACAGGGTGTGGAGGCAAAGTGGGGGGGGGGGCGCTGCTTCTGTTGGAGCAATGCAGCTTCCTATGCTGTCCCGGAAACAGCTGGGGCACGGGCAGTCCACACAGACAGGTTCTGATGTGGGACCCTGTTCCCATAGTCCTTATCGTGAAACAATAGATCTGTCCACGAGACTGCCTTTTCTGGGGCGATCCCACTCTTCAGTGAGTCCATTTCAAAGACCATACTGTGTGAATTCTTCCTCACAGAGACATCTTTCTCATTGTTAAGATTTCCTGGGGTAGGTTTTCTTCCACACAGTGATGTGTAAGGCTCCCAGTGGCACTCATGTCCTGATCATGGGTGAGGTAGTGGCTGGTGTGGTCATGGGGGAAGAGGATAAAGGTGCTGAGCGGTCTGCACTGAGGCCCCACAACTCCCCAGTCAACCCTCAGGGTGCTGCTCTCCATATTGATTAGCCAATTATCCTTCTGTATCTTTCCCAGGGACAGGTCCCTGATGAGGGAAGCAAGCTGAAATGCAGACAGACTGTGAAAATCAGAATTAGCCAGCCAGTGTTCTACTGCAGTCAGCAGAAAAAGCAATGAGTTCTGAGACCAGAACAGCACAGAGATGATGTGTTTAGTATGCAAGGCTTCACCTGAGGAAGGCTGTGGTCACAGTTGGGAGAATGAATATAGTGGATTTTATCTTCTTAAAATTAACCTTCCCAATATACACAAAAGTCTTCTGTGGGGATACTGGGAATACAAGTGCCCTGAGGTAGATGGTGCTGTGGCTTGAGAATAAGAAAGCCTTTAACCTCAAGTAAGATCTAACTGTCCATCCATAAAAAATTTTTTTAAAAATCCTGCTCCATGTCAACTAGTTTTTGCTTAATTATAAAATAAATTACACCAAATTTCATGAAGTTTGAATACCTTGAGGCAAATCAGAAAATGTAATGAAAATGCAATGCTTCATACCCTTAAGATGCAAACACACGTGTGAAGTGCTAGAGGCTAGCCTTTTCTACAGTCATGAAACAGGGTGTCACACAGCTTGTTTTAAAGTCCACTGTAGAGAATCAGCAGTACATTTGGTGTGTCTTGTTCATTTAATTTTTACCCTAAATACTGAGTGGTCACAGGGACACGGAGCACTTAGGGTTAGGGGGGGTGGGATCCTACCTCTGCTCATGCCACTCATCTTGAGAAGGTCATCCAGCCTTTTAAGCCTCATTGTGAAGTAAAACTCTCCTCTTCACTCTCTCCCTGTCTTGCTCTGCAGCATAAAGTAGGCACAAGACACAAAAGAGCTTTACAAGTCTGAACTGTTCATGACTATGATGTTGCAGCCAAAGTCAAAAGTGACTATATGATAGCCTCCCTGCATTTACTCAGGTCTACATCACTCTAGAACTACAGCTCTGCCTATCTGGAGCACTGACCCAGTCATGCTGCAAGCCTGTTCTGCCCTGGGGACAATCAGTGCTCAGGACCATTAGCTCCAAAGTGGGAGGGGAGTGCCAGAAAGACAGGCAGTGAGTAACAGTGCTGTCTGCTAAGGCTGCATCAGGACAAGGTGTCAGGATGCCTGACTGTAGTCTCAAACATGCTATGTGCTTCTTGTATACTCAAAGGGTACTGGGCTAGCTGAAGCTTTTGTTTGGATTAGAGTTTTCTTTTCTTTTTTGTTTCAATAAAGAGTAAGTAAAATAAGAAGGAACACACACACACACACACACACAGGCCAGAAAGAACACAACAAAGAATTGAGCTTTGCACATTGAAGTGGTGGCTTTGAGAATTCAGGCTGAAGACAGGAACACGTTTGGAGACTGAGGATTAGAAAACCTCTTATTACAGAGAAAAATAACATCTATAGGGTCCCTTAGAATTGAGTCAGGGATGAGGAAGGGAAGACCTAGAGTTCCTTCCCAACCTACCACACTTATGTAAAAAGCACACTTACCTCAGCCCTGCTCTGGAGACAGAAGAGCCAGGATACACTTCACGAGGATACACAGCTGGACTGTGTGCTCTGCGGGCAAGCAATGCTCAAGACTGGCCAGTTAACATTAAAGAGAGGCAAACAGACAGGTGGTGAGGAAGAGACACAGACAATGAATGGCCCCGCTGAGAGAAACAGCTAGAGACAGGAGGACAGAAACAGGCAGAGGGCGAGGCGGACAGAGACACCGAGATAGAGGAAGAACTGGTCAATAAGTCACTGCCATCTGAAAGAGTTCATGGATGGGAGGATGTGGCTATCCTATTATTTTTAAATCCTCAAATCTACATAAGCCAGTGCCCAAATGTCATTCAGAAGCTCCTCAAAACCTTATGAATAAATGAAATTTCATTCACATTCCATTAATTTAGTTCCCTAATGAATGAAAACTTTAAGAATGAAACACAATTCACAGTTTCTAAGTTAAAAGTGACTTGGTTCCCTGGTAGAAAATTTTTTCTCTTTCAATCTACCTCATTTTGTTGCAAAGGGAATTTTATTTTACGTACAACATGGACAACTAATAGGGGGCTACAGTTGGTAGGAAGCTTGCCTGGGATTTATGGTCCCCTGAGTTCAGTGACTACCACCACAAAACATGGAAAGGGTGGTACAAGCCTGCTACCTCAGAACTCAGGAGGTAGAGGCAGGAGTTCAAGCAACCTATAGGCTGCTGTTTCCTATAGGAAGCTTCATTCCTCTCTTCCTTTATGCTGGTCTAGAGCCCTAGACTCAGTGTGCCTGAGTGTGAAGCAAGGATGCTGAGGGCTGGGTCTTGTAGCTTCAGTGGCTCTGCCTGGCTGGTACCTGCCTTCCTCCCATGGTTCATAAGCTCTGCAGAAGAAACTTGTCAACCTGGGGAAAGTCAGAGGAAGCAGCCATTAGCAAGTCTGGGACCCAGACCACTATGACTCAGGATACAAGATGCATGGCCAGTCTTATGACCTTGAATTAAAGCACTAGAAATTCTTGTTGAATGATTTCCCTCATCTGTAAGGCAGAAAATGGTGTATGGACTGCAGAGATCTATCAGGAACCACAGTGGGGGCCCTAGGAAATTGCCACCTCCTAGAGCAAAGCTAGATAGTGGGATTAACTTCAGGTTGGTATTCCCAATACTCATGAGACACAACCACCCTCCCAGACTTCAGGAGAAGACATCTAAGATAGATGTCCTGACATTGTATGGACAGGCCCTGGCCATGTCCTCATCCTCTGTGCCCACTTCTTCACATACTACATTGGCCATGGGGATCTTGGCCTTTCTGGAGCCTTGTAAAACTGGCACTTACTGCTGCTTATACTCCTAGCCTCTGGCAAGGGTCTCCTTCCTCATAAGAACTGGCCTCATCCTCCTGCTCTGGCTTCCTGTCTTCCCTATATTCCCATCCAGCTTTGTTTTTCTTCATAGCATGCAGCTGACATCACAGTGTATATTCACACTCTATCTCTTCTGCGTTTATCACCAACTATAACTCCTGTGAATACAAGGATATGATCTTTTTGTTTCACTGTTGAGTTCTAAATGTGACTTAGAGATATGTGTTAATGTGGGTTATCCCCCATCCAGTATACCAGGATTGGCTTATGTAAAATGTGACAACCATAACATTTATCTTCAATTTGGTGAGAAGTCTGAGCTGATGCCCTTTTCCAAGGGCTCTATCTGTTTCTGTTTAATAAGGAATCCTGGAAGTGCCAGATTTAGTTGGGGTTAATGAATGGCTGCTAGAACTCCACATGTACTGCTTTTAGTCAGCCTAGGTAGCCATTACTTTCTGTAACTCAGTTTCCTGGGTCAGACTATTTCTGTGAGAGGTATCTTCCAACGACCAACTGAGCTGCTAGCACCTTAGCATCTTGGGGAGTTTGGGAAACATCTAGCTTCTTCTTCCTTTAGGGGGAAAATATAAACTTTAAGACAGTGTCAGGAACCAGGATGATTTCTGAGCAGGTAACTCAGTGGGTTGTGTCACTCCAAGGAGGGCATCACAATAGGCAATGATGGGCCAGTCTGTGTTCCCTGGGGACTAATTTGGTAAGAAATGCAAGACCATGTCAGACCTTGTTCAGGAGAAATAGAGGCATTGGCCATGCCATGAGTCAGACTGATTTATACGGTTGGATTGACAACAACGTGCACACAGCCATGGAATACACAACAGCAAATACTGAGTGTGCTTATCTTCAGACAAACAGCTCAAGTTTTCAATGGGCACACACTAGTAGCACTGAGAATAAATGAGAGCAGCCTTCAGGAAAGAGGCTGGAAATTCACTTGCAGCAACTGTGTGTGACACATCAAAACCATGTCCCAGGATTTAGCAGCAACATGGGAGGGAGTGGCTGTAGAGCAGATTCAAAGGAGCCGGACCTCTGGAGACGGGAACTGCACCTGGGTTCAGGATCTTCCTGGCAGCTCCAGGGCTGCCATCCCTAGAAGTGTCCCCAGATATCTTCTGCTTGTCCTTCTGTCAACTCCTCTTTTCCTACAGGTGGAGATGGGGGGCTCCTGAGGTGATAGAAGGTGGTCCTTGTTGAGTAGGATCAACCTGTATCCTAAGAAATTTTAGTCTTGAGAGGCAAAAGCTTCAAACGTGGGACCCAGAAGCAGATGGCATCTTACCCTTCAATGATCTTGTCAGAGACAGGATGGCTTGTGCTGTAAACTTCTGAAACCCTTGAAAGGAGCCAAAAAGGAATCTGTAAATGTCTCATCTCTTACCCCTATTTATCCACACAGTTAATTTATGAGGAGGAATCACTACAAAAAGGTTCTATTTACATTTGTTTCTTAAAAGTACCACCTAACGGGGGGGGGAGGGCTACCCACCACCCCCACATTTCTCCAGAGTGCTCTTGAGTAGAAGCAGCAGGAAATAGAAGGATTAGAGGGGGAGAAACAGATAGACAATTCAGGTAGCCTTGAGAGGGTCTGGAACCTATTCTACCGGCCCCAACTGTCTCTGCCCTAGGGTATTTACAGAAATGCCAAGGGGTGGGGCAAAAGACCTCCCCTGAGCACAGTCAAGTGCAGACCATCTCAGACACCTGCACTCAAGTCCGTGGCCCAATCATCCTCTCTATGCAGACCTGCTGGGGAAAGCCACTAGGAAACCTGAAGATGGGCTCCCACACCTAACCATATAAACTTCACTGACTACAGGAAATCAAATGCAAATATCAGTCATTCGCTTTCAACAACTTTCAAGAGAAAGTGCATTTTATTACTATCTGAAAACAAAACTCCGGTGTCTCTTTTCCTTCCATGGGTCACTGCTTCAGGTGCCCCCCATCCTGAAGCACTTGTACCTCCTCTTCTTCTTGGCACCCATTAAGCCCATGTGGCCTTCTTAAGGGCATTGTTCAGATAGAAACTACCACTTGGGGCTTTGTGGATATAGAGAAAGGGTTGTGGTAGAAGAGC
Organism: Peromyscus leucopus; assembly: GCF_004664715.2. Classification (NCBI taxonomy): domain Eukaryota; kingdom Metazoa; phylum Chordata; class Mammalia; order Rodentia; family Cricetidae; genus Peromyscus; species Peromyscus leucopus. The sequence continues at coordinate 51,559,294 of NC_051081.1, read as the reverse complement.
CCAAGTTTGGGGGTGAGTGTTTAAGATAACCCTCTTCTGCAAACCTCAGACAATCTACAAGTACTGAAAAGTAACCGACATATCTATAATGAAATATCTGGAGATGATATAGAAAAATTGGGAGGAAGATGGAGACACTTGGCCACTCAGGGCATGCTGATGACCAACAGGGTACCTGCCTTTTTCTAAATGTGATTTGAGAACTTCCCTAAGCTCAAGCAGTGAGAAGGATTTTAGTAGCTTGATGTTAGTCCTTCTATGAATATAAAATGCTTCTTTCAACACCAGTAACAAAGCAAACAGGAACACTGTTAAGTAAGGTGTAATTAGGAAACAGGACAGGTGTGACTATGGTGGCCATAGTTAGCACCATCTGGCTATAATGATGTGTTCATGCCTCTCCATCCCACTCCCACCGTCCTTGCTGATCTAGAGGACTTTTATATGGAAAGGTGCCCTAGGGGTTGTCTAGCTCAGCTAAAGACCCACTGATCTGTCTAGGAAGAAGGGGACTTGGAAGCAAGGTGCTAAGATCCTGGGGCTGAGTTCAGAGAAGTATGGCTTCCAGAATCTATTCTGCCCTCTGTTGTAGGGATGCCAAGAAGGTGGGCCCTGTCCCCTTGACTCAAGTCTGGGGGTTCTGAAAACAGCAGGATAGAGGACAGGTTTTCTCCTACCATCCAAGGAGATGCCACGTGCGCTGCACAGTGTGACAAAGTAGCAGAAGGAAGAAGGCCAGAGAGGAGATGCATAGTGATCCTTGTCTGAAAAAGTGTGTGTGTGTGTGTGTGTGTGTGTGCGCGCGTGCGCGCGCGCGCGCGCGCATCTGTGTCATGAGCTCTTAGGATTATTGTTAGCAGAACTATGGGCAGTCAGGATCTGCCCTCTGTTAGCCTCTTTAAGTGCATTTCACTTGCTTTCCTATCTCACTTGGTTAGCCCAGGGCTGTCTTGACTATCCATCCAGAGTGTAGGCCTTATCTAATTTTCTAATCTCAGGTGATGGCTACTCTTCATTTTCATTTTAGAATTCCCTAGGAGGCAGAATCTGGGTCTGTCTTTGAGATAGTTTTCAGAGATGTTTAAAAAAAAAAAAAAAAAAAAGGAGGGAAGACCCACCATGAATGTGGGGCTGGGTACATCTCATAGGCTAGGTCCTGGACTAAATTAACAAAGGAAAATAAACAAACGAAAATCCAGGTGAGTGCCAACATGCTTCTGCTCTTTGCTTCCTAATTTGTGAAAGATCCTATCTGCATGCTTTCACCACTATGGACTCTACCAGCCTTCTCTTGCACAAAATACTGCATCATCTTAATTATGAAGTCAAAATAAATCTCCTTTCCTCACCTTGATTCCATCCAGTATTTGGTCACAGCAGTGAGAAAAATAATACACCTTTCCAAACCAGAGTGGATCTAAATTGCATTAGTCAAGACACCGGCCGGTGGCAGGCTAGCTTAGTTGACAACCTCAGCACAAGTCTCAAAGGCTAGTGACTGAAATATGTCCCCAATTCACGATAGGCTAGAGAGGAGTATCAAAGGGAGAGGATGCCAGAAGACAGATGCTGAGAATAACAGTAGTCACCTGTGGGTGGGGGGCATACAGCAGAAATCTGCCTCATCTGATGAGAAGGATCTGGGTATCTAGCTGCTTGTCTACACCAAGCCCACTGGGTTCCTCTTCCAAGAAGACTGCAGTCTGGTTGCTATGGAAACAAGCAGTGCAGAAGACTGGGAAAGCAATCATGCACAGCATCCCAGTATGGTCTCTCAGTTCTGTCACTTGAACACATGTGACTTGTGGCTTTCTGTGGCTGCCTTTCAGAAGTAGTAGCCACTGAAGAATCTTTCTTAGGGTCTCTACAAGGATCAGGAAGGACAAACAGATCTCTACCACCATAAGACAGGGCTTTGTATTCTTCTGAATTCTATTGACTATACACACACACACACACACACACACAGAGAGAGAGAGAGAGAGAGAGAGAGAGAGAGAGAGAGAGATATGGAGAGACAGAGAGACAGAGAAAGACAGAGACAGAGAGACAGAGACAGACAGACAGAGAGAGAGAGTGAGCAAGCTCTTTACTGACCATGAGATGTGATTATCAAAAAAGTTATATCTCAGGTATGCTTTTTAGAGACAAACTACAGCAAAACCAGTGTATGAAGTTCCAGCCATTCTAGGAAAACCTCCCAACTATGTGATTCTGTCTGTGTAGCATAAAATCTTCCTAGTGGTCCAACTCAGAGGAGGTGAGTTATGGCAACAACATTTATAAAGCCTTCACAGGAATCAAAATCACTTGTACAACAGCAGTTAACAATGAGGTTGGTTGCCGGCTAATAATCATGTGGGCAGATCTCCTGGACTCAGCCACAAAAGCACCTCTACCTTTAGGCTTATTTCCATCCTTTGGAAGTGGATCAAGTCAAACTTCTCTGATTTCCATCCCCACACGAAAACTCTGGGATTCAGCAGGGAATACCAGGGCCTGGACAGGTTGAGAGGTGGTGTCTGGTCCCAGCCTGGCTCTGGGGCTTTGTGAGATGACAAACGCCAAACACAGTACTACAGAGGGAACACAGTGTTCTATCCTCTCTACGCAGCCTGGTGTTCATGTTCCTACTGTTTATAACATAAACATGTGCATTTATTTTCTGGAAAAATGCTTTGTTCATCACAAATACATCCTTCTTCTTTCAGAGAACATTAATCACTAGACAGAAGCAAGAAATACTGCCTTCTGAAAGTTTTGTGAGCTGGAACCTTTGCATCACATTTCTAGTCCCTGACTGGTATAGAAAATTCTAGACCATTTTCCAAAACCCATAGCTATGATGGAGTCTTTTCAACGCTAGCCTCAGCAGAAACACGACTAGGTGGTAAATCGTCTGAATATGGAAAACCAGACACTGAATTCTAAATGCTCACTATGGCATTCTAGGCAAGACTGAGACAGAGCGTGTCTTTAGAATCTGTTTGCTGATGACCTGGAGCTGGTTTCCCTCCATTAGTCCACATAATTAGGAGCTGGCTTTAGGGGATGCCTTGAAATAGTTAAACACTGGTAACTTGGGGAATTCTATTCACCTGTGAGGATTTGGGCCCTAAATGTCATTTTCTCAGCCATATCCGTATTTGCTGCTGTCACTCATGAGGCCTTAAATGACACTGAGCATTATTAACTTAAAGAAATGGGAAAAAAAAAGCAGCAGGCCCTGTCTTCATATGCATTCCCTACTGCCCATTTCCAGATGTCATCCTTGAAGAGGCGAGTTTCTCCAGGCATCTATGAGGGAAGAGAAAGTACTGGGAAAACATTCCACCCATGCCAGGCATTTGAAATCCACAGTCTGTGTACCTCACTCTGGGGTTTGTAGGAACCTGCCAGGAAAGGCCAGGCAGATAATTATCCCTGCCTTACAGATGAGCTCATTATGACTCTTGAAAGGTCACTGTCCTCTCAAAATCACTAAGTAGCAAAAGTGTGATGGGACCAGTTGTGTAACTTGCAATTTCATATCTGCCTCACACGGCCACCGGAGCATCTGTAGTGTTCTCCCAGCTCACTTCCCTGTGAGAAGCGGGCCTGCCGCACAGGCTGGAGAATGCCTGTCACTTTTCTGGCACTCAGGCAGGGAAGAGACCAATCCTGTCTTCAGTTCCTCAGTTTCAAGGGATAGCATGGCTGGGATACTGTGGGGAGCAGCTTACCCACTTTTCTCATCTTCTTGGGAAAAGGTGACATAGATTGGTCATAAGGGGGTGAGGTGTACTCCTTAGCATGTCATGTGGAAAGCAGGACAGGTAAAACAAATAAACAAAACAAACAAACAACTGAGGACAATCCTGAGATGAGTAAGTGGAGAATCAACAGCATTACATCTGCCACATTTGCTGGGAAAGGCTCACGAGAGCCTTGTCCTTTTCCAGAGCAGAATTCGTTTTTTGAGCTTAGGTACAGAATCAGGGATTAGGTGGGATTTTTTTCCTGGTTATTACATTCAATGACTTCCTCCTCCTTGTGTGTGTCTGTGTGGATATACATGTATGTGCAGATATACACGAACACTAAAGGTACATATGGCAGCCAGAGGATAACATAAGGTATCTTTCTCTACCACTCTCCACCTTATTTTTTAAGATAGGGTCTCTCACTGAACTTGGGGGTCACTGATTAGGCTAAGCTGGCTGTCCAGCAAGCCCCAGGGATTCTCCTGTCTACTTCCTCAGGTGCTGGGATTACAGGCATGTCACCACACTTAGCTTTTACATGAGGTTGGAAATCAAATTCAGATACTTGTACTTGCATGATAGGGCCTTTACTGGCTGAATTTCCACATGGGGGAAAGAGAAGACTTCTTCAAACTGTCCTCAGACCTTCACATATATACTGTGGCACATGTATCTACATGTAGTCAAAGACATGCACATAAAGTATAACTTTTAAGATTTTTAATGTTTCAACTCATGAGACATATTGTCCATTTCCAAATCATGGCTTACAAATTCATTGGGTTGGTACTCTACAGATAATAGTGACAATTACCCAAACATCAGGTTGCTGTGTATGGGCAGAGCAGCTTTATCATGCCCAAGGATGATCTAGTTGTAGCCCATGAACATAAAAACGTATAAATCAAAGGGGAAATATAAAAATCACATTTCCAAAGAGTCATGAGAACAAGATGTACTTAGCCCTCAAAAGCTGTGCTGCCAGCCAATGGGAAGGTGTGCATCTGTGATTAGCCTTGCCACACTTGTGATTATGTTTAGGAGTTTAGCTTCTTTTTTTTTTTTTTTTTTTTTTGCTGCTCTTTGATGACAATTTTATCCTTATGATAAGGGGAATGGTTCTGGCAGAGTGTGGTGAAATGAGGAGGTTTGTGTTCAGAGAGAGACAAAATCTGGTTCACGCAGCAAGTGTTGCCCTCTAACTAACACATGCTGATGTTTGGAGAGTGGGTCAGATCCTAAATATCTGTTGACTCCAGGTGGGATGTTATTTTCAGTTATTGCTATATTGAGCTCCAAATCTCTTTTTGCTAACATAAACCTTTTCTGCATAAAATCCATAACTAAAGCACCAGAGGTTCAGTATCTCAGCTTTAGTCAGCTGGTGTTTGCAGCTAGTCGATATGCCTCATTCCTCCAAATCATTATCAAACTCTGAAAGTTCTCTGGCATTTGAATCATGAAAACAAAGGACAGATGTGAAATGGCATCCGTTAACCATCCAACCAAAGGGGAATGCATTTGAAAACTCATTTATTATTATCTATGTTTCGCAATGCAGATGACAGCAATTGTGTAGAGTTGTGAATAGAGATTCAAATCCAAACTGCTCTCTAAGTGAAAGCCAAATGGGTTTCTGATGAAATAGAGGGGTTTACGTCATACTTAACACGGACTTTTAAAAAGATTTTCTCTAAGTCTTTTGAGATTGAGTACATCTTACTGAAGTTTCTTCAGGCTGATGAGATGGATGAATATATTACCACCATAGGTCAAATTAAATGATAGATTGTGAGTGTGACAGTTAATAAGTCCCATCTGATCCAGTGACATGTGTTCATGGTGCATGCCTAACTTGCCTATAGAGGAAGCCTTTGTCCTCTTCCTTCCTCACATTGACTGTGGCACTCCTACCACTTCACTGTGGGCCTTGATATATTGACAAGAAGCTGTCACATTCATACTTCTCAATTCAGTGTCCTTATGACCAGGAACTTCCTAACAGGGAGTCCTTCCTGTGTGACTTCAGAAATCTGAGGTTGTCTTGTATGTTGCCTTAATATGATGGGAAGCAAACAACTTAGAGGGGGTTACAGAGAACCTCTAAGTGTTAGCAAAAAGGAATGTTCAAGAATTTTTAGAAAGAGATATAATTGATAGGCCAACTGTTGGCTGTGAATACAGCCTTCAATGAAGGTGGTAAATTAGAATATTAAAAAACAAAAATGAATATTTTGATATTATATTTATTGTATTTAGTAGCTGATTTTAAAACTAACTAAAAGAGTTTATAGCTCTCTGTGGATATCTTAAGTGGCCTTCTGCTCTTTAATATGATTCATTTGCTTTATGTTTATATTTTCTACCCAGCAGCAGATGTCTTGTAAGATTCCTTTCTAGACAAAGCAGGATTTGACTTGCTGTCCATGCTGTAACAATAATCTTCACAGTCTAGCCACTTTCTTCCTTTTTGTCTTCTTTTTTTTTTTTTTTTGCAGAAGACCATCAAATGAGTTGTACTCGAATAATGCAGGACACAGAAAAGGATGATAACAACAATGATGACTATGATAACTATGATGAACTAGTAGCCAAGTCACTATTAAATCTTGGCAAAATTGCTGAGGATGCAGCCTACCGAGCCAGGACCGAGTCAGAAATGAACAGCAATACCTCCAATAGCTTGGAGGACGATAGTGACAAGAATGAAAACCTCGGTCGGAAAAGCGAACTGAGTCTAGATTTAGACAGTGATGTTGTTAGAGAAACAGTGGACTCCCTTAAGCTGTTAGCACAAGGACATGGTGTTGTGCTATCAGAGAACATCAGTGACAGAAGTTATGCTGAGGGAATGTCACAACAAGACAGTAGAAATATGAACTACGTCATGCTAGGGAAGCCCATGAACAATGGACTCATGGAGAAGATGGTGGAGGAGAGTGATGAGGAAGTGTGTCTGAGTAGTCTAGAGTGTCTGAGGAACCAGTGTTTTGACCTGGCCAGGAAACTCAGCGAGACCAACCCACAGGACAGGAGTCAGCCACCCAACATGAGTGTGCGCCAACATGTCCGGCAAGAGGATGACTTCCCTGGGAGGACACCAGACAGGAGCTACTCAGATATGATGAACCTTATGCGGCTGGAGGAGCAGCTAAGCCCCAGGTCTAGAACGTTCTCCAGCTGTGCCAAGGAGGATGGGTGTCATGAGAGGGATGATGACACCACCTCCGTGAACTCAGACAGGTCTGAGGAGGTATTTGACATGACCAAGGGCAACCTGACTCTGCTAGAGAAAGCCATTGCTTTGGAGACAGAGAGAGCCAAGGCCATGAGGGAGAAGATGGCCATGGACGCTGGGAGAAGGGATAATCTGAGATCCTATGAGGACCAGTCTCCAAGACAGCTGGCTGGTGAAGACAGAAAATCCAAATCCAGTGACAGCCATGTCAAAAAGCCATACTATGGTAAAGGTAATATTTCTACCTAACGTAAGTTGGTTCAGGCAAATGTGAGCTAAGTGAGAGATGCTGATGATAGTCTGTTATACTATAAATCACTACAAATTTTATGTCTAATGTACATTTTTAGAGCTTATTCTAGAACTTTATCATGTGATACTTTGTCTATAGAACAAATAAAATATTTGTCTGAGAAATGCATAAAACAACTAAATGCATTGTCATTAGGCCAGGTGGATGAGATGACAGTGGTAGAGTGCATCCTGGAGAAGACAGGGCTAGTGCACACCACAGCTATGATAGAGACCATTAAGACCAGTCTGTGCTGTTACCATGATCTATGCTCAACAGTGGCAAGGGTTTAGGCAACAATCAGTCAATCAGAGATGAGGCACTTTCTTCATAAATTGGATTGAGTAGATGGCTTCATGATTTATAAAATTATCACCTAGTGACAGTTATTGATGAAACTGGCCCTGTAGAAAATACCCAAAAGGAACTGAACAGCAACACAATGACCGATGACATAAGATAAGGACAGTGACTGCACATTAATTATCTATGATAGTTAGCTAAGGAAACTACTTGTCATGCAAGTCACGGAGGAGTCACAGCTGAAACCAATAGCAATTTCTCTAGAATATTCATTCCCCTTACTAGCTCCATTACATGGTGGAAACAGTTGTGGCTCTTTTTTCAAATACTGTGTATTATTTTTTTTAATCTCAAAACTATCCAATATGACAGTTTAACTGAATTTTATTTTATGAAATAAGTGAGTACATATTTGCACCTATCTATATATGTAACTGAGCTAACCTGACGGAGCGGCTTCATGTTCATAGTAGCATCTGTATCCATCTGCAATTGGTAAAAGTCTTGATTCAGCTTCACGTAGTAAGCACTTCAGTATGGTTGATTCCTCACAAGACTCAGAAATATGAAAGAAACTATCTCAAAAATGAAATTGGTAGTTCCTTAAATCTTTTCTGTATTATCACCAAAATGTTCCTTTTTCTGCTTTTCATTTTGTTCTGTACATTACAAATACTCAGTTTCCTCACTATGAATCTGATCATGAGATTCGGGAATTTAGTTTGAAAATCAGTTGCTGAACAAACTTAGAACAATCAGAAAAAATTGTATCTTCCCCTATCATGGCACAGGTGTGTACTCCCCTTTCGATGTGTGCTTTTAGGTCTGTGACCAGCTGGACACTACAATGACCAAGTCCAAGCTCGTAGAAGCCTTAGCCAGACAGAGCTCTGAGTGTTACTGGTTGACTATTGCCTGGATAGATATAGGCTTTCCATTCAGTTGCACATTCCACCAGAGGAGTGCAAACAAGAACGCATGACTTTCTAAAGGAAACAGATACTGGTGCCATTGAGCTTCAGGCTTTCCTTGAATCACTATGGAACACTGAATATGTGTCTTAAATGATGAAGCTAGCATTTGAACAAGATGTGATGAACTGATAGTTAAGAGATTTCTAGTTGGATTTTGAGAATGATAAAATCAATTTTAAGAAATTCACGCCTTCCCATATGACTAGATATTTTGTTGTTCAGATATATTTTAGGCTCATGTTTTAGAATTCTAAGTAGTAGTTCCCAGGACAGAACTCTGGTCTTAAGAAGCATAGTGAGTGACCATGTGTGGAGGCAAATTACTCATCAGAGTCTCTGCATCACCATGGCTTCTTTGGTTTGTGTAGTTCGCCAAACACACAACTCTTTTTGCTTTGCTGTTATATTGCTTTAGTTTTATGTAAAAACATGGAATTTGCCCTGTGTGCTTCTTCCCCTACATAAGGACAGGGAAGTACATTTTTGTCATGAGAAAAGGAAGACTGGGAACCTGATTTTTCTCCTGAGATAGAAGGCACTGGTCACCACTTCTCTAGCTTCCCAGGTTTACTTCTGACCAAAGTTATCAGTGTTTGCCAGCAACAGTTTCCATGTTTCCTTGACTATAACTATAGTTTCATTCTGAGCCAAAGCCAAGCTAACACACACACACACACACACACACTCCAAAAAAATGGAGCAAAGTGATTAAAGCCCTTTCTAAAAGAACTGAAGTTATGGAACCATATCTCACCAACATGCCTGAAGCTGCCCGTCACACCAACATGGTGCATTGCGGCTTCTCTCTTCCTTCTGTAATGATAGAGACCACAGATACCTATTCTCATACCATACATCTTAACTGAAAGTACCTCATTAAAGTACTAGCGAGTAACACTTCAAAATATTAAGTTAATATAAAATAACTCCTTTGACTTCCACACAGCCCCCTTTCTCTGACCCATGGGCAGAAGGGGAGTAAGTGGAATTCAGCACACTTTTTTGTTTCTGTTATTTCAAGGTTTCTGGTGAGGTTGCCTGGTATTTTTGTTTGCTCTATTGTTTCCTGTTTGTTTGAAAGATGAATTGGGATTGCAAGAAATAAGGAAGCAAAGGAAAGTGATAGTGAAGGCCAGGGCAGGTCCCCTCTCAGTCATGCATCAAGAGCAGACTATGCTCTTCTAGTTTCCATACCCCAAGAGAGTTTTGAGCCACTTTTTAAAATATAAAGATCACTTAATTTCAAAACTGTTTCAAAATCTGTGAAATCTTGTTATTTGTGGGAGATATTGGGGTCCTGATGAAGCAGTAACTTTATGATAAAAGTGAATAGTAACCATTGTACATTGTATATTTTTAATCCTGTACAAGTCATTTGTACCTAGTTAAAAATCTCTTAAATTTATTATTTTAAACTACCACTGCTGTCCTTTGAAACTGTTACCGTGTGGTTACTATTTCATAATGACATGGATTAACTTTTCTCAGTACAATGAAATGATATGCCCTTAAAGGGCAACGAAATGCTAGGCTTTACTTTTTATCTATAGAAGCTGAAATTCCAGGACTTACTCTTGGGTTTGTTGGCAGAGGCCATGAGGCAAGTATAGGGTCAGGACAGGAGTTGGCAATGCCCAGTGTTTTGTTCCACACCAGTGATGGCTGGAGCTGTTCTAGCGACTGGCAGGAACATTGTGTAGATGATATGTTAGCAGAAAAGGAAAAGGGGAGTGTCCTTCACATCAACATGGCAGCATTTGTAAGATCCTGGGAGTCATTTGTCTATTTTTATGCTCATAAGTGACACAAGAAAGTCTGTAAGAGTTCAAAAATTCCAAAATCAAGCCAGGTACAGTGAGTGGTTCATGCTTGTAATCTCAGTATTTAAGAGACTGAGGCACAGAATATTACCCTGAGTTTAAAGTCAACCTGAGTGACATAGTTGAGATCCATGCCAATTTGGATTACAGGGTGACATTCTATCTCAAAAGACCAAGTAAAATTCAAAGTCAAGATATTTTTCCTTGATATAAATGAATTCTTAACCAAAAGTAAAGCATGTATTTTCTAATAAGCATGATTGGCCCAATTAATGAGATATTCATATAAAAGAATTAAACTCCTGATGAAAATTTAACTGTAGCATTCACTGAACCAAAATGTAATAGCTACTATTGGTGATCTGAGCAACTGGTTTTCAATACTTGTTCCAAAACACAGTGTGTCACAATCTACGATTTAGAATTCAGCCTGAGCTGGCCTCAGAAACACTTTCAAGAATTGTTGTAATGCATGAGGGTGAACTGTGGTTGATCTGGGTGTTTAAAAAACAACAAAAAAAAAAAAACTCTATTAGGATATCGTTACATCTCTGGCATCCAGCATCCAATTCTGGACCAAACGTCTGCTCTGATTGGCTCTTGGCTGGCGCTGCAGAGGAGCTGGCAGCGCTCTAGATCAGCCTGACCTCCTACTGTGTGTATGCATGCACAGCATTACACGAGCCTTCCTCTGGTTCCAAGCACAGACGAAGAAATCAAAACAAATGGTTGCTCCAGCGGCTTCTGAAGCGTTTTTTGATTGCCCATCACCCTGCCAGGTGGGATCGCCACCCTTTCTGTCATTTGCTTACAGTGCCTTCTGAGAGTTCAGTTGATTTTCCAAAAAAAAAGTGCTGAATTGCTATGCTAAGAAGCAGTGTTGTTTAACCTCAGAGAGAAAAGTCTGCAGGAAAATTCTGCAGTTTATGGCGTATGAGACCAGAGTTCTTCAAAGAGGGAATCAGGTGAAGGATTTCTGAGCAACACCTCACTCTGGCTGAATTATATGGAGAAATTGCTGAATGAAAATAATATGGAGTTTTGTTCTCTAAGAAGGTCACTGTCTCATCACTATTTACATTGATTTCTTTGAGCAACACAGCTTATCATGTAACACACGGGAAACCAATTAATCAAGAGTTAAGATTAGAGATAGGTGCTTTTTTTAATTTTTGGATTAAAAAAAATACTTTATGATTCCTGATTACATTGTATAAGGTTGAAAATATCACCCACACCCAAAGAGCTATGAAGCAAAAGCCTAATGTCCCAGCCTGTCCCTGACACCTGCCTAATTTTTCTGTTTAGCAAAGGTCTCTTCAGGTTGCTGGATAACCGCATGAGTCTGCAGCTGGTAAACATTCATTTTCTTGACACCTGTTGTCGCTTTTAGATCCCTCAAGAACAGAAAAGAGAGAGAGCAAGTGTCCAACCCCCGGGTGTGATGGAACCGGCCACGTAACTGGGCTTTACCCGCATCACCGCAGTCTGTCTGGATGCCCGCACAAAGATAGGGTCCCTCCAGAAAGTAAGTTGTGTCTCGCCGCTCCTCGGGGCGTGCAAGCACTCTGGCTCTGTCAATCATCCCCCCAACCTCATCTTCATGGCACCTCAGTGAAGCTGTCACTGACCAGACCCTTCCTCAGCCTGGAGGGCACCTCAGGAAGCTTCCCCCTACATCCTCTGGATATTCTGGGTACCAGTTCCCAAGAGTAGCTCACCCAGAAGTTGTCTCCCTGGAATAGGCTCCCAGGCCCACTTGGGCTCTGGTCCTCATTTCTACTTCTGTTATCCCAGGCAGGTAATTTCTCTACTTGGTCTCACACATTACAGAAATGAACTAGCCAGCCTCTAAAGTAACCCATCCACACTGGTCTTAGAAATCCCAGGAAAAAGAGGCCTTGGGACTCCTGCCCAAATTCCTGAACTATTGCATATTGTCCAATCAGCATTTAGAACAGTTTTGTTGCATTTTCTGTAGTCTGTTTCATGTCACAGGTGCCCTGGCATTTGCACACTAAAGATACCAAATGAACAGGTTTGGATCTGATGGAGTTTTCTTTTACACATTCTTTATAGAAGATAGGTTCCAAGGCTATGAGATGAATCTGTGAAAACAGTGTTTCTTTTAGATATAAAATGATACATAGCCTTTTTTGTTTACCTTTCTCTTGGCAAGAAATATACCAACTGTGTAAAATCAATGAGAATCAATTGTCCAAAGCATAGACTACAGTATCAGGGATGAGTAAGGTGGTGGATGCCTAGTATGAACCTACAGCATGCAGTGCCCTCCTTCAGCTTTCAGTGGGGAAGGTGGCTGGAGGTGTTTATACAAAGGCATTTTGAGCACCATGCTGTTACCATGGGCACCCTTGAAATCCTTGAAAAGCAAACCTGTCAGAGGGCAGGCAGTTCTTGTATCAGTGTAGCAGTAGAAGCACAGAAAGCTAAGTATTCTCTGGTGAAGTATGTTCAGATGGTATTGTGGCTCCAGGTTCTCAAATGCCTACTAAAATGACATGCTTATGTTTCCTGTAACTGTCTTGAGGACAATTATGAAAAAGTTGTAAAAATAAACAAATCCAGGTGTGTCTACAATCCCGTGTGTTACATGACAGGGAGACGCATGGTTGATGACAGCGGCTTCCACATGTGAGCACTGTGGTGGGTGCTTGGCTGGCAAATGCAAGCACTGGCCCATTCAATGCCATAAACCCTGCAGGGAGCACTGCCCTGATTACCAGATGAAGAACATGGGAATCTGACTCCATCTTCTTTCTCTCTCAAGGGAAGCACACTGGCTGGCAATAGGTGATGCTCAGTTCTTTAAAGTTCATCTGAGCAAGTGTTAATGGGCCTAAAACCAGCTGTAAACCCATCACCAATCCAAACCCTGGGCCTGGTGTTTCTGTTTCAGCTCTAACCTGCTTCCTGGTAACAGGCATGTTGCAGGTTCTCAGTACAAAAGGAGGCACCAGGGCTGAGAGCTAATGTTTTAGAAGTTTCTTTATGGGATTTATCCCCAGGGCATAGGTTTGTTTTTGTTTTTTTTTTTACCTTCAAGATTAATCCTTTTCAATGGATAAGAATTCTCCTTGACTGTATTTTTACAGGAAATGTCTAGATGTGGTTCAAGTGTGGGCTATGCTCTGTTGAGCTGGAAATTGAATAGGCCTGCTGCTTGGCCACATGTGGACCTACTTTAGCAGGCAGTAAGTAGGGCTCAGGTCTGAGCTGGTCTTACAAAAGGTGTCTAAAAAAGTTCATTTCTAAAGCCAGGTGTGGTGCATGTCTGTAACCCCAGAACTTGGGAAGTAGAAGGAAGTTGAGTTTGACACCAGCCTGGTCTATATAAGACCCTGTCTCATAAAGGGTACACATGGCACAAAGGTACAGAGGAACTCTAAGTACTGCCTCATGAGTACTTCTTCATAATACCACAGAATATAAATGTAAATAATAAATAAAGTATTCCGCAGTAGGTAGCATTGTTTGTTTTTCTGGACTGGCTTCCCTGCCCATTTCCACCCAAGTGAATTCAGTGAAGGGCTCTTCTGCTGTAACATACTAAATGGACAGCAGAGGGCAGTTCTGCCCATAGAGACCCCCCAGGTGAGCCCAGACAGAGTTGCTATCACCACTCACAATACAGATTTACAGTATGTTGGGTAGTGTGTATGTGGGGGGGGGGTATCCAAAGTAGGTGGAGTGGGTGCCACCTTTTGAGTAAGTACTACTAGTACAAACAGGAGTGAGTTACCAGGGAAAGCATGAAGTAGGAGGGAAAGAAAGGAACCCAAACATAGGCTTGTTTAGAAAGGTGAGGTAAAGGAGGAAATGGGGGGCGGTCAGTAAATCCAGTAAAATAGCATTTCTCAAAAGTTCCAGGTGTTGTGATGTCTATGGCTGAGGTTCGAAAGGAGCCTAGGAGGAAGGGCTATAGAGGTTACTGGACCTCCTGTTGGAAAGCTTCTGTAGATGCTTCAGTGAAAGACCGGGGAAGAAAGTAGTGAGGGATAGCACTACAAACTAAAGTGGAGAAATGGTTTGAGACAGAGTCCATAGAGACAGCCTGCAGGCTGAAGAGGCAGATGCCACTACAGGTATGGACTGAACAAAATGTCTGGGTCTCCATTTAGCAGGATACAGAAACAGCCACTTGAACTCTGCCACACAGCCAAGCCTGAAAGGTGTTTGCTCTCTCCAGGGAAGACTTGATAACAGAAATATTTGACATAAAGAGAAATAAAGGCACATATTAAGATAAAGAGAAATATGTGTCATTCTAGCAGGGCAATAGGCTAGTGAAAAGACTAGCAAAACTGCAGACTTCAAAGAGAAGGGCACATCCTCCTCTGAGACGGGGACTTCTCAGAAAAGGGATCTCCTAGCCACCTCCTGCAAAAAATGGGCTGAATGCTGACTTTTCCACTTTGATCCATATTTACTGAGCATTAGCAATATCTAAAGAAAAGGCAGGAGCTATGAGAACTTAAGGACAAAACTTCAATAGGCTGTTTTTAAAGAACTCACCAACAGTAAAGATGGACAGATACAACAAGGGCAAATAGAAACTGTATACAGGGTCCAGCAAGACAATGACTGCTCCAGGGGAAGAAAGTCATGGTGAATAGTGACAGGTATGAGCAGACAAGGCTCTGAGCAGACCTCACATGAAAACCAACCCTAGGCAGGCTTTGCAGGCAGGGAGGACTACCACAGAGGCCACTGGGGTTTGCAGAGCTCAGAGAGGCAGAGCATGTGGCCAGCAGGCATCTTTGGAGTCAGTTGTCTTGACTTCCCCAGAACTCCTAACCCCACAAGCTTCAGCAGACACACAAGATGGAACTGTCGATAAGGACCAGCTTCCCTGGATGCCAGCAGGCAGGGTCCTCATGCCCTGAAGGCCATCTCTGTCATCTTCCTATTTCTTACTTTCATGTCGTGAAAATGCAGAGATCTTACTATTCCTGCTCATTCTACTGGAAGCACAAAAAGATACTGATTTCATAAGCAGACATGGTTCATTTGAAAAACAAGGTTTAAAGTTCTGCTCACTCACATCCGACTCTGATGATCCCATGTGTTTCCAAAGCACAGGCATGTTTTTAAAACGCCCAGGCTATGTGCTGTTACACGGCTGATCAGCATCCAGTGCTTACCCATGGAATACACTAGGGTGGCCCCTGCTTTTCTGTCCCATGTGGGACTATTCAGTTTCAGCGCTGTCTGACCCCATGGCTCCTTGCCAGTGCACCCTGCTTTGCATGCCTGAATACAGTCATACAACCTTCTTTCTCTTCCCACACGTATTTCCTGGTCATGCACATCACAGACGTTTGTAGGCCTGTCTGTTGTAAACTAATCTAGCCTGTTAAAACAACTGCATATTGTATTCTCATCATTTCTCTCTTTTAACGCTGGGCTGTTTTCTTTGCCTCTCCTTTGTCAAGTTCTTGCCATGCATGAAAATGTTCTCAAGTGTCCCACTCCAGGCTGCACAGGGCGAGGGCATGTGAATAGCAACAGGAACTCGCACAGAAGGTAAGCCACACTCTGCTGGGGTATATGCTAGAGGGAGCCATCCATATCCCTGTCCCATGGGAGCTCTTTACTGATATGCATCCCTCCTTTTCCAAGGAGACTGGTGGATCTACACATTGCTCCTTAAGTCAGTCGCACCATGTACAAGAAGGGCAAATGCTTGGTTGCCCTTTTTTGAAGATTAGATTTCTTCAGTTGTTGCCTTCCTTAGTATAAACGAACACTGTTCCCTCACAAGATACTCTTCTTGGTACAGCATCTAAGATGGACACCATAGCCACTTATAATGACAGAGACCAGAAGAGATTCAGCAAGGTTCTAACATCTTCCCACATAGAGGAGTACCATGTAGAACAATAAACTAGAACCCAGCAGTGCTAACCCAGATGACTAACTTGGCTGCTCTTGAAATTCTGATGAATCCCCTGTCAACATCATGGGCACCACTAAGATACGAACAGATGCCCCAAAGCTCTAGTAGGGGTAGGTACACCAGTGGTGACAGTACTCCAGGTCAATGGCTTTAACTGGACCACTGCCGACAATATATGTGGTCAGAATCATAATCTGTATGGGGACAAGTTCCAGCTTTCTTCTCCATCATTTTCAGACATTATAAGAAATGCCAAGATCCTCAGAAAATCCAGGTGCTATCAGATCACTTCTTTTTTGCAGTAGCAGAATGTGATTCTGTTAAGGTTTGTCTTGACATGGCTTAGGTTTCTTCCTAAATAGATGAAGTAAAAATTCTCTTAATTTTTGTCTGACTGGTTAGTCACAACAAGCAGCTTGGTTACTGGTGTTAAGATTACAATAAAACAGACTACAGTTCTAGGCCTGGTGGAGGTTCTCTGGTAATAAATCTGCAGGAGCTGACAGAGAAGCAGGAGGTCCCTGCATAGTCTTATGCAATGAGCCATCTTCTGGCTTCAGGACATGTATGCACATGATGGATACCCACACATATCTAGAACACACAAAGGTAGCATGTAGACACCAAGATTCCCTGAGCAAGCAGCTGAAACAAAGAAGCCTCTCTGCTTCCTCTGCCATACTGACCACCTGAACTAGTTACTAAACACACTGGGACACAGTCCTATTGCACCTGCTTTCTCTTTCCTTCCCTCCTGAGCTGAAGTCAGAATCTCTGAAGCCTTGCAGGTAGATGCCTTTGTGGCATCAGCTCAGAGTGACACCTTCTGGTACAGCCAGCTAACTGCCACTCTTGAGTTTGTCAAAAAAACTCTTTCTCTAGCAGCCACTGCCTGTTCTCCAGAAATGGCCAACACTCTAGAATTTTTGCCTGAAATTTTAACCAGCTTGTGTTTCATTTGTTTCTGTGAATTTGGTATGCTCATTGGATAGGCCTGGTGTTGCCATCAGAGCTGTGTGCCAGAGCCCAGGAAATACACAGCACCAACCAGGCTGGGCAAACTCCCTTAGTGCCATCTACCTCAGGGTCTTCTTGGCTGACTGAAGGACAGAACATGATGGGTGCATCAGTGTATGGCAAGGCATTTGTGACCATTCAATTACATCTTCTTTCTATCACAGCCTCTCTGGATGCCCTATTGCTGCTGCAGAAAAACTGGCAAAGGCCCAAGAGAAACACCAGAGCTGTGACGTGTCCAAGTCCAACCAGGCCTCAGACCGAGTCCTCAGGTACTCATGTCATTCATGGAGTTCCATCAGAACCCATCCCAGACACAGAGCATGGGGAGTGTTTGGGACACTCCACAGGGTAGATGTGCTTTACGCATAGGAAAGACATGCCAGATTAGAAACTGAGGCTTGTGCCCTCTCTCATGCAACATTATGTGGAAGCCTGGAGGTCAGTGTAACTCCCAGGTCTCCAGTGGCTCAGTGTGACTTTTGAACTGAGAGAATTAGAAATAGTTATATGATTTGCAGCCCTGATAATTCATAACTCTATGAATGCTAAATAAAAGAGAAGTTTTAAAAATCAGTAATGTTAGTAGACCAATATAATTTTATCTCAGTTTGGAGCAAGGTACATCACCTACTTATGGATGGCACTGCTCTTTTTAAAAATGCAAGAATGATGAGTGCCACATTACCCATGCCTGGAAGTTTTATGTATGAAAAGTCATCAAAGCTGTCATCACCTTTTATCCTCATACACCCTAAGATGTGGGTGGAAGTAGGTGGCATCACTGCCATTTGACAGGCAAGACACTCAGAGTGCAAGGGCTCATGACTTACCTGAAGTCACTTAGTACTGCATGTTAAAGTGGAAAAGGCCTGAGGAGCAGGACTGAACTCCCGTTTTCCAAATTTGGGAAGATGGTTATTAGTAGAAGACATCTACATTCCTCAGAGACTTTACACACATCTCATGTCATCTATGACAGCCAATGTACTTCTGCCTTCTTAATCTCATGACAATGTCTTTGTCTCTGCACACAGATGCTAACTATCATCCTAGTGGCCACATCTGAATATAGCTGGTTAGGTAGATGCCACACCACAGCCAAAACTCAGTGCTAGCTCTAAGATATACAGGCTGTCTCTAAAGAGTGATGATGAATACTTTCCCATAGGTACAGCATTTGGCTTCTGCTAAAGGTATTTCTTTGGGAGAAGTTACTTAGAGAAAATCACTATGCAAGAGGTAGAAATGTCTTCATGTCCTCATTTAGTATTTCATGGATTTTTTTTTTTTTGCAAATAATTAAACTTCCTTTCTCCTTTGGTAACAAATTAAAATATTTATAGAAAATTAAAAATATTTAAGTAAAAGAAAATAAAAATAGCTATAGTTCTTCTATTCCAAGGTAATCCCTCTCTGACTTTTGATGTTTCTATACATTGTGATGAGAACCTTGAAGAACCCCTTGTACGCCTCTCAGGTTCCTACTTACTGTCACAGTCATTTTGCAGATATGACTGAAGACGAAACAATTCACAGGATTTCTCCACTTCTCAGTCCATCAATCATTGGTAGCATGAGGACAACGCCCTCCCCCCCCCACAACTCCCCAGGCTGTTTAAAGAAGGAGAGTCCTTAGCCAAAGGAGATGTGGGAAATTGTGAGCAGGGTTTGTAACTAGAGGAATTTACTCATTTCCTTCTATCTGACTTGGCCAGTTGTAAAAGGTAGAGTCCCTTTCACGACGACTGCCCTGTAGACATGGGTGCAGGTTCAAGTCTACTTCCTCCGTAGCAAGTGCTGTGTATGGGTATCTTGAGAAACTTCTTGGCCCTTGAGACTAATAAGACATTCAGGTACCTACAAATATCACCTCCATCCTGATGTTCAGAACTAAGGTACACCCTTATTGTTTCTGTGGCTTTATGACTCAGGGTCCCTCTAAGTTGATGCAGTGAAAAGATATATCCAGCACCAAATAAGGAGGAGATAGGGGACAGCAACTACATATGGGCAGGCAATCCTCCTGTGTGCCTCTGGCTGGTGTGTCAGCCAAGGGGGCAAGCCTCTACATAGAAACAAGTCTCCTCCAGCTCTTCATAAAAAGCCTAGGAGCTCCACCTACTACAGCTTAGGTTCTCTAGGCAGCACTTGGCCTACGGCAAGGACATGGGTCATCTCCCCCCTTGTACCTACCTGTTCTCCATCCCTGTTGCTCACCTTAGGTAACAGGTATAACCTCCTATAGGAGAAGTGTCAATCTAGCAACTTAGTGTTCTCGATATCTCATTGGCATAAGAGAGAAAAGATTAAACTTTAAATCTACAGTAACGTAAGTGGTCAAGATTTAAAGAAAAAAAGTAAAAATAAAAATGACAAATTGCCAAGCAGAAACTGGACACTTGAAAAGCCCACTGACTAAGGAAGTGTCCTGTAATCTGTTCCTGCACCCATGACCCTTACTGCCATCCCTGATGGCCACATAACCCTGCTCATCCCTCTGATTTGGTCCTCATCTTTCCAAGCCAGCTGTGGCTCTCTGGCCTTGTCAGAGGGTGAATAGAAACGTTGTTAAGCCTTAAGGTCCCAGAAGTTCCCATCTCCAAAGGTGCTCATAGTTTTCCTCTCTTCTGCTTAGACTCTGAAGGTTTTTTTCCTTGGATTGTTCTCATCCCATGCTGGGTTCTAACCTAAAAGTGTTATCTATTATGCAATACCTACTCAAATGGTGCCTTCTGCTGCCAAGTGTAGAACCAAGGCAAAGGCTAGAGCTTCATGCATTTGTGAAGCACTGCCCTGTCTAATATAATGCTCTTAAACAACAGCCCATCAATTGGTATATTATTGCTTCAACAAGAAGTAAATAAGCTGAAGACAAGTAAGTTGGTAATTTGGGAGTGTGTATTGGAACCACACTGGGCCACCATAAAAGTGGCATAGATATACTGTTGAGTAACATATAAAGGCCAGGTCACCTACAGGCACAGCTCTGTAGTAGACTGTCTGCTTAGAATTTGCCAGTAAGGACTGAAGGTATGACTCTAGTATAGCGACTGCCTATAACGCATAATACTCTGGGTTCTGTCTAGTATTACGAAAACAAAAGAACAAAAAACAAAAAATAATCAAAGAGTACTCATTTCCTTGTAACTACTATTAAATATAAATTTAAGAAGTAATCAGTGAAGAAACAACTCATATGCCTGGCTGGATATTGTCAAAGGTTATGATAGCAAGAAAAAAATGAAAGAAACTAGTTCAGTAAGGTAACATTCATATTCTAATCCCGCACAGTACGAGCGGCTTCCAAAACCTAAGCAACTCAGAGAAATGGCAAATGCCAGGTGAAATCAGGGGCAAAATACGCCGATTTCTAAACACTTAGAAATCGTGCTAAGATTTCAACCGTTTTCAGCCTGGAAGAATTCTGGGTAATTCTTTAAAGCGGTTTTCATATTTTCTAAACATTGGCCCCGTGAACCGGAGACTGGGAAGTCGGGCGAGAGGGCCCAGTCCCGGGAGAACGGGCTTCGCTCTGCGGCCTCCCCGGCTCACACTACAGCTCACACCACAGCTCACACCGCGGCTCACACCACGGCCCACATCGCGGCTCACACCGCGGCTCGCACCACAGCTCACACCGCGGCTCACACCGCGGTCACGCCAGCTCACACCACAGCTCACACCGCGGCCATGCCGGCTCACACCACAGCTCACACCGCGGCCACACCGGCTTGCACCAGGCTCGCACCACAGCTCACACCGCGGCTCGCACCACAGCTCACACCATGGCTCACACCGCAGCCACGCCGGCTCACACCACAGCTCACACCGCGGCCGCGCCGGCTCACACCGCGGCCACACCAGCTCACACCACAGCTCACACCGCGGCTCGCACCACAGCTCACACCACAGCTCACACCGCGGCTCGCACCACAGCTCACACCACAGCTCACACCGCGGCTCGCACCACAGCTCACACCACGGCTCACACCGCGGCCGCACCGGCTCACACCCCGAGGTCTGGAAAGCTGTCCCCAGGGAGACGCAGGCAGGACTTGGGGCTGAGGATGGAGTTTTCTAGTTCCAGCCGGTTGACAACAGCGGTGCCCGCAGAACAGGCAGTGTTTCCGGCCGAGGAACAGGCAGCATTTCCGGCAGAGGAACAGGCAGTGTTTCCGGTGTTTCCGGCCGAGGAACAGGCAGCGTTTCCGGCTGAGGGACAGGCAGCGTTTCCGGCCGAGGACAGGCGGTGGAGTTTTAGGCGGTGTTTGTTTCCGGCCGAGGACAGGCGGCGTTTCCGGTGTTTCTGGCCGAGGACAGGCGTGCAGGGTTAGGCGCGGTTTTCTCGCGAGGTCCCGGCCCCGGGGTCCAGGATGACGAGCCGGCGGTGTTTCCCGGGGAGGTAGGCAGCATGTCCAGGCGCGTGCCCACCAAGCCACAGCAGGCCGGCCCGATGGCCCCTGGTAGACAGACTGAGAGCCAACACCCGTCCCTGCATTCGCCATTTCCCTTAGAACACCGTTTCCCGTGAACCAGAACTAGAGCGGTCAATGAGCCCCCCCCCCCCGAAGTTAAGGAAGTTTTTAAATAGATAACACTGTTCAAAAATGATGCGGATAGGGACACAGCTTTTTAGCGATATTTTACCTTAGAAAAAAGTTTTCATCCGCGAGTGGAAGACCTAAAATTGACGTCTATTGTATAGAAGAGAAACTGGTTAGAGTATGAGGGGACCTTTTTATGGCATAAGTGATTTCCACTTATGAAATAGACACACAGGACAGAACGTCAGTAAAGGAATAAGAATCAAAATTTCCTCTATTTAAATATTTTCCCAAAGTCTAAAATAAAGGAATACTAGATTTTTAAAAAATTGAAAGGTCAAGACGGCTTGATCAAAGGTTTTCCTACAACTGCATTTTAATACCCAACTAGATAAATTCTGATCCAGTTTTGTCTCATTCTATGTCCATAAGTGTTTTTATTTCCTCTTATTTTTTGAGGAAAGTTTCTTAGGCGTCCATGTCATTTTATATGATTCCACAACCCTTTGTAACCTCCACAAATGCAATCCGATGTGACCTCCTGTACATCAGATGCTTCCTCAACCTTGTGTGTCATATTTTCACCATCGTTCTTCCTGAAAGTGAGAGAAAATGATAAAACACATTTTAAGCATTTTTTATTTCTTCTTTTTAGTTCTAGTATTGACTTTTAGGCAGGTACTTTATTTGTGATGTATAATTAAATAAGACTGTCTTTTGTTGGGGGGGGGTTAAGTTTTAATCTGTGAAAGGTCTTGAATCCTTGATACGTGAACGAAATCATATGAACTAGGATAGGCGTGAATCGTGTTGCATGCAGAGCCGCAAGAAAGCAAGCCATTTGTTGTTTGTTATCTGTTTACTTCCAGGCCAATGTGCTTTGTCAAGCAGCTTGAGATTCCTCAGTATGGCTACAGAAACAATGTCCCCACAACAACACCACGCTCCAACCTGGCCAAGGAGCTTGAGAAATATTCCAAGACTTCGTTTGAATACAACAGTTACGACAACCATACTTATGGCAAGAGAGCCATAGCTCCCAAGGTGCAAACCAGGGACATATCCCCCAAAGGATATGACGATGGTAGGAGGTGCACACTCTTATACATGAGAGACACATTGCCATTGATGATGTTGTTGTTGTGTGTGTCCATGTCCTGCAGGTCAGCCACTGTTCGTGCTTGCCCAGTGGGTGCCACAGGCACAGCACACATGGCAGAGTCCTGTGCTGAAAGCGCCTCGGCCCAGGAGGGGCAGGTGGACACACCTGTGGGTCGTCAGAGGGGCTCAGTTTTCTGCAATGACTCCAAGGCATTGGCCTCTGCCTACTTGCATGATATAGAGAACAAGGTCCTAGGCTCTCTGTGTTTTGGGGAGTGACTGAACTGGTACCCTTACCTAATAAATAAGCTTTTTTAAAGGCAAATACCCAAGACAAGTTTCACCAGAAGAAACAGGTTGAACTCTTTTGAGAAGCTCCACATTGACAATGCTCTTCAAGGGTACACATTAGAAGCCTCTGAGGAGAGGGCCTTGCTCAAGGTCTATGCACAGGCTGCACCCTAGACCAGTGAAGGTGGAATCCCTGGGATCCTCTGTGTATTAGTATTTCTTAAAAGATACACAGGGCTCTTGATGCAGGCATGGCTGATAACTTCCACCTAGCTAGCTCTGTGAGCAAGCCAGGCCTGCATTCCCTTTCTAGATGTTGAGGAGGAAGGCCACTTCAGTGTGGGACACTTGACCCTGAAGGATCACCTGCCTTTTGACATCTGATGATGTCAAAGTCTTGCTTGATACCTTCCTGCCGATGGAGGAAGAGGGGCTTTTGAGGAACTAGGGCTCCTCTCTGAAAAATACTTAAAGTCACACACACACATAAAATGTATTTAAAAGTCTGTGGATTCAGAAACCTTTTAGCAGTTCAATGTGAGCTGCTGCATACCTTTCTAAGCTGTGTTTTTCTTACAGAGACAACACGTAATTTGTTTTATGAATGAAATTTAATGTTTCCTGACATATCACAGGTTGATCATTCATGTGTATCAATTCTGTAATATTCAGACAGATAAATACACATAGAACAAAGGTAGGGAAACAGGCATCATAGAAATAAGTATTTTGGGTTTTTGTCTCTTTGGTAACAATTACTTGCTGGTGTCACATCTCGTAATTCATTCACTCAGTTTCAAATGAAGGATCAAAAGGAAATTATGTTCACACAGATGTAAATTCAGTTGATAGACTTTTCAATCCATTGATATCGTATAACGATTCAGTTAATTTTTCATCAGATATTTGTTTTTCACATTCCCACTCCAAGGCTATGGTAAACACCAATGTGCTTTGTCACACAGTTTGACAAGGCTTTCTTTTTTCACCTTACTGACTTTAGCCTGGCACACAGGTAGAGTCACTGCTGGTCATGGTGTCTTTAGAGCCATGCATCCCTTCCTGGTCCATAAGTGAATCTGCTTGGGCTACTACAGCTTTGCACTTTATGAGCTACAGGGTTCTGCATCAAAGAACCTTCTAGTGTATTCACTTCCTTGAAAGTAGAGGGGGACTGAGACACTGAGAGTCCCTCCTCAAGGCCTCTGTGATGAACAGTGGAGATGGTGGTTTTCCCACCATAAAGGCAGGAGTGAGCATATTTATTGGTCCTGATTATCCAAGTCCAGACAGAGATCTGTCTTGCAAACTTGAGATGAGCCATGCTTTCCATTGGTCCACCCCAAAAGACCAGTCTATTGAGCATGCTCAGTTAAACCTCAGCATTAGATTCTTAGGAAACCAAGGAAAAAAGGAACAGCAGCAGCCTTCCACCACAACTCTCTGAGAAAGCAAATCAAAGCTCTAGTTCTCTCCTGCTGTCTGTGCTGGCAGACAGTTTTATCTGAAAAAGGCCCATCCTGGACAAAATTTCTGAGTCATGAGACTGTGTGGGAGACCCCACCTAGGGAAGCCATCCCTGTGCTCAGGCACCAATAGGTAGATTCCAATGTAGTTGACTATAGAAGCACCCCATTTGCCTCAGACTTCTTTCAGACAAAGAAGTATCTCCTGCTCTTGGAGAAATAGATTTCTAGACTATAAATTCCAGCCTGACAGAATTGATAGTTCTTAAGCACTGGAGGTGAGTGGTGTAGCTAACGCACAGGGCTTGGATATCAGCTTTTTGTTTACCTAACCTCCCTGCAGCCAGCAGACCTTCCATCAACCACTGGCTTCTCCCAGACACCTCACCAGTGTCTGCTGTCTATCCACCTTCAGTCTACATAGTCTGTCCTAGGCAGAAGGGTTCATAGGTGAGATAAAAAATACAGGTGTGTGACATGCACTCATGCATAGGGAAGCAGGGGCCATTCTGTCTGAAGTACTGGATGAATGCCACCAAATGGTAGACCATACACTTGTGCCCAGAACTGGAGTAGGCTTGATATGCAGGGATACCCATTGGTTTGGGAGCACTAGGTGACCTGGGGAGGCCAGAAGGAAGAACAAGGTTCAGCTGTAGGGGCTGAGGAAACAGCCTCCTCATGTTCTGTCACAGTGTGGACCTGGCCACCTCCCATAAGAAGAGGATGTGTACAGGATGAGATGGAATGGGAGGGGAAGGGTCAGCACAGTCCGTGAGTGTGAAGTTAGCATCTCCCTCCCCTGTGGGCAACTAAGAATGGCTCTTATGTCTTTAAATTTTAACAAGAGAGCCAAAAGAAGGATGTCTCGTGACATGGAAGTTATATGAAATTTTAAATTCCCTATCTGTGGTTATGCGCCCATGGTTACTTTCCATCTCACCTGTGGTCTAGGCTGTTGTCTAGGTTAGTAGCACATCCCAGGACTTAACTCCTGCTTGGACCTCATGGCCTCAAGTTTTTGCCACCAGGCCATTTGCAAGACAAGTTGCTGGCCTGGGTGTTTCAACCTTGGGCGCAGCTCGCAGGGCCACCACAGCTCCCACTCTTGCCTCTTCCCTTTGACCCGTCCAAAGTCTTCAAGTTCAAACCTCTGATTATCTTAGCCCAGGCTCCACGGCATCCCAGACACGAGCATCAGGCAGCTGGGCCATCAGCCTAGGTCCTCCACATTAATCCTTTATAGCTTGGATTTCTGTGTCTGCCACAGCCACAGCCATGCCTGAGACTTGCTTCTCTTCTGCTACCTGAAAATCTTCCTCTTGGGCCTTTTCTGCACGATTCTTTATGCAGCACCACGTGTCTTATTTAATTCTATGGCTGCCTTCCAGGCAGCTACCCATGTCTTCTGCAAACACACTGCCTGCCTGCAGTGTAGCCCTGTGTCCCATCCCTGGATTGATTCACCAATGAACATGCCAGGATTTTAGCTCCCAGTGGGCAAAGTGTCTGGCCCTCAGAGTCTTCAGGCATTGCCATGGGGGAGGAAGGACTAGGAAGACAGTGGCTCTGGCAGAGGTGGTAATCAGGCCCTCTGTAGGCCTGGTCTCCAACATATGCCCCAGGATAATCCTGTTTTCCATGGAGGATTCTGCATCTTCATCTCTGCCCATTTGTAGTACACAACACAGAAGTTAAGGACTAAGAGACTATTTCTCCTTCTAAAAGCACCCACCTTAGTGATCAGTGCCTCTGTATTCCTATCTGTCTGGTTTTCATGAAACTCATGATCGTATGGTCATGTGTCTATTCCCTGAAGGAAACTGAAAATAAAACAGATATCATCCAAGGAGTGTGAGAATTTCCATAAGCAGAGCAGGCTGCTGAAGAGGTTCTAGCTGCAGGTTTTGTGTTGGTTTTCCTACTAGGGTTTTAGTCTTTGAAGGCAGCCCATATTTAGCCCTGGAGATGGGTGATGATTTTGTCTTCTTCAGTCAGGGATAGAATGTAAGCAAGTGTGGCACTTAATGTGGCTGCCTGGCTATCAACCACTGGTGGCCTCTAAGGGAGAAGCCTTCACATTCTCATTTCCCATCATCTGTTGTTACCTAGGTTACATAGTTTTGTCTGAAATAGACCTTTTTGCTAAGGAAGAAAAGTGTATTAGCTACTGTTTTTCTGGTTAGACATGGAGGAGGACAGTGACAGGAACATCCCAGGTAGATGCCCTCACTATGCACCATGAATGAATGCCATGCTGAGTGTGGCCTTAGTGACTCAGACTGACAGTTCTGTGGATATCAGGCAGTGTTAGCAGGATGGAAGACATTGCTTTCTTGAATTACTTAAAGTACTGTTAATTTCATTTTGCATAAAACAGAAGTTGTTATTTAGACTAAGAAAAAGGAGCAATATAGATGTGACTGTCACCCTGGTTGCATGAGTGATGGAAATGGGAAGATGCATAGAGAAGTTATTGACAATTCAGTCCCCTGCTAAACTTCTGCACTGCCCACTTGTCAGAATGCAGGCATCATCTCCATGACTTAAACCACTGGAAAAGTACATGCACCACTGTATTTACACTTATGACTTCAAGATAATGGAAAGTGATCAAAGTAAGATAACAGAAATATAATAATTTTAAAGATTTATTTTAGTAAAATGTTGCCCACGGATGTAGTGTTTTGAGCAGCTGAAATGCTGGGACAGTAGAGGACACATGCCTCCTAGACTGTAGCCTGGGTGCTTCTCTGTGTCTGCTGCTGCCTTGAACAGTGTCAGTGTCTGTATCTGAAGTGCATATGCAGCAGAATCCACAGAGAGGTGGGAAGCTAGAGAATCTGGTATATTTGACCTGGGAAGCAATTACCATGGGACAAGATGCTGCAGGGCATAGTTAAAATCCCAGAGACATCTGCTGGCTCTCCCTTAGCTCTATGCCCACAAACCTGAGTAGGGCCACTCCACAGCACTGAGTGAGAATGCCATCCTTCTGCTCTGACACAGCCCTACATAATGAGACCCTGTCTCAAAAAAGAAACAAAAAGATATCGAATTATCTTTTTCCTGGATTGGTGCCTAGCCTTACCTATCTAAAAAGAAAAAAAAATCCTCTTGAAAAGTGATAGTAAATGCCTGTAACACTAGAACTTGATTTGTTGGGCAGATGCAGTAGGCTCTTCAGTTCTAGACTAGCCTGAGTTATGTGGTGAGCTTTATCCTAAAGACAACTTCATATGTGGTATTGAATTTTTCTAGCATTTTCATGTTCTTGTTTTTTATGAAAAATGTTAATGATGCAGAATTATTAACTTGAGTCCACAGCCACAACAATTTAAAGCATGGCAGGTGTGGCCAGTATAACCCTTGTGCCCGTGTGCAGGCCTCTGCCTAGTCCCACTGTAGTGCTCTTGCTCAGTCACTCAGGGACCCTGGTATAAGCTGTGCATGGTCAAAATCCACTGTACACACACACACACACACACACACACACACACACACACAGTTTTACAGTCATACTGATGGAATTTACAAAAGCGAGAGAAGAGAATGAACAGGTGGCCACTGCCCCCTCAGTCTACCCAGTGCAGTGTTCCTGAGCTGCCCTAAGGCTGATTGATTAACTAGCCCTGCATAATTAACAGTGTGTCCAAATAGCTGTTTGCCCTACATGAGCTGTATTGGAAACTGACTGTGGTCTCTTGGAAGGAATCTGGATGAAACAGTTGCTTATGCAGTTTGTTTCCTGGTGTGGGGGCTGAGATTAGAATGGGGTGGTCACTCTTACCCCAGGATCTGGTCATCATGGCCTCATCTGAAGTAACCTGAGTTTTATTAAAATGTTTTCCCAATACTATACCTCCCCTGAGTCTTAAGCAGGCAACATTTAATCGAGACTCACATTACCACCTAGGGTCATTTCACTATGGTTGTTCATTTGTGTTTGGAGATAATTTTATAGTATGAGTTACAAAGCCTGTGTTAGCTCTTTTAGAAAGCTTATGGTTCATTTTGTGTGTTTTGTCCTCTTTGGAGGACAATTACCAAGAACAGGCTCTAGGTACAGAGCAGCTAATGGCCCTGAGGCCACAAACCTGGAGAGCAGTGGCCAGCCATAAGTCTTTTCACAGGCACAGGTACAGTTACCATAAGAATGACTAAGGTAGCCATTGCCTGTGAGTGAAAGGTAGCTCTAAGCATTGCCCTAGCTAGCCAACCTGGTCCATGTACATCCCCAGCCCCTAGTGCCATTCTCTGCCCTCTTAACAGTTCCTTTTAGGTAATCCCTCACCCTTAGGAGGCTGGACAGGGTGTCTCTATGTGGAATATCTATTCTTGGTGAAAAATGAATATCCTGTGAGCTCAACTAGTAGTGTTCTGTGTTAGTGAAAAGGACCCATCCTAATAAATCAGCCATGAAGGAGAGGCGTGTTAAGCAGCCCTGAAAACTGGCCCTTGTTCCTAAGTGCTTGCTGGCTATTTATGAAGGTGTTGGCATAAAAGGATGCTGATCAAGAGATCTGCAAGGGAAGACCCCCTGCAGGCAGATGACAAGCTGACCCAGTGTTGTCCAGTGTCCCACATTTACCAGGGACAGATCTCTGGCCTCAAACATATGCCAAGCTCATTTTCCCTCTAACTCCAGAAGCCTGTGTAAGAATTACAGAATAGAGGTGTTTGGCTCACAATAGCTGGTATGCATGCCCTGCCAGAAACTTTTTCACAAAGCCCGTAGTAGTCCCCACAGCTTTAGTGGTGGTTCTTGGGGATCCTGAGAATCTGGGTCAACTACACAGGGGACTAAACCCCAGTTGGTATCCACAGCCACATGTGGCTAAAAAGAGTGGTCAACCTCTTGATGGATCTACCAAAGGAATCAGTCACTTACAGTAGCAGCTAAGTCCTGTCTTACCCAAGTGGGTAGATGCTGCAGCAGTCATGAGCAGCCTGTCAAAACAAGAGTGATTCTCTCCCAAGGTCACCCCAATTCTCTGTTCATTCAAGCACGCATAGTGCAGAATGGGCAGAATCTTGGCTCTTCATGAATAACCCCCATTTCTGTGTGTATAAAGATGGGTGGGTCGGGAGCAGTTGTGTGTTCAGCATCCTGGGTGCAGGGCCTAACCACACTGTCCTCTGTCTCTGCAGCCAAGCGGTACTGCAAGAACGCCAGCCCCAGCAGCAGCACCACCAGCAGCTATGCCCCCAGCAGCAGCAGCAACCTCAGCTGCGGGGGCGGCAGCAGCGCCAGTAGCACCTGTAGCAAGAGCAGCTTTGACTATACACATGACATGGAGGCCGCACACATGGCAGCCACAGCCATCCTCAACCTGTCTACACGTTGCCGTGAAATGCCACAGAACCTGTCCACCAAGCCACAGGACCTGTGCACCGCCCGGGTATGCACAGGGTCTCAGCCGTGTCCCATGGGAGCTGGCTATGAGTTTGTTCACTGCCAGTCCTACAGCCCTGGCCTCAGAACAGTGGACAGATGTTTTGGTCCCCTCCAGTTCTAGCTTGTGTCCAGGACATTAGCACAGCCATCACCCCTGAACTTTATGGTGTCTCAGCTTCAGGGTACACAAAGCCAAAAAGAGGTAGAGCTTGCTATTTAAACAAGGAGGTTTGGTGGTAGCATTGTTAGATAAATATGAGGCTATCCCTTTGCCACGTGCATAGTAGGTTACCAGGATAGGGAAACAAAATGGTGACATCTGACTGCACTCTTGATAGTCTGTGGTCTCAACCAATACTCTTATCTCAGTGGTACCCTCAGTGCTATAAGATTCCAGAAAGGTTTCTGTTGTTTAATTTTTTCTTATCTGTTAAAGAAATTGTATTTATCATGAAAATCACTTTGTTATGTTTTGTTTTGAGATTATAATACAATTATGCCCATTTCCCCCTTTTAAGCTATGACTTTTATGTATGTGTGAGTGTGGAAAGAAGCAGGTATACCATGGTTCAAGGGTGGAGATCAGAGGATACCCAGCAGAGGTTCTCCTTCCATCCGATCGGCATTCACCATTTGGTCCACTGCAGTACTGCTGGCACTCAGAGCAGAAGAGAGAGCCATTAGGATGGGCAGGGAAGAGAGTGAGCTCTCTCCCCAGGGCTCTAGGCAGGAAGAGACTGTGCACCGACCACCTGCCCTCTGTGTCTGGAGGCTGTGGGCACTGACAGTAGTTGTCATAAATCATTGTAAATTATATGAATGGAGAAAGGTCAATCACCCTGTGGTTTGCAAGTACTTCCATTCCTTTGCTATTTTTATTCCACAGCAGTGGGACAGTGTCAGGGAACACGCACTCTTTATGGCCATCTGGGCTACTGAAATGCAAGGCTAGTACAGAAGCCAT
Source organism: Peromyscus leucopus (assembly GCF_004664715.2). Lineage (NCBI taxonomy): Eukaryota > Metazoa > Chordata > Mammalia > Rodentia > Cricetidae > Peromyscus > Peromyscus leucopus. The sequence continues at coordinate 51,528,220 of NC_051081.1, read as the reverse complement.
TCCTCCCTGTGAGAATAGAGACAGGAACCTCCCCTGGGGTTGTTAGTTTTGTCCTTTTTAAAAAATAATGTGACAGTTGGGATAATGGTTCCAATATGATGCATCTAAATTAGTATCAAAGCTTAGAATCTGGGGTGCTTTGACAGTTCTGGCAAAACAACACTAAAAATATATGAAGAGAACAGCTCCAAGGACAAGACCCTTGTCCCCATGTCCTCTACCTGCCCAACCAGAAGAAGAGGTGGCTAGACATCAGAGGCCATGGAGTCATTCCAGTTGGAGGGCATATTCTTTCTTGGAAGAGTGAACTCTCCTGGGGAAATGGAGGGTTATTTTGACTGTGCTTGTCCACTGCCATCTAAATACCTTCACCCCTTTGCCAGCAAAGCAGACTCTGAAGAGCTTGACCTATTTCGATATGTCAGTGTGTGTGTTTTGTATGTGTGTGTGTGTGTGTGTGTGTGTGTGTGTGTGTGTGTGTGTGTGTGTGTGGTCTCACTTTTCATTGAATCAGTAGCAGATATGAAGATACCCAGATCAACTCAGAACAGAATCCCCATAATAGGGCCTGGGGACTTGTAGTGCATACCACCTGTTTTTAAAATGGAAATCTCTTGGCACTGGATTTTATGTCAGAAGGAAAATTCTAGTTCCTTCTCCATCCTTTCATCAACGTTCAAGTCCTTTCCTTTTCCTTCTCACTCACTTTGTAATTATTGTCGTTAGTGGAATGAAGGGGGGAAATTAACCTGGTATATTATGGATGTGTGGTAGGATAGAGGATGGATCTGTGGAGGATGGATGGATGAGTAAAGGATAAATGAATACATGGATGAATGGATGATGGGTAGAGGGAGGGAGAAGGGTGGGTAGATAGATAGATGATAAATGGATGGATATATAGATGATAGATGAATGGATGGGTGAATCTTCCAAGCAATTTCTCTGGTAAGCCTGTGGTAGCAGGCATGCCTACAGATTGTGATGGTTCACTTGTGTGTTAATGGGAAGAGGGGAATGGAGGGTTATATTGGTGAACTCAGTCTTAGCCAATGGTCATCCTCAGTTGGGAAAGACAGAAAGGTGGAAAGGTCAGTCAGGCCTTCTGGGTTATAGATCTTTCTTTCAACAGAACCCAGACATGGAAGTGGATGAAAATGGTACCCTGGACCTGAGCATGAACAAGCAGAGGCCTCGAGACAGCTGCTGCCCAGTCCTAACACCCCTGGAGCCCATGTCCCCCCAGCAGCAGGCAGTGATGAGCAGCCGGTGCTTCCAGCTGAGTGAGGGGGATTGCTGGGACTTGCCAGTAGACTACACTAAAATGAAGCCTCGGAGGGTAGATGAGGATGACCCCAAAGAGATTACCGTAAGTTCTTCTCCTTGATCCTACCTATATTTGGTACCAACCCAAGCGGGGCCTTGATGAAGAAGAGTCATTTGCACAGTCTTCAAGAGAAAGTGCATTTTCTTCCTAAATTTGACCTTTAGCTGACAGGGACTTGAGAAACATTTTTGGTTGACTCGGGAAATGTATAATTGACACTGAATTGAGAGAAACAGACTATGAGCTCTTTCAAATTTTATTTTCTAATAAGTATGCATCATTACAAATGGTTTCTTCTAGGAAAATACAGAAAAGAGCATATTATTTTCAAAGAAAATTATACTGCATTTTCCTAGGGCAGTATAGGCAGGAGGGTCAAGAGTTGTAGGACAACCTGAGCCATATAATGAGACCCAAGTTAATTAAAAAGAAAAGAAAAAGAAAAACTTATTAACTGTGTGCTACAGATAAGCTCATTCAGACTATACTTCTTGCTCAAGCATTCAGGTTATACTTCTTTCATAATATATCTTAGTAGAGTCATCTGACTCCTTGTTTATGGCAGTCTTTCTAAGATGCTTATGTTAGAGCACATTTTTCCAACTAGTTTGGACTTTCAAATTAGTTTACTACTGTAGTATACTAATGCTTGGACAAAAGAGGATATTTTCTTTCTATTTTGTGTGTTTGTGGGTATTACATATACAGGTGCACCCACATGCAGAGCTCAGAGCAGGAAGTCAGATATCTTCCTGTGTCACTCTCTGCCTTACTTCCTTTAGGCGAGGTCTCTCATTGAACAGACTAGCCTGGCTTGCCAGTGAGCTCTTGGGATTCCTTGTCCTTTCCCAGTGCTGGCGTTAACTGTACCCACAGCCATCCCTGGCTTTTTACGTGGGTGCCTAGGATTCAAATATGGGTCCTTGTGCTTACAGGGCAAGCCACTCTTACACACCCAGCCATCTCCTCAAGAATCTCTTTTCTCTACTAGAGACTTTTCCAGTGCTCAAATCTGAAAGTTCTGACATCTTCATACTTTGAAAAAAAAAATGTATAGAATAAGAAGCCCACTTATCAAACCAACACTGCCTTACAGTGGAAAAGGAACAAGTGGAGAGGCCTGCCTTTGAGCCCTTTTTGTTTTTGTTTTTTTGTGCTATGTAGTCCTGACTGACCTCAAAGTCATGGTGATCTCCCTGCCTTCTCCTACTGAATGCTAGAGATAAAGGTATGCACCATGTCACTCAGCTGAGACTCTGTCTTAGTTCCTTGTCTGTTGCTGTGATAAAGCAACATGACCAAGGCAGCTTATGATTGAAAGTGTTTAATTGGCCTTACAGTTTCAGAGAGTTAGAGTCCATGATGGCAGAGAGAAGGCGTGGCAGCAGAACAGCCAAGAGCACACATCTCAGACCCCAAGCAGGTGCCAGAGAGTACACGGAGGAGGGCAGGAGCCTTTTCCAGTATCCAAGCCCACCCCAATAACACCTCCTCCAACAAGGCCACACTGATCCTTTCCAAAGAGTTCCACCAACTGGTAACATGATCTGGTGGGGGCCATTCTGATTTAAACCACTTTAGGCTCTTATCTTCAGTCTTCAAATTGAATTAAGTATTGAGGCATTGTAAAAATGGGATCAAATTTGAGTGGCAAGCTAAATTTAAGCATTCTTTTTTCTACAGTTAAACCATGACCATCAAGGAAGAAATGGTAGTTGAATCCCTGAATTTATTTTAATTAAAATTAAGCCTCCCTCCAGTGACAAAAGCTTCTTCATCATAGACTCTCTTAGAAGTAAACTTGCCTTTTAATTTAAATTACAACATTAATGTAGTTGGTCTTCCATTGCCTTGACATAGGAAAGTACATGTAGTAAAACACTAGTGACTGGCAAAAAGTCCACTCTAAAATGTTTTCAGGCAGAATATTAGATTTACAGGTCCCTGTTAATAAAAGGTGTCCCTATAATAGCCATGCACATAGAGCTCTTTCCTAGACACTAGACACAAAAAAGGCCAGGTGAACTGTTTCCTCTGGCTGCTCACATATCCACTGGTCCTGAGCAAGAGCCCTGTGAAGTTTTAGCAGCCCATGGACAGTTCACCTTGCGTTTTCAGAGGAGCCCTTATCACAACAGTGGTGCATTTGAGTTTTAAATAGAAGAGAGGCAAAAGAACAGACAGGGACCTGCAGCCAGCGAACTTCTGCTGATGGGTTGTATTGCTGTGTGTGGTTCTGAAGCTGTGTTCTGTCTACAGCCAGAAGACTTGGACCCATTCCAGGAGGCCCTGGAAGAAAGAAGGTATCCAGGGGAGGTGACCATCCCAAGCCCCAAACCCAAGTACCCCCAGTGCAAGGAAAGCAAAAAGGACTTAATAACGTAAGCATATCATAAGGTGACATGCTGGCTCTTAATTCTCCCTTCTCTGGCTTACTTTTAAAGTGCAGACATATATGCCTTGTCGTTTGAGCATGCACATTCGTGGCCCAGGAATCTCCAGCTGCCAGTTGAGCAGAGCCAGAGGCTGCCTTGCACCTGCTTGTTCTCAATGATGCTCTACATGTGAAGGCGTCATTTCATTTAACCCTGTGCATTTTGCAGCTTTCTCCAGGGTGCTTAACTCCCCTTGCAGACATTGCAGCTAAACTGGAAACAATGAAATTTTTTAAGTTTTTTAAAACATACTTACTATTCTGGCTGTCTTTGTTTTTGTTTGGTGGCAGATGTCCAACTCCAGGGTGTGATGGGAGTGGTCATGTGACTGGTAATTACGCCTCACACAGAAGGTGTGACTTCATTTTTCTCATGGTGGATTCTGTCTTTTCAATTTATTGTTTTCAGCTTACCTCAACAATGCTGTCAAAGTACAAATGTTGAACTCTGTGTCAACCCTCTGAGTGCTGTATGCTGCTCTTCAAAAGCATGCTACTTTACATGTTACACAGTGACTGTTAGACCACTGACTTTGCAAAATTCTTCTCAAACATTTAAACCAAGAGAACATGTGTTTTGTTGTAATTTTTAAAAAATTATTATTAACAGAAATGACTTCTTAGACATATGTGTGATAAAATTCAGAGTTAATGGTATAAAATTTCAGTATACAGCACTTGGCCCATTGCTCTTCTGCATTGAACTTTCTTATTTTCAACTTTGTGTTGTGTTGTTCGGGCTCTGCTTGCTGCCTAGGGCTTCACTCACTGTGTCTCCTGGCCTGTCTTACAGTCTGTCTGGCTGCCCCCTGGCGGACAAAAGCATTCGAAGTATGCTGGCCACCAGTTCACAAGAGCTCAAGTAAGCATTAAATCTCTTTGCTGTTAGTTCACAGAAAGTAGTGTGCTGTTTGAAAGTAAATTGTTTGTGGAGGAGTCTCCAGTGACATTCCTGCCTGATTTATTTGGATGGTCTCTAGTTCTTTTGTATCACAACCTTTCTATCTGGAATTTCTTGTCTTCAGATAAGCATGCACTCCCAAGGAAAAATGTTTCAGAGTTACTCAAACTTTTAGAAAATTATTGTATAACATTTTAAAAAATGGACGCCTTGGATAAAAATCTAACTAGTAGAGTTTGTGTTCTTCATTATGAACACTGCCCAGGCCAGTGATGGTTCAGCTCGAGATCTATGTGGTGTTGGCATACACACACACACACACACACACACACACACACACACACACACACACACACACAGTAGCCCCTCCCTCTACTCTGTGTTGTAACTTTTAAACATAATTCTGGCAAAACTGTGAGCCCAGTGCCAGCACCAGCAAACTGAGGCTATTTTCTTTTGTAATCAAGTATACCAAACTCAGTTCCAAGGAGACTATAGAAGGAGCCAGTGAAAGTATGCAGAGAGCATCGAAACCTTGCCCACTCTAGTCAGTGTGGACTTTGAGGTGTCTGCAGGATGAAAGGCCAAACTTGACAGCACAGCATGATGCCAACAGCTGCCCCTCAAATGATAGCCTTTGCTTACCTGACCTCTCCTATCACTGTGTTCTGTGCTTGGCTGGGAAGATGCTGCTCGCTCCTGACCATCCTGTCCCCTGACCCCATGTCCATAGTCCAGGGGAGACCTGAGTGCAGCCTTCTGTTTGACACCCATATCATTTTTTTCAGGCTCCCTGTCCAGGGCCCTAGTGCCATAGACCACCTGCTCATGTTCAGTGACTTCCTGAACTAGCCCTCCTGTCGCACACAGGACTCTTGCCTTGCCGTTGTCTTCCTGAACTAACTGTAAGCAGCTGGAGGGCTTCCTCTTGTCTGACAATCTAGAAGCATTTAAATCAATGCCTGGTGGACAAATAGCTTTAGCACCTCAAAGCAACAGCCTTAGGAGCAACAATCCGGCACACTTTTCTCAGGCATCTTTTTGTCATGGCTTCAACCCACATTTCCCTCATGGTCAAAATGTGACCAACTGCACTTGGATCTTGGCCAGCACATCAGGATGTGGCATCATTCTCTTGACTCTCTTGATGAGGAACTCTTTGCAAAAGCCTGTTGTATCTCCAATTGCAGCAGGCCACCTGTAAACAAGAAACTAGCTTTTGTGCTGTTTGTACATTCTGTCTGCTTAGTGTCTTGAGACCTGGGACCAGAACATTTTTCTGACAGTGTAATTCACATTGGCTTATATCTTTTAGTGTTGGGCTTGATGTTTTTAGTCATCTACAATTTCAGGCAGACCTGCCGTTTCTTCAGACCACAGTTCTCCTTGTCTCATTTCATCTCTGGAGGTGGCTGGTCCTCTCATCAGTATCCTGAGGGAAGGAGCTGCACTCACATCTTCAAAACAGAGTAGTCTTGGCCAGCACGTTCCCTTTTTCTTCCTGCCAGGAAGTTGTGTCATCCAGAAAACAGACGCTTTTGCCTGTTTTTTTTGTTTTGTTTTTGTTTTGTTTTTTTTTTTTGGTTAGTCCTTTTTGGCTTGATCTCTGCTGGGAAATCTAAACTTGACTAATTTCCTAAAATGATCTGTTTCTGTTAATGAAACTTCAAAACTAAAGATTTGGTGTCTTCTTTAAAGATTTGGTGTCTTCTTTAAAGATTTGGTGTCTTCTTTAAAGATTTGGTGTCCTGCCTATACTTCCTGCCTGGCCACTGGCCAATCAGTGTTTTATTTATTGACCAATCAGAGCAACAGATTTGACATAGAGTCCATCCCACAGCAAGAGACTAAAATGTAAACAGCCATTTTTTAACTTGACAATATGTCCTCTACACACAAATAAATAAATAAATAAATAAATAAATAAATAAATACATACATACATACATACAGTGTCATGATAGCCTTTTATCTCGGCCTTTTCATTGATGACTCTCATTCCATCACTTCTTTGTAGAAGTCAGAAAGATTTGCTGGGGAGCTTTCTCAAACAGAGTAGCACAAGTCATCCTCTTTAAGTTGTATAGCAGCTTAGAGTAACTCATAATTATTGCAGTGTATTAATATTCCTAAAAGCCTTGGTCAGTTTGTACATTAGCATTTTACCTGAATGAGAAACTGAGTTGAGTCCCTGGTTATTATTCCTACAACACTCTCTACTTATCAATAATGATGTTAGGAAGTGGGTCCCAATGACCTCAGATACCACTTGGAACTTTTTAGAAATTTTCCTCTTATCATTTCCAATACTGAAATTTTATAGGTGACTCTTAGATGAACATTCTTAGCCATGGACAAGAAAGTTGTCCAAAAACCCATTGACCTTTACTCTTAAACTTCATAGATAGCATTCTGTTCATTCATCCAGAAGAGACACTATGGGATAGTTGTAAGAAGAAATCAATGATTTTGTGCTTAATTATGTACAATGTGTAAACTAAAAATGTGTCAAAATGTTACATGAGTCTTACCAACACTGTGGAATCGCTCCTGGACCCCTTGTGTCCCTGTTATGCATATCACATGTCCTGGGGGGGGGGACGACGACTTGAGGGCCAGAGAAGGGAAGACTGTTGAGCCAAGTACTTCCCTACCCACCCTTCCTGTGAGATTGTGGCCACAAGCAGCAACAAATCCAACTGTAAGAAGTAAGGTGACCTTTGAGAAGAAGTTGCCCTAATGTAAAATCTGATTCTAAAGGTACTTTTCTCCTTTTGAAATGTCATTTTCTAAAATTCTCCAAAGTGCCACATGAAAGGCAGCAACAGCTTTGCTTCCTCTTTGAAGAGCCATAGCCTCCTGGCCAAGGACCCTTTCCTATATGGGAGTCATGTTCACTGGCAGACACTGGCAGATGCTGGCCTCTGTGGGGTTTTAGCCATCTCAGTAACCAGTCTAAGCCAAGAAACCTAGCTTCAGACAGGAATCATGGGCTTGCTTGCAGTGGCCCCAACTGAACAGGCTTCCATTTACACTTCAGTCAGATATAATGGAATTCTAAAATTAGAGTGCTTGTAGTTGGCTTTAACCATGAACACACAAATGAATATACAAATCAGTAACTGATAAACTGAAGAGGACTACTCAGGGAATGGCTCACTGAGTCCCTGTGAAAGAGGTAAAGCAAAAAGGCCTGTCTCCTCTCTGCTCCTCTGATTTATGTTGATGCCCTTTGGGAAACCCTCCCTAATATAAACTCCTAGGATCCAGCATAGGGCCACAGGAGGGTTCGTAGCCTGAATACTGGACCATGACAAGTATCCTTGGGAGTTCCCTGCCCTGAGTCTTCTTTCCATTTCCTCTCCTGTGGGAGTGTGGATGGATGGGATGAGTAAGTGGGAAAATTCATCTAAATCCCCTGTAACTAGATATGCACACCACAACCCAAATAAACAGTGAACAGAGATCTATGTTGTGCAAACCTCATAGTTCTCCAGACACAGCTTAGCTCTGTGTGTGTTTGTGCCTCACTTCCTTCAGTGCAGATTATAGTAAAGTTCACAGAGTAAAAATTTAAATTCAGGTAATACAAAGAAAGCAAGTATCATGATCATGACCTACTTTTTTCATGGAGAACATGTTGTAACATGAAATGCAGATGTTAGACCCTCTAGCCTAGCAGAAAATCATCTCTTCCATGCCTCAGTTTCTTTATCTGTAACCTAGACTAGCACTGGAGTAGCTCAGTCGGCATTCAGTGGATGTCAGTATAACCAACAGTGTCATGGTCCAGTAATCCCTGGATCCTTAGAAAACATCCACCAGCTGGGACTCAGAAAAGAGGAAATTAACAAGGTAATTGATGTTTCTGAAATGGCAACATCCCTTGCTCTTTGAAAAGTCACTGAAATAAGAACTTCATTCATTCAAAGATCTTTGGGAAAAAAAACTTACCATCATATTCTTTAAGGGATGTGGTAGCACACACCTATAATCTTAGCACTCTGCTGAAGCAGGAAGATGGCAAATTCAAGATGGCTAACCTGGGCTACACAATGAGACCCTGTTAAGAAGAAGAGGCGGGGAGGAAGATGATGATGATGATAATAGAAAAGAAAGGACACTACAGGTACACGGTTAGATAGTGTGGGGAAGTAGGAAATCTGAAAGCTTTCATGGAATGTTCTGTTGTGCTATATCAACATGTCCAATAGTGTGCTCTATAAGCCTGTTTTATCATGTGTTTCTATTGTGACTGCTTGCTCTTTGTAGTGTGAATCATCACAGTTCTCATATGTTCCTCATTTAACCCTTATACCCAAAGCATCCCCAGCCACGTTGGTCCACTGGCATCCATGTCCTCACATCCCAGGATTCCTTTGGAAACAAAGACAGTCTAGAATGCACTGAGTTCACAGACTTCCTATACTGAAGTCAAACCATGAGAAGACATTTTCATGGATTACTCAGATTGGTGAAATTCATTCATTCATTCATTCATCCATTTATTTGTTCTGTCATCTCAAACATATTCAATTCATACCTAGAGGTAAGACACAACTTCAACCTCCCCCTCCACCCTGGAAGCCATGTTCATATACTTACAACAGACCAAAGAGAAACTCTACTAATCCAGGGATCATTGGAGGACAAGCCAGACAAGAGAAGGGGTGCTAGATTATTAGGACAGGCCAAAAAAAGTACCATAAAATCAGGTGAATTTGTGGGGACAGTCAAGGCAACCTAGCAAATAATGAATGTTGGGGGTACATTCACAACAAGAATGTGTGTTGTGGGCACTAATTCTATGCTACAAAATAACTTGACCAACCTAGGGAAGAGGTTGCATCTAAAGATGACAACTAGAGATGACAGCAAAGGTGTAATCTATGTTAAGGTACTAGACATTGTCCTAAGACTCAACAGGGACTTGCTAGCAGAGCTACAAGCAGTATCCTGGAATGATAGTGCCCAGAGACTGAACTATAGCAGAAGGATGGAGGAGGAAGTATCCACAAGAGACCCCTGGAGAGGGCAGAATGGTGGCTTGGGCTTGGGAAAGCCTGAGAGTTTAGATCGAGTAGCTGCCTTGATTTCTGGTCCTCCACAGAAAGAAAAAGGGAACATTTGTTACAAAGATAACTCCCACCATCTAGCACTCCTTCTATCATGCCTGGGTCTGCAGCCACATGGCCAGGGAGTATGTAGCTATCATGAATTAGAATGTGGGCCAGTATTGAAACAATGACTGCTCATAGGAAACCAGTAACAACCGTTCTTGGCAGGAAGGTGGTTTTCAAGGCAGGGTGAGAGTTGAGCTGTTAATGTGCTTGTGCTTGTGGGAGATGCCTTGGCATCATCTGGAGGGGCAGTATGTTCAGCCAGTCTGAGAAGGCCCACCTCCAAACTGTCATCTTCACCTTACACATAAAATGAAATCCTTAAAATATTCAGTAACATCTTCTCCTTTTCAAGAATTTTATTTTCTGTGTATGAGCGTTTTTCACCTGCTATGCTCATGTACTATGTGTGTTCCTGGTACCCAAGGAAACCAGAAGAGGGCATCAGATCCCCTGGAACTAGAGTTATAGGCCATTGTGAGCCACCATGTGAGTGCTGGGAATTGAACCTGGGTTCCAAGGAAGAGCAACCAGTGCTCTTGACTGGACTGCTGAGCCACCTTTTTAGCTCCATCACCATCTATTAAAAACAAAACCAAACAAATAATAAATAAGCACAGATAAGATCTCCCAAAGTCTTATACAACAATGAAAAAAGTCAAGCAAAAGTTAAGCCATTCCTGACTTTCTCAGTGGGACCTGCCTTCCCAGGCTGGCCAGGGACTCACTTGAAATAGCAGCAAGTTTCATGAACGGGAGCCTGGCTTCAGCAGACACTGGCATCTTACTCACCTTAAATTAGCTACATTTCCTGGTTACCTACTGTGAGTATCTTTGCACTGCAGCAATTCACCTTCTAAGCCTGGACTTAGAGAGGGAAGCTTTGGGTCCTTCCTCTACAGGGGAGCACTTGCTCTCCATCCTTCACTTAGAGCTAACTTGGTAGTTGTTAGGTTTTCATCATGACAAACTGGGGAATATATTAAATTCTGAGTCAGATTTTGAAGCACATGTCACCCCTCACATAGAAATTATGAAGCATTCAATTCAGATATCAAAAACTACTGAATGATGCTGCTTACCTGCAAACAAAAAGTGGCATTAGTTGTTTCTTATTTGAAAAAAGTGTTGAAATTATATAGTGTATTTGATGATTACTATCCAAATGAAAATTTTGTATTTCTTTTAATTTTGAATATGTATTTTTAGAAGTATTTTATATATTTGCATTTTATTGTTATAAGTATAAATTTACTTGTATAAATTCACACACACACACACACACACAAGCACACCCCATGATTGTTGCGCTGGACATTTTCTTTTTGTGACACACAGTTGTCTGAGTGTTCTTCATATTTCATTGCTTGTCAAATGGGCCTCTCCTACTTACTAAGAATGAGCCTATTTCTATCTCATCCTTGGCTCCTCTGGGGTGACTCTGAGAAGCAAGAGCCTTTAGAATTCTGGGGACTTTGGGCCTGTTCCAGATGTCAGGCACCATGCAGCGTGAGGTGCAAGCCCCTGGAACAGAAAGCCTGGTCATTCAGAGGCAGTTATGCTGGAGTTTAATTGTAAATCTGAGGTTTTAATCTTACAGAGACTTCACTAATTTATAGTTTTCTAGGGAAAAAATGAACAAAATTGTAAATAAAGTAGATATTCCCTTTGGGAATTTATTGACAAGAATTTTGGAGAATTGTTTTCCTGACACATTCAGGAGAGGCCAGGATTTTCTTCCAGCCTTTTCTGGATTGGAATTTTTGACAGACAGGGCAGACTGCTTTCAGGCATGTCAGGACTGGGGAGCACCACTGGGTTCAACTTGTCTGCATGTTTGATATGCTTAACCACTTATTTGTAACCATGGCCTGTGCTCTCTCAGAGCGACAGGCTGACGATGCTCACATATAATGTGTTCTGGTCATCTGCTGCATTTTTCCATATCATTCTCCTAACTGCTGGGTTTCATCTGACTCCATCTGAAATTATCTGAGTACCATAAGTTCATAAATTTCTTGTATATATAATTAAGATGTGTAAACTCCTGTTTCCCTATGAAAAGAAATGAAGGGCACCCTAATCATACAAAGTGACTTGATAGCTGCTCCTACTTGATTTTTGTGTGTGAGGATCCAGTGCAAATGCCTTCTGATAGGTGAAAATACAATTTGACTGTGAAATGAGTGACTATGTACTGTCTGTCAGAACTTTCTAAAATGACAGAAGGTCCCTTGTACACAGACCCACATAGTAGACACAAGCCACCTGAATTAGGCTACTGTGCCTGGGGACTGAGTTCTTAGTTGTGTTTAATTTTTATTAATCTCTGGGGCTGAGGATTTCACTTCATTTGTAGAGTGCTTGCCTAGAATATATAAAGCTCTGGGTTCATTCTTCACCACTGCATAAATAAAGGGTGGTGGTAGCCCATGCCTGTAATCCCAGCATTCAGTAGGTAGAAGCAGAAAGATCAAGAGTTCAAGGTCATCCTCAGCTATATAACATGAATTTATTAATCTAAATACCCACATAGATCAAGTAAGAATCATGTCATCCATGTCAGATCTGCTTCTTTTATATTGTCTATATTGTCCTTATTCATTTTACATTCTAATCAATATGTGGGAGTATTTCATTTCTGCAGCTAACTAGCTAATATATTGTTCAACATCTTAGTCCTCGACGTTTTTGTTACACTATCAGTGAATGGCAAATAAATTAATGTTCATTTGTATGTTGTTTCAGGCAGATTGAAACCAAATATGACATAAGTTTCATGGTATTACTTTTCTTAGAGGAATCTTTGCATGCTAAATAGGGCCTATAAGAGAGTAATTAATAACTCAGAATGAAGGCTCAGTTATTTTATTTTTTGTTTTGTTATCCAACCTTATTGTGTTCAAGCATGTACAAAAGTCTGATTTGAGCTAACAAGTTGCAGTAAAAAGCCTCAGGCACCCTTCTAGTGAGATGATTGTCAATGTATCTGCTGATTATGTCAGGCTTTTCTCACCCTTCCACTCAGATCTTGAATGTTCCTCTTTGGAGCTTGTATTGACCAGTAATAAAATAAGTCTTCCTTTAAGAACAGCTCTGCAGGAAAAGGGCAGTGCTATTCATGGCCCACTTTTCATTCATGTTTAAATTATGATGCATCTATAGGGTATAGAATGCAAATATGCATGGCTTGTTTAATAACCTTTCTGATTATTTTATTTGAGTGTGTGCACATGTGTATATATGTGCACATGTGTGTGTATGTGTGTGTGTGTGTATGTGTACAAGTGCATATGTGTGGAGGTCAGAAGTGATAGTCAGTTCTCTCCTTCTACTGCGAGTTCCATGGATCAAGTAGCAAGTGTATTACTCCCTGAAGCATTTCCTCAGTCCTAAAATAACGTTCATTGTCATAGGTAGGCAGTAAGAAGCATGTGAGTTAGCTGGCCTGTGCAGACACTTGGGTAGGCAATGTTCATGTGACCCCATCCCACTTTGTCCCCACCCTAGTACCATCTCAGCATCTCCATCCTTCATGCTGTCTTTCTGTAGTCAAGTATGGGTGATATGCTTAAGTAGGAACTTGATTAAGATTTGAAAATATGCACGGCGTATGTGAAAGACTATGGGGACTTTTGAAGTTGGACTGAATGTATGTGTGATATGGCTGTGAGCCTATGGGGACCAAGGAGTGGGATGTGGCAGTTTGAATGAGAATAGCAACCATAGACTCATATATTTAAACATATGATCCCCATTTGGTAGAACTATCTGGGAAGGATTAGGAGGTATGGCCTTGTTGGAGGAGGTGTGTCATTGAGGGCAGGCTTTGAAGTTTCAAAAGCTTATACAATTTTCAGTGTCTTTCTCTATCTTTGACTTGTGTTTATGGATCAAGATGTTAGCTCTAAGCTACTGCTCCAGTGCAATGCCTGCCTGCCTGCTTGCTTGCCTGCTTTTATGCTCCCCAACATGATAGCCATGAACTCTAGCCCTATGGAACTGTAAACTCCAAGTTAACCCCTTTCATTTTTAAGGTTCCTTAGCCATTGTGTTGTGCCACAGCAATCGAAAATTAAAACTATTGTATAAATAGTGTATAAAACTATTAACTACTGGCATATGTGTCACAGTTGAGGGAGAAAATATACCATTTGCTAAGCAAGGAAATTTTAAATGACTCTTTAAGTATAAAACTAATACAAATTCAAAAATGATAAAGCAAGGACAAGAAAACATACTAATATTCAAATGTTGGTGTTTTGATTAGTTATGACCTTGTAGTGTGCCTTTCTGCTTGCTTAACGGAGAATCCATGCTCTCACATTTGGAGTTGTGTAACACAGGGGCACATTTCCAAAGCTTTCATCTTAAGAAGGCAGTGTGAGAAACCTAGACACTGGTACCCAGTGTTGCTTTTGCAAGTGTCGCTGGTAAGGGTTCCTGCCTCATCTGCACGTCTGGTATGTGGTGCTCTTCTCCTTCAGGGCTGAGACCCTCATGGGTAGATCCTGACCACAAGTATTCTGTAGGGCATGACATATGTCCTAGTTAGCTTTTCCATTGCCATAATAAAACTGATCAACAGCAACTTGGGGAAGAAAGAGTTTATCTCAGCTTATAGGTTATGGTCTAGCTTTGAAGGAAGTCAGGAGCTCAAGCAGGATCCCAGAGGCAGGAACTGAATCAGAGAATACAGAGGAATGCTCATTACCAGCTTACTTTCCCCTAGCTTTCTCAGCTACCATTTTTGTATAGCCTTGGCCCTTCTGTTCAGAAATGATGTCACCCACAGTGGGTTGAGCACTCCACTAATTATCAATTAAGAAAATGACCCTACCAACATGCCCACTGGCCAATATGATGGAAACAATTCCTCAGTTGAGATTGCCTCTTCCCAGGTGTCTAGATTTGAGTCAAACTGACAAAAACTATGACATTTACCACAGGTATCATTTATGTGTCATACCTGGTTTTAGGGGACTCCTTGTCACAGTGTATAAGCCAAGCTCCCCTCCTCACTTCTGACATTTGGAAGATCACAGGTGGCTACTACCTGCATACTGAGAGCATACCAACAAAGTCAGTGCAGGGGGCAAGGAGAAGGTCTCAGAACATATAGCAGTTGGATCCACTAAAAGATTGTCAGTCTTTATTGAAGAGCTTTCAGGAAAAAGGTGACATTTGCCTGATGTGGCTTCCCAAATCTCTCTGGTGTCAGGAAAGTAGAGGATCTCCATGGAGATAGGGAGTTGGCAATGGAACAGAGGACAGCAAATGGGAAGGGGTGTGCCTCAGAAATAAGGGTCCAGGAGACAACTGGTATTGATGAAGCACCAGTTTCCCCTCAGCACAGAGGGAGGTAGAACTGAGTTCCAAAAGTCAAAAGTCTCTATGATCCCCAAACTATTGGGGATTGATTGTGTAGGTGTTATTGAACCCTATGTTTTCTTTAATTCACAAAGGGAGAAAAAGTACCCAGTCTTGGAGAGTCATGAAACAGGGCAAGAAAGTGGAACCAGCAGTACTCTCAGTCTGCCTTGTTGATTCTCTCTCAGACTCAAACTTTACCGTAAGAACCATAGGAAAGAAAGAGTGAAAAGTATTGTCTTTGTGGATATTGATTCCTGGATAATAGATCAAACATTGGCAGCCTGAGCTTTTGTCATGACTAGTGTCCATCTGGGGTTAAGTCCATTACTACCTGATGCATGTAGGGTACAGGAACAAGGGAGAGTAATGATGACTCCCCCAAAAGAGAAGGGCAGGTGCTTATTTTCAGAATATTTTGCCTGAGACCTGAAGGATGGTAAGGAAATCCAAGTACCCCTTGATTCTTCAAGTAACCATTTAAATTGTATGCATCCTTGAGAAATGGTATGATATATTCTGTCCCCTTGCCATGCAGGCATATATCCTTGAAATGATTTTCATAGCTTTCTGTTTATCATAATCTAACCTGTCAACAAAAGCACACTAGCATGATTTCTACTGTCAACTGCATCTCTCATCATCTTGCACTCATAGACTCCTAGGATTTCTGACTTCTTCCAGTAGACAGCATTTGCCCTTTTGCTCTGTAATCATCTGTGGCCTATGACATATAATAGAGAGTAGTTTCTATACACGTGCCCATCATTCTCCCCTAAATTCGACCCATTGTTATAGATCCAAGGACTAATAAGTTATTAATGAACAAAATGAAAATATTCTTACTGTACAATTCAATTTTGTGAGACTCCAGAGAATTTTTGAAGAACTGTTGAAAGCAGTGGATGGGTCAATGCACAGACTAGCCAGTCTCGAGAATTCTAGCCACTTCTAAGTGGTAAAACTTGGAAAGATTATCCAGGAGGTTCACCAAGAGCTTGTTGCTTGGGTGGAAATAGATCCAAGATTATGGGCATCATGATGACATTGCCTGCTGTAAGGACACAGAGCACTGGTCATAGTGGCATGCAGGTGGAACCCAGTGCAGCGTTACAAGGAGGTGACAAAATGGTGGCAAATACAGAATGATGCTACATCACATTCTGCTGCCACATAAACATCTCAGCCCTGAACCAGGACTAACAGCTACTGAGTAAAAAGTGGAGGATACACAGACATTGTTGACTACTAGATCAAACACTGGAATGAAAGTCATGTCCTTGTACATCAAGAAAACCTACTTGCCCTTCAGCATTATGCTCAGGTCTTCATCTACAGTGTGTCACTGCTGCACAGAAAAGATAGCCAGTGTCAACTGAAATCAGCAGAGTGAACAAAAGCAGTCTTTAAAATGTGAAGAAGCAATGCAGCATGACTCCTCTTCCTCTATGAGTAGCTGGCCTGAACTGCTCTGTAGAGCAGGAAGCTGAAACTTCCTGGAATCAGCCACTGGGACCTTTGCATTGAAACTCACATGTGTTTACCAAGTCTCAAGAACTGGGTTATTTGTGGGAGCAGTGTGATGGAAATCCAGGTATTCTGTACATTCCCTCTACCCTGAGGTGAGTTGGATAACCTCTTGGCTCTGCCCTCTGTCTTCTCTCCCTAAGCCCTACATCCTGGTTGAGAGTTCCTGGGTGCTTGCTTATCTTATTGCAGGTTCATCCATTAGATCTCTACCCCCCACCATCATTCACATATTTACTAGGCTAAAAATAGCAGACAGGTCAGAGATTTTCTGCTTAAAAGTTATCAGACTAAGTAGCTTTGAGTGTACACTACATCCCAGAGCCTGTCACCCAACACTGAAAAGTGTATCTGTTGGGTGTGGGTGTTCTGGTTCTGTTTGTTCATTTTAGATTAAACACACATTGTTTTTAGTTTAGGTCCATGTGTGGGACAAGGTCTCCAATAACTCAGTAGAAGGTAGGACTCCTGACTCTGGGACTTGGACCTGCTGTCCAGTGCTCTCTATACCCAGAACCCACATGGTACTTAAGCACACTGGACATTGAGTAGACTTTAGTGGAGGGTCAAACTACCACTTCTAGTTGGTCTATTAAGTCTGACCTTCCTCAAGAGAACTCTTGACACAAATGATGGTGACAGGTTCATGGTTGAGTTGTGGTTCTACCAAATCACACTGCCAGTCCCTGATATCTGTCTTTGGGGGCCTTGAGGATTATGACCTCCCTCTGGGAAAAAGTTTCTTTTTCTTCCTTCTATTCATGACCAGAACTGTTTCTACAGAAACCACTCCAGTGCCACATGGGCATCAAAGAAAGCAGCTGCTGAGACCAAGTAGAGACAGTTTCCACTACTGTTTTCTTTGAATATTTCCTTTAAAATTTTAGTTCAGTTGTTTAAATTGCATTATTAAGGCCGCTTCAAAGGTCTAGAGGTGTATCTGAATGTGCGTGATATGAGGGAAATTGCACATCCCCACCCCACCATGTTCTAAACACTTGTGGCCTGAGTCCCTCAGCTGAAGGCCATAGTAGGGCAGGAAGCAGAGCCAAGGTCAGCACAGACCAAAATCCAGACTTCCAGTCAGACCATGGCTTGACTGTCTCATCCCTGTAGTCCTAGTGAGCTGTTCCCCATTCTCATTTCCATCTGCAAAGTTATTTCAGTGCCAGCAGCTTGTCCATCAAAAAGATCAAATGAGTGATGTCTATACAGTACTTGGAATGGCACTTGATGCCCAGAAGAGCTGTGTCTATTAGCTCAGTGAATTCAGATTGGCACACAGAGAGACCAGAACCAGCCCTAAGTAGCAGAAGGCCAGGCTGAGGAAGCCCTGAGATCATTTGGAGGGAGGGGACAGGTGGTGTCAAGGGAAAATGACCGAAATGATTAGCACTCTAAAATTTAACCCAATTCCAACAAGGACTGAAATAAAACTTTTTACACTTAAAACTTCAACAACCAAGATCAAAATATTTCAAAGATAAAAGAATTCCATTTCCTAATATGTCTTTTTCTCACTCTTGTCTAATATGGTTCAATTTTAAAACTCTTATATCAGACTTGCAAATCAGGTTTAAAATCATCAAATAAAAATGCCCATCAGCCCGTCAAATTCACTTCAGATCTAATCCTCATTTACCACCACCCCACCCCAAATTCAGAAACATTTCCCAACTGGCATATTTTGATCATCTCTATTCTCTGTCATATCTTTATTTCTCAAACTACTTTGAATTCTTGCTTCATTTCCCTTCCTTTTTTGGATAGCATGTGTTTTAGGATGAGAACATAGTAGAAACTGAGGCACTTTTTGTTCCCCTGTGGATCACAGTGGTTCAGACCCCTTCTCCCAGTGTTAGAGCCATTGAGAAACGCTGTGTCTGGCTTACACCTCTGTAGACTCTAAAGGAGGCCAGCCTGGCTTTAAGGTTAGTCTGTTAGACAATGGATTAGCTTGTTTCTCAGCCTGCTTTTGGCACCCTCCAGAGCCTAACCTATCACCACCTTGGTTGGCTGCTAGTAACACATAGCAGAGGGCATTGTGGGATTCCTCACATAAAGCCCACCTTAATTCTTCCTGTGTATTTCAGCTGTGCTCTGCTGTCACTGTGGTGTCTGGGACTCTCTTACCTCAGGCTCAGGCCCAGAGCTCTCTGGGGGAGATGACCTAGGCATCTTATACTTGCTAATTCTTCTTTCCTTAGAGTGTTCCATTCCACTTCATCTACACACCTAGTGCAACCGGTTGTTCCATACCTGTCTGCTTTGTGCTGGGCCTGATGAGGAAAGAGGTGATTGAGAGTGGACTTATGGGCAGATACCCCAGCTGGCCCAGGTACTCATTTTATAGCAAGGAACAAGGATTCAGAGATTCTGAACTCAGACTCTATCTTCCCTGTCTACATGTGCTTCAGCAAGTTAATGAAGCTTTCTGAATTCCAGTTTCCTTATCTAGAAAAAGCAGTAATAAGATTTGCACACACACACACACACACACACACACACACACACACACACACACTTCACAAGGCTCTTGTGTGGCCCAGTAGATGTACATGTGTCTGTCTCTCCACAGAGGCTGGAGGTTATACCATGATCATCAGCGAGAGAGACATGGCCTTGGAGCCGCAGAGAACATGGTTCAGACAGTCTAGAGTAAGCCTCCTGGTGGCCAGCCCAGAAACACTCTGTTGCTCCCATTTCTTCCAGCACCTCCAGGATCATTTTTTGTATTGAAGATGTTTCCCTAAGCAAAGTGAAAGTTTTAATTTGAACATTTATATCATCTGGTTTTCTATTTGTACAAATTCTTAGAGTTTTCTTATGTGCATGGGAAACACATTAACAAGATGCAGAAGCAAAAAAGCTGTGGCTGTTTGGTGGGTGGACAGATCTCTACTCCAGGTGGCTCCTGTAGGTCTTCCAGATGCCCATCTCCTCTTCATGGATGACACAGTTGATTTTCAGTGTGTTCCTTTTGTCTTTCGATGGCCTGTGGCAGAAGGCAGAGTGGGTGAGACAGGAAGGCTATGGAGAGAACCAGAAAAGCACATGTCTGGCTGAGTGAATGGTTCCTACACCATGCACACTATTTCACAAGCAGAAAGCTATCCCAGAAAGGTGACTTATCTTAGGCTATGGCTTTCCAAGGTAAACATTGTACTTTAATAAATTTGCTGTGCCGCTTTCCACAAAGATGTGATGTTAACTGAGTCTTCTATATCCAGGGGAAGAAATATTGCTGGCCTCCTTCTCTATCTACAATAGGCACTGCTGATCTGTATGAACACATGGTATCCCTTCTCTACTCCCTCTAGAGCAAAACAGTGCAGATTCTGCAATGGGCCTAGCCCAGCATGGTCTTACCCTCAGGGTAAGCTATACATGTGTACACACACACACACACACACATATACACACACACATACAAACACACACACACACACACACACACACACACACACACACACACACACACACATGCATGCATGTGTGCTGAGCCAGCACAGAATGGTAAACCTAGAGTGATTCACCAGGTTGATGAGAGGATGAAGCCTGGGGCTCCAGGAGACCTCATTCCAGTGCACTTTCCAGAATGATGCTCACTGGTTCCCTGGACCATTTTTAAAGTGAACATAGGGCAGTCCTTCAGCTACCAAAAGCACAGGACTCCAAGCTTTAAAGGAGGCATCATGACAGGTGCAAAGAGAAGTACGACAAATGGCTTTACCTTACACCAGACACAAGAATGCTACCTGATCTCTGAGTCAAGATGACTGGGACACTCCCCTGAGGGTCTGTGCCACAGTCTGTCCTGTCCACAGGGCAGCCTCTCTGTGTAGAGGCCCTAGAGCCCAAGATTCTGTGGGAGCCTGCGAGGAAGAGGGCTGAGGTTCAAACCTGAAGTTAAATGGATCCAAGCCTAGCCATGTGCTAGGGCCTGCCCTGCTTAAAGGCAGCTTCTCATCTAGAGGATTCTGTTTGTGCATCTTTCTCATTCTACACACTTCTTAGAACACACAGTGAGACAAGCCCACTTCATTGCAATGTCTCCACCCTCCTTGGGGCATTCGGCCATCTACCCTCAGAGCCTCCCCATCCCTTCAACACTGGCTGCTCAGCACCTAGGAACCTGATCTAGCCTTTAAAACGAAAACACAAAAACCTTGCACATTGTAGAATCAGCCTGCACCACAGGGATGACTGAGGAAACTGGGAGCCTGGCAACCAGGTTGCCATAGCAACTTGCTCTCTCTTTCTGCTTCCCTTTGCAGCCTCAGGGCAGGCCTAGCCTGGCACAGTGTGCACAGAACAGGCAGGATGTAGAACGCCCCCACTGTAGCAGGAGGTTTCAGAGCTTTCTCTCAGGTTAGCCACATTTGCCAGCCTCTTGAGTGGAAAGGAGGCCCTGAGGCCTGCTCCACACGGGCACTGACCATGGCACTACAGTCTTATTTTCTGAGTGAATTCCTAGTCATGCAGGACTCTTCTCCTCTCTTTGTCTCACCCCCTTCCCTCCCTCTCTCCTTCCTTCTCTCTCCCTCCCTCTTCCCACCTTGTCATACCTATTCTTCCCTTATAGCTTACATAAAGACAAATCATAAAAATGTGATTCTCTTCCTAAGAGACATAATTTTTATATTAGACAGGTGACATTTCTGTTAATTTGCATATTGGGGCAGCCACATCTTGAAATGATTGTCTTAAGAGTAGATTCCAAAGGCATTAAAGGGTCAGTAAGTAAAGATATGGTTAATATTCGTGATTGCTATGTCAGCCAACCAACAACATGTTCTTTTCTTTGGAACAGTTGAGGTTTAATGGAATATTGTGAATTCAATGAAGCCTGTGTACAGCAAAGGCCTAAGCCTACATGTTTGCATTAATGAGGATATCTATATTTAATCACTAATCTTTTATTGCATACAGACCCTGCAATGTACTGAAAAGCCTAATGTTGCCCAAGTGCTGCTCCCCGCTAGTTCTCCATCTCCCCATGATCCTATAGACTCTACTGCATTTGACATCGGCCTTTCCTTGACTGCCCTCCTAACATCATCCTTCTGACAGAACTGGCTTCCTCTCCCCAGCCATGCTGCTTCCCCCCTTGAGGACCAGAATGCTTGTTAAGCCTGGGTACTTGGCAATTCACAGTAGCCTGGCAGATGCTTGAGCCAAACTGTCAACAGTGGAACTCCTGATAGGAGGGGAAGTATAGGAACAGACACTGAGGACCCTGGAGCCAAGGTGGAGTGCCTCTGAGGTTCTGACGTGGTCTACCTGGGCACTGAGATGCCCTCTTTCCAGTGCTCATGCCTCCCTAATGCTGTACCAAGGAGAGTCCCCATGCTCCTCAACAGGTTGTAGTCCAGGCTACCCTCTTTTCCCGTGCTGCTCTTCCTGCTGAAGTAGGGCCTCCTTCTGTGCCTTCCCCCAACCTTTTATTGCCATCATCATCTACAGTGAGGAAGCCCTGTCCTGTCAAAATTCCCATTGTCCTGGCTGTCTTTCTCCTAAATCTGTATTAAATAAATGTCCTTAGACACATATCTGTGTTCTAATATGTGTTCTTCTTCCTGGGCATTCTCCTCTCCCCCATGGATTCCTCTCTTTTCTCCAACTGATGCCCCCTCATTCCTGGCCTGGATGCTGACTCAAAAGGTTTTTCACTCCATCCACAAATGTTTCCTTTTGCACTTCATCTCTTTGCCTGCAGTACATGTTCTCTCTCTCCACACCTTTTCCCTCTCCACCTGCCCCTCCTCCCATGCATACATACACACATAGTGAACAATGACTTGACTCTCAAGCTGAACAGGTGGGTACTCCTCATCTTGGAGAAAAAATCCCTACATGATTCTTTACATCGTCCTTCAGAGAAGGTAGCAGATCTGGGTCAGGAAAAAGAAGATTGAGGATCTGGTAGGATATGGACAGCTTTCTTCAAGCCCAGTGACTGTGGGTCTGAATTGGGATTGGATGGATGGTTGTCTAGACCATTGCAAGCTGATTATCCCATCTCTCTGGAGGTCACAGGTGTCCTTCTGCCCAGGGAACTCTAGCTGGACTCTAAGCAATTACCAAAAGTCAATAACTACAGGAAATACAAGGATCTCAAAAACTAGCTGATCTTTAAAAATAAAAACAAAAAGAGATCTGTGGCCCTAACTACAGTCCTGTATGCTGGTATGAATGTAAAGATGGATGTAAAACCAAAAAACTCCACACTGAGAATGTGGAGCTTCAACACTGAGTAGGCCTGTGTGGGTGTGTCTGTGTTTCCATGGTGCTGTGAGCTCTACAAGGTCAGTGGACCTAAAAGGCTAAACAGAGTTTCTGCAGGGGACCAGACCCTGGACTGGACAGACATATCATAAGCCTACCATCTACATGGCAAGTTATGAGTAGATTTTGCTTTCCTGGATATTCCTCAAAGCAGAAGTCAAGCCCCTGACCTAGATACCAGAAGCCACACCAGGACTCAGTGAAATAGCTTCACTGCTTAGCAGACTGTCTCCATGTGGAAATGGACTTCAGTTCACCTCTCCTACAAATGTGGATTGCAGGACAGCATACCGGGCTCACAGAGAAAGGATCTCTGGCAGATACATAGTGAAGGCCCTTGCTGGAAAGAAAGCCAAGGGTGAAGCAGGATGTGGCTCAGTTATGGAGGGAAACAGCTGTGCCGTGACCTGAATTCCCAACAGTCCAGTAGAGAACAGGAAGGACATGTGGACATGTTATACCATAAGGCCACAGACTTCCTGCACTTTAGGTTAGGTCTACAATTCAGAAAACAAGAGCCTAGTGGCCGCCCTAGAATGGCTGAGTTCTGGTGAGGAGAGGCTCAATATACTTCCCACCTCCCTTTGCTTCAAAGACCCTGGGTGCCAGTGTGGCAGGAGAAATGAATGGAACCAGGTGGGAGATGTCACCACTCAGCCCTGTCCTCAGGGGCTATATCATAGAAAGAAGAGGACAGATGGACACAGCTTCCAACATGAGTATGCAACTGGAAGCCAGAAAAGGATACCACAGGTGGTAGATGGGGAGAGCCTTTACCCTAGGGGCCGTTGAAGATTGCTTACTAGAGGAGAAGGTCAAAGGCAGAGTCCCCAACTCTGGAGACTCTCCCCTCATAGTGGCTATACCTCCAGATGTCTGTAAAAGGGTCCTATACACATATACCATTAGACATCAGAATCCCCTGGGCTTCCTGAAGCATGCCATAGATAGATATGAATATTTGCTGTGGTCAGCTGTCCCAGGCTGATAACACACTTGGAGTCTCAGCCCAGAAGGTCTTTGAGGTCACCAGTGTGCCCTCTTAGGCCTCTGGGAGAGAAGCTGCCCTCCATGTTAGTCAGCCAAGGTCAGAATTCTCTTCTGAAAGGCTAGTTCCTGCAGGCAAATGGCAGGAGGTCTACCTTTTCCTCTTGAGACTCGCTTTTCAGACATATCTGTACAGTATCTTTGTTCCCCCTGAGTCCTCTTTCCTCTAAACTAAATGACCCCAGTACTTCCAGTTCAAGCAGCATACCAGGAAGGTAGTCCTTCTTCCCTCCTGGGCTTTTAGAACATGGTCCTACCTGTTGCTCTCCCTGGCAGGTCACAGGATGGGCAGGAAGTCCAAGTTCCTGTGACTCCAGTGGTCTCCTATAATCTAGTCATGGAAGAAGGTATCGGGCACAGACATGGTCTTGGGGTCCCAAGTCTCAGCAAGTCTTTCTTCCAACTCGGTCTGCCAAGGCCTGCTTTTCATTATGGAACTCATCTATTCTTTGTGCACTCCTTTTCTCAGTCTTCTCTTCAAACAAATCATGGATGAGAGAAACTCTACATTCTTTAGCAGGGTCCAACAGTGGACTCCACTGTCTTGAGTGTCCCTAGGAAGAGAATGCCTGTTCTTCCACACCCAGGTCCTCAAAGTTAGCCATGTTTTGTCAAGGCACTTTCAGGAGTTAGAAGGGAAAGGGACTGATCCCTAGAGTGGGCAGAGTCATAATTGGCCTCTACCTTCCGGACATGCTTGGGAAAGCTCCCCGTCACAGGGGAGACCATGCAGTAGCATTCAGGCCTATGTGTTCTTAGCACTCAGCCGCTTCTCAACACTGCCTTCCACCCCTTTGTCCTCTTTTCCTCTCACTATACTCACTGCACCCTCACCCTTGACCTTCTCCTACCATTGTACACCAATCAGAGGCGCACACTCCACCCAGTCTAGGTTTAGAGCATGGGCTCCATGGTAGATGCACTGACCCTTGACTTCAGCTCTCTGGCCAACCCTCCTAGAACTCAAAGGGAAGGAATGGGAATTGGGTAGAGCTTGGCTGTTAGCCATCCCTGATGGCTCTTGACACTTGTCCACAGAAGCTCATTTTATCTTACCACAGTCTCTCTCACTCACCCCATCCCATAAGCTCTGAGGGGTCTGTGGGAGCCAGAGCATGAAAGTGCAAGTAGGGTAGCAATGAGCACCCACAGTAAGGACTGGGCACATGAAGCAGTGATGAAAGTGATGGATGCAGACATTTAGAAAATTTGCTCATGACCTAGCATGGGGAACATAGCTGTAATACCAAAACATGGAAGGCCGAGGCAGAAACATCACAAGTTCAAGGCCAGCCTAGGATACAAGACCTTGCTTCAAAAAGAAAAACCAAAAGAAACAACAAAAAGATTCTAATAAAAGAAAATTCCAGAAAAGGAGAGGATGGAAGAGAGTTGTTTTTTTTTTTTTTTTTTTTTTTTATATAAAACTTGCCTCACTTCTGTGGAATCCTTACATTTGAATCTGTTTCCTTCCCTGTAAAATAAAGAATTTGATTGAGTTATTTCTAAAATATCTTATAAGACCAAGTCTGTGGAAACCCTTATTGATTTGAGCAAACAAATTGTCTTAAGACAGGGGAGAAAGGTAGGGTTTTTGGATAGAGGGATGAACATTTTTTCATGCTAAGGTACTAAAAGGTGGAAACTAAACTGAAAGACAATATTGAAATGAAGACAGAAAGAAGAAAGCAAAGAAGTGGGATCTGGGCAGAGGACATCAACTGGTCCAGAATCCAGGAGAGTAGGAAATGGTTAACTCCCTGGGGTTTTGTGTGAAGCCAACAGAAGGACTCTAGAAAATAAAGGATCCTGGTTGGATGTGGTGATGCATGGCTATCCGTAGCACTCAGAGACTGAACCAGGAGGATCTGGAGTTTGAGGCTAGTCCCAGCAACATAGCAAGACCCTGTGTAAAAATCCCAAGTAAATAAATAAATGACCCACAAGCATAGAAAATACAACAAACAAAAGTAAGACTAAATATTAGAAGTGACCATTTAGTTCCAAAGGAAAACCAAGTATACCACCTACAGGTGGCTCAGTCATCCCTCTGCTACCCCAGAAAACCTGCCTATCTTCCAAAGGCTAGGGTCAGAAGCCTTCAGAAACTGGCCTGATTCTAAATGACTCAAACTCTCTCTGCCTATTGCCGAACAGAGACATTAAGCCATCTGTGGCCAGAGAAGTGGAGCTAATTTCTGGTGCCTCCATGTGCTCTGGTGACTTGAGCAGTGGCCAGCCATGCAGCATTTCCTCATTCATCCTTCCCAGAGTCTGGGTGGGAGCCAAAGAGATAGGCCTCCCCTACACTCAGAGCCTTAGTGTCCTTGGGAAATGTGTCTAATATGTTCTGATTTGATGTATGAACAGGTGCAAGCTGCTGGTAGTGGTTGAGGTGGAAGAGCACTGTGGATGAGTTAGACTGTCCGTTGATCTGTCTGGAATGGGGTTGAGAGTGTTGTCATGTGAAACTCTGGCCATGGATCTCCACTCCTCCCTCCCTGTCCCTTCTTAATACACCTTGACTGAAAGATATCGTGGAGATTTGACAACTCTGCTTAAAGATCATTAGATGTGTTCACTAGTTCCTGTTCCTTCCATGAGAACACTTTTGGACCACGCAATTGTGTGTGGAGTAGAGTAGATGCAGTCATGTTTACGTACTTCCAACTGGCAGCTGGGACCAGGGAATCCCTACAAAAGCCTTCATAAAACTCTTTGAGTGTGGCACTGACTTAGGGGTCAGTGAATCAACAGAAGGTGAGTATCTCTCAGCCCAGCCCCACCTCCCAGCGCTGGATGACTTTCCCTTGCATGTCAGATGTGGAGCCCCAGCACCCGCCGTAAGCCAAGCTGTGTGGTGTGTTCTTTGCTCACCTTAGAGGGTGAGAGGTTAGGAATGGTGGTTTCTGTTGCCTTGAGCCCGTTGCACTAGTCACCTTTTGTATTTTTTTTTTTTTTTGCATGGGTTCTGACTGCGGCTGCCCCGCCTCTTGTTTAGCTGGTCCCCTGCTGCTGGACGTGCATGTGCTCTGGCAGCAGTTTCCCATGGACACATCCCGTTAAGTGAATGGGACGTCAGGATGTGCTAGGTACGTTCTGCCGCCCTGACAGGAGCCCACTGCCGATGTTCCTGGGACATCCTCCAGCTGTGCAGTAGGTCACAGTGTTGGCACCCAGGGGTCCGAGTTAGGTGTCTTCCCACAGACTCCAAGGGCAGCATGATCCACACAGATGAGTTTCCAGTTAAGACTTGTAGCTGCATGATTTATACACAAGAACAGAGCTGCATGCAGCATGCCAGTCCAGCTGCCACACAGCCTGGGTGCCACCCTTGGGCCAAGCCTGAGCTCCAGTGGCCCACAGAAATGAATCAGACATGGCCAGGCTGCTGGTCAGTTCTGTGATGGGTCCCCTATCCCTAACACCAGGGGCACTGTGAGGCCAACAGAGTTGAGTTCGTGGCTGAAGGTTGAATTTACTCAGTGCATGTTAGAAGTTACCTCCCCCCATGATGATAACAAGCTTGTGATCTCATCAGCATTAGACTGACTTCAAGAAATTCCTATTCCCAATGAGTTTGTACCATGAGCCTGAGATCCAAATGTACTTTACAGAATGTCTTATATGTTCTGGCAGGGACACTTAGTCGTGCACTACTTAGCTCTGGCCGGGTCAGTGGTGAACAACATGTTGGTGGTCCACAGTACTACCATGGAGCTTGGGTAATTTTTACCACACTTTACGCTTTGGCATGTTTAGAACATGGTGCTATGATGACCTGTAGCACTCGGTGCAATAACGTGCCATACAGGCTTATAACACTGGGGCTGGAAGCTAGACCAATGCATATGCCATAGAGCCTTACGCCACCTAGGTCAGTCTCTGGTGGTATTGCAGTGACAAACCACCACTGATACATCTCGGAACATGTTGCCAGGGTTAAGTGACCCCCGTATTAGGCATCATAGAACTAACAAACTTCTCAACCTATCAAATGGGTATTCATTTCCCCCCTGGAACTGCAGGGCTCCCTGAATCTGTCAGCTAGGAGTCACTGTATCCAGGCCTCTCAGACTCATTTATATGATGATGAATTTGTACCAAAGACCTAACCCTCTTTGACACTTTAGCTAAAATTCATGTGGAGGGCATTTAAACAATCATTTCCCATTTATTGGTTTGGTTTTGAATGTAATTACAAAAGAAATGGCTTGGAACAAAAAAAGAAGCGTTTTGGTTTTGTGTGTTACCTGTGTTAGCAAATCTAACCCAATGGCTACTAATATTTTGGAATGTGCAGGTTTTCTAAGTATACCTACATCCTGAGTGTTACACTATGAGAAACATTCATCTGCCTCTTGGAGTATCAGAATAGCATGGGAGCTCCTCTGCACAGATTCAGAGAGGTGCAGATCTATGCCCAAGGCCTTCACTTGTTGGCAGCACTCTGTGGTCTAAGCACTTCCAAATACCAAGCTAGTCCCTGCCCCACAAGCCTCCCGAGGAAACCTTGGTGAAGGCAAAGCAGGCCAGGGTGGAACAGTGCGGGACAGGGTTGGACAGGACTTCTGGGAGAGAAATGGGTACCTGGAGGAGGAAGGGGATGAGACATTTAAGAGATGGCCCACCCAGCCCTGGTACCAGATACCCTGAGCTATGTTAGAGCTAGACAACATTCCAAATATGCACAACTGGGGTAGAACTGCAAATAAAGAGAAAGTTATTAAATATCTTAAAAATTGAAAAGCTACTTAAAGATTTTGTCTTCCCTTGAAATTGAGGTAACGTGTTTAAGAAATGTCAGACACCATGTATATTCCTGATAACTCCCCGCTTTCTCTTTATTTGTGGAAAAATGTAAGTTTGTAACCTAAGAGTGAGCATATGATATTTGTCCAGTTAAAATGTCTTTATTGTTTCTTTCTTTTCATTTCTTCATTGTTTTCGTTTATATGACAGAAAAGATGAAAAGAAATATACTTTTAAGGACACATTTATTTAGAAAAGAAAGTGTTCTTAACTGGAATTTCTACATAGCTAGGCAAAAGCTTGTAGCCAGAACCATTGCACTTTGTAACTGTAGTTAGCACCCAGAGACAGGGCCTACTTTTACATTTTTATTTCTTTTAAAATTGAAGGCACTAAAGAAAGAGGTTTTTTTTTCTTCATGTTTTCTGTTTTACTAAAATAGAACTGTTATGAAATAGGAACAAAAAAGATACTGTAAAGGGGATCTCTTGAAATTCTTCAAACCATTCAAGCACACCTGCCCCACGTTGTATGTTATCATTCCAAGCATGTAGTCTTCTCTGCAGTTTGGTACCAGTCTCAGAATTCGAGCATTTCTAGAAGACAGCTCTCCAGGCCAGCCTGGCCTGAAGTGGTCAGCCCTAAGGACAGGAAGTCCAGGCAGGGGTCCCATATTCGCAGTTCTGGGCACCTTTGTTTGAAGATTTATTAAGTGAGCATTACCTCTATTGTGAAAACTCATGAATTTTTGCACACACTTTCCTGCACTGATTTGGGGGGCTCACTGAATGTTTAGGGGCTCTGTCTTACCCAACAGAAGTGCTAGGTTCTGTACCAGTCACACATTGCCCATACCATTCTGGGACCCTGCACTTGGGGGAATCGAAACTATGACCCCTTCCGAGTCCATGGAAGGGGCTATCCCTGGTGTTAGCACATGTCATGTCCAACCAGAATATGTGGCCATATGTGACCCCTGCAGAAGAGATGTGGCAGGATATAAGAGTTGGAGAGTTTCTAGCCTATATCACATGGCCTTGCCATGAAATGAGGTCCCCTTTAGCCCACAGTGATCAGAAAATGTGTTGTACTGTGCATACTCACTTAACCGGAGGGTATATCTACATGATGTCACATACTCCATTAACCATAAGGTGTGCCTATCATAACATAACATACTTAACCAGAAGGCACACCTATCATGATATCATACTCAGTTAACCAGAGGGGGTACCTATCATGATGTCACATGCTCATTTAAACAGAGGACACATCTATCATAATGCCACATATTCTCTTAACCAGAGGACACACCTATTCAGTGTCATGCTTATTTTATTAGAGGGCATGCCCACTATGACATTATACTTTACATTCCTTAATATAATTCTAAGTGTTGATTTAACTCTCAAAACATGTCTTTTTAAAAGAGTGTGGGGACAATATAGAGGAACCATTTTCAAAACACTTATGAATAATTAACCAGGGAGACAACTGCAGTCAGTGGATGTAACTGTTTCCACTCTCTCTCTCTCTCTCTCCAGGTAATGGTTCTATAAAGAGGGAACCCCATGGGGCTGTGTAATGGGGCTTGAGTCCCTTGAGGACAGATGCAAGTCAGATCTCAGATGTGCTGGCTATTGTCCCATCTTTTTGGCAAGTGCTAATGCAAAGTTCTCTGGCTTTGAGATTATATATTTCAGTGCGCTGATATCCAGTTCTCTTATGTTAGAGGATATATCTGATACTCGCTGGGTCGGTGTGGCCAATGGTTGTTCTTAATGAGGTCCTGTGTTTACTGGTGATAAAGAAACAGAAAAGCAGGAGTCAGAGGGACCAGGGGTTCAGACTCCAGCAAGCAGCAGACAGCTTTCCCTACAGAAAAAAAACATACCCTGGGGTCAGAATAAACGGTCTATGAGGACCTCTGGATTCATATTTTAAGTATTTTGCCTGAATCTGCATGCCTCTCCAATTAAGCACTATTTAAGACTTTTTAAATTATTTTTCTGTCAGCGTTCTTCATTGTCTATATAAGACCAGTGTTGTCAGCCCGAGAGCAATATGTACCACCAAAAATTATTTTCTCTTAATATCATAAACACAAAACCAAGTTATAGCAAGAATATCAGGATGTTTTGTCTTACAGTCTGAAAAGCAGCAAGTATAGAATGAGATTACTTATTCATCATTTCCTTTCTCTGGGTGTTTTTTACCCATAGTCTCATTGTAACAGAAAAGAAAAAATATATACTGATAAAGCCAAGCACTTTGTTTACGTCCTTAGCCATAAAAGCCTAAAATATCCCCGGTGCTGCTGTCTGTGGCAGCTGTTAGGAAAGCAGGAAGGGTCACCGAGCCACGCTTTTTTAAAGCCTCCTTTGGCCTGCCAGCAGCACTTCAGTGCTGACAGCCAAGCCATTGCCTCCCCCAAGGGAGCTGAGGGCCGTTTCCATGGAAACCCAGCCCATCTCTTCTGTGGTTTCAAAACCCAAGCTGTGCACACAGGCTGCTTCTGATTGTCCCACGTGGGCTCCCTTCCTGGGAAGATGTGCTCCTAGAGGGACTGTTGCCAGCATGACAGGGAAAAGTGGATTCCACACACCTCCCACCACCAAGGCCCTGCAGCAGACAGGCCTGAGAGCAGCTTCCTTTTTTAGAGGAATCATCATTCCCTCACTCAAGGCTGCAGAAAATTGTGGTTTTGAATATTGAGATTTCTTAAGGCTGGAAAATGTGTATGTAAATCTGTGAGTTTAAGAAAGCCTTAAAGTCTCGAACAGTCAGATAGGAATGAATGCCTGGAGCCACTTCAGAGGAGAGCAGGTGAATCGTTCAACTGCCTTTCTCGGCCCAAAGGCGCCACCTACAGGTGGAGAATGGCACTTGAGCAATTCTGAGCTTAAATAGTCTCTCGAGCCCCACGGCTACCTCTGGCTATAGATAAGAATATCTTATCTACATAAGGAAGGGTACCAGGATCTTAACCTGCAAGGGTACCATAGCAGCCCCACAGCCTCATGGCCAACAGGTGGCCCACCTGGTCAAGTTCCAGAAAGAAAACCTGATTCTCATGGTGTTTTCTCTGCAAAACAATGAAAGCCCTGGAAATGAGAAAGCTTTTTGTTTGTTTGTTTTGGGGTTTGGGTTTTTTGGGTAGTAGTAGAAAGACTGCATTTTGAACTCTTTCTTACCAGGTAATGAATTATACCTTTATAAAGGACAGCCTAACTCACAGAAGTTGCTGCAAGGGGTTTTGTGGGTGGAAGTGGTGAAATCTAATTATCATTGCTTTTCCTTGGTTATAACACCTCACTTTCATTTTGAGTAGACTATGGCAACTTCTACTCCCACAAAAAGACACAGATGAAAAATGTTTACTCATACTAAATGAGTAAACTCTAAATTGACTTTCACTAGGTTTTAAATTAGGAAGAGATTTTTAAATCCCCTACAGTAGAAAATAAGGCTGACTGTGTTACTGGTGGGTAGGAAGCACAGAGTCTCTTCATGTACCCCCAAACAGAACTGTTACGATATTCAGTGTCTCTCAAGATGATTTCACTGCTTCCAAGATTTTCTCTCAGG
The DNA here is from genome assembly GCF_004664715.2 of Peromyscus leucopus. Classification (NCBI taxonomy): domain Eukaryota; kingdom Metazoa; phylum Chordata; class Mammalia; order Rodentia; family Cricetidae; genus Peromyscus; species Peromyscus leucopus. Next base: position 51,495,866 of record NC_051081.1, on the reverse strand, counting down.
TGAGTTCTTTAGTGTTGGGAAAATCTGCCACTGAACAAGTCCACTGAGTTACTTAGAAAATACATTCTTAGCCATTGAGTGACAGGTCTTATGATCACACAGGAAGTGAAGACCAACACAGTCATTCTGTTCCAACCCAAGTCTCCAATCAGGGCTGGAGCCACTATTGATAAGCAGGAATCATTAAAAACAAGTTCAGCCCCATTCTGTAGCCAATGCTTATTTCAAAGATCCATCTCCTGTGTGGACTGGAGCATTCTACAGACACCACTGCCCTGCCACTCAGCTGACTTTGCTTCTCCCCTAACACAGGCCATAAATTAAACCCTATCCTTAAATATTGTATGGAAGATACTAACTTCTGTACCATGAGATCTAGATACACATTTCCTTTCATAGGACCAGAGGGAAATTAGAAAATTTCTAAACCCTGAAAATTGTTTATGCATCCAAGTATGGCAATCTGCCATTCACACATTTGAAACTTGTCCAGTTCCTGTGTGCCCACCTGCTCCTTGGCACTGTCATCCAGTCTAGAGAAGGCACATCTGTGGGTGACTAGTGTGCCAGCCTCACTGTACCAGGCTTGTGGACTAGCCTCACTTTGTGCACAGGTAGCCTGCCAGTCTCACTTCTGTACTTGGCTAATATGCTGGCCCACCCTGAGCATTGCTAAGCAGAAACACTTCATAAGCAGAGGGAAACCAAGACCTTTGGGAACAGAACACATCTGCTGACTGTTCACATGTATGACTTTGTTCCTGACCTGGCTTCAGGCTCTCACTGGGTAGGGATACACAAAGCATGATCTTCTTTTCACTAACAGAGGGTGATTTGTTCACTGAGCCACTGAATCTATGTTATTTAATGGAAAGGGTATCTTTTCTTAACTTATGTCCCTTAGTTTTACCTTCATAGTGGTACTAAGGCAATGAAGTTGCTTTGAGAAGCATGTTTCTGCATTACTATTTGCTTGTTCTTAGGATGGTGTATTTATGAAGTTATATGGAAGCTTGGTAGATAGCTCCATGTTAAAAGTGCTTGCTTTGCAAGCATTAAGATCTTTGTGCTATCCTCAGAACCCACTGTAAAAATAAAATAAAAACTTTATTCCCATCACTGGAAGGTAGAGGCAGATATATCCCTAGGGCTTCTTGCCAGTCTAATCTACTTGGTATGTTCCGGGACAGTCGAAGATTCTGTCTCTAAATATGTAGATGATTGGTTGATAGATAGATAGGTGATAGATAGATAGATAGATAGATGATAAATATTCACAGACAGACAGATATATGATAAATATAGACAGACATACAGACAGATACATAGATGATAAATATAGATAGAAGGATGGATAGATGGACAGATGATAGATAGATGATAAATATAGACAGACAGATAGATGATAAATATAGGTGGATGGATGGATAGACAGAGGATAGATGATAAATATAGATGGATGGATAGATTAGATAGATAAATAGAGTGAGTGAGTGAGTAGCAGTACCTGAGGAATAATACTGATGATGTCCGCTGGCCTCCACATTCATATATCCTAACCCATGCACAAACAGGTACACACACATGCACACACACACACACACACACACCACACACACACACACACACACATAAGTTACTTGGATAGAAATAATTATAAAACCCGTCAATGATGCAAACTGGCCTTAAGGTACCAAGTGAATTTGTTTCTGTGGGTTTAAACAAACTTGGCAGAAGAACCTATGCCTAATATGAGATCCCTGGCAGGGCATGCAGATGCACCTCCTACATTGTACCACAAAATGGAAAATTAATAGGCTTAAGGTAGAGCAGACCTGCAGAAGGTACCATGACTAGAGAACCTGTCTATCCTTCCCCCCTACTTCCAACACAGGTACCAGCTGTTACCTTTCCTGGGTTCTATGATCCCTCAGTATGGACAGAATTGTGAGGAAATGGCTCAGGTCCCTGTTCAAGGTTGGCTCAGATTAGGTCATGCCCTTAGCTATGGCACATATCTTTCCATTTTGTATTTTGTCATGTGTAGATTGTTTTGATAGCAAGCCCTGCAGTAACTGGCCATGGTTAAGTTCAAGGGAACAGGAAGGAGACAGAAAGGCCATCTGGGGGGCCACCTAGTGACAGAGGATGCTAGGTGCTTCAGGGACTGAGGATTCCTAAGTGGCCACAAAAAGCCATGGTCCTTTGTATATATCCTCATGCTGAGAAATGAGGAGGCAGAGATGGATTTGTATGTGGTAATGGTCGTGAGTGAGCTAGGGAGCTCCCAGATCAATTTAGTCTCTCTTAGTAGCAAGGATACACAATAAAGAGTTTGCCTTTCAGATAAATAAAGTCAACTACCCAGGGGGGTTGATTTCCTTCAAGTAAATTACCCCATTTGCATTTGTACTTGTAGGTGCCCCACCCCTGGCTGTGACGGTTCTGGACACATCACTGGCAATTATGCTTCTCATCGAAGGTATGTAGACTCATCAGAACTACCCTGTCTCCCCAGAGCAGCAGCTCTGTCTTGGCAAGGGTACTGCATTCCTGGCTGAGATGCAGGCTAGATATGGTACTACTCAGCTAGGGAGATCTAGACTTGGAGTCACAAGGCTATCATCCTCTTGGGGGCTGATAGAATGCTCATCTCTCCTGGGTCTGTATACTGCCCTAGAGCATCAAGAGGCCACTAAAACATTTCCAGTCCTCCATTCTAGAAGAACAAAGGAAAAAATTCATCTCCAAATGTAAGATTTCTGAGAATGCCCCATGTAGGTGAATATTCTTAGATGTACACACTGTTAGTCCCTTTAACATTAGGATTTGAAGCATAAAGCTGCACAGTTACTATGAACAGGGTTGACTGCTGAAGAGAGGTTTAACTTAAATCTCCATTCCTCACAATGAGAACAGAAGCTACAACATGACACAGAACCCCTACCATATGAGTTGACAACAGGCCTCCACTACCTGTAATTCCATCAGCATGGTGGATACACACTTTATGACAGGTCCCATGTCAGAAGAGAGTTGAAAGAAAATCTTGGTGTATAGCATCACAGAATAAGAGTAGGTAAATACTTGGTAAAGGTGGCAAGGCCAGCTTTCCTTAAGAGGCCTGGTGACAGGTTCAGGAATCCTGCATCAGAGCCCCAAAGCTTGACACCTGCAAGGACAAGTGGGGATCTACAGCTAAGGGGCAGGCTGTCAGTAGATTGCAAGCCATCATCAGAACTATCCTGGAGGACCCCATAACATTACTGCTGAGGGCAGGCAGAGTATAGATGACCATGAAGCCAGCACCAAGCTGGCTTGGCAGCATTCTTATCCACACTTTACTCTGCAAGAACAGATAGGGATCCAAGATTGGGACTCTCAGGCTCTGGTCACACAGGATGGTCTTTGTCAGAGTCTGAGAACTCAGGAGTTCCATGGGACCATCCTTGTCTAGAAACAGACATGCACATGCTGCCAAAGTACAGAGAAGCACATGATCTCCACCAGGCTTTCTCAAATGCAGCAGTGCTGGCATTTGTGAATTGACAGTCCTTTGCTATGAGGTTCCTCTCAATCTATAGGCTGATGGATGGTACCATGACCTCCATCCTCAAGTGCAAGTCAAGATGTCTCCAGATGTAGGCCCACTAGGTCAAGAGAAGTCTTGTCCCCTGACTTGAATCACCAGGTATGCAAGATAGAGTCAGATCTTTCGGAAAGGATCTCCAGAGTAGATGGTTGGTTTATATTAGAGAGAATTCAAAACACTCATTAAATATATAAAGTCAAGTACATTCTAGTCTAGTCTTTATATTAATTTATCTAGAACATTCATGAAATTGTAAATCTGTACAACTAAAAATGGAATTTTCCTGGTCACCTCACATCCAATGTCTTGTTTTCTACTTTAAAAGCAGGTTTCTCTATAGCAGCCCTGGCTGTCCTGGAATTCACTCTGTAGACCAGGCTGGCCTCGAACTCATAGAAATCCACCTGCCTCTGTCTCTCGAGTGTTGGAATTAAAGGCATGCACCACCACTGCCCAGCTCATTTGGCTTTTGATTTAGAATGTTAGATATTAGTAAGATACAAATGTGTCATTAAAATGTAATTTAGAGCAAGGCATGATGGTTGACATCTGTAATTCCAGTACTTGAAAGCTGAGGCAGGAGGATCATCAAGAGTTCAAGGCCAGACTAGGTTACATAGAGAGACTTTTGTCTCAAAATAATGTGGGATTGAATATGTATGTATGTATATGTATATGATGTACATGTGTGTGGTATGTGTGTATGGTATGTATATTGTATATATACATGTGCATGCATATGTATGTTTGTTATGTATCTTTGTGTACATGTATGGTGTGTACACTTGTGTGTATATTGGTATATGGCATGTATGTATGTGTGGTGTGTATATATGTGTGGTGTGTATATATATGTGTGTATATATGTTGTTTGTATTTGTATTCATGTGTGGTAATGTCCATGTTAATGGGTATGCATGGCTGTGTGTGTATGTGTATTTGTTTGTATGTCGGGCTTATATTTAAGCTATGATCAGTGCTGAAGTAAATTCAGGCTTTATCAACATAGTTGCAAAGCAAATTTGATTTTGAGGAGAAAACCTTGGGCAAATATTGCCTTGTAGCAGTTTTAGTAAACAGAAAGTGAAGTGTACTGAAGTGTTATATAATATCAAGTTCCTTTACGTAGAAGTTGAAATAGAGTCAAGCATATTAAGTAAGAACATTGCATTCAGTTCACAGTTCTTATGTAAATTTTCCACTAAGAAAAGACTGAGGTCACAACTAAATAAGCAAAGGTCTGTATAAGTTGAGTAAACACAGACGCCAACAGCTAGATGAGTACCTTCTTCAGGCCCATTGGTTCTTGGCCATAGGATGATTAGAAATCTTCCTTCTCTTTTATGTTCCTGAATCCCTTCCCAGAGACACAGGCCATGAGATACTTGTAGTACAGAAGCCGTAGAAGAAAGTTTACCTAGACAGGGCTGCACTGCCCACCCCCAGATATGTCACAGTTTAGCTCAGGTTTGAGTACAGAAATGAGGTCAAGGATTCCAAGCAGATCAAGGGTCAGAGGCTCATGGATAGTTTCTGGTGCCCATGGGTCTGCCTTCCTGGTCATAGAATGGTACACACATTGCCTTGTCTTAGGTTACAGGATGCTCCTCTTCTGTAATTCAAGACCCTAGAGGAATACACAGACCTCTTTGTAATAGAAATGATCTGAAGACATGTCTTAGTCAGTGTTCTATTGCTGTGAACAGACACCATGACCACAGCAACTCTTATAAGGGAAAGCATTTAATTGGAGCTTGCTTACAGTTTCAGAGGCTTAGTCCATTATCATGGCAAGGAGCTTGGTGGCACACAGGCAGACATGGTGTGGAGACATAGCTAAGCATTCTATATCTGGATCTGTAGGTAGCAGAAAGAAAGAGAGACACTGGACCTGGCTTAGGCCCTTGAAACCTCAAAGCCCACCCCACAGTGACACACTCTGACAAAGCCACACCTAATCCAACAAGGCCAGACTTCCTAATCCCTCCCAATTAGTGCCCCTCCCTGATGACTAATCATTTAAACATAGGAGCTTATGGGGGCCAACATTCTTACACAAACCACCACAGTGCTGTACCCCTTCCTCATCCTGCTGTCTACACACTGAACACAGGGAACCCATTCTTTGGGGGGGCTGAGGAAAATGAGATTCTAAGAGATGAACTAGAGCTGGAATTAAAGCCATGGTATATAGCTCAAGTGTCACATCTCCATAGACCTATGAGCCCAGAATGGTACTGGAAGAACACAGGATGGAGTACAGCCCACAGGGAAAGATGCACCCAGAGACACGCTAGACAGGATGCAATTGGAACTCACTTGGCTTAGCTTTAAACAGTGGTGCAGCTTCCAGTTACAGTGCTCTATCTGAAGCCCCTAAATTCATCTCAACAAATACCTATGGACTGATGTTTTCTGAAACTTTCATCTATTCCCTCTGCCTCCCACTGTCCTCTGATGGGCCTGTAAAGCTTTCATGGTCTACAGTCTTCAGCTGACTTTGTCTTAGAATTCTTGATCATTTCCTTGGCTTCTCAAAGATCTTCTGTGTGCTCTTCTGCCATCCTTCATTTGAGCCTTCTTAATCTACAGTTTTTTAACATCATGGTTCAGTGACTTCTGAAGGCTCCTACTACACAGGCTCACAGGGTTCCATTATTCTCTGAGCCCTCTCATTTGCCTTTCAATGGGATCATACAATAGCAAGATACACCCAAGACCCCTCGGCTCCTACTCTGTTTCACAGGGGATTCTGTGCTTCCCATTTAAGTACCCCAACATCTTAAGGGGCAACTAATAACCTCCCAAAACACAGGGCATTGTTTACTGATCACTTCCTATGTACCAAGTATTGCACTGAGCTTCTACATATATGGTCTAAATGTCCTGTGAGATTATTTTTATCAGAGTTGAAATAGGAATTGAGGCTGGAATGCAACCTTCCCATGCTATCAGCTGGTTGTTTTCCCAAGCCCTTTCCTGTCGTCCTTCTGAGGTGAAAGACCCAAGGCTCCAGCCCAATGATTGGTGGCACCTTCTACTCTGTTCCATTGTGCTCTGAGAGGTCCAGACAGTGATCCCAGAGGCCTACCTGTTATTAGAAGCATCACCCAATCCCAAAAACAGATAAAGACAGCAGGCTTGTTGGTATCCAGAAGTACAAAGAGAAAGGCTTCTTTGAGGTCATAGAATTATAACCTTCACTAGGGAGCTATGGACACTACATCATGGAACTTCTGACAGAACTGTTCACATGCTCCAGGGAAACCTCTCTTTCCCCTGAGCTGGCTAAGGCCCACCCTAGCCTGCTCTCTACCCTAAGAAATCAAGTGTTACAACAGTGTTTATGGTTCTCAAAAAAAAAAAAAAGCCTACAACAATTCAGTAAAAGACCCAAATTGGTTGTTTTCAATTCTAGGACCATGCAGCACTTCACAGAGCAGCCACTACGCTAATAAGTAGAACAAAGGAGGCTGTTGGGATACAGAGGAAATCAGAAACAGCAACTCAAAACTGCATTCCTAGCAAGGCAGGAGACAGGACAGTAGACAGATTACTGATGCCAACGTCAATTCAGAGGCTTCTGGGTCTTTCTTTAGGGGTGGATTTGGACAAAGAAGTTTGTTGCCATGCCAGATAAAACTGGCCTGCTTAAGAAGTTGACTGTCATCTCTCTAATGCTGATTTAGAGTCAGGCAAACAGCTGAAATTCAGCTCAGAGATGTGAACATTAGCGTGGCATCTTGGGGTCTATCACCAGAACCTCCTGTGATTGTCACATGTCTTCAGATAGATACAATTTCAAGCAAAAATACAAATATCTAAGGAACCCCTGAGTCAGTGGTAATGAACTGTGGGAAACACAGTTTCTGCTTAGGAAATTTTTAGTAATTTATAGCATGATTTCAAATTTCAGCCCAAGAATACAGAAACCTAGAATCTCATAGATATTTATTGAGCACATCATGCATTCTAGAGGTCAAATAACAATGATAACTAAGAGGGGTGTGTCCTTAAGGTGCAACTAATCTTTGGAGGAAAGAGATGCAAAGGTCTGGGCAGTGCCTTGGGCAGCTCCAGGGAGTGGGGGATTTGGATATGGGGACTGGTTTTCAGGATGAGGTAGGCTGGGAATGTGGTGCACTGGTCATCTCCCCAACATGAGCCTTTTGAACATATGTGCACACTATATTCAGTACAGAGGAAACTCAAAGGTATAGGAAAGAAAGTGCCATTTGGACAAAGGTGAATGGCCATAGCATGATCTGAGATGTGAAAGCTTCCAGATAGGATGGGGACTGGTTCTGTTCAAACACATCACCTTTGAGGTTCTTATATAAGCCATATAAGAAGGTAGACATGAGAAGAAGAAGGAAAACTTTCTCTGACCATGCAGCAGTCCGAAGGAGTCAGTGGAAAGAAAAAAAAAAGCAGTATTTAAGAGAGGAAAGATGGGCCCAGAGACTGGTGCTAGATGTAAGGAGTGGTGCATAGAATCTTAGGGCTCCCTCAAAGGTCAAATACCTGCAATTGTGTCTCTCACTCAGCCAGAAAGAAAGCTGCCTTCTTGTGGGCATTTGGATCTTAAGGAAGGACTACAGATGTTGTGGAATCTCTATATCATCCCTGGCCTCCTGTTCTTCTGTCCTTCTTCCCTTAAGAGCCAGGACACAGGAACCATGATCAGAGACATGGCCAAGTACTACCAGTAACAGGACAGACACTTCAGAAGCCTGCTTGGTGCCATTCCCAGACTAATCTATAGTAAAGTCACCATGGGAATCTCTGGAGTCCATGAAGAATAATGGATTTCATGTCCATGGGTACAGCAAAAGTAGAGAGTATTGAGTCTGGGGTTATAGCTCAGTTGGTAGTGTGCTTGCTTAGCATACATAAATAAGTTCCCAGCAACACATAAAACTAGGTGGGATGGTGCATGCTGCCTGAAATCTCAGGATCACAGTACTGACAAGGTGGAGGCAGGAGGATCAAATTCAAGGTCATCATAGGCTACATAGTGAATTGAGGCAAGCCGTGTGTGTGTGTGTGTGTGTGTGTGTGTGTGTGTGTGTGTGTGTGTTGTGTGCATCAATATATATCAAACAAAACAAAAAAGTAGAGTAGTGAGTCACTTGAAAGTCCTTGGCAGTGCCCTTGGTTCTCTGGGGCTCAACTGGGGGTAGAAATCCATATGCTTCCATCAATCAGGAAGAGTAACACGGGTTGCATCAAACTTCCAGTCAAATGCTGAAGTACTGTCTATCAGAATGAGACCCTAAAGCCCAGGGATTGTAAGCCACTGAACATAATGGGCAGGGAAACTGGACCTTATAGTATCACGAGAGACATCTGTTTCCTCAGCCCATCCTTCCCCATTATGTTCATAATGAAGCTTTCAACAAATACTTAACTGTCACTTGCTCTGAACAAGGCTTTGAGTAGGAGTTAAAGATGCAGATGAGTACAAGGTGGCTCACATATCCTTAGGACCAGCCTCTTAGAGGACCCTTTGGAGGAAAAGGTGAGCAAGAAGAAGCCAAGGCTTCTCAGTAGATAAGACCTCCATGTGGAGGCCAAACTCATGGATAGTGGCAGACAAGGAGTACACATGGCTGAAAGGAAGATGAAGGTCCAGGGGGAAAGCCATCAGGGGACACTGAGCTAGAGGTGGCAGAGGAATTAGTTAGACATCGAAGAAATGGACAGCCTCACAAGCTATGCACAGGGCAAAGCCCACACTGCATAACCATGCATAAGATGTCTAGGTATAGGGAGAGACACTCAGAAGAGGCCTTGAGAAAATCTCCAGTGCCTCTATATCCAAAACCTAGAAAGTAAACAAACACATTCAGACTTCAGCATCCCTTCTGTAGATACAACCAAACATCCATACTTGGGTGAGATGGAATAGCTCCCAGCACAAATCTGGGCTGCACAAATCTTCACTACATCAAGATTGGCCTGTCTGCCCTTCATGTTACCTCACCATCCCTCCTTCCCTCCCTCCCTCCCTCCCTCCCTCCCTCCCTTCTTCCTTCCTTCTATATCCATTCACAGAACCTTCTCCAGCATCTTTTTGATGAGTCCTCACTGTCCCCATTTCTCAAGCTGGCCATTCACCATGTCTGCAGCACCTAGTCCACTCAAGGCTTTTAACCCCCTTGGGAGGGAACTGACAGAGTATAAAGGCATTGAGAGGACATAGGAACTATGTCCAAAATGCACTCCTGCCCCAGATCTTTAATTCATCCCCAAAATTCCAGGCTGTGGAGAGAACCAGGTCACTGTTGAGGAAGTTTTTTCCCCAAGACTCAGTGTTGGGTGTTTCTGAAACCTATCTCTCCTTCAGCCTTTCTGGGTGCCCAAGAGCAAAGAAGAGCGGCATCCGGATAGCACAGAGCAAAGAGGACAAGGAGGACCAGGAGCCAATCAGGTATGGGGGCCAGCAAGGCCTGACCTTGAACATCTGTGAGAAAAGGGGATGGTGGGTTCTAGAAGGTGTCTGCTGAGGTTTCACTAAGCAGCTAGGCCAGATGAACCTAAACCAAAGTGCATCTGCTAACTGACCACAAGGTTTCAGATGTCCAACCCCAGTCTGTGTCACCAAGTAATGTTCCCTTCCCCAGAGTGTACTGGGACTACAGGCTTGTGAGAGGCTGTGACGGCGTAAACATAATACTGAAAGCAAATTTTCTGCTCTCATGCTGGCTTGAGAGAAGCAGTAGTAGTGCTTTGCCTTTCCCGGTGTGAGCTTGGGAGTTCGGCTGCACTGAACCTTCCTCTGCAGGCAAAGGGCTGGTGGATCTGCTTGTATTTTGTTTTCATTTTCTATTTCTCCTTGCTTTCCCTTCCTCCCCGGGCCCCAAACCTCACCAGATAAACTTGGTGGGTCTGCATTAAATTTCAGTATCAGTACTTTAAGAGATAAGTTTTAACTCAAACAAAAATCAATGAAGACATAGATTATTAAGATAAACTAAAATGTATCAAAATAAAAAATATCGATTCTGTGGCATGTAAATTTTGCTATTCAAAAAGAAATATGGGGTTAGAGATATAGCTTAATTGATACAGTCCTTGCCTAACATGTATGAGGTTCAAAACTCAGCACTGCATAAATCAGCATGGGTGGCACAGACCTATAAGATGAAGACAAGAGAATCTTCAAGGTCATCCTCAGCTAGTTCCTCAAGCCAGCCTGGACTACATGAGACCTGGTTGAAAGGAAGGAAGGGAGGGAGAAAGGGATGTAGGAAGGGAGAGAGGGGGAAGAGAGAAAGGGTAGGGAATGGAAAAAAAGAAAGGGAGCAGGAAGGGAGGGAGAGGGAAGAGGGAGGAAAGGGAGAATGGAAAACGAAAAGAAAATGCAAGCAGACACATGGCCCTGAGCAACGAAGACTGTGAGGTCTGCCTCAGCCTTCTCTGCGGCACACTGGGACACTTTCTTGGCTGAGTCTGGGTTCCTTCTGTACTGTGGCAAGCAATCAGCAGTACAATTCCAGGCAGGGACCTCCAGCTCCCTGCACCTTCCACTCTAGAGCCTTAGATACGGCTCCTGAGGCATGCCATCTCATCTAGCTGAAAGGACACCTTGTGTCCTTCAAGAGCACAACCACATACAGAGTGCTTCCTAAGCCTTGAGAGAATGCAGGTTGATGAAATTGCTTTCATTAGCATATACTAATTGAACTCCTACACTGACCCATTGGCTTTGCATTTTACCACAAGAATTCTGTCCAAAAGTGACATTTTCTACAAACACCTGCATTTCACCAGTGCTCCTTGTGTGAGTCACCACACCTCCCAAAGCACAGGACATAGTCCCTTGAGCTGCTCATCTGTCCCTAGTGTCCATTTCACACATGTCCCCATTGGGTGATGTCTTTCTAGGTCATCTTCTGTATCCTGATTCTCCTGCCTCTAGTTCTAAGATTACAGCCGTGTGCCACTACATCTGGTTCTTACTGTTTTCCTTTCTCTTGTCCAGTAAAGCATGGGCGATAGTTAGTTAGTTAGTTAGTTAGTTAGTTAGTTAGTTAGCCATCCCATGGAGTGACTGTATTACATAGTCTACTATGCCTATGATGGTAAAGACAATGAAGTTTGCCTCCTGTCTGTTGTCCAGGTGCCCAGTCCCTGGCTGTGATGGTCAGGGCCACATCACTGGGAAATATGCATCCCACCGCAGCGCCTCCGGGTGCCCCTTAGCGGCCAAGAGGCAGAAAGATGGATACCTCAATGGCTCCCAGTTCTCCTGGAAGTCAGTCAAGACTGAGGGCATGTCCTGCCCTACACCTGGGTGTGATGGGTCCGGACACGTCAGTGGCAGCTTCCTCACACACCGCAGGTGAGTCCTCATTACTTGGTGGATCCACTTTTCAGCTCAATGGTGGATGCTAAAGGGAGCAGGTTTTACCTTCTTCCTGATCATTCATGCTAAAAAAAAACCACAATGAAAAACATCCAGCAGACTAACAAAATGTGGAGATCTGTGAAAGGTGTAAAGCTTCAGATTTATCTCAAAAGTACAAACCCCTTCAACTGTGTCTATCTCCCATGACCATGGTTTTTGGGTATTTTTCTTTAAATCAGGATTCACAGTAAGAAGCAGACTTTAATCATACATGAACCCACAAGAGCACACACATAGATGTCTGTAGACTGAAGCATGTCTTGCTTGGAATTCCAAAGCAGCCCCATCCTTGGAAAAGAGGGTGGTGCTTGTGACAATGGCCTTATCAGATACACGAGAAAACTTCCAGGAAACTCAGCCAGCCCCATTCATTTTTATTTGTTTAATTTAAATAGAAACATGATTCAGTATCTTGAAAGAGGCCTGTTTTGTGGTGTGTCCTGGGCTCCTTGGGAAAGCAATGGGTCTCAATGGCAGCAGCCTCACAAGAAAGCCAGCAGGACCCATTTGACCGGGTGTCTGAATGCCGGGACCCACAATGCACAGTGTCAATCCTGCTAGGTGGGGAGGAGTCACAGGGGTCCCTTGCTGATGCTCCATGATGCTTCTTGCATGCAAGTGTGCTCACAAATGCTTGGATCTGTATAAAACCACTTCATTAATAAGCAGACTAAAGGAGTAACATTAGCTTCAAGACTTTGGGACACAGCCTGAACATTTCAAAGTGATTTTTAGTCATTGAAGAAACTCCTGGGATAGAAAGATGACTCCATGGATAAAAGCACTTGCTGTGTAGGCATGAAGACCTGACTTCAGAGCACAACACCCATACAGCAAGTGAGGCTTGTTCCTGTGTGTGTGGTAACTCTGGCACTGAGGCAATCACTAGGGCCTGTTGGTTGCCAGCCTAACCAAAATCCTTTGAGCTCCAGCTCCAAGGAGAGATCTTGCCTTAAAATAACAAGATGCAGAGTAATAGAGGAGCACATCCAACGTCCTCTGGCTTCCATGTGCTCACAGGTATACACAACCTTCGGAATAATTTGCATATTAATACAACATACACACATACATACACAAAAAAAAGAAGGAAGATAGCCCTGCTCTGGTAGAAAACTCCAATGACCTAAATACTTTATAAAAAGAAAAATAAAGGTCTTTCCCATGATACATTCTCCCAACTTCTTTCCACGGCTAGTGGTTCTTGCTTTCTCTCAGAAGTTTCTCTTATACAATAAGTATACTCAGTGGAGATACTGCAACAGGAGTTCAAGTGTGGTCTGCAAAGCTGCATCTCAAGGCGTGTTTCCTGGAGAAAAGGAGACTATGCTAAGTGGAGAGGAGTTATGCAGCAACAGGGTATCCCCAGCACCAGCAGCTCCAAAGAGAGGGGTCTCATCCCCAGGAGATGGGTAAGCCCAGATGAATGCAGACGATGGAGGGAGTTACGATGAGGGCTTTAGACAAAACCTAGCTTTTGTAGTTCTAACAGGAGGCATAGAAGACTAGCAAAGGCGGTAAGAGGCACAAGGAGGAACTGAGAGGGAATGGTGAGCAAGAGGATATGTGGTCCCAGCCACAGCAGGACTAAGAAAAATAGAAAAGAACTAAGTTTTAAAGTTGGGCATATCAGGGGCACTTGCAATTATAACAAAATGTTAAGAGACTAAAACCATTCTCTGTGCAATGGAGTTGAAGCCTGAAATTAAAATGGAGGCATTGCCTTGGGGGCTGCTGGTGAGAACCACTTCCTTGTTTGCATTGTCTTCCCAGGGTGGAGAGAGAACATAAGTCCTTTTTATAAGAACACTAATCTGATCAGGTCAGGGACCACCACCTCACCTCATTTAGCCTTAATGGCCTCATTAAGGATTCTGTATCCTGATACAGCCCCGTGGAGTAGGATCGTGGATGGGGAGGCTAGGGATATTCGTTATGTAAACTGGGTGTGGTGGTGCACTCTAATCCAAGCGCTCCAGGTAAGAGGGAAAGGATCAAAAGTTCAAGGTTATCCTCAGCTGTATATCAACCTCAAAGCTAGCCTGGGATACATGAAACCTAAACCAAAACAGCAAAACCAAAACTGTGTGACTGGGGATAGAGCAATGGATCAGTGATTAAAAGAACATACTGCTCTTGCAGAGAACTGAGTTCAGTTCCCAGCAACCACATCAGGTGACTTATTACTGCCTGTAACTCCTTTTCTGGACTCTATAGGCACCTGACCTCACGTACACATACACACACACACACACACACACACACACACACACACACACACACTCACTCACTCACACACAAAAAAATAAAACTAAATCTTATTTTTAAAATGTGAACTTTGAGGCACACAAACATTGAGACTATGACAGAAGAAAGCTGGATTCATCTGAACGATGTTTTCTTGAGATTTTCTGGCATTTTAGAAATGTCCACCAGACAGCTGGAAATGGGGTAAGGGGAAGATCCCTAGTAAGATCACTGTCTGATCACACATAGGTCTGTGGCTAATAAGGAGCAGGAATGGCAGAGAGGAGAGTGGCACTCTGAGAAACATCTCTTGGCTAGTGAACTGCTGAGGTCAAGACCCCAAGGTCACATGACAGGGCAGGCCCACCCAAAAAAAAAAAAAACACTAACATCACAGATACTGCAGAGGCCACATGGCTGAGAGGGCTTTGAGGTAGCGTTTTAAATGATGGTTAATCTCCAAAACTGGACATGTTTCCGATTGGGTACCCCTATCATTCTATGAAGGGCTTAGGCAGAGGGCTGGAGGCCAAAACCAGACTGCAACAGGTCTGGTCAGTAACAGTGCCAAGGTAGTCACAGGGCATTTATTTCCAAAGTCCAGATCGGGGAAGAAGTGACAAGAGTGGAAAGCAGAAGAAGGAGGGTGACTGAGGACATGACCCAGGGGACAATGAGGCCCAGTCCTGGTGGAAGTCAGAAAGCCAAAAACGAGGAGGGGAGTGATGTGAACGTCTGTGGGAACATCTAGATAGAGGAACCACAAGCTAGAGAACATGGGCGTACTGTGTGTGGTGGGGGGAAGCTAGGGCGTTCTGAATTTCCTTCAGGAAGACTGATAGGAAGGACTGCTAGGAGAACACACAGCTCCAATCAGGTCCCTAGTGTCCTTGTGTATGCTGAGTCACTGCCACCTCCTTCAAACCCTCCTCACCTCTCAGTGCTGCACAGAACTTCCATGCATCGGACTCTACCCATAGGAGGAAAGGCGCTCAAGTGTTGTTTAAGATAGGACACTGTGTTCCCTGCCACCCTCGGATCTGAAGACCCGAGGTGTATAGTAGCCGAGTGAGCTTCACTAGATGTGTGCAAAAGAATGGGAGGGAGAAGACCAATGCAGGAAAGGCCTCTGCCAGGTCTGAACTGGCTCCAGCCCCTGTCTTCTGGGAAAGCTTCAGTAGATTTGGGCAGAAGCAGAATTAGCCAGGGACATGCACAGCAGTTTCATAACATCTGGAACCCACTATTCATGTGTGAGTACAGGCAGCTTCTCCATCCCAGGAGTCAACCTACTGCAGGTTTCCTGGGCTCTGAATGTGTATACCCTTTATCCTGTCATTCTTCCCAAAGCAGCACAGTATAATACTGGTTTCCCCCACATTACAGTGTTGGGTTTTTTTTTTTTAAGATTTGTTTTTATTTTTTAGTATGTGTATGTCTATGTGGGGGTGGGGAGGGTCTGTGCATATATAAATGCAGGTGTCCATGGAGTCCAGAAGAGGGCATCAGATTCTCTGGAGCTGGAGTTACAGGTGGTTGTGAGCATCACAGTATTGTTGCTGGGGAACCAAACTCAGGTTATCTGCAAGAGTAGTATGAATGCTTAACTACTGAGCCATCTCTCCAGCCTCTCATACGAGCTCTGAAACAGTTACATTGTATGAGTAGTATAAATGATCTACAGGAGTTTTAAGGTGAAAGGCATAGCTCTGTGGTAGAACATTTGCCCTATGCTCAAGACCTGAGGTTCAGTTCTCAGTACCACAGAAAAAAAGAAGTGGAAAGGATGTTGGGATGTCCCATGTGAATATTAAATCATTTCATAAAATGAACATACTTGTGAGTGTTGCTATCTGATTGGGGCTTTGAAAACAATCTCAAATACTGAAGGATAAGTGTATACCAAGTAAGCATCTTCATTTACTATCACCTCAATTCTAATTCCACAAAGAAACCAGAAAGAGTCTCCAAAATTAAAGTTTAGATTCACACTCTAAATGAGCATTTTTGTAAGTAAGACATATTTTCTTTGGAGGCATTACTCAGACTTCCCTGGCCTTGGGCTGGGCCACGAGTCTTTCACAGTCTTTCTAGAGTGTTTGTTTGGCTTCCCGGAACCTTGGCAAAGCAGACTCCCAATGAGGCGTTTATTTTTCTCTACAAATGGCAGACTGGAAGAGGACAGGAGAGGGGGTTTGGGGTGTCTTCCAAGGGTTGTGTTATCTGCAGCATAAATGTGTGTGGTGGTGGTGGTGGTCTGGGTTGTACTGTTTGTGGTGGCAGTGGTTTTAGTTGTGTGGTATTTGTGGTGTTGTGGTGCTTCTTATAGTGGTGATTGTCGTGGTTGTGGTGACTGTTGCAATATAGAGATTGTTCTGGCTATGGTTGTGGTAGTTGTAGAAGCTGTGATTGTGATTTTTTTCCTTGTGGTGCTTGTTATTACAGGGCCTGTTGTGGTGATTGTGACTGTGGGAGCTGTGGTTGTAGAGGCTGTGGTGATGCTGGTTGTGATGTTTGTGATTGTGGGGACTATAGGAATAAATGGTTGTTGCAGTGGTGGTAGTTGTAATATTGCAGCAGCAATTGTGGTAACTATGATACAGTGGTGGTGGTGGTATTAGTCACCACAATGGTCACTACTACTGCCATAACTACTACCATTGCAACAATCATCACCATCCCTACAACCACCACAGCCATAGTACCTGATGGCTCCCATCCATGCCCATAACTGAGCATTCTCTGCAACAGAGCTACTCTCATTTAGCTGTTCTTCCCATGTAGCAATGCCACTGGAGCAAAAGTAGCCTGTATGTTTAGACAGGAAGAAAATGGGAGCATGGGAGCATTTTGCAAGAAACCAGATGTGTCACCAAGATGGGACTGCACTGATTTCCAAAGGCCGCCCAACAAACCAGTGAGCACTGGGAAGTTTAAGTCATAGAAATGTCCCTCTGTAACTAGAGTGGAAATATCAGAAACTTTGAAGATAGACCTTTCCAGTCCTAAGAACTCTGTCGCCCCAAGCTCGGCTTCGCTCTGTCCTCACAAGCCCTTCTCTCCTTGTGCTACTGTGTGATGTGGGTAAAGTTGCATATGAGTCCACACTAACTTGACCTTATCCTTAAAGACCCTATTTCCAAATAATGC
The DNA here is from genome assembly GCF_004664715.2 of Peromyscus leucopus. Taxonomy (NCBI): domain Eukaryota; kingdom Metazoa; phylum Chordata; class Mammalia; order Rodentia; family Cricetidae; genus Peromyscus; species Peromyscus leucopus. Next base: position 51,478,464 of record NC_051081.1, on the reverse strand, counting down.
TGTACCGAAATAATGCTCACAACTTGGAATGTCAGCCTTTCCTATTTGAAGATAGCAGTGCAAAATCACTAAGTCTTGCCTAAGCCCCCTCACCAGGAAAAGAAGAAACAAAATGGAGCTGGCCTTGCTGTCTGTGAGAGTCAGGGTTAAGGGAAGCCAAAAAGGACCCAGATGGAGACAAGCTCTCCTTCTGTAAGCACAAGCACTTGAAGCTGCCCTGGGGCCTCTGGGACATACTGCTGTCCCTCTGGCACTTTGAGCCTCCCTCTTTGGTCAGCAACCACATCTTGGAGAAAGAGATGCTTTGAGGTCACCAGACCAACATGCAGGGCCACACTTAGTCCAAGGTGTGCAAGCAGTACCCCACTAAGTACTTGAGTCTAACTCCCTAAGAAAGGGGCAGAACCAGCAGATGGACACCTGGAGAGGGGATACACCAGCTCTTTGTGTATGAAGTTACAGGAACATATTCCCCAGCAGAAATTTTACTGTATCACTTCTATTGAGAATCCTGGTTAAACTCCATAGACTGGTTCACACTTGTCCTCACTGAATCTCATGATACCAACAGCATGACCAGTTCTCCTCATGAACCTACCAAACACCACAGTACCATAAAATACAAAGGAAGAGAACACATCGCACCCACAGACACTGGCACATGCAGGGAGGGACACATTCAGAGCTCAGCTCCTGTTGAGAAGCTGGACTTGGGATGTGGAGGTAAAACATAGAAGGGGGAAGGAAAGCTGAAAAGAGGAGGGCAGGAACACACACCTCTGAAGATGCTGAGCCAGCTCAAATTCTACAAGGGTAGGTGGGCCCTTGAATCCTGAGCCACATTCCTCCTGCACCCCAGTAAATGGAGAGTAGAGAACCTTGGTATCAACTGCTCTGCAGGCTGAAAATGGCCAAATCTCTACAGAAAGCAGGAGCGGGAGGTGCAGTGGAGGGGCCCTGCCTCCTCCTTGGCCTCGGATTCCAGCTGAGACAACTGACCACTCCTGCAAATCTGCAGTCCCTGCCAAGTCCAGGTCTCTAGAAAAGGGGCCCTGGCTCCCCACTGGAGTCAGAAGTCAGGCAAGAAATACTGATGGCCACTGGTACCTATGAGAGGTAACCAGAGCCAAGAACACAGCCAGTTAAGGACAGACAGTGCTGCCTTTCCTGACAGAAACTGAAGCAAACCAACCCAGAAAGGAGAGGTGAGACAGAAAACAACAGCAACAAAGCCAACAAAAAAACAGAAACACCATGGAAACAAAAGGACATTTTCCAAGCTTATCATTTGTCATCAGGCATAAAAGGATGGAAAGATCATTAAAGTGTATCGTATGTATAGCCCAAAGGGAAGGGGATAAATACATCTGGAAAACCTAAGTACAAAGGAAGGGTTATCTGGAAAGTTCAGGTGCAAAATTGATGGTGTCTCCCATAAATTGCAAAGAGATAACAGAATGTCATAAACTGTATTTCAGAAGAATGCATGACTGGTTCAGGAGAACTAGTAACCAACTACTAAAGAGTACCCAGGAAAACAAACAAAAAACAGAACTGAGGAAATGAAAGCAAGAATATTACCAAAGAAATAAAGCAAGAAAAGTTCCCAGGGTGAAGATCCTGAGCATTTCAGGGGAAGACCTTGTTGAGAAACCAGGAAATGAGGAAAGTTCCCAATCAGGCTTTCCCAAAGAAATGGCTCCCATAGGAGATATGGATGGGACCCTGGCAAGAAAGGGGTTCCTCCACCAGGGCTAGGAAGGTTGGTCCCCCCTCAGGGCTACACTGACACTGAAGCCTGGGAACCCTGACTCCTCTCAAAGTCTGCCAGCTAATTTTTCCCTCACCTCTTTTCTGAAATAACTGAGGTGGGTTTTGCTCACTACAAATATCCTCACAACAATGTTGGATTAAATAATAAATGGCTAGAAAAGGTAGTCTCCACAGTGACACATAGACCTGACCATCACAGACAAAATCCAGGATGAGAGAAGAGAGGAGAGGAGAAGAGAAGAGGGATTCAGCAACAGCATGGGAGATGAGAAGACAGTGGGGTATCTTCTCCCGCTCATGCCCAGGTGGTACTCTCTCCTGTACCCACTGAACCACCCAACCCAGTCGTCTCCCCAGAACTCAGCCTACTTTCCCACAGCAGCTTCCACTGTTCTCTAGCCTCCGTCCCTAGCCCTTTGCAGGTGCTCCCCATGATACTGCCAGCAACACAAGCTTCAGGTCACTGTCCTTAATTCCAGTGCCCTCAGCAGTTAAGTCAGCTCTCCAGCCACCAGCCTCTGCCTGCCTCTGCAGCTCCATCTGTCATTCTAATGCTGCCCATACCTGAGCTCAAGGCTATCCAGCTCCACCTCATCCGTGGCTGCTCCTTACCCACCAACTAAATAATCAAAGGTAAATATCTACCAGACTCCCCCAAAGTGTTAGACCTCTAGTTAGGGAGACAGTGGTTCACAGGGGTCAGCCCAGGGCCCCTGCCCAAATCATCTGTTATTCAGGGAAAGTGCAGAAAACCAAAAGGACGGAGGACTCAAGCTGGTGCTTGGCAGCTGCTGTAGCACCACATCTCATTGCTATTATCAGGGCTCCTTTTGTCCAGTGAGTGCTGCTGCACTTGGGACAACTGAACAAACACCATTGAATCAATGGCTGAGGATATGAAATTCTGTGACCATACAGGGGCTGCTGCTTTATTTTTCTCTTAAACCTGGGCCTCTCTGTAGCTAAGGCTGACCTTGAATCGGATGGAGATCTGCCTACCTCATGTGTGACTATGCTCAGCTCCTGGCAAGATTCTTGACACTGTTGTAGTGTTTCAGTGATCACTATTGCTCAATAACCCCAACACTAACCTCTTAGGAGAGTACCAGCCTCTTTGATATTCCCAAGCTCTGGAAGGAGTATTTGTTTATGAGACTGAAGAGGCTGGCAGTGGTTCCACCAACTGAAAAAGCAAAACCACTTTGGTAGCAAGGACTTGGGTCTAGGTGGTTGGTCACACAGCAAATTCCAGTATGTATAATACTAAATGGTGAAGGTTGCTGGAAGAGAAATGGCCTACACAGAGGCAATGGATGCTACCTCTCCCCTACTTCTAAAAGCCTCTAGAAGTCTGAATCTAGGACTGCCTGGTTTTGCTGAGCAGACCCCCAGTGGACTCTCTGATTCCATGCTTCCCTGGTGAGACACTCTTCAGGAGGCATCTTATCTTGTGATCTTCTAAGGCAAAGTCAGCCATTGAGTTTCACTTCAGTTCTTAAAGTTTCTATTCTATCCCTTTAAACTCATTCTCTTATTGATTCATAGCTGCTTTCTCCCAGGCTGGACTCTAAACCTCACTGGGTGAAAATGAGTCATGTATCTGCATCTCCTCCAGCCCCTGCTACCTTTCAAGGCTGTACTAGGCAGCTGTCCTCAGAAGCACAAGTGAGCTGTGGGCTTTCTATGTTTGCCATGGCCCTGTCTAGAGCCATGTATGGAAGTGACCATCCCAGGGTGTTTCCTGAGGAAAACCCCATGAGTCCACTAACATGTTGGAGAGAGGGTCTCCCCAACAGATGTCATTATACAGCAAAACCTCCAAGAGTTCCCAGAAGCCCAGGTCTCCATCATGTAGTCACAATGCAAGACCCAGGAGAAACAAGCAACACCAACCAGGCCCTCTGGGTCTTTGAGATGATCACTCGGTGCCACTCACAGACAGCCAGGCACCCTATTTCCCCATGTATCCAGCTGTCTGCCTGGCACAGAAGTACCTGAAATTTCTCTCTCCAAATAGCTCTGGAGCTTCCTGTTTGGCACAAAATTTAAAGCTAAAATCTTTCCAGTTATGGATTAAGAAGGATCACAGGGATCCAAATGAGACAAAGAGTGGCAGGAACTCTATGGGGCTCACCATCTTCTTGCCCCTTCCTCACGGTGCTTCTCTCAGCTTGTTATTGATAGAAATGGAGCTGTGGTGTGGAGGAGCACATCATGGCCATGTGTATACACCATGCGTGGTGCACACTGTGTGCCATGGAAAGCATCACTACACTTCAAGAATATGAAAGGCAACTCAGCGAGGAATCAGAAGTCACATCAATGAGCAAAGCGCCTGGGACTGTGCCTAAGAGCCTGATTCTAATGTGCCTTTCTTTGGGCACCTCAGGACACCTGGTCTCTAACAATCTCCCTCCCATCTGTTGTTACCTCCTATCTACAAAGTGAACAGAGTTCACATGGTCAGCCAGCCTGTTTGTGAGTCACACAGACTAAACTTTCTTTCAGGTCACATTTTTACTCCTTACGATCATGTCCTGCCAACTTTGGTCATACAGCCCTTTGGAAGATGAAGGTTCTCCAGGAAACCAATGTCCTGATAAATACTGGGAGCCTTTTCTCCTCCCTGAGAAGCCACTAAAACTCTTGCTGGGTCCTGCAGTGATGACTGGTGCCAGATTTCTAGGACCCCAGGCAAGTAAGAATAGGGAAAATGGGCATTAACTATGAGTTGCCCAGAATTTCTCAGCACTGAAACTGCAAGTCTAAGCTCAGAAGCCACCTGTCTTTGTTAAAAAGAGTTTCCACAACAGACTGAGCTCCTTCCCTTGTATCTTGCTTTCTGTGGCAGGGAGGCTGGCTATGTGTTTCTTCCTGGGGCAGGTAGGTGTGTAGAGTACCCTCGACCATCCTAGAGTCAGCCATGCAAAGAGAAGACTGCGTGAGTGACCAGCAGATGGCAGTATGTCTGCAAGGACTCACACAACCCAGAGGTCTGAGCCAGGAAGCTCAGGGCTCACTTCCAAATTTGACCTGTGGGGAAATATACTCATGGATTGGAATGGCAGGAACTGAATGAGATATTTGAGCAGGATGCAACATTCTTTGGGCCAGCCTTCGTTTCCTGATACAGTTTCCCAAACTCCCACCCAGGCCTCATCCTTATCAAACACTCGTATTTACCATTCCCATCAGGGAGATTTATTCACTGAAGACAGACAAGCAACATAAGATTGCTATTTCTAGCCTTTATGTCCAGTTCGATGTGAGATGTCATTTTTTGTTTGTCTTTTATTTCCTCTTACAAATGTAAAAAGGAAAATATGGGGATTCTGGGCAGTAAATACCTGAGAGCTAGACTAGCCCAGAATCCATCTGGCTTTCTACTGAGGACTCTAAAGAAAGGAGCGTTGCCTTGAGTTAAGTCTGAAACTCTACTTCAGGAGACCTTGAGCTAGCTGCTGATAGAGCAGAGCCACTGGGTGGCACTTAACAACTGTGTCGTAAGCAATTCATGTCAGCCTGGGAACTCACTGGAAAGGGGTTCTATAATCCTCATTGTAAAGGAAACAGAAGAAACTAGGGACATTCCCATAAGTAGAACCCACGTCCTGTCCCATGAAGCTGGATGCTGAGTGGGGAAAATGTCATCCCTCCATCACTGACTATGTGCAGTGTTACTGAAGTCTACAAAGCACTCCTGGAATTCCTGGTGTGCTGTGCTCTTTGTCTAGGAATGGCCTGAGATGCACGGGTATGATGTCTGAGAATATGATCCCTGAAGGCTGCAGGTGTCCTCAAATTAGGAGAGGCAACATGACCTAGGTGGAAGTGTGTGGTCCTATTTAATAGATAATTAGATGGAAAAAGTTGTGTGGTCAGTACACAGTGCTGGGGCAGGAAAACAAGACCAGAGGGCATCATGGGTATATGTAGAAGAGCAGAAAGGAGTCACCAGTGTGCAGAACCTTAAGATGACCATGTGGACACTTAGGAAACACTGGTCTTAAGGATCTGAAGAGATGAGCTGAAGTCCCAGGACCATTACACGGGATGTGTGTGGTGTGTTGGATTCAGCCCTGCAGTTCCACTAAGGGATATACATGGGCCCCAGGCACGGTGACAGTGAAAAATGACAGGTGGCTTAGGATGCATCCTCGGGTGTCAGCCTGGGTACACAGTAAGGAAAGGAGGCAGGCTTCTGGAACCCAGAACTCCACACTCTGAAGCTCTCTGTCCAACTTCTAGAAAATCTGCTGCAAGAATGGCCAGAGTCTTGCCTGGGAGAAGACAGTAACTGCTGTAATTTGGGAGATTCATGCTCTGTGGGACTGGGCCAGTCTGCAACTTGGGCAAGGTGCTGTCCTTGTCCATAACCACAGTCCTGGGAATATCTACAGGAAGCTTTAGAGGTCCTCATGCCCATGCCCAACCTGCCCTGGAACTGAGGATGGGTCCAGTTATACCCCTCTTTGAAAAACATGAGACCAGAAGCTCTGATTTCAGGAACTGACTAGCACAGGCTGGTGCAGCAATGTGCAGAAGTTACTGTGGTCCTTAGACATTATGCCCAATTCTAATCTGACCTTATTCTCCTTTCACAAGTGAACCAGCACAGGTCTACACAACACATGCCCTTGATGCATCCTAGCCAGTGGCTGACAGAGACCTACAGATCACGCTGTGACTGAGGCCTCTTGTCCCTGGGGTACCATACCCATCACAGGGGCATACCCCAGGCATTACATGTGTGTTGCAAGCAAAGCTGTAAACAATACCCACCCCAGCAGAGCTGGTCATATCTGAGCTCAGCACTTATGATTATGTACAGAAATGATGCTGATAATGTAACTGTGAGCAAGCAGCTGCTGTAGAGACCAGTTATATGAGACTTCTGTTATTTCCGAGTGAGGCCCTTCTAATTGTACAGAGAAATCTGACTGTAAAGCAGTTGTGGTGTCTCATGGTAGTGTCCTCATCCAATATCTCATGTTTGTACAAGCAAGCGTTTCACCTTGAGTTTGTACAAGCTCATCTCTTCGGATCCTTAAGACCAGTGTTTCCTAAGTGTCCACATTGTCATCTTAAGGTTCTGCACACTGGTGACTCCTTTCTGCTCTTCTACATATACCCATGATGCCCTCTGGTCTTGTCTTCCTGCCCCAGCACTGTGTACTAACCACACAACTTTTTCCATCTAATTATCTATTAAATTACAGTGATACGCGTGTGTGTACAGATCACCTTGTGTTGCATTTATCAAAGCACACAGAGGGGCAAAGGAAATAGAACTGTGTCTATTCCCTGTGAATCAGCAAGCAGCAGCTAAGGCTGTATGAGGCTGGCTTTTCAGGAGCAAAACATGCCAAAAGCAGTCTCCTGCCCTCAAGTCTCCTGGTACCTGCAGACAGACTCCCTAGAGGGAGAACTCTGGGCAGCAGACTTAGTCTGAGTTCACTTCCAGGGATGGAGAAGTGTGCTTTGTTTTGTTTTCTGAGGAGGTCTCATCTAGCCTTGGCTGGCCTTGAACTCTTCTTGTAACTGAGACTGTTTTTGAATTCCTAATCATTCTGCATCCACAACCCAAGTAGATGTGCCACCTCATAGGGATGTACCACCATACCCATGCCAGCCTGGGAAGGTTTTACTTTTGGGGTAGGCTTCACAAGTCATCCACTGTGCTTTTTCTTTTATAATACGAGCCTGAAGTCCACAGTCAAAGGTGATTTTATCAAGACCCTGCTGCTTCAGACTTCAGAATTGCACTGGAGTCTATACATGGTGCAGGATATGGGGCCCCTGGAGGAATCGTGAATAGGTGATATGAATAGGCCTGTGACTGCCTGATGGGGTCCTCCTTTCCCTTCTTCACTGCCAGGGGAAGAGCTTGTGCTTTGGTGGGCATGAGGAAACCCACATACTCCATCCATGGAAAAGAGCTCTGTATAAAGGACATGCTGGTTACAGCAGACATTCAGCCAGGAGAGCCCCTGTGCAAAAGTCCCATCACAGATGTCCATCAGAGAGGCATTGGAGAGCCAGGGTGGAATTGGACTAGGTGTGGTATTAAAGAACCACCAGAGAGCCATGTATTTATTACTGTGACCAAAAGCAACTGGTGGGAGGAAGGATTTCCTGTGACTCATGGTCCTGAGGTCCCATATGGCAGGGAAGGATGATGGCAGCAGCTGCTGAAGGCTGTGGGGTGAGAACTTGCTCACATCTGTGTACATCAGGGTGCAGAGAAAAGGGGAAAAGGATGCACTCAGCTTGTTTCCTTCTTTTAAAACCCTTTCTATTCAGTCTAGAATCCTGGTATATGGAATAGTATTACCAACATTTGGGATGGCTCTCCCTCCTTGGTTAAAATGCTCTGGAAATGCCTTCCTTTGAAGCACAACAGAGGTGCTGCTCCCAGGCAATTCCAAATCTAGTAATAGTGATAATGCAGAAGAACCGTCACAGCAGGGCCACCTGAAAAGCAGACTACACAGTTGGCTGGATAACAAGTCTGGTTTCAGAAACCTTGGTATTGTGTTTGACTTTATGCCTGCTTTCATCCCAAACAGTCTGTGGGAGAATGAGGTGAAGGGGGCTTGCTATGTATGGGTCCTGGTTAGCAAAGCGGGGTGGAACATTCTTACACTACTTTGTTTTTATGTGTTTGAGATTGGGTTGAATCTGGTTGTGTAAGTTTGATGCTGTTCATAAGAAGCAAGGTTTTAAGAAATATAATTTCCTCATAGAAGATGCAAAAGCTTTGTGAGCTACACCATGAGGAGCGTGTGTCCCCTCGTTTCATATGCCTGCTCTGGAGATCCCACTCCTAAAGCCACACTAACTATGCACCCACAACCAGCCCATGAGTGTGCTCATATGTAGACCATGTTACCATTGCACGTAAGTGCTGGCACATGGCCCCATTGAACTATACTTCTCAGCATCTCTGTGATGGCAGTTGAAGTGATAAACACTGAGATACCGCACCTGTCACTACAGGGCTTGGGCTTTGCTGAAGCACGTGGCTAACAGCCATCTCTTGTCTTACCAACAGCTTGTCAGGATGTCCAAGAGCCACATCAGCAATGAAGAAAGCAAAGCTGTCTGGAGAACAGATGTTGACTATTAAGCAGCGAGCCAGCAATGGTAACCACACCCTGGGGTCCCCAGCATTCCTGCTGGTTAGAGAGGTGGGATGTCACTGCATGCCAGCTCTGCATCAGTGACTTAGTCCGCTGTTCTGAGACCACAGAAGATCATTAGACTCCACCTATATCCCATATCCCAGGATCTCCAACGCTGGGTCAACTTTCTCACCAACAATCATGGCACACCTTTCCTCTTTTTCCCTCCGGCCTCCATTCCTAAGCCTGTAACCTAGGAGCAGCATTAGAGCACTAAGGACACAAAACAAGGACAGCAGCCTCCTCCTGCCCTCTCCTCTTTCTCAGCATGTTCAAAACTGATTGTCTTGAATTCATCTGCAAAGTCCACCACCTCAAGAACCCCTGTTGCTGGTGACTAGTTTGTATGTGTATACAAAATTTTACCAAGGAAAATCAGAGACCTTGGGAGGATTTTGTAAGTAACATCTAAGCCACACTATCTCACAGATCCTAGACACACCCCTCATGACTTTTGGATCCCATAAACATAGTTCAGCCACTAGCTAAAATTCATTTGCTGGGGCACTTTTGGAGTTATCTATAGCTAAACATGAAGAGCAGCAGCAGCTAAGTGCCGATGTCAATCCCAGCCAAGATGAAGGAATGCTCTGCCCTGTTGTCTCAGGTCTCAAACTGTAAATGAGTTTCTTCTTGTGGTGGTAGCTACATGTTTTTTTGTTTATGTGTTTTTTGGTGATTTTCTTGTGGGAACAGGTCCCTAGGCATAGAGATGAAACACTGACTAGTGTCTCTGAGAGCATGAAGCCATGATGTCCCTTGCAGAAGAAATGATTATATGGGGATGCCTCCTTCAGGGAACATTAAGGTGCTTCAGGATGTGTATTTGGTTTTGACCCATGGACTAGAGTCTTTATTCAAAAACACATGGAACAGGGCTGGGGGAAAAGATCAATAGTTACCAGCAGTCCCTACTGTTCAAGCTTGAGGTCTTATATTTGGCTTCCTAGGACCCATGAGAAAAGTCAGTGATGACAGCATGCTCCTATGACCCTAGAGCTGTGAGGAAAAGAGGCAAATCCCTGAAGCTCATTACCTAGCTAATATAGCCCAATCAGTGAGCTTCTAATTCAGTCATTGATTCTGTCTTTAAGAGAGAGAAAGAGACGAACCAAGTAAAGACATTCAAAACAGAACATGGGCCTCCATTCATATATACACACCTTATACACATACGACACCACACATAAACAATAAATAAATAAAAACAGAGAAGAAACCAGGATGTCAGAGACTGACAGCACCTCCTAAGTCTCCCTGAGACCCAGGGCTCAGCACTCACCCAAGCTGGTTCCAATAAGAGACCCAGGACTCAGCACTCACTCAAGCTGATTCCAGTAAGAGACCCAGGGCTCAGCACTTGCCCAAGCTGATTCCAGTAAGAGACCCAGGGCTCAGCACTTACCCAAGCTGATTCCAATAAGAGACCCAGGGCTCAGCACTCACCCAGGCTGGTTCCAGTAAGAAACCCTTGGCTCAGCACTCATCTGAGCTGGTTCCAATAACCTGTGATTAAGATTTGCAAAATGGTGGGGATGTCCTCACCAAGAAGTTCCACCTATAAAGTCAGCACTCAGAAGCAGTCACCGTGAAGCCAGAAAGGTAGAATCCCAGGCCCCTTTTGCATGATAATTCTAACTCTGGATTCACTATAAATACAGTATCCAGGGCTGAGAGATCTTTACATCAGACTGGTAGATCCACAATGGCATCCCAGTTCAGACCCTAGACCCTAAGTTATAACTCTGGTCAATTTCTGTCTTCTCTAACACCAGCTGAAGGCCAGTTGCAGTGTGCAGGTACATAGGCTCAAATCATCCCCTTTCTGTCTGTCATTTCATATTATTTGATGTCCTAAAAGTAGTACAGTGCATCTACCTACAGAAACTTTCTCTGCCAGTGACAGGTATAAATACTAACACGTGGCCCATCATTCTCCAGAGACATACTTGTATGTGTGGTGCAAGCTTTGGGACTTGAGGTGCTGTGAGCCAGTGTCCATTCTGCCCAACACAAAGGACATGGAAATGAAGGTGAACTAGAGTTTCTGCTTCCCAGAAGGCCTAGGGCCTACCTGCATGCTCTCTCTTTGGAGCACCAAATAACCAGCACAAAGAGCTTGCATTGAAACACTTGCGGGCAGTGTCCACCACTCTCTTGCTCACTAAGAAACCCAAGTTCTTTGCTAGAAAGAAGATAGGCACTGAACTCCAGCCAGGCAGCAGGCATTGGCAAGACACTTAGCACTGCATCTTACAGACTAGTTCTGGTGCTAAGGCAAACACCTCTTAGTAAGTTACTCTAGGTCTGTGCCCACACATTAGTGAAGGAGGTAGCCATCAGACAAGGATCAGTTCAAAGGAGACGAGAATGAAGAAGCTCGGGGACAAACATGCATGTCCTAGAGGAGGGACCACTCACACTGGACAGCCCTATCCAGACAGCATGGGCAGCCAGCTCTCAGCTTCAAACTTGCAGCCCTCTGTCAGCAGCCCTGTTTTTTTACCCTCTGTCTTACAGTAAAACATGTTTTGTGTTTTCTACTCACTAAAAGCAACCCCTAAGACTTAACCACTTAACCTGTCTGTCTCTCTTCTCTGCTGGGACTTTTGGCCAAATACTACCTCTTTTCAACCAGGCTTCACAGTGTTTTGGAGTGTCTCTGACCTCCGTTCTGGGCCCTTCTGCCTGCAAAGCTTAAAAACAGACTCTTCAAGGCCTGGCCTAGTGCATGCTTACCCACTGGTCTGCAGGAGGAGCAGGTGACCAATGATACCCACAAGCCGGGGGCTGTCATATTTGAGGATAATGCCATCTGTAATTCTTCTGTACTTTCTGTGTCCTCAACCATGCAAAACCACATAGTCCCAAACAAGAGAATCCCTGTCATATTGATATTGGCGGTGCAAAGTTGCCAGCAGCAGAACACAGCAGATCAGATGTTGGAAATACCCTTTGTAAACACAGGCAGTTAGTCATGGGCCTGCGTTTGCCAGGGCTGGCCTAAGGAGACACCTAGGCTCTTGCACATTGGCAGTTGCTGGCTTGGACTACTCAGCCTGAGATAGTCAGGTTCACACCCTTCCCAACTTCTGAACGTGTCTGGGGTCAGGTTCTCTTAGGACTCATTATGGAAGCGTGGTGTGCCCAGGATGACAGGACCAAAAATGAGCATGCTAGGATGCTAAGTGCAAAAAGTAATGAGCATAGCTAGACGAACTAAGGGTTAGCAAAGCAACTTCTGCCCAGAGTCAAAGGACCAAATCCTAAGGCTTTGGGCATTCAGCTGGAGCTCTTACCTGTCTTACCCAGGTTCTTTCTAGAAGGGCTTCGCTTCCTCTAAGTGCCTTGGTCCCGAGGCAGGCTGGGGTGGGGGAAGAAAGACATACACACTGTGACTCTATAAATTCAACGATACATTTCCCAAGAAAATCCAAGTCCAAATGGAGAAGGGACAGAGAAAGCAATGTGTTTCTGCTGCAATGTTTTCGGGCACTAACATGATGATTTTGCCATTACAGGTATAGAAAACGATGAAGAAATCAAGCAGTTAGATGAAGAGATAAAGGAGCTTAATGAGTCCAATTCCCAAATGGAGGCTGACATGATCAAACTCAGAACTCAGGTAACAGTTTGTGAAGCCGCAATTCTCCTCCAGCGTGGAGCCCTGCTTCTTGTTCCTCTGTCGTTGCTGCTCCTGCTGCACTGAGAAAGAGTGTCCCTGTGTGCCTAAGCTGGCCTAGAACTCCCCAAGTCCTCCTGCATCAACTTTCAGAGCATTGAGCTTACAGGCATATGCCACTATCCCTGCCTGGCCCCAGTTCCAGCTCTAATGTCAAACTTTTAATTCTGCTTCTTACAGAGTTGCAATCCCTGTACCAATGTCAAACCCGAGTTCTAGTCCTGCGATGATGCCTCGATTCTAGTATTAGCAGTTCAGCCTCAATTCTAGGTCTAGCATGGAGCCTCACTTCTAGTTTTAACAAGAAGCCTCTGTTCTAGTAGTACTCTGTGCTGTTGCTTAGAGGAGGGCTGAAGGCACCTCCTGGGAGAGCTGTTGTTTCTGTGTTTTCTCATTTTTCCTCACATTTTTCCCCTGGTGGGTAACTTTGCTTTCTGCAGAATCATTGCATGGCAATATTTTTGGAAACACAAAGGCCATATGTTGTCCACTATCTATGTGTGCTTCTGTGCTCAGCCAGATCCATTTCTGAATAGCCATTCCCAGACTATCACCTGCTGTAGGAAAGACGTGGGTTTTCTCTCCAGGTGGTTTAGGCCCTAGTGTTACTGGTCGTTTTGCATCATCCACAGTGATGGTGGAAGCTCCTAAGGTTTCTGAGAAGCATTGCCTCTTACTTATGTCTCTGAGCTTGTGGGCTGGTGGGAAGCTGACCTTGCATTTATATGTGAGTTCCCAGGGTCTCGTGGCCAACTGGGAAGGTGAGGAGAGAGCTTGTTGTAGCACTTAGATGAGTATCTACTAACAGAGGAGCCTTCCCAGCCCTTCGTGACAATCACTGTGGTACTCACTGTGGCAGGTGTCACCATGGACACACATGTCACACATGTCCACTCAGATCCTGAAGCACTTTTTCCCAAGGCTGCTTCATATTCTTGGGCTATACATTAACACAGAGGTAAACCAGAGACAGGTTAAGGCTGAAGTCGCTTCTGACAGGATCACACTGGAACCAGGAATAGAGAAAGTCACAGCCAGTGCCCAGGGTTGTAGTTCCACTTAGGTGACTGGAGTCCTGTTCAGGAAGAGACCAGACCTAACTTTGGCAAAGAACTAGAGAGTAAATCCTGGAAAGTAAAGAGGAGATCCATCTGGGCATTTCAGTGTCTCAAATAGTTGACCCGTCAAAGAAGACCTCCCCTGCCACCCACATTAGTCCATTCCTGTTGCACGCACGCGCGCACACACACACACACACACACACACACACACACTGTCCCTCACCATGTGATAGGCCATGCCATCTGGGGATACCAGCAGTAAGAAGACTATCTCCAGATGGCCATGAACTCACAGAGATCCACCTGGCTCTGCCTCCCGAGTGCCGGGATTAAAGGTGTGTGCACCACCACCACCACCACCACCACCCGCCACCTTCACCACTCTTCACAGCAGGTATTAAATGTCAACATGTGAAGCCCAGTGACACTTAAACTCCTTCCAAAACACAGTGTCTTCGCTAACCTAGGACCACTGTTGTTAAATATCCAGTGTGTTCAGTTCACTGTCCACTGTAAGAATTCAATTTGAGAGACAAAGGTACCACTTAACTGAGAGGGTGAGCCCGTGATTTCGTAATACAGTTGAGCAGCATTTCTTGTCAAGTTGGTACAACCAAGACGGCTTTTGTGAGCCCTAGGTGTCCCTGTGTGTGCAGCTACATACAAAAAATTCAGTCCCTAGGTCTCTGGCCCTATAATAAACTTGGGTCAAAGGTCCTAAGTGCCCAGACACCTCTCTGGGCCAGCAGAATGACCAAGGACAATATACACTTTATTCCAACTCAGCTGGACTCAATGTAGCACAGGTAATGGGGCCCTAGGAGTGTTGGGCACCCAGCTGAGCACTCTCAGACTGAGTCTCAATTCAACAAGTTAAGCACATCACATTTCATCTGGTCCAACTCTGTTCTCACCCACTGTATATAAACGTTAGCAGCTTATACAGGAACTCAAACAGAGAGCTGCAAAAGTGAGCTGAGCACACTCTGGACCAAGGAAAACATAGAAACTGAATATACGCTTGGTAAAGAATGAGAAAGAGGAGACTAAGACTCATGGAACAAGGAATGGGGGAAATAAGGTGGATGTAAGCTACCCCTGGGTGGTTGTGAGATGGCCCAGGAGAAAGAGAGGATGCCATTGGGTAATAGGAAGGGAACATTCTAGCACAGAAAATGCAGGGGCAGAAGGAAGAGGGTTCAGATGGGAAGCCCGTAAAGAACCTGTCCCCTGTGGTCACCAGTTGGGCTCAGCAGCTTTATTGGGGAGGAAGAAGAGAAAGAGGTGCTAGAATATGAAAGAGAAGTCATATTCTCAGACCAGATTGCTAATGAGAAATTACCTGGCATCTGGCTCTGTCCTCTCTCACTTGGCCTCTGCTGCGTTGGCTGGTGTCAGCCCTGCAGCTGGTCTTCAGCTGCTGTATCTCCAAACTGCTATCAGAGTGTGGTTTGTTTTTTCTGTGATCTAAAATTCTCCGTGTTACTCAGTCTCATGTGGTGGTAGACAGCAGAGGACCACTTTGCTGTGGAGCTTTCCTCAAGTCTCTCCCCTCAGTGACCTCACTGGGTGTAGGCCCTGTCTGTGCATCTTCTGCACACACCTGTGAAGTATGTCTCAGTGGCCTTGGTTCTCAGTTCTGTTCACCACAGAACAAGTGTGCTGGCTTCTGGACCCCACGGCCTTTGTCATAATAGTTGTGTTCCAGGCTCCTGGCTGCTGCCATACAGCTCTGTACAGTACTGTGTGTGAGGAAACAACCTGAATGCATCACAAAGTGATGTCATTCTGTTGGGTTTACAATAGCCACTGAAAGAAGCACAAGAGGCTCACAAGTCTGTCACAAGTGGGCCTTGGACTGTCTTTGATCTCTAATGGCTCCTTCTGGTAGAGGCCATCCTGGAAAATACTTAGGCCCAGAGGCAAGGCAGGCAGACAGACATGAGACTTGCTCAGTGGAAATAAATCTGTGGTGTATGATTGCCCTTTGCAGACCTCCATCTTGGCTTAAAGATGTCCCATTCCTCATGACCTCCTGTCATGATCACAGAGGATCTGAGGGTCCCTAGAGATCAGCTCTGGGCCACCTGAGTAAAGAGCCAGTGTTCTTCCCAGAGGTCCAAAACAGGCACATTTTGACCCAGCCCTCAGCCTGCAGCCTGGCTCTGAAGGTAGTACAGGCTCTTCACATACCACTGTTGAGGGCCAGTACTTTTGGGAGAGCCTGGGGTTGGGGAAAGATATGTCCCCATATACTCTCCCACAGCACACTGACTCTGAGAATGGCCACTGCGTTTCAGTTTTGACACTTCAGTGGAATTAAGCACCCTAGGAAAACAGATATCTTGTGGCCAGTGTACATAGAGGCTCCTGCTTATCCAAAGAACAAGGAAACTAGAAAAATAAGAAAAAAAAAACTAGGGAAACCAAGGCTAATAGTCTGGGGAGACCCCCAGGGTCACAGTGCCTTGACATAGGCCTCAGGCATTTGGATCTGAGTCCATAGGAGAAAATGAGTTCAAAGTCCACTTGAGAGTTGGCAAGTCACACAGTTGAGAGGAAGGAAGCCAGGTTGCAAGACTTAGAGATGCCTACGATTCCACTGTGTATCCAGATGCCCCTCTGAGTGCCCTACCCACTATCCTGAATTGTCCAGGAACCCCACACGTGGGCAGGTGTGCATATGAACAACCTGGGCTGGCTGGCTTACACCTAGAGACTGAAATTTCTAGGCCACAACTGCAGCTTGAACTCCCTTTCTGATTAGAACTTGTGCTAGCCCTTCCCACAATCTCCATAGTTTTCCCCCACAGCTTAGTGGTTGGTATCTGCACATGAGACTTGTTTATTTTGCAAACAATGCAGCTCAAGTCGCTATCTTCTTATGGGAGTACTCCAGGAAATGATGGGGTGTCTTTGGCTGGAAAGCCTGCTTTAGACACATGATTGGGAAACGCAGGGTAGAGGGGAAATGTATCTGAAATAGCCCTGTGAATGCTGGTGGAGATATCCAGGCATAGCCTGAGGCTTGGACCACTGAAGTTGCTCTGCCCATTCCTATGAAATCAGGCTGATTGATGTAAACCCACTGTACAGTAGAGAGAAAGCCAACGCACAGAGAAGTGGAGCCTAGAGCCCTGCAGAGGTTTCCTGAGGTGGAAGACCATGGAGGGTGCAAGGCCCTAGGCACAAATGTGAGGGGGTGGATTCTGGGGACCTATGTGGCCAATAGTTAAAACGTAACTGTCTGGCAGACAGAGAAGCCAGGATATCCGTTCAAGTGGCTACCAGGATTCTGTCCCCACTCCCCTCCTCTCCCTTTACTCTGCCTGAAATGTTTGACACCTCCGGCCATCCTGCCATCTCTTTGAATTGTATTTTAATCTCAGAAATCATGCTTTTAGCATCAGTTTCCTAGAACACAGGAAGCCTTGGATCCCATACCTAGCACTACACTAACTGGGTATAGTTACACTTGATTGTAAATCCAACACTTGGTAGGTGGAAGCAAGAAAATCAGAAGTTCAAGGTTGTCCTCAGCTACATGGTGAGTTTGAGTTAGCCTGCACTACATAAAAAAGTGGGAGGAAAATGGAAGGACCCTGCATAGATTGATGTCCTCTATACTAACCCACCAGCCAACATTGGCTCTAAGGAATCACGGAGACTAGAAGAGCACATCTTCTGCCATGGGCCCAAGGATAGCTGCCTCTGGGGCCTCCTTCCTCAATAGCAACTGCTCACACACGCACTTCTGGGCCTGGGAGGTATCCCTGGGATGGTGTCTTAGTCACTTGTTTGTTGCTATGAAGGGACACCATGACCATGGCAACTCTTTTACAGGAAAGCATTTAATTGGAGGCCAGTTTACAATTCCAGAGGTTTAGTCCATTGTCACCACGGCAAGCATCCTGCTGGAGAAGTAGCTGAGAACTACATCCTGATGTACAAGCAGAAAGGGTGGGGAGGGAGGGAATGGGCCCTGGCATGGGTTTTTGAAACCTCAAAGCCCACCCCTAGTGACACATTTCCTCCAACAAGACTACATCTCCTAATTCCTGTCAAGTCCCTGGTGACTAAGCATTCAAATATATGAGCCTCTGGGGGCCATTCTTATTCAAACTACCACAAATGGAAACACTAATTTGACAGAAAAAAAAAAATGCCAGAAAGTTGACCAAGGTATCGGGAGGAAAGCATTTGGCTCCAAGGAGTTCTCACATAGGACAAAGGGGATGTGTTCCTTCTGGGGAGAAGTCCCACTAACACACTGCTCCAACTTTCAGATATGCTGAGTATCTCACAGTTTCATAGGCCCTGGCTATGGTGAGAGGTGAGAGCCTAGAACCTAAACCAAGTGTAGTTCAAGGATGACCAGAAAATGCGGAAAGGAGAAAATAAGGGCAAGAGGGATAGAGACACTAATGAGAGAGGAACTCAGTGTAGGGGACACATGGCAAGTCCTGAGCATGGACCATCTTGGCTTCCCACCCATGTGAGGTAGAGGAGGACCCCCCACCCCCATGCTAGCACTCTAGCCCTTGGCAATTCTCCATTTCTCCCAGACCTTTTAAAACAGTGGTCCTCAACCTGTAGGTCCCAACCCCTTTGGGAAGGGGTCACCTAAGACCATTGGAAAACACAGATATACATTATGATTCATAACAATAGCAAAATTACAATTATGAAGTAGCAATGAAAGTTTTATGGTTAGGTCACCACAACATGAAGAACTGTATTAAAGGTATTGGGGAGGTTGAGAACCACTGTCTTGGAAGAAGGAGGCCAAACCAAGAGACTAAGCCTCCACCTGCATACACCCACTAGCCACCCACATGGACACAGGGCACCCATCAGAGCAGACAGGAACACTACAAAAGGAAATTAACATCGATTTTAGAGATTCATACAATTCCCACAAGACAGCAGGAACAGATAGACAGATAAGAGTACCCAGACTTGAGAACATTCAGTAGGGGAGAGCAAGCTGACAGTGAGGACACCATGGCTGCTGTGGCCAGCACCATGTGTTCAAGTGTAAAGAATCGAAGACACAAGTCCAGGTCCCCACGATGCAGCCTCTGTGTTTGAGCAGAAAGCTTCTGTCCTTGTCCTATAGCCTAGTCCCTCACAGCCAGTATGCATGTTCCCAGAAGCCTGCCTTATGTTACATGTCACCCAAATGTGTGATTTCAGATCACCACAATGGAGAGCAACCTAAAGACAATTGAGGAAGAGAACAAAGTCATTGAGCAGCAGAATGAGTCGCTCCTGCACGAGCTGGCCAACTTGAGCCAGTCCCTGATCCACAGCCTCGCCAACATCCAGCTGCCTCACATGGTAAGTGACTGAGCTCAGGTGAGCACCTCGGAGCCTCCACGGTCCACCTCACTGAGTAGATGTCTGTTTCATTGTCCATGGTCCTTCAGCTTTTGGTTGTTTTTGGTCACCACCCTGAAACCATACCGTTAACCGCTAGAAACATTGGTGGGGCTGATCGTATAACATTAAGTGTGCTCTGAGTAGGCCTGTTAAGTATTATGGAAACAGTGGCTCTATGCTATGATACTGTTTTATGCTTTTGTGAATATACTATTCAGAAAATAAAAGTTGTATATGAACTACTATTTAATATCTCGTAGGATCCAATCAATGAACAAAATTTTGATGCTTACGTGACTACTTTGACGGAAATGTATACAAATCAAGATCGTTATCAGAGTCCAGAAAATAAAGCCCTACTGGAAAATATAAAGCAGGCTGTGAGAGGAATTCAGGTCTGAACAGCTGCTCTAGTGGTGACTCATGCTTAAAAAGGATGCCTCTTGTTTCTTGCTGCTGTAACTTACCAGAAAGTGTTATATATTTATTTCTGTCGGAACAGTGTTATGCTACAAGACTTCATAATGGTTTTGTGTGCTCTCAAGATAGTACCTGCAGACTAGTTTTGGATACATTCACATTTTGTACGTTTTCATATAAGCTGACATAGTGTGATTTGCCATGTAATGTTTATAGCTGCTGCTGTCTGCACATTTGGGGGTCTCTATATTTCTGAAGAGGTAAGCTGATCAAAATAAATAGAGTGTAAATTCTTTTTAATGCTTTAGTGGTTCAATGTTTTAGTATTTTGAACTGAAATGGACAAAAAAAGAAAAAGGAAAAAAAAGCAGGTTTGGATGATCACTTTGTGGCCTCATGGCCACTTTTAGACATTATAATTTTGCCTCAGGTTGGAGGACTTTGTGGAATTTAAGAAATACATTTTGTGTGCATATTGTTTCATAGCAAGAATTGGTTGCAAAAAAATGCTTTATTTTTGAACAATGCTTGGAAATATTATGTGACTTTTTTGTTTGTTTGTTTTAGGAGGATGGTGTATGGTGGGGGCAATAAATGAGGTTTTTTGCATTCCAAGGAAATGGCATATGGATTAACTATAAGAAATGAAATAAGTAATTTATTGTAAGACAACATCAAGCCATGGAAACTTGGCAGAAGATTCAAAGCAGCTTAAACAGCACTTTTAATTAACTCCTAGACATTACATGGTGGGACTGTGGAAACTCCGTTAACACAGGAGCTTGTCAGAGGTGGACAACACGAAGATTTCCTTTGCATTTTCAGTAACCTTTGGAGCACCCTTCTCTTATTTCTCCTAGAGCCCATGCCCCTCTGAACTGTTACCACAATATAGCTTACCTAGCAGAAGTTGATTGTTTTCCAATTTGAGAAAAAAAAGGTAATTTAAGCATTTATCTCCCCTTTCACTTTCAAAAATCATCATCATTCGTTATTCTTGTTTCACATCTGAGGATGAAGGCTAACGGCTGTGATTGCCCGGTTACTGGATGGGATTCTCTGCTGGGCGGGTGGGAAAGCAGCTCTCCCTTCCCTTCCCTACCTGCCCCAACTCTGACTTTGACTAAGCCTTGGTCCTATTCAGAACACTCTGGACACCAAGGCCAAGGACGTTCACGTTCTGCCCTCGCTGGGTCCAGCTGACTCTAGCATCTGCACAGCCTTGTTTGGTTTATGGTGACCTAACCTGAGAAGGAATGCAATCAGATTTTAAAGTTACTAAATATACTTCGGCACTTTTTTGCTTTAAACTAGATCATCTTAGACTTGTTGATACCTTTGAAATTTGATGGTTTCATCCCAAATGACTGCACTATATGTATGCATATGGCCACTTTTGATTGCTGCGCCCCCTTCTGAGTAGTCTTTGACAATGTGTTGTGTTCCCCGATGTCGACTTGATTTCCTTTTAGTAGCATCTCTCTCTTCCATGTCTTGATGTTATGCAGGAAGTACAAAAGTACTTTAAAATTTTGTTATGAAATAAAAAAAAAAGATGGGTTTTGTAAAAATAAAAAAAAAAATATTTTTAGCAGAACAGGACTTACAGGGTCATTGTCCCCACAATGTGCCAGTCGGCTCTTTGCACTCGCCTTGTCCTATATATCCGTACGGAGGTGTGCAATCCTGTGTCGGTCGCCTGTGACACTGAAGTTGATGAGTTGTAGAGGAGGCCCTCGAGGCTGATCCAATACGGTTACTAGGGAGACTACAGGGATCTCACGACAAATACTCTGATACAATACTCAACCTCGGTATATATATATATGTATAAATATAAGAATAGCCCAGCGGCACTTTATACTGTTCACTGTACAAAAGCTTACAGTTTTCCACGAGGACTTTAATAACTAGCTGGGGAAAAGATTATGTAATTACTTGGGGCTCTGCGGGACCTTCTCTGTCCAGCGCCCCCTTTCTGTTGTGCGATTAGTTGTAGCTGCCATGCTCAGAATTGCCTTTTTGAGAGCTGAAGCAAGGTGCTTACTGTCACCTGATGCCATACACATGGTCCCAGGCCCTCACCCGGGGGGAGGGGGGGCTCTGTTCATAGCGGCACATGCATTTCCCCACCGCGTCTTGTCTGCAGCTTCTTGGCCAATGTAGTAATGCTTTTAGTAGAGTAATAGGTAGTATCAGTTTGGATTCTTATTGTTATCACCTATGTACAATGGAGAGGGGTTCTAAGCACAAATCTGCTGCTCATGTAACGTTGGTACATAATATCAAATCAAAAGTTATCTGTGACTATATATAGGGATCACACAGTGTCACATGTTAGAATGCTGACTTTCCACATGGGGTTATTGTGAGTCATCAGAGCATATTTATTATAACTTATTGTTCATATTCATTTCTAAGTTAATTTAAGTAATCATTTATTAAGACAGAATTTTGTATAAACTATTTATTGTGCTCTCTGTGGAACTGAAGTTTGATTTATTTTTGTACTACACGGCATGGGTTTGTTGACACTTTAATTTTGCTATAAATGTGTGGAATCACAAGTTGCTGTGATACTTCATTTTTAAATTGTGAACTTTGTACAAACTTTGTCATGCTGATGTGAACACATCTTACTCTGAATAAAAGGGTGTTGCCACGTTTGTAGCACGAAGGATCTCTGTTGGGTCTGAGTCTTCACTGCAGCCTGGAGTGCCCTCTGGGCTCCTGGAATCCACACCCCTGCTCTCTTGCCTGGGGCGTAGCACTGTGGGGCTGGGCTGGAACTTGAGGCATGTGTGGATGGATGTGGTCCCCATGCATCCTGCTGGCCGCGCTTCCCAGAAGGGGGATGTTGCTTCGTTTACTGTTGCTCCTGTCCCTCATCCCCTCCCCAGCTGAGAGCCAACCTGAGCACTTGAGGTCACTTTAGTGCAGATGTCTCGCAGCAGCTTGGCACTGCTGTTGGTGAACATAAGCCCATACCCAGAATGCCCAGGTGGACTGCAGTGGCTTTCACAGGGCTTCCTTACCTAGAATTCGATCTGTGATAACACCCTGGTTCCGGTACTCGCTCTACCCATTTTACCTCCTTATCACTCCAGTTCCATGGGTCTCCTAGGACACAGAGGCTTCAAGGGGCCATCATGGTTACTTCACAAAATGTCCCACATTGGCTGCTGTGATTGTAACCTTATGGGTGGGTGATTCATTTTAAAGGAGTGTTTTGTTCTTATACACAGCAGAGCACATAGCATCACATGACTGTTGTTGGTTATTAAACCCAGGAGCTCACAAAGGATGCAGTGTTGCTTTCAGGCTGTTAGCAAGGAGCTGAGCAACAAAGTCACCTATGAAGTGTAACTGGCCCTTCAGATACGGCACTCACATCGTCCTATTAATAAAATTTTAAGATTCAACAATACCCTCCTATAGCATGCACAGTCCCCTAATAAAGTCTAAGGAAGCAGCCCCTGAAATCTTGGTGAAAAAAGGACCTCACTCCCAGTGGTGCCCTCTGCTGCTAAACACTCGGGGTCAAGTGAGCTCCTCAACCCTGTTCCAGCAGATTGCTTCTTGGAGAGCTGGCAGCAGCAAGAAGGTGCCTGGAGTCATTGTTGAGATCTTCCGGTGCCGGCAGGTGAGTGGTGACTCTACCCCGTTCCTTCATTTCTGCCTCAGACCTGTCTGTGGGCTCCTGTTAAATCCCATCTCTCCAAACAAATAAAGCTATTGGACGGGTGGCTGTCAGTGTCTCAGGTCAGCCAGCTTAGGAGCAACCCTAGAAGCAAGGTCATTATTTAAAACAGTTTAAATAATGTTCATAATCTAAGAAAATTTTGAAAAAACTTAAACTTGCTGTTTCTCAGCATTTGTCCTGAAAATAGAAGAACAGTTGTGAACAAAGAAAAAATAATCTCAAAATCCTATGATGGAAGAATGGGTGAACAGATCTGAGAAATGCACTTTGCAGAGCATCACAGAAGTGATACAGCACCAACTGTGATGGTGTTAAGTCAAGAGTAAGTGACCAAAACCCAGGGGTCAGTGTCAAGGTGAGCTGAGTGCACACAGGTAGCCCAGAGTCAGTGCCATGGTGGGGTGGGCTGAGTGCACACAGGTAACCCAGAGTCAGTGCCATGGTGGGGTGGGCTGAGTGCACACAGGTAGCCCAGAGTCAGTGCCATGGTGGGGTGGGCTGAGTGCACACAGGTAACCCAGAGTCAGTGCCATGGTGGGGTGGGCTGAGTGCACACAGGTAACCCAGAGTCAGTGCCATGGTGGGGTGGGCTGAGTGCACACAGGTAACCCAGAGTCAGAGTGCCATGGTGGGGTGGGCTGAGTGCACACAGGTAACCCAGAGTCAGTGCCATGGTGGGGTGGGCTGAGTGCACACAGGTAACCCAGAGTCAGAGTGCAATGTTGGAGTGGGCTGAGTGCACACAGGTAACCCAGAGTCAGTGCTATGGTGGGGTGGGCTGAGTGCACACAGGTAACCCAGAGGCAAATCACAGCACTGGTGTGGGTTCAGCAAGCACTTAGCAGGAGAAATAGAACAGGAAAAGACTCCCAGATTACTGCCCCAAGAAAATCAGAAGAAGAGGGACTCTTGGAAGGTCCTAGCTCCCAGCACAGCATCTCCGTAAGACCGCACAGGAGGGACAAACAGTGGCATTTCATACGTGTATCCAAGAGCCCTTTGTCTGAGCCTGTCCAGTCTTGCCAGACTTACCAGTCTCAAGGAAGAGGGCTTGATCATATATTTCCCACCATGGATAGAAAATTTGATTATTGTTTTTATTATTTATTTTGGTCTCTCAAGACAGGGCTTCTCTGTGTAGCCGTGGCTCTTCTAGAACTTATTCTGTAGATCAGGCTGGCCTTGAACTCACAGAGATCTACATGCCTCTGCCTCCCAAGTGCTGGGATTAAAGGTGTGCACTACCACCACTCAGCCTGAAAAAATGATTTTTTTTTTTCCGAGACAGGGTTTCTCTGTGTAGCTTTGTGCCTTTCCTGGATCTCACTCTGTAGCCTAGGCTGACCTCAAACTCACAGAGATCCTCCCGCCTCTGCCCTCTGAGTGCTGGGATTAAAGGCGTGCACCACCACCGCTTGGCTGAAAAATTGATGGGCAGATGAGGGAAGAAGCCATGGTCTGGGGCCCCAGCAGATACCCAGAGTGGCAAAGAACAGCTTTGTAGCATCCCTTCCTCCATGGGCATTCAAACAGCTTGGCAAGCACACAGGGTGCAGGGGCAGGGAGGTCAGGTGACAGCAGAAAATGGCATAGTCACCTTAGGACACTGGCAGGAGGCACTGACAGCCATCCACAGGGAGTCCAGCTGAGTGCCCAGCCACACCTGCTTTTCACTGGGAGGGTCGGCACCTTCTCCCACCCCTTCCTCAGCACAACCGGGATTGGCCTTCTCTTCTACTCACGGTGACTTGATTCTCTGGCAGCAGGACACACCTCTCACTGCCCCCTCCCAGTTCATATCCAGACAGACACTGTGTACTTGAACTCAGTAAGATCACACAGAGGAGCCAGGATCTTAACCAACATGCAGTTTAACTACGTGCCAAGGAGAAATTCAAGCAGTGCACTTGAATAGTCTTTCTCTTTCAATTGCTATCACACACACACACACACACACACACACACACACACAGTCACCAAGGTGACTCTGAGCAAAGTGGGGGAAGGGCAAAGATCAAATGTGTCCAGTGCACAGTGGACTCAGGACAAACCTACTGCCCTGGATTCTGACCCATCCTTACGTCAAAGGTCCTCTCCCTTCTCTTCTCCAAACTCCTGAGGGATCCACTTCCCACTTACATATTGCTTCTTCCGGATATGTTGCCTTGAGTCATTTTTCTTCAGCAGGGCAAGATAAGAAAGCAAAGGAGAAGTGAATATCAACAAAACCCGTGAGTTACATGGGGGAGGCTTAATGATGAAGGACATCTACTAATGGAAGGAAAACAGGAGGGAGGAGATGGGGCACGGGATCACAGACCAGTCACCTCCCAAGGCATAAAAAGTGACATGGTCTCAGGTAAGTCACAGCTGTCTCTTCTGTCCTGGTGGGGTCTGTGGTGGTTGTTAGGAGAGAGGTACCTCCACAGGCCCCTGTATTTGAACAAGTGGTCCCAGGTGGCAGAGCTGTTTGGGGAGGCTGTGAAACCTTTGGCAGATGGAGCCTTGCTAACAGAAGTGTGTCACTTAGGGGCCGGCTTTGGGAGTCCATAGCCTCCCACCACGTCCAGTTTGTTCTCGCTGCTTCATGTTTTTAGTGGAAGATGTGATGATCTCTCAGCTCCTCGCTTTTGCCGCCTGCTGCCATGCCTCCCTGGCCATGATGGACTCTGCTTCTGGAACCAGTAAGTCCAAATAAGTTCTTTCTTTCATAGAGTGCTTTTGGGCATGGTGTTTTATCGCAGCAACAGACAAATAATTCAGGGTCTGGGTTTGTTCTGATATCACATTGCTGTGGTATACTGGGTTGAGCCCCAACAATGTTTCCCCCAAGAGGCAGTCCACCCTGCCAGGGTGGTCAGCAGAAATCACGAGAAACAAGGATGCTCTTTCAGGTGCTGGCCACAGCTGGGAAGCTAACAGAAGTTTTGGCAACTGTTTTGTCTCAGGTTCAGGGTAAGTTTTCCATTTCAGGTCATGTGTAAGATAGAGGCAGGAGATGCTAAAATAATTTTTCATCTAGTATTTGGGAGTTCAAAAACTACATCTAAGACCATGTAGGGAGTAGGCTGGGAAAAAAGGACCTTATACTAACTTCTCCAGTCACCAACCTAAACTGGGTCTTTCCATAGTCACCTCAGAGTAGGGTCCTCTGGGGCCCAGAGCAGCAGCCACCCAAAGGTCAGGTTTGCACAGGCCCATCTGAGAGAGGCCTGCTTCTTAGAAAATATCCCAGAGAGAACCCTGGTCAAGGGACCATGCTCCTCCCTCTACGCTTTCCCAAAGTAGAGCAGACGTCTGCCCATGTCCTAGATCATCGTAGTGGGGTGAGCAGAATGCTGCTGCCTTACTCCCTTTTCCACTAGAATGACCCCTGACGGAGACACAGCCCAAACTACTGAAATCTAAGTAAATGCATCTTAAACATAGGCTGAGGACCCACCTGTCAGCAAAGGGTAAGGACAGCCTTATTCTAGGTCCACCTTATTATGGAGAACAGCCAACCATAGTCTGGGAGAATACTGACTCCGTTAAGGAAAGATTCAAAGCAACTGCTCAAACGTGGGCTTCCCAGCAGCACCCAAAGGAGACTGCACTCTAACAGCCACCAACCCTATCCTGGCCCATGCCACACAACCTCAGTAGACTGGGAAGGTAATTTTTCCCAAGTGATTTGAGAAGCTCCAAAGTGGAAACTGGTGAAGACCCAGGATAGGAGCAGTCAGAGGACACATGTTCAGAAGCACTGGAGCCTGGGTCTGACCACGCCACTGCCCGCTGCCCCTGCTTCAGAAGGACTCAGGCAGGTGAGAAGCAGAGGTGTCTTCAGGAAGGGAACTTTTCAGGTGAGCTAGATGGCAGTGGCTGGCCTCAGGAAGCCAGGAATGGCCCTGGGTTCCATCTGGGTTCCGTCTCCAGAAATGCATACACCAGAGGTGGTGGCACATGCCTGTAATCCCAGAACTCAGGACCCAGAGGTACGATGTTCAGAAGTTAAAGGTCATTTTTAGGTATATAGTGAGTTCAAGGTCAGCTTGAGCTAGAGGTTGGGTAGAGGGATGAAAGAGGAGAGGGAAGGGAGGGGAGAGGAGGGGAGGAGAGGGAAGGGAGGGGAGAGGAGGGAAGAGAGGGAAGGGGTGGGGAGGAGAGGGAAGGGGAGGGGAGGAGAGGGGAGGGGAGGGGAGAGGAAGGGAGGGGAGGAGAAGAGAGGGAAAAGTTTAGTTGGAATCTTAAAGTGCACAGTGTAACTGCAGAAAACAGCAAAACCATACGTATGGCTACTACTAAGACTCCTAAGTGTTCCTTTCTCAAGAAGCCCACAGCCGTACTTGGATGTATCTCATCTTCTCCCTAAGCATCACTCTTTCTGTTAATGTCTGTGCTAGATATATGTTAAAATATCTTCCTTAATAAATTCTGATTCCACGTCACACTGACTCTTCCTAAAAAGAAAAAAAGTAAAAATGAAAAAGAAAAAAAAAAATCTGGCTTTCCTTGAGTGGAAAGAAGTCCTTGGGCTGCTCCAGGGAAGAGCATGGAGCCGCCTCTGCGACCGAGGCAAAGTAGCTGTCATAATCAACAGCTGCCTGCAGAGGGCGCCGGAGGGCACAGACAGGGAACAAAGCTGGAAGGTGGACCGTGCATGAGCAGCAGGGCTGGGACTCTGCCCTTCAGTGAGTCTTGTCTGGTTTAGAAAATGAGAGAGGAGGGAGAGCAAGAGGTGGTTTAGACCCAAAGCTTCTCATCTACCCCAAACCCACTGACACTCATTCTCCAGAGAGGAAGTGGCTTTAACCGGCACATCAGGTAAGTGTCACCATTTACCGCTGTGTGTGTTTGAGAACTAGTCTACAGAGGAAGCAGGGATGAGAGCCGTGAGCTGGAGTTCGTGGACAGCTCGTGGGAGTGGGGGCCTGGGGTAGGGCAGTGGTGGCGGTTAGAGACAGGGGGTGGACACATTGCTAGTGGGGAGCAAGAAGAGACCTGTAGTCAGTGGAAAGAGCTGCACGGGTCTGCCCTCGGGGCACACAGCCAAGCCAACCCACCCGGGCACTGCCTGAAAACAGATGCAGGGAAGCACCTCGGTTCTGGCAGAGGACTGTGTGGCTGGAACCCAGAAGCAGGTGATACCAAGTCCCTATGAAGGAAGTTGGGGGTAGAAGTCAGAGGTGTCTTGAGGCTGGCTGCTGATGAAGAGAGGGAAAGAAGCTTGGGGAGTGTGTGTGTGTGTGTGTGTGTGTGTGTGTGTGTGTGTGGAGACAGGCAACAGACAGACAGATAAGGTGTAGTTTGAAATAAATTCACACTAGTGCTTTAGAGTCTATTCGTCTCTGACTTCCTATGACTGCATCAGGCATAGAAGTCATCCCAGACCTGGGTAGCTGGACACTGCCCATCTTCATTCTGCTAGGAAAGCAGCGTCCCTAGAAGGCTGGGGGCAATCACTGAGACTCTCACCGTGGCAGCCTGAGTCCAGGGTGGTAAATGATGTCTCTAACCCATTTTCTGTAGGAAAAGAGGAGCTGTGCAGCACCTGCTCCTGGTGGGACACTCTGAAAGGGACAGACGTGCTGAACCAGGAGGCTTGGACAAGCAGGAGCAGCTCGTCTGACTACAGCCCCTCCTCTGCTGGGTAATGAACGGCTTGACCCTGCTGGTCCTCCCTCCATCACTGCCTGATACCAGGGGAAGGTGGAGGCCATGCCCAGCACATCTAAAGCTACAAAAACAGGAAACTGGGGCTGGAGGAAAGCATTCTGCTAACGGAGCTATAACCCCAGCCCAAATCCCATCGTTTTTTTTATTATTTGTTTTTTGTTTTGTCTTATAAATAGGCTGAGTTTTGGGTCCAGTGTGCTAAGAGTGCTTTATGGCTCTTTTTCTGGTAGTGTTTGTTTGAGACAGGGTTTCTCTGTGTATTCTTGACTGTCCTGGAACTTGCTATGTAGACCAGGCTGGCCTTGGACTCAGAAACCTGCCTGTCTGTGCCTCCCGAGTGCTAGGATTAAAGGTATGCACCAACACACCAAGTTTGAAACTGTTAGTTTACAGAAAGGACTTGGGAAGCTAGAATGTCTGACATTCATTGTGAATGCCTAGAAAGCCAAACAGGATGCAGAAGAATCCAGGGAGACTCTGTTGTCTCTATGAACATTTTTGGGATTTTCAATATGGGAATCTCCAAGGTGCTACTCTGGCCTTGGCTTGCACCTTCAAAACACAAGATCACATCTAGAAGGTCTGAAGGGGACTCACAGAAGCTTCTGGCCTTTCTGGATCCCACCAAAGGAATCAAGGGCATCTGCTCCATGGCAGGGTATGCCAGACCTCTAGGAAACACGGGTATAGTAGGAATTCCCCTGCCTCTAACATGGACCATCCATGGGCAATGTGACTTCAGATGCCTGTATCCAGACAGGCATCTAAAGTGAACCACACATCACAGCCCACAAATTCTTGGGGAAACTGGAAGCCACAAAGAAAACTGTTGAAGCACAGGTCTCCACACAATTCTGTTAATTTTCTTTTCACCATTTTCCAAGGCACTATGGCAGACAATGTAACATTCAGTCAAAGTAAAATCTCCTGACCGCAGAGATCCAAAGTCAAAAGGCTCAAAATAAAGATCATGACAAGGTAACATCATTCACACAGGGACCTTTACACTCAAGACCTTGGTAGGAACCTGCCATTTATCTCCCAAAGTGTGAGGGTCAGAGCCTGGCCTAGGTATCCTTTATTCCCTGTTTAGGTTCTAGCTCTGGTCTCACTTACCAAAGATCCTGCTGGAGAGGAAGCCCAGACCTGTGGCAGGTGGAACTCACCAAGGAGGCTCAGTTCCAGTCGCAACATTTGAGTCTCTCCTGCACATGATTATTGTCTTGGAGCATGTCGCGTAGGCAGAATCTATATGGAAAATGCTTAGAAACAAGGAAATACATGTCATTCAAAATCATAATGAGCATTTCTACTGGTTGAGATGGTGATGTCAGCAACATGATTTATAAGCCAAGAGTTCAGGAATGCCAAGCCAACTTTGTTCTTTACATATCTGGAGTGGTTTGAACAAAAATGGCTCCCCAAAGGAAGTGGCACTGTTAAGGGATGTGGCCTTGTTGGAGGAAGTGTGTCACTCACTGTGCAGGGCAGGTCTCTTTTGTTCAGGCTTCCCTCAGTGTGACTGTCAGTTGACTTCCTGTGACCTGCATATCAAGATGTAGCCAGCACCATGTCTGCCTGCATGCCACCATGCTCCCCACCATGATGATAATGGACTGAACCTCTAAAACTGTCACCCCAATTAAATGTTTTCCTTATAAGAGTTGCCATGGTCATGGTGTCTCTTCACAGCAACAGAAACCCTAACTAAGACAACAAAAGATGTAAATAAGAGCTAGGGAGGTATCTCACTTGGTAGAGTGCTTTTTCTGGCATGCATGAGGCCCTGGCTTAGATTCCCAGCACTATATAAATGAGCATAGTAGTGCGGAATTATAATTCTAAGCATGCAGGAAGTGGAGGCAGGAGGATGAGAAGATCATCCTTAGCTACAATGGAAGTGTGAGGTAAGTAGGGCCTAGAGACCTGTCAAAGAAGATAGAAAGGAAAAGGAAGGGAGTGGAAGAGGAAGGAAGGGGCGGGGGAAGGAAAGAGAAATAAAATCTTACCCAAAGGGTCTTTGTCCCTTGCATTATTATTGATGAAGAGAGTTGGGTGTCTTAGAAAACTGCAGACTGATATAGGGGCTCACTCTCACCGGTGCTCACTCTCCCTGTCTTTCCAAGCAAGGAACCTGCCAGTTGGTTTTCAGTTTCCTATCAGTCTCAAGGCATACTCTTCCTTTTTCATAACTGAAATGGATTCTGAAGTTCTGAGTGGTCAGTCTGTCCGAAGCTAGGAGGCTGGCCATATTGGAGCTGTCTTTGGTTCTAGACTCAGGTAGAAAGAGAAAGGACCTCATTTTTTACCCACCACTGCGAGATGGCTTTGGTAGCTATAGAGCGGGAAACTTAGGTTTTATTCCTAACTGAGCAGAGCTTTGGAGCCCAGTGCTCAAAAATCCTAAATTTCTGTGTGATGTGGGACTATCAAGAGCGCTCTCTCAATTTGTGTCGATTTACAAAGAAGGGTCCCAGAATTTTCTCATAAAACAATCTCCTTTTTTCTCTAGCTGGGGGACACACCAGCAGCTGAAGTCTCTGCTTAGGTGGTGTGCTTGGCATTTCTTGGCTGCTTGGTGTGAGCTGGGAGGTAAAAGCTGCCAGGTAGCTTGAGATTCATTGACAGGAGCTCCTGACAAGCTAGAAACCTGCCGCCAGGGGCCACCTTGGCACTCCTAGGCCAACAAGGGCTTTGCTACAACGGGGAGTGGTGGCTGCCCACTCTCTTCTGGAGGACTTAGCCAGCCAGCAGATCACAGGCTCATTAGTGAACGTGAGTACTTTGGCTGGATGGAGAACCAGCCTGTCTGGGAATGGAAGGTGGGGCACTCTAGCCTGTCCTCCACTGTAGAGTTATGACAACACCCTCTGCCGGCTCAGCAATCTGCTCAGTACCCTTTTTCATTTTGTGAGAGTAATTAATCCAGAGATGTGGGCTTTTCAGTGTTCCTCAGGGCCCCAGTTTACCTCACGAACTTGTCTGTGGTGGTGTAGCAGGAGACAGCCCCCTGTGTTGCAGTCTGGGGAGTTCCCTTCTAGAGGCCTCTCTACTCAGATACAAAGCTTTATCAGTTCTGGCCCATTTTCAAGCTTGGAAATGTTTCTCTCTTTTAATGAACTATTTCCCTTTCTGTTAGTATCCACATGTCTCTATCTGAACCATTGTTCAGAGACACAGAACCTGGAAATTGCAGTGGATGCCTCCCAAACTCAGATCTGACCCACAGCACCATTTTGGGGATGGGCTCTCAAGTTACAGACAGGGTTTCTCTGTGTAACAGCCCTGGCTGTCCTGGAACTCACTGTAGACCAGGCTAGCCTTGAACTCCAAGAAATCTGCCTGCCTCTGCCTCAAGTGCTAGGATTAAAGGTATGTAACACCATCACCAACACCACCACTACCACCACCACCACCACCACCACCACCACCACCACCACCTGGCCTCAAGTTACATCTTGATGGGTTGCTATTTTTTTCCTTTTCTGATAAGTGAGAGTATCAGGTGGCTCCATTAGGTCCCTTGGATACAATTACAATTTGATAAGATAAAATCATCATCCCTGGGCTGCTCTGGGGGATTAAGCTATATCTTTTTATTGCTAGTGGGATTTCTAGAAAACTGCAGGTTTACAGCCAGAAAAGGACAAAGCCTTATATTCTTATCCCTTAAGCATGGTCCATAAAAGAACTATTATTTTAAATTGTTCTGTATGAAATAAATATTGTCTCTATGTAGGCAACCTTCACAGCAAATGTTATCAATTGTGCTGGAATTCTTGAGTCCCAGCTAGACTCCAGGGTGAGAGGCCTGTCTCTCTTCCTGTCTCCATCATTTTCCCTCTTTCTATCCTCCTTCCGTTTCGTTTACCCCCTTTTCATTGTTTCAGGGATCACTTTGTCCGTGTTTCTCACCTACATACATAAAATGTTCCCTTTTACAGTTTAAAGTTAAGATTGAGACACTTCTTAATAAATTAATGTATCTAAGGTTCTAATAAGCTTTATTTTGAAATGATGATCAATTCACAGAAAGTTGTAAACCCAGTGCTGAGGCCTCTGGGCTTCTCCTAATGCCTGTGCACGCATGGATGATGCTTTTCAAAGCCATAGCCTGCAGCTAGGCGTGTGTTGCCCCCGACGCTGGTGCTCATCCACATTCTTCTTATTGTGACTGCAAAGGGGCCTGAGCCAGCACAGGGCTGGGTCCACCCACTTGCCCGGCGCCTTGCATCCCAGTGGTACTTTGCTTCACTTGAAAACCAGGCCCTACTACACTGTGTAGCTGGCCTCGAACTCCTAGTTTCAAGCAACCTTCCTGCTTTAGCCTCCCGGGTATCTGGGAAGATAGGCACACACTAAGACCAGCAGCCAGCTAAATCTGCTCGTCTTTAGGACGGTGTTGTTCCCCAGGGACTGGGTGGGACTGATGGCTCACTTCCTAGGAAGTTGAAAGAACGCTTTGCTGACTGCAGCCTCTTCCCTTCTGGTTCCAGTTTCTTCCCTGCCTTGCCCATCCTGTATGTGGGACTAACCTGATGTGGCAAATCACCAAAGCCCACGATCAGCTGACTGCTGTTTAGTGCCATCCAGTGTCCCCTCCCCTTCCTTGTTTCCTGGAGCCAGGATTGGGTAGTAGCAGAACATCCACCAGACGGGGACACCCCTGTTGGGCTCCATCATAGATAAGTCTGGCCAGGATCAGGTTAAATATGACCCCTGGCATCGGGCTGTGGAGTGGAGGGCTTGAGTGTTCCCTGCCGCTGCTGACAATGGGGACTCTGGAACTTTCCTGGTCCAGATCTCCTGTTGTACCTTACTTCCTGCTGGGCCTGGAGCGCAGCCTGAAGGCCTCACTATCTTTACCAAGGAGAATGTGTGTCCGTGTTCAGACAAGGATCCAGGAGTGGGATAGAAGGGAGATCTTCCCTGGAGGAGTCTCCAGAGAGAACCAGCCTTCCTTTTGGCTCAGGACTATGGGAAGAAACATTTCTGATGTTTGAATTGCTTTGTCTGTGGCTCCTTGGAGGGTGAGAGTTAAGCTCCTAGCCTCTCAGCTATGAGCACCTAAGGTGACCCCTGCTTTCCCAGTGTGTGTGTGTGTGTGTGTGTGTGTGTGTGTGTGTGTGTGTGTGTAGTGGTTAATTTTGCCTGGGAGTCAGGCGGAAGGGTCAGGGCAGTAGGTGGGGGTGGGGCTGACTTACTGAGGATTCTTAAGTATTCTCACACCAAGGTCCAGCCAACACCAGAAAGCTCCCAGGGAGAATATGTCGGTGGCTCATTGCCTTACTCACACAGCCCACACTGACAGAGGATGAACTAGACAGGCGCCCCATATTTGCCCACCCAATCCTCACTGGCTCTGGGTAGCAGCTGACCTTGCTTTACAGATGGAGGAACTGAAGCTCAGAGAACAGAAGGCTGAGGGGGTCACAGCATTGGAAGCTGTGGCGATAAGGCTGCCTCCCTGTGAGCCCAGGCTTAGCTTGGTAGAGCAGAAGAAAGGATCGTGGTGCCATGCTGAGGCTGGAGAGTGGAGGTGTGGTCTGCATCTCAAGGGGAAGTTAGGTGAAAGACTAGAGCAGTGCAGTCGGGACTTGGGGTGCTCTAAGCAACCCCCTCTCATCCACTAAAGAGAACCAATGTGGAGGACCATAATCCAGAGAAGGTTGTGTGCCCCTCCCTTTGGCTCTGAGACTATCGAAACAATGATCTCCAGGATTTGGAATTTCCCAGGAATCTCAAACTGAGAGAGAGAACGGCTGAAGCCCTGATGCCTGCCAGCAGCGGGAAGAGGGGGCCAGGTAAGAGATCTCACACAGTTCTGACCACTCGTCAGTTTGCAAGAGAAGCCAGAGTTGAGACAGACCACACCTTGGCTAGGACCACTTCATCATATATTGCCTCTGGCCCTCCATTTAAGCCTAAACCTCTCATCAGGACCTTGAAGATGGATTGTGTGTGTGTGTGTGTGTGTGTGTGTGTGTGTGTGTGTGTGTGTGTGTGTTAGGGGGTGGGTTAACTGGGCCTACTTATTTTTTTTTTCCTTTTCCCAGTGTGACTACATTTAATACATTCTCATCTATTTAATTGGCATATTGAAGACCCATGGTTGGGTCTATCCTGTTAGGGCTGCCAGGGCCCAGGCTTTGACCCAAGCTCTCTGAAGACAACATTTGCCTCAGAGGTTTTCATGAGGCTCCAAAAACAGAAATACCTGTATGAATATGGTTGGGAGGTCACAAGATAAATGGATGGCATGAACCAGGAATAGCTGGGAGGGGAGCAGGCAGGGGAACAGCTGCTGTTCATGTTGTCTCAGTCAGTACCATCACTGGGTGGAAGTATTCGAACACTCCACCACCAAGCATTTCTCTTTGCCTGGGTACAATTAAATGTTTGCTGTGGAACAAGAAACAGGGTGTAGGGCAGATGGAAGGACTTGGAAAGTGCTTATAAGAGGGAAATGGGAATTCGCCTGGGTCAGAAAACTCATCCAGAGGTCAGTATGGAGGTGTGAGTCTTCCAAGAGCCTCTAGGGGGCACATGAAGGCGCTGACAAACAAAGAGCATGAGAAGGACATTTGGCTCAGCGTAAGAACTTCATTGGGAAAACACACATTCTTTCAGTCCTTAGTCATGGTCCTGGCACTTAGTCCCCATCATACTTCATTGTTTAGGGCTGTACAGATGACTGCTATGCCTACCAGGCATCCTCTGGGACACAGAAACAGCAGGGGAATGGATGGATGGATGGATGGACGGATGGATGGGGGGGTGGATGGACGGATGGGTGGACGGCTAAATGGTTGGATAAGTGGATAGGAGGATGAGTGGTATGGATGGATCAGTGATGAATGGAAGGGAAAATGGGTAGATGGATAGGTAGGTAGATGGGTGAATTGAGTGGGTAAGTGGTTAGAAGTGGCAGGGGTGAGAAAGACTGGAAAGAAGGACAGGCACCACAGATGGATGGGTGGATGGGTGGAGCTGTTTTTTAAAAAATGATTAGTGTGTACAATATATATTTGAGTGTATTTCTCGTACTTGTGTGTACATATGGAGGCTAAAGGTTGATGTCTAGTCTTTCTCTATCACTCTTTATCTTAATTTTTTGAGACAGAGTTAGGCTGGCTAGACTAGCTGGCCAGCAAGTTCCAGAGAGCCACCTGTCTCCCTTTACTCCAACCAAAGCCTACACGCTAGTGTTACAGACCTCTGCCATTATCCCAGGCTTCTATACATGGATGTTTGAGGGCCAAACTTGGATACTTCTGCTTGTCCAACAGGTACTTTCCCGACCAAACTGTCTGTCTCTCCAGGCTCTTGTAGCAGAATTTCTTCTCTAGGAAAACTCAGTTTTTACTCCCAAGATCTCAGATGATTTAGTAAGATCAAATATATTAGTGAGATCTCCCTTATCAAAGTCCACTAGTCAATTTTAACCACATCTACAGAGTACCTCTCCAGGGGAATATCTATTCTTAAAATGTCATAGGATGCTTTTATCCAGTCAAATGGATACATAAGACCAAACATAACTGATGGCTTAAACAGCAGCTGTACTGAAAAGAAAGAACAGGCACCTGGAAATGTGGCTCACGCTGTGGGTGCTACGGGTTGGGGGGTGTTTAGGATGTGAGGAGTAGGGCCACTGCATTTGAGTGAGGCTGAAAAAAAAAAAAAAAAAGGACCGATATGCCTGGTAAGAACTTAAGTATGAGATGAGACTGCCTACAGTAAGGACCATTTCCAGGTTGTTGCCTATAGACAATCATAGTGTGTGTGTGTGTGTGTGTGTGTGTGTGTGTGTGTGTGTGTGTGTGAGAGAGAGAGAGAGAGAGAGAGAGAGAGAGAGAGAGAGAGAGAAGTGTTAAGTGGGAAAATGCAATTTTGGGGGAGAGAGATATTTTTGGTTTCTGGTATCATACACTTGACTAAATTTTTAACAAGTAAGGAGACATGAGTGGCCTAGGGACCCTGAACTTGCAGTTGCTGTTGAAGGCAAGGCTGTCAGTGCTGGGGTCTATCAGGCCCTTGAGTTGTACTAACTGCAGGAGATAAGTCTGGTCTCTGTCACAGTATACAGGCTAGTCTGTCTCATCTTGTCCTTGCTCATCTCCACTACAATATATACCTGGAAACTTTGCCCTTGTGGGAACTTAGCTCTGGTTCTGCAGGAGTTCATGGTAGAGTGAAGGTCTCCTGGGGTGGGCAGCCTCACAGGAGGCTTCGTGGTTTCGTCACTCGGTTCTGTCTTTCTCACTCTCAGAGCTACTCAAGGGGTGGCAGAAGTCCTGGAGAGTGAAGGCATGCTCCAGGCTTAGCAGGAAGGCCTTAACCCTCTTCTCCCCCTGGGATACAAGCTCCATCTGGTTGGAGGTGTGCCAGCCATGGAGAAGTCCCAGGGATTAGAAACTGGAGGAGGCTCCAGGTCCTCTGTGGTACAGCCTGCCAGCAGTGCAGCTGAAGCCTTGTGACTGTGCCTGAGTGTGACCTCATCCCTCAGCAGTACCCTGATGCTGGACCCCCAGAAACACCCCTCCCATCAAAGAGCCTATCTGCCTGGTCACAGTGGGAGGACCGTAGTCTGCAGGTCAAGGCATATCTGGTGTGTTGTTTTTCCATCAAAGTGACAAAACACCGAGGCAAAGCAACTCAAGGGAGAAAGATCTGTGTTGGCTCAGTTTCAGAGATTTCCGTCTGTCTGTCCAGAAGCGCCTGGCAGAGCTGGGCAGCTCCCTTAAACCACAGAGGATACCTGGGCAGACTGATTTCTTTCTTCCCATCTGTCCTATTACACTGCCAGCCTATGGATGTCACTCTGGTTCCTAGTGGGTCTTCTCTTATTAGGTAACTTTTTTGTAAATTTCCCTTAGACACAACCAGAGTCTTACAGAGTCTCCTAAGCGCTCAGTTCATTCAAGTTGAGAATCAAGATCAACTGTCACACCTGAACTCCACTTCCAAATCTGACACCTAAGAACTCTCTTCCTTTGGTTGTATTGCCTAACCTGGACCTCCTGGTCTGAAGAATGGAGAGACTGGAACCCCAGGGAGAATCAAGGAAGTGTATGTATAAAGTGTCAGCATTCGGTCTTTCTTAGCACACACTCACGTTAATCTCAGGGCTTCCCTTTTATGCTGGCCATGTAAAAGCAATCCGAGGTAGCCACAGGTGTTCTCCATCTTTCCTACAAAGGAAAGCACCAAGTGGGCCAGGGCTCCTCACAGGCAGTCAGTGTTGGAGGCCTCGGGAACCCTCCCAGGGGAACTTCTAATTCTACAGCACAGCTTTAGCTATGCGCCACGGGGCTGGCCCTCGGTTTCTCCAATAGGAATGAGGAAAACTCAGATCAGGGATAGGTGTTTTGTGTGGGAGTTGGGGGTGGGTGGGACTGAGGAAAAAGAGTGTGAAAGCTCACTTCCTAGAACACCAAACACTTTTAAGTGTTCAAAATAAGGCACCACCAGCCACAAAACCCTTGCATACAGGCTGAAAGTATGGTTAAGGGATGTGGGGTGACTTAGTTGCGGCACGGCAGTTTTAAAAGTAGAATCAGAGATCCAAACCCGGTCCCAGCCCTCGCCTCTGCTCTTCCTGGTACCCCCACAGTGGAGTCTGTGCGCATTTGGTCACGCTGTGCAGGGAGGCCCGGCTGCACCTCCCGGGAAGGGTCGCGGGGGATCCTACATCAAGGCCCTGGTGGTGCTTGCCCAGCCCCCGCCTTCTGCGAGGCCGAGAGGGGAGGAGCCACGCGCATGTGCACAGCTGGCGCCCCCCGCCCCCCGCGCACAGCTGGGACGTGGGCCCGGGACCTGAGGGCTCAGTTGGGAGCCGGCGGTGGACGCGCCCGCCGAGGCCTCCGCTGCGGTCCACGCGTGCCAGCGTCTGCCCGCGCCGTCTACCATGGCCGTGCGCTCCGTGCGCCGCTGCCTGCAGGCGCTCCTGCTATGCTTCGCCTGGGGAGCTATGGCGGTGGTCGCCTCCAAGCCAGGAGCAGGCTGTCCGAGCCGCTGCCTGTGCTTCCGTACCACGGTGCGCTGCATGCATCTGTTGCTGGAGGCCGTGCCTGCGGTGGCGCCGCAGACCTCCATCCTGTGAGTGCGGCCCGGGGGTGCTGGGGTCCGCGGGACGTGTGATTCAGGGGGATCGAGGGGCGTGAGTAGCCTGGGGGACCGGAGATACTGGTTTGGCGAAGTGGGGAGTCCCGGTGTCCGTCCTGGGCGTGCTGGGCCTTTGTCCATCCTGGCTGGGACGCCAGGGGCGGACCTGAGCTCTGAGCGTGCGGCCTTGGGAGCCGCCTTTGTTCAAACTCAGAATCTCCCGCTGGCCCGGGAAGTGGTAGGGAGTCGCCAGGGAAAGCCCCGTGCGTCTCGTGCGCCTTCCCGGACTGGCCTCCCCTCTGGTGTCTTCTCAACTTTCACTCAATCCACTCCCTCTCCTTCCCTTCCCCCCTTCTCTTTTCCTCTCCCTGCCTCTCCTTCTTCTTCCGAATCGCAGGCCTGGGGGGAGGTCGCCCCTCCTCTGACCTCTTCCTCCACCAGTCTACCTGCCCCCCTTGCTCTGCCTTCTGGAGCGAGGCCCACACCACACCACCCTGTGCCAAGGAAACCTCTCTCGCAAATTCTGCGTCCCGCGGTGCCACCAGCGCCAAGTGTCTGCTCCCATCAGCTTCCGTGCTAGAGCCTTCAAGTTAGCTGGGTGTCCTGGGGACTCTGTTGGGCGAAGCATTGGTAGGGGGCTTTTTCTCTGCCTGGAGGGAGCCTGACATCCAAAGTGCCATGGAGGGCCCACCACTGTGCGGGTGACGAAGTTCTGGGCAGTCCGGGGGACACCGCTTGCTGTTTCTACTCCCAGCTAGTCTGTTTCCCAAAGGTTCCCCACTTCCTGGACACTTGACTTTCACCTGGAATTGTGTACTTCTGCCTCTCCACAAGCCCCCAGATCAGAAGGAATCCCAGTCTGGGGGAGAGGAGCCAGAGTTGGCCGCAGGCCTCTGTGTGCTCTGAGATTTGGGTCTGGTGAAGGCAGGCATGCGTTTCAGGGGCCAACTGTAATTCAGGGCCCCGCAGCTGCACTTCTGCATTCCAAAAAGAGTTTTCACTCTTTGCGGCTGGGCTGGAGGACTTTGGCATCTCCCGAGGAGCCTGTGAAAGTTATAAAAATCCGAGGGAACTATTCAAGGAGTGGGCGGTCAGTGTTCTCACTTCTAAAAGTGCATGGGTGTCCTGCTTCCTCTGGCGGGGATTGTGCGGGCAGCAGGGCCAGCCTGGGGTGGGAGCGCCTAGCAGAGTCCTCTGAAGAGCTAAATAAGGCTTCCATTCCAGAGGGTGCGGATGGCCAGCCAAGGCTGTATCTGAGAGGACAGACCTCGTCGTGCTGTAAAGCATTAAACTTTTGAAACGGGCCAGGGTGGAATGTCTCCAAATGCAGAGAATTTCTGTAGTGAGTCAATGGCCAAAACTTGGACCCTGAAGCCATATTTCACATCTGGGCAAAGTCAGATACTCAGACTGTGTGATCCCAAATCTTTAATTGCTTTTTGCAACAGTGTTTTAAGATGAGTGCTGCAGTACAGAACTCGAGCCCTCCACTCTGCGTTGCATGCTACCATGCTACACACACACACACACACACACACACACACACACACACACACACACAATGTAGCTGGGGGCCTGAGCTCAGTGGTTAAAGACCTTTGCAGCCAAGCGTGACAACCTGAGTTCAATTCTCAGGACCCACATGATGGAAAGAGGGAATTGACTCTAGCAAGTTGTCTTCTGACTTCCACATGCACGCCACATGCACACCCTCTGTTATAGGAATAAACTTAGAAAATTAATAGAGGGTGTGAGAGGTGTCCAGAGAAACACCGGAGACAGTGTTTGGAAGATTTCCCCAGAAGGTGTGTTTGCAGAAATTCAAACCTTGTACTTTTATGGATGTCTGAAGTTTTCCTGAAAGATTTTGTAACAAGGTACCACTGATTCTTCCAGGCCAGGGCCTGACGTAACACGTGGTAAGTTAGCCCCCCTCTGTGTCTGGGTCCAGGCTGGTATGGGTGGGGTGGCCCGATGGGATAGTCACACACAAAGGCATTGCCTTCTTTCAGCTCTCTGCCCACGCCCTCCCTGCTCTCACATACATGCTGATACTTTAGAGTTTTCTACATTGGAGGCAAAGGGATAGCTCAGTGGTAGAGAGCTTGCCTTAGCCTGTGAGGGAGGCCTAGAGTCAGAGCGACAATGCTGAGGAATGAAACAAAAGAACAGTTGGTTATGTAGAAATCGGACATAAAAGATAGGAACATACAGCACCCCACCGCCAGAGTCTGTGGGACCATTCCATTGTCACACCGCGTGCGGCCTGGAAGTCCCACCCCCCTCATCTTCTCCAAAGACGGAATCCGGTTCCTTCCTTCCCCAGTGTTTCAGAGAATGCCCGATTGTTTGGGGCTTCAGGAGGTTCCCAGGCCACCTTTGGTACAGGCTGAGACTGGCGTTGCTTCCTGGCACCTGAAAGTTCAAGGTGGAAGATGTCATGGGTACCCTGCGCCTCCCTGTGCTCAGTGTCCTGAGCCTCTTTAGGAAGTGTCTGTCTCAGTCTGGCTTGGAAGGCTGGGAGAAATGCCTGCCTGGCTTTTGCATAGTGTACTGAGTAAAGCACCCCATAACAGGTGTTCCTTCCTCTGTGCCTCCGCACCCTGGCCTTCTGGGTCCTGCAGGTCCTGGGCTTCTCACCTCACATCCTGCTCCTTTCACATCCTTTATTGTCTCCTGAAGTCTCCACTGCTGAGGTCATGGGAGTTGAGCCGGAAAAACCTAACATCCACTGGGCATTCCAGGCCACTCCAGTGCCAGGGAGTTGTCACAGACTGGTGGTGTGTCAGAAGCCCCAGTACAGGAATGGTTGAGGTTATGAGTTTGGGGCAGTTTCTCTGGGTACCATGCAGAGGCCCCAGAGCAGTCACAGCCTGGTCTCCCGGGCCTCTGTCAGTCTGCCAGAGACCTGGTGCTCATTCTTAGTTTTCTGATTGCCTCGTCTGTTTGGACTTGTGATCGATTATAGACTAGCCACTTCAATAAAGACCCAATCCCTGTCGTCAGCCTTGTGGGATATCGACTTTCTTGATGGAGACCAGGACAATGTCCAGGTGTGCCAGGCCTGTGTGGGATAGAGGAGGCTGCAGAGCAGGTCCAAGACATCTCTTGGACCTGTGGGTATGGAGATAGATTCAGTTGTTCAACATGCTTGTCCATCCCATCAGTCATAGCTGCTCACAGCTTGTCATTTACCAGCACAACATCCAAATGAGGCACTAAGGAGAGAGCAGCTTCCTACAGCTGCCCCTGTAGAATCAGTCACCTTCCCACAGGAAGCGCAGTCTTCCTTGCCTGAAGACTGGAAGAGAAGAAGGGCCTGGCCGGGGTGGTGGTGTTCACCAGACTCTCCATTCCCGGCATTGCCAGTAGTGTGTGAAGTTCACAGGAAGTTCCCTGGCTCCTGGCCATGTCCTCTGGGGACACCTTTGGCTCTGGTTTACTAGGATGTGCTCTCTACAAAGTGGTCATAACACGAGAGCTCATGTCCCTGGCCTCAGGGCTGAGGGACGCTCAGATGCATGAACTCACTGTTTTGTCCCACTGCTCACAGCTCAGCCAAGATCTGGGAGGCTGCTGTGTTCATTCTGGGTTCTTGGGGTGCTGGCCAAAGAGGAGAATCCTCAGTGTCCATCCAGGGCTCAGTAGGACCTGTGTGGCATGCATTGACACCCTTGGGATGATCTTTGAAGGTTTATTCTGCTGGGACATCACTACTTTGTTCTCTGAATGCTTGTTCTTGTGTCTCTGTGTGGATATCTTTCCTCCTGAGAGGGAGATCATAGTGGTTCCACTGTTCTTTAGTCTTTCTATCTCTGCTCTTCAGTGTGTTTTAACGTCAAAGAAATGATATAAAGATAATCCATCTACCTGGGACCTTTGTAGTGGTATTTGCTCTGCCCATGACCTTGGACTATACGACCCAAAGGAGGCGGTACTTCCTGCCCTTGTATGTGACCTCTGATAAGGGGTTGGAGAAAGGTCACACGTCCTTCTCCCTGCTCCTACTTGCCAGGTGGATTTGCACCCCGTCAGATCAGAGGATGACTTCTGCTGTCTTCTCCATTCTGTAATCATGAATGTATTTCCTCAATTTATATCTCAATACACTCTGTTACCCATTTAATAGACTCACGTGGATTGATCATAATAAGTGGTGCCCAACTTGAACCAGGCAGCTCTGATGGAAGCTTGGCTCTTAATGAAACCACCTTCCTTCAGTTTTCTCCTCCTGAGCTACTTAGCTTTCGCCTATGTTAATAGACTCAGTTGGTGGTAACAGTGTCAGGTTCCCTTCCGATGGAGCTTGGGAGAATGCTTGAGTGTGGTGCAGGGTTTGTGGAGAGAGCCTTCCTGGGCAGCTTGTTTGTGATCAGATTGCTTTCACTCACTTTTATGTCTGCCATCTGTGTTCCCCACAATGGGAACCAGAAGCTGAAGAGGAGTCCAGGGGGTTTTATCTGAAGTTTTGGGTGTTGAGCAGGCTGGACAAGAGGTGCTACACAGATCAGAGGCACACCATTAACACATGGGCCCAAAGTATATCTCTTTGTGACTGTAAAGTAGTCGTGAGAGTTGAGGAGTCATCATGCAGTGTCCTTATTCCCATTGACAGAATATGAGCTTTTGCCCGCCCTGTTGGAGAAACTGGCCTTTTCCTTTGTACTGGGCAATAAGGAGAAATGAAAACAGATTCAAATGATAAAGTCAGCTAAGGCTATTATGGAGTTAGGAGGGTCAGGACCCCAGGCCTGGAGCTGGAGCTTTCTTAGGAATCAGGAAGTTAAGGAAGTAAAGAGGCGTCTGCAGGCCTCTGGCCTTTAGTGCCACTCAGGGAGACCTCTTGAATTTCACAATATCCAGGACAACCACTTGTTTTCACAATGACAGCTTTGTGGGCTTTGAGGTGCAGAAGAAAATTATGTATTTGAAGTGTCATTGCTTGAATGAATTCAGATTAAGAGCAGTTTAACTTTAATGTGGTGCTTACGTAGCTGGGACTCTGTATTAGTTCCTGTTCTGTTGCTGTGCAAAAACAGCATAACCAGAACAATTTATGGAAGAGTTTATTTGGGCCCCCGGATCCAGAGGGATGAGAATCCGTCATAGCAGAGAGGCATAGTAGTAGAAGCAGGAAGCTGGGGCCTGGCATCCTTAACCTCAAACATAAAGCAAGGGGAGCAAACTGGACGTAGGCAGGGATTTTAACTCTTAGAGTATGTCACTCAGCGACACACTTCCTGCAAGGCCACACCTCCTAGACCTCCCCAAACAGTTCTATGGACCGGAAAGAATTCAAATACTGGAGCCTACAGGGGACATACTTATTCAAGCCACTGCTGACTCTTCTGGGACAGTCCGTCTCTGTGAGCCAGGAGCCTTTGGGATCAGAGTGGGTCTGTTTCTTTACCAGACTCTGAAGGCCAGATACCTACCGTAAGCACCTGACACAGCAGCGCTCTGACAGTGTGTGGGAATGCTTGTTGCTTGAAGTGACAACTCATGATGACTTAACATCTTTCAAAGTGTTGGTAATTCCAGCACTTTATGCTTTCGTTGTCTTGGTGTTTTTGTTTTGAAAAACAGGAGCCCCACACCATCTCCTACCCCTGTTTCTTTATCACTTGGTGTTCTAGTTTCATTTCTGGTCCCATGACCAATAGCCCCCGATCAAAAGCAACTTTGAGGGAGAAGTGGTTTATTCTGCTTACAATTACAGGTCACAGGCCATCACTGAGGAAAGTCACGGCAGAAACTCTAGGCAGGATTGGAAGATAGGCCTCCCTGCTATTCCACACAGCTTTATCTCAGACAAGGAGGTGCACCAGGAACCAGAGAAGA
This sequence comes from Peromyscus leucopus, assembly GCF_004664715.2. Taxonomy (NCBI): domain Eukaryota; kingdom Metazoa; phylum Chordata; class Mammalia; order Rodentia; family Cricetidae; genus Peromyscus; species Peromyscus leucopus. The sequence continues at coordinate 51,433,653 of NC_051081.1, read as the reverse complement.
TGTTGATTGCTGGATGGCAGGCAGGCTTATGCTTAGCTAGCTTTTTGTCTTGGCTAGTTTTACATTACCACCATTTGGGAAGCTCATTTGAGAGAATACCTGCATCAGATTGGCCCATGGGGCATTTTTCTTGACCCATGATTGATGTGGGAAGGCCGCTCCCTGTGGGCAGTGCCATCCCTGGCCTGATAGCTCTGAGTGGTATGAGAAAGCAGGTTGAGCAAGCCATGAGGAACAAGCCAGTAAACAGGATTCCTCCATGGCTTCTGCCTCAGTTCCTGCCTCGAGTTCCTGCTCTGACTTTCCTCAGTGATGGAATGTGACCTGAGCATTGAAAGGGGCAATATACACCCTTTATCCCAAGTTGCTTTTGGTCATGGTATTTCTACTAGCACAGTAATAGAAACCCTAACTAAGACACTTCAGGTTATTGGTGTTTCTATCTTACTTTAAAATTTTAGGTGTGTTCATGTTCAAAGTGCATTTCTTGTAGGACCTTGCATTTCCATTCATCGTTCTCTCCAGCACCATGGTATGTTTGTTTGTTTGTTTGTTTGTTTGTTTTAATAGATCCCAGACATCTTGAACTTCACTTTTTTTGAGGGCCGCAGTCAACCCCAGCTTTGTTCTGATGATTTAGAGAAGTCACGGAAGTCAAGAAGTTGAGGGCCCTCTTCCCCCGACCCCAAGTCTTACTATTAAGATTGGTGAGGCAGGGCTGGAGGCAGGGCTCCCTTTTAGACCTACGACATCATTAACCTTTCAGAGCAAGACTCTCAAACGCCAGGCCAGAGCCCCGTGGCTCCTTTGCGGTGTGATGGGTGCAGATGGGCTCCTCACCTTGGTCCGGCGTGAGTGCTGCCTTTGAGCCATGTGGGTGCTTCTGCCCGTGTAGGTGGATGTGAGCTTTCAGGCTCCACTGCACACTCTGCAGCTCGCTGCAGTCTTCTCTCTCGCCTCCTGGGGTATTCTGGTGTTTCTGGCATCTCTCCTGAGAGTTTTGGCTGCCTCAGGCTCTCCTGACCCCTGGTGTTATCTTCTCTCTCAGACAGTGTGCTGGACCAGCTGCATGCTCACCCCATTTGTTTCCCACCTCTCCGGGTTCATCTCTCGTTTTGACTGAGGTACAATACCATGAAAATGGTTGCCTATACATTATTTGGGGTTCTTTATGATGGAAGAGCCTCACCTGTTACTCCATCTTACTTGAGGATGAACAGCCCTACTTGCCCTAAAAAAAAAAATTTTTTTTTTTTGCTTTGTTTAAATTATTTTTCAGAAAGATGTGGTGAAAAGGAGTAGTGCGCAGAATAAAATGCTGAGTTAACTTTCACAAGTTCCGAGTCTTGAGAAAAGTGTTTCCCATTTGTCTTTGGGCCGTTTAGCGTGAACTGCTCTGACAAGCAGTGGCAGGGTCCTGGTGTGTTGCACCATGTGAATTCCCACACAGACATTCTTGGCTGGACAGCTTTCTGCTGGAAGTTCTGCTTAAAGCCAGGAGTTACCAGCAACAGCTGTGAGTAGCCTGCCTGTTAAAGATGAGGTGTTGGGACAGGCCAGGCCAGGGGCTCACATTTTGTCTGTGGGCTGCCTGCTAACCACAAAAGCAGAATGGAGTAGGTATCTGTACAGATAGACTGCATGGAGTAGATACTTATGCACACAGAGTGTTTATATAAACCAAATAGTCTTTATACCACTTGCCTCCTTCGGACGCATCGTGTGGGGTGTAGACCCAAGGATCTGTCCTCTGTCTGTCTTGAACTTGTCTCTCTTCCGTGGCCTTGAGGCTGTGATGGGAGCAGAGTGGGGGGGTGGGGGGTGGTGCTAAGCTTCCTGAAGTGATGCCCCCCACTGGTGCCCACAGTGCATTGGTGAATTCTGGTCAGTGTTTCACCCTACTTTGGGGTCCAGGACTGGATCAAGAATGTACCTATAGAGAAGTGGCTTCCAGCAGCTCATTTCCCCAGCAGTGGTGTCTTTGGGTTTCCTTTCACTGATGGATTTTCTGTTCTGTGTACTTCTTGACAGGGGGGCTGGGTGGAAGGGTCCTGAGCTTTGGCCTCTTCTCAGAGAGGTTTACCAGATGTCCTGCTGCGCGTGCCCCCTTGTTTCCATGCACTGTGACTTAGGGTAACTTTCGCCCTCACCTCTGAAAGGAGAGTGGGAAATACTACCATTGAACAAGGTGCTCACGGGAAGCACTGTGATGTGTATGGATCGCTTGGGGGTTCACAGTGGCCTGCTCCCGAGGGACATAGGTTATCTGTGCTTTGGCCTCAGTGTTGGTCCTCACCTGTGCCCTTACAATAGGATGACTGCCCAGCCATTTGCATAATGGGAGCTCTCTAAAGAGATGAGACCAGTGGGTTCCCATCCTGACTGCTTCAGGTAATTGTTAAAATGATGGGTGATGCGGTGGAGGACTAGAAGAGGGAAACACGGGAAATCCTTCATCCTTAGGATCAGACCAATAGCTTCTGGGGACCAGGGGTCAGTTGCATTTCTGAACAAGTTTGGCTTCTGCTGTGACCATGCGTCTTTGTCCACTGTGTGCCAAGGATGTGAGGCTGCAGCTCAGGTTCCTGTCCTCTGGCTGGAGGATACTCAGCCCTTCCTGTTTACCTCCTATAGCTCTAACACTGCATGCTGCATACAGACTTGGTCTTCAGAAATTCACCCCTTGATGACTCCCTTCGGGTTCTCTGAACCATTCATCTCTGGGAGGAGTTAGGTTCAATAAACGAACATGTTAGGTTAGCCTTCCCTAAGCAGCCATCTTCACAAGTTGTGCTAGGAGTTATGAAATCAGTCCCCTCACCCACTGATTGACCATTTTGTTTTTCTTTTACAGATTATTAAAAAAAATTGCAAACAATATACATTTGCATTAAAAAATACTTTAACGACAGATGAAACAAAAACAGATAGCTTACATTCTATCATTAGATCAGATGCACATTTATACAGATGTCTATGTGTATGCCTAGACATATCAATGTTGACATGCCTGTCATGTCTGCTTTCAAAAATTAGGACATGATACCTGTCCTGTTCTGTAATGTACTTGTATGCTGTAGCATTTGTCTACATACCATACTTTGTGTGTGTGCGCGTAAGTGTACGTGTGCGTGCGTGAGTGCGTGCGTGAGTGCGTGCGTGCGTGTGTGCATGCGTGTGTGTGTGTGTGTGTGTGTGTGTGTGTGTGTGTGTGTGTTGTATGTTATCTGGGTGTGTGCATGGAGGCCAGAGAATGATGTGAAGTGTCTTTCTTGATTGCTTTCCTTATATCTTTTTTTATTAAGAAAAAAATTGTTTTATTCATTTTACATACCAAAAATCCCCCTCTTCCTTCCTCCCACCCCCGCAGCCTCCCATGCCCTCCTACAAGAAGGTAAGGCCTCCCATGGGGAGGTACATTTAGTAGAGACAGGTCCAAGCCCCTGCTCCTGCCCCAAGGCTGTCTAAGGTGTCCAACAGGGTCTCTCACTGAACCTTGAGCTTACTGGTTGGCTAGACTGGCTGACCAGTGAGCTCTAGGGATCCATCTTCCTCTGCCTCCCAGTGCTGCTGAAGTTAATGATGTCCAGTGCTATGCCTGCTGCTGCAAATTCAAACTCAGGTCTTCATGCTTGTATGGCAAGTACTTCACCCAGTGAGCCTTCTCCCCGGCCCCACATACTTGTTTTGTTTACTGGGTAATTGAAAGTCATTGTTTATAGGTAGAGACATGATAGATAGGTAGGTAGGTAGGTAGATAGATAGATAGATGGATAGATAGATAGATAGATAGATAGGTAGATGGGTAATTGATAGGTGGATACATAGATAGATAGATGATAGATAGATAGATGACAGATAGATAGATAGATGATTGATTGATAGATAGATAGATAGATAGATAGATAGATAGATAGATAGATAGATAGATAGATGATAGATAGTTGTAGTTTAAATGAGAATGGCTCCCTTGACTCATATGTTTGAATACTTGGTCCACAGTTGCTTGGGAAGGATTAGGAGGTATAGCCTTGTTAGAGGTGTGTCACTAGGGGCAAGTTTTAAGGCTCAAAGGCCTCCTGCTATTCCCAGGATACTCTCTGGCTCCTGCTTGTGGATCACGATGTGATCTCTCAGCTGCTGCTCCAGCTGCCTGCTACCATGCCTTCCTCCTCCATCATAGACTCTAACCCTATGGAACCATAAACCCAATTAGACTCTTTCATGGTTTGTTTTGGACACGGTGTTTTATCACAGCAGTAGGGAAGTACACAAGTGCATACACACATGCATACGTACATGCAAATTTGCGTGCATACATTTGGGGATTGAACACAGGACCTCAAGCTGCACCACTTTACCACACCCTCAGTCCTGCCTTGTCATTGTTAATGAACACGGTATTTGTTTCTATGAAATTGCCAAGTTTATTTAACTAAATTCTTATTACAGACTGTTGCTTTGTTTTCACTTTTTAGCAAACATAAACAAAACTTCTAAAATACACAGTGTGCAATTTCTGTGTCTATCTGTCTGGGTTATTTTTAGGGTATGGTTCTGTAATCCTGTAAAAGATAGGGTGAAGTTTCTGCAGTCACTGGTCATACTAACAGATCCACGGGTAACACTGGTTTTGTGTGTTTCAGCTTGAAAATGCCTAGTGTGAGCATATAATTCATCTATTAACAATGAACTGGTGGCTAATAGCCCGCCAACCTATTCCTGAGTGGAACCAACCTGTCTTGATCTGATACACTGTTTGTCTACAAGGCCCACCACAGCTGCCTGTTAGAGACCAGGGCACATACCAGCATCATGCTCAGCTGGGATGTTGTAATAGCAAAATCAACAACACAGAGTACAGAACCACCAAAGCTGTGGTACTAAACAGGACTTTAGAAGGGACCCTGTTGATAACATAAGGGCTGAAGCGAGAAGGCCACCTGTCCATGATCCTCATTTGAAACAAATATGCCAGGTGCCTCAGATTTTCCACCATTCTGCACCTGTCTACAGCTGATGGCTGAACTCCAAATACTGGCGTTGGGGTAATGTTTCACAGAGATGGAATCTACAAATAGCTGTCTCCTTGAATTCCAGGTTGGGACACTGTCCCAAACTCAGGGGCTCCTGGCCTAAAGTGAGACACTAGCCCAAGGTCAAGAGATTCTTGACCCAAAGGGGGTGGTGCTGCTGGATCTCGAGGACTCTTGATCCAGCAGGTTGCCCTCCTTACAGTTACTCCCAGCAGTCCCAACAGGCCTGCATGCTTGTGGGAACACCCTGGGAATCTGTGCCTCAATCTATATTAGTTGAGGGCAGGACAGCTCTATGCAAAGTAGTAGGATGCTCAACAGTTTCTGAGGGGAGACCACATGCCAGCCTTTGAGGATACAACCATCCCAGAGTTGTTCCATTTTCCTACTCTTACAATAAACACACAGGGTGGAGGTGCAGTGTAGGAAGTGTGGGGTGTAGGGATGAGCTAGGCGACTTGGTGTTAATGATGTAGTGGTCTGGCAGGGGGCAGGAGACCCCCTCCCTGGAGCCCTCATGTTATGGGGTAGGGCTGGATCTGGTGAGAAGTGAGGACCAGGCTCACAAGGTTATAGGCTCAAGAAGACCCCATCAAAGTGTGCTGGCCAAGGTGTGCTTGCATTTCTGTTGGTGAGCAGGCTGCGAGCTTGCCGGACCTGATCCTCTCTATTTCACGTGTTGTCTTTAGTGGAAACAGAGAGATTTTAATGCAAATAGGAAATTGCGTGAGTAAAGTTTTCCATGGGCTTTTCTAATGGGCCAAAAAAGATGTTTAAGAAACATCTAATTTTTTTTCCTTTTGAGGATGGGACATGGAAATACCCTGAGATTGTGGGTGCTGTCCTCAAAACCACTTCTTTAATTTCAGAAACAGCTTGCCTTTTCTAAAACACTACAGACCTAATGTTACTCATTAAGACGCGAGGACAACAAATGTGGAGATGCAGACTTGGTGAAGAAGGCTGTCAGTAGAGATGGGGAAGTTTGGTTCAGCAATGATTTGAGCTCAAGCTAATATTGTCTCTTTCTTAAGGGGAAAAATAAGGCCACCAACACTCAGGAAGATTTTTTTTCCTTTCATGTAGAAATGTAGGAGGATTGAGATTGTAGCACAGTTCCTGAGTTCAGTCCCCAGCCATACTGTATAAACTGGCATGGTGCAATGTTCCCAGAACTCAGTGGGGTCTGACAGTCAAGCTTATTCATGGTTATGTTCGAAAGTTCGAGACCAACCTGAACTACCCTAGATCCTATCTCAAACAAAACAAAACATGTCATAGGAAAGAAACAGTGCCTTTTGGGTATAATGTGAGAGACAGTATTGTTTCTCCAGTGGAAAACAAGCGCTGCACTGTGTCGGAAGTCCTTGTCATTAAAGTCACAGCCCTCCTCTTCCTAGTCATCGCTGGCCTTCCTTTAGGGAGTAAGATTAGGTCTGTTGCTTCCTGGAGTGAAACAAATGTTTCTGAAGCTCTGTAACCAGAGTAACTGCACTTTTAACTTTTAAAAATAGTAATTAAAGTACATTGATGGTCACCATTGTTTCTTTTTCGAATGTGTGGGATGTTTGTATTGGCATGGCAACAAGTTGATTAACCTTCCACATTTGTTTTCTCGTATGTGTTGTTTTTCATTATACACTCCTCTAAAGGCAGTGCCATGTCACCCCTTTATCCACTCATCCACCTACCATCCACTTGTCCCACTTACCCATCTGTCCATCCACCTACCCATCTGTCCATCCACCTACCCATCTGTCCATCCACCTACCCATCTGTCCATCCACCTACCATCTGTCATCTGTCCATCACCTACCCATCTGTCCATCCACCTACCCATCTGTCCATCCACCTACCCATCTGTCCATCCACCTACCCATCTGTCCATCCACCTACCCATCTGTCCATCCACCTACCCATCTGTCCAGCCACCTACACATCTGTCCATCCACCTACGCATCTGTCCATCCACCTATCCATCTGTCCATCCACCTACCCATCTGTCCAGCCACCTACCCATCTGTCCAGCCACCTACCCATCTATCCATTCACCTATCCATCTATCCATCCATCTACCCATCTATCCATTCATCTACCCATCTGTCCATCCAGCTACCCATCTATCCATCCACCTACCCATCTGTCCATTCATCTACCCATCTGTCCATCCAGCTACCCATCTATCCACCCACCTACCCATCTGTCCATCCGCCCACTCATCCAGCTTCCTCTACCCACATATCCTTCTAGCCACCTGCACACTCATCATTCCATCTATTTACCCATTTACCTACCCATCCACACATTTCTCTATCCATCTACCCACCTGCCTATCTACCAACTCATCTGCCAACACATTCATCAGCTCACCATCCCTTAGTGACTCAAAAAGGGAGTCCTTGTGTGTCAGGTGCTAGTGTGTGCATGCTCTGTGGTCAGGCACTTGCTTTAGGGGAAGGGCTCAAGTCATAAGGCATATCCAGTAGTACTGGAAGATGCAGCAGTGTTACCTAGTTACTACCCACCCCCTGGTTTAAGTACAGGGTTGATACCCGGCCACCTCATTATAGAAGGGCTAGCTACAGAAAGAGCCTAGTGGAAGGCCTCTTCCCTCCTGTGCTCAGCCTTTGAGAACACTTGTTTGCTGTGAGACTCCCCAAGTTCTGTGTCCAGGTTCATCCGGTTCCCAACAGACCACGATTATTTCCCCAGCTCCCAGGATTATCTCTGGCCAGCATCTGGAGTAAAGAGAGTTCCTCCCACACCAAGGTGGTGCTGTTGTGCTTCTCAGGTGCTCAGGGAAGGGCAGTTCTGCACCTGGACACTGATTGGCACTGGTGTGGGGTGGTAGAGGGTGAGCTGGGGTGACATGGGATATGAGGAAGTCCCCATATCCTTCAGAGGGACCTCTTTGGCTAAGAGTTGCTTTGGTTCTCTTTACAAGGGTCCATTCCATTTAGAGCTCCCAGAGCGCTGGGGTGCAGAGAGCCTCTCTGGTACACAGAATCTCTTCAGCATTTCTACTTGGTGTATGTGTTTGTGGATTCTGTTTTACTACTGCTTCCTCCACAGTCAGCCTGACTGAGCCTTAGGAAAGCAGTAAAGATCAGCTGGGGTCAGGAGGCCTGGGGTCAGCTCTTCATGCTGGCCTGTGGCCTTCTGCTGGCCAGGCAGCTGACTGACTCCTGGATGGCTGCCCAGTGGGATAACATGATTCACCCATCTGCTTGGCTGCACCCAGAGTGTTCTGGTCTCTCTGCAGAACAACCTTGGTTAACCCGCTCAGTTGTTTAGATAACAATGTTTTTGGTACATCTACCATGTCAACCGTGTAAGAGGAAGGGTCACCCTTCATCTCACTGCCAGCCTATCTGTCCAATATGGGGTGGCGGGGGGTGGGGGGGCAGTTTCATGTGTCAGTACAGTTTGGCCACATCTCCCAAACATTGGTCATATATATGCTTCTGTTAAGGTATTTAGCTGAGACTGAGATTAAGTCAGTATCCTGTGAGTAAGACAGATTTGCCCCCCAAAACCTGATGGTCTTTGTAGAGTCAATAGGTCTCCCCTGAGCAGGAAGGGATTCTGCCAGCTGACAGCCTGTGAACTTAATTCATGTTCACAGAGCTTCTCTCTGGGGCTAGCCTGCTTGCCCACCTTCAGACTTTGGTTCCACAGCATCCTCTTGAGATCCCTGACTAGCAACATCCCTGCGGTCTGCTGCCTGACTCTGACTCTTCTAGATCATAGGTGGTTGGATCTGGTTGAGTCCCGATCTAAAGCTAGGGCACTGATCACTACTGTCAGGCCTAGCATAAACTAGGCTGTCTGCTCAGAACTTAATCCAGGAAGTATAGAGGGAAAGGATCAAAGGGGTGGTGGACGGACGGGACAGAATACATGTGTCATTAAAGCAGGAGGAGGGCAGGGGTGGAGGGGAGGAAGGGGGAAGTGGATGGGGAAAGAACCAATGAGAACAGATCTTAAAAATGCCGAAAGGAAACCTGTTACTTTGTATGCTAATAAAAAAAAAAAAAAAAAAAAAAACTTAAGAAAATTTGAAAAAGGAAGTGGCAGCCGGTGGCAAGAGCCGAAGACCACGTTGTGTCAGTAGGGTCGAGAGGGGCTGTAAGAGAGCAAGAAAGTGCTGCTGGGAGTAGAGGGTGGGACCTCAGAAGAGCAGCCAGCTGGGGAGCTTCCCGAGAGGAGCCAGTGGGCAGCCACCTCTGTCCCTGTTCGGCACCAGGAGTTGTGGAAGGAGGTGAATTCCTGGCTATTGTTTGATTGAAAAAAGGAAGGAGGGACAGGAGAGAAGGGAAGGAGAGGTCGCTCTTGTTACCCAAGCCGGGCCATTGATACCAGGTTTAAAAAGTACCTTCATTAGGAAAACTTGATAACCGCGGGGCCTGTAATTCATGAGGCATGCAAACTCTTTTCCCCTGCACATCTGTAATTTTTTTTTTTTAAAGTATTTAGTAAAGGAAAGTCCATGCTTCCTGTGTCCTTGTGTCTTTCCTTCACCATGCCTTCTCCGTGAGTGTATGGGTTTTGCTGTGTCCGGTGTCTGTGTTTCTTCGTGTGTGCACTGTGTGTGCGTGCTTGACGCATCTGACTGTTTTTGCATGTGTGTTTCACTCCATGTGCCTCTGTATGAACGCTGAGGTTGAGGTGTCCGCTGAGGAGCCTTTCTGAGGCTGTAAGATGTCCCCGAACCTCTTTCTTATTCTACTGAGGGTGTCCGTTGTCTTGTCGAGCCTTGGGCTGTACCCTCTGATGGAATGCCCGTCACAGCCCATGGGAGGAAGCATTGGTATTTTCCAGGTCCAGAAGCAGATTGTGGGAGGGCTTTGAACATTGAGAGGTGTGAGGGAGGGACAGAATTGAGCTGGCCAGCACACACACCAGAGCTGGAAAGATGCCTTGCCACAGAATACCAAAGAACCAGGGGCCTCTGAAATCTCATACCCCAAACAGTGAGCAGTGAGTCACTCCCGTGTTCGGGGAGGGGAAGACACCAGCCCTACACCAAGGCCTGTTCTTCGAATTAGAAGACACAGCCACTCAGCACCTGTGTCCTGTTTTCATAACAGGAAGACTCGTGCAGTCCTCCTCCAGCCTCAGCTCAGGATTCCCTTTCCCAGTGCTGTGTCTGAGTGACTCTGCTGGGAATAGGCCCTCTACCGCAATTTTCTTGGCTGGTTATGATTAGGAAGATGTCTGCCTGGTTATGTTTTCAGCAACACACTTGCTTGGAAACAATGAGTTCCATGCTTTGTTGTGCTGTTTTTTTTTTTTTTTTTTCTGACCTCCTTATTTACTTAGAATAAGAGCTTAAGATATTCTCTCCATTTATTGGGTTGCTGTTCTCACTCTTGGCCCCAAAGTGGGGAACTTCCTAGGGCAGCATACAACGGCCTTGACAGGAGTCTCCTAGTACAGGTTTCTGGCCAATTATTGAGGGAGCAGGGAGAATCCTGACTTCATTTTTCAGTATCCATGGGAATGTTTTGGGCTTGTTCCCAGGGAAACAATATACATGGACTAGGGAGGGCATCTGTATTGTTTATTCATAAGACACAGCGGGGGGCTTTGCAGTGATTGCTTGTGTTTGCAAGTGGCCTGAAGAACAGTGCTCTAGTAAACAAAAGCTAGACATGGTTGCACTCCTGGGTCCCGGCCGTTGGCCAGGCCTACAGTGTACAAACTGTGCATTCTGTCCTTCCTTACCTTCTGGGACCTAGGGATGGTTTCAGTCTGGTTTTGTCCAACTAAGCACTTCACACTTTTAAGTGACTAAAAACTAGGCAAGAGTTTTATATTAAATTGACATCCAGTGTGGTAGATGTTAAGTCCGTTGGTTAGTGATTTGTAGAACCGTAGAAGACACAGTGTGGAGCCACTGGTCCAAAGCTCTTCCACACTGCACAGAAATCAAGGCAGCAGGACAAACAAGGACAGAAAGAGAAGGAATGCAGGCATGCTTTCCAGTGCTCAGCTCTTTTTCTCTGTTATCCAGTCTCAACCCAGGGAATAATGCCACCCGCTTGTGGTCTGGGGTTTCCCATAACAGTTCCCATGACAATCATGACAATCCTCCACAGAGATGCCTACAGAACAACCTGATCTAGACGGTTCCACATCTTTGCAGGTGATTTTAGGTTATATCAAATAGACAGTTAAATATAAGCATCCAAAGCCAGAGTCCTCTGTCCATGGAGCATACGTGGACCTGGAGCCCTCTCTGTGGAGCATGCATGCTCTCTGGAGCCCTCTCCTTACAGCCTGGGTATTCACAGGCTTGGTTTCTCCAACCTTGCTCATCTAGTTACCCATCTCTTGCGGGGGCGGGGGGGGGGGGTGTCACTCAGTTAGCCAGTCACGTGAGAGCTCCCACCACAGGGTTATTTTTGCAGCGTCAGTATTCTCTTCCTCTTCAGTGACGAGTGCGGCACAACTATGCATGGTTCCTATTGGGTACATCTTCATCTTGTACCCGGGGCACCTCTTCCCAGAGCAGCCTCTGTCTGTGGGCTCGCATGGGTATCGTTTGAAGAGGTAAAGAAACTAGAAGTAAACACCTGAGAGCGCCCATAGCAGCTGGGCGCCCGTGGGCTGTTCAGGCAGCGTTGTGTACCACAGAAGTACCCGACTCCCGCCAGGTTAGGGCTGAGCAAACCTAGCACACTGACTTTTCCATAATGAGCAATGCTCAGCTGCTGATGCAGTGCATTCACACATGGTTGCCCAGGAAGAGCAGACTGGATAGGACATGGGCATGCCTGGCACCCCTCCTGTTTAGTGCTTTAGGGAGGAGCGTTTGGCTTGTTAAAAGCCGTGGTTACCATCCCAGAAAACAGTCCTGGCTTTGAAACAGTTGTTGTGTTTCTTCAACCATCCCCCACCCACCCCATCTTTATAAATCTAGTTGGCCTTGTGCCTATCGCTTTCTTTGTTTTTTAAGTGAGAAGGAAGTGATGGAGGAGACTGACAGGCAGGGGGCTGGGGAGCGGGGGGTGGGGTGGGGGGGGGGGGGGGGGTTGTTGGGGGTGGGGGGATGGGGGGCAGGGGGGCGGGCAACTCTCTCTCAGGCCTTCCTTCTTAGGCCCTAGATAATAGATCCTTTTGAGGTACTTCCTGAATCCATTTTCCTCTCCTACCATGTGGAGGTGACTCATCAACCTGAGCTTTGAGAATGAAGTGGACAGAGAACTTGAGGGAGGGCTTTCTATTCTGTGATGGGAAGCAAAACTGCATTCTTCAAAGTCTCAAGGGACCTACATTGTGAGTCCAAACAAATACCCCGTATCAGGGTTTATATTGGAAAACCATCTGTGAATAATAAAGCAGGCACGGGGGTGATATTTCACTGTGTGCATGCACATAGGTGCTAAGCCTCTGCTCAGCTCTCCTGAGGCCCAGTGTGGGCCTGACTGTTTCGTTATGGTCACAAGCAGAATCCTTGGCCCCACCCCTCTGAGCCTCCTCTTCATTCATGACATTTGGTGAAGTCTCACAGAGTTGTTTGTGGAGACAAGATGACTGCAGATTCATGTTGGGCATTTGGGATAACCATTTAACATCAGAGATTGTTACGGTGCACCCAGGATGTGCAGCTGTCCTCAGAGGAGTGTGGGGCCTTACCTCTGGGTCTTGTGCAGTTTTCCCTGGCCAGTGTCCTTCTCTGCAAGTACAGTCCTGTGTGGAGCCCTGTGGAGCTGGCGAGCAAGGCTTGCGAACCCATCTGATGGTACAAGTGGGGTTTCCATACCTGTCCATATGGGGAGCTAGCTTGTCAACAGGGAACCAGTGCAGACACAGGCCAGGACCCCAGCTTCATGCTTCTCCTGGGTTTGTCTTTTGTTCTTGCTGATCTGTGCCAGTTTCAATTTTAGTAACTCTGATAAAGGGGAGTGTATCTGTGTACGGTAGGGAACGTGTGCCCAAGAGGATTTGTGGGTACTTGAGTGCTGAGCAGGGTCCACAAAGGCCTCTGCAGGCTGAAAGCATGAGCTAAGAGAAGTAGGGTGAAACTCATTGACTGTCCTGTTGAGTTGTACATTAAAGTTGTGCCCTGGGCTACAGGGAGGTCAGAAAAGCAAATAGAGCCAGCTCTTGCCCTGCTCAGCTGCTGTGTTATCTATGATTAACGTGAAAAGTTTTGCTATTACCTCAATCTCAGCAGCATCTTGATTCCCCTAAATAGTCGGTTCAGTGTTGTCCTGGATCCATTGATTTTTGTACTTGGGTATAATTTCCTTCCTATGTTGCCTGCTGGGATACGCAAGGTCAGACTCTCCCCTCAGCACCAGTGTGGCCCAGCTTTTGTGTGTGTGCTGCCCTAATTATCTGTGAATGAACAAGAGAATCACAAACACAAGGATGTTAATCAGTGTACAGCCTGCTGAGAAATCCCCATGTGACCGTGCTAGCCATTGTGTGTTATCAGTTTGGCTGTTTCTTCGGAACTGCGCAGGAGATGCTGGGGTGCGGGGCAGCTTCCATTTCCCGCTCTTTCATTATTGTAGTCGGCGCATATCATAGTGAGTTTCATTTGCACAGAATATATATAAAATCACCGTATGTTTTTATTTCTAAACTTGTGTGTATGTGTGTTTATGTGTGTAGGGACACATATTATGTGCATTTTCAGTGCAGGCCAGAGGATAATCTCAGGTGTTGGTCCTCAGGTGACTTCCCTTTTTATTTAAGGGAGGGTCTCTCCTTGATCTGGAACTTGGCTTTTTACATGATTTTACATGATTCTTGGGATAGAACTTGGCTCTTCAGAATTTATCAATAGATCCCCAGCTTTGTATATTTTTAATATGAGCTGCATACCTATCAGATTGGGGTTTTATTAGTTACTTTTGGGTTGTTTTGGCAAAACCGTGTGACACATCATGAGAAAGGAAAGGTTTATTTTGACCCACAGTCTCAGAGGGTATGGTCCATTTCAGCAGGGATCCCTGGCTCATGGTGTCAGAAGGAACAGTCCATCATGGCAGGGAGGTCCTGGGTCATGATGTCAGAGGGTACAGTCCATTATTCCAGGAAGGGCATACATCATGGTCTCAGAGGATGCAGTCCATCCTGGCAAGGAGGACCTGGCTCACAGTCTCAGAGTGGTTCAGTCTGTCATTGCAGGGAGGGCATGCAGCAGGGCCATACTGTAGAGGTTCCTCACATCATGTGGACCAGGAAACAGCAAAGGCTTTGGAACCAGGGATAGCCTCTAAGCTCCTGCCTCTTGTAACCTACTGCTTCCAACTCCTAAAGGTTCCAGAGCCTCCTAAAATAATTCCACCATCCCAGGAACAAATGTCTAAAATGTGAGCCTTTGGGGGAGGTTTCAGATTCAGACACTGGGGGTTAATTCACAGTCATTCCTATGGTTAAGTCAAGAGTATTGTTAATTTGAACCCAGCCTAGCCAGGTAGGACGTCACTACTTCCATGGAGAATGGTAGACAGTCTGCTCTTGGGCAGGGAGGTAATACTGCCTCATTCTTCAGGGTTGCACATTGGAGATGCAACTCAGAAGAATGGCTCGGATGAGTGGAAACCCAGGCCTTGCTGTCTGTCAGGAACATGCAGCTAGGTTTGGGTGCAGGAGCTCTGACAGTCTCTCCCCAAGGCAGAGTCAGGACCTGCAGCTTTCTCACTGTGTGTGGAAGAGAGCTGTGCTAAAGCACCATGTTCTCAGGCTGGGAGGATAATCAGACTAGGAGCTGTTACTGGGGTGGGACCTATCTCTGCTGTCAGAATGTGGAATGATATCTCTAGAGCCACACTCTCTGTCCTGAGGTCCAGGTACATGGTTGTCACTTTATATCTAAGCTCTGGGCTGGAAACAAGAGATCCCAGTGATTCTCCATTGTTCAAGCTGTCCCTGCACTGATGTGGTGACGCCTCACCTGCGGGGGGGGGGGGGGGGGGTGGGGGGGGGGGGGGGGGGGGGGGGGGCTGTCAATGCTGACTGTTGAACCAGCAACCCTGTCCTGCAGTCTGTGCTTCTCAGCCCTCTTCTTCATGATGCCAAAGTCATGACTTGGCACCGGACTGTGCCCCTCCTTAGCTCCTGGCCCATGTCACTTTGGGAAGGAGCTTGGATTCCACCCCCTGGTGAGCAGCATCATGCCTAGTATTACTGATTAGAACTGATTAGTGGATGCCCCCAGATTCCTGAAAATGAGGGTAAGTTTGTGGACATGATTGACATCACTTCCAAATGCAGCTGGCCTATTGTTCGTCCTCTGGCCCAGCAGTAATTCTTAGGGACAGACGCATTCATAAACGGAAAGTGGTCTGCACAGAAAGCCCCATGGCAGTGCTACTAACAGCAGCCACAGAAGGAAGGTCCTGGAGAGCGTCTGCGGGAAGGAAGCAGCAGTGGTCAGCTGTGTGGAGGGCAGAGGACCTGGAATAGTGTCTGCATACCACTTGTATTAGCCAGCTCAAGGCGGTGTAAGAAAACACCACCAAGGGGTCCTGAACAGTGACTCTAGGTCTGGAAGTGTGAACTCGAGATGCTCCTGTCATTCAGCCCTCCCCTGGCATAGAAGGCAGAAGCAAGCACCCTGGGGTTTTTTCCCTCCCTAACCCCACTCGGGGGCCCCATGTTGAGTGGAAAGCTGAGAATGTATGTTCTATAATTCACCAAGTAATTCTGATTTCACTTGATAATCATGCCATTGTCAATCACAGAGCCCAGATTCTTTTATTCCGGTCTTAAATGCTATAATAACATTAACTCTCTGAACACACATTACACTGTTATATTTAGGTTATACAATGGCTATGAACAGGTTAAAGAAGCTGCATTGAAGACAGAGATGGAGAGCCCACACAGCCTCAGGGAAGTCTGTACGGACCAGATCTGAGGTCTTTAGGAATGGAACTGCAGGGCTTATAGCCATGCAAGTGCACAGTTGTCCAACGTAGGTCATGGTAACAGTGGGTTCAGGAGTTGGCTTGAAGTGGATTGAGTATCATGGGCAGGAAAAATAGATGCCCCCTGCTTCAACAGTTTCTCAGAATAAGCCTTGAGACAACTGGTGGGTAATCCTGCTAGCTGTTCAGTCTTGGTGTGCTACTCCTCTACTTGAAGGTGAAGAGGTTTTATGTGGTGTGTATAAGAGGTTTGGGGGCCTACTTACTTTTGGCACTAGACTTTGGATATGCCATGTGCTTAGTTTACTTTGATCAAAGTTCACAGGTGGTAGGCAACTTTTTTACTTGAGAAAGTTATTTATCAGTCTTTGCTTCCTGGCTGGTGCTGAGTGGTCTCTACACACACACACACACACACACACACACACACACACACACAAGTGCCTTTGTCTTGCCTGTGCATTTTCACTAAAAATGGAGCCAACTGCTGCTTTGTGAAGTCGTCACCCAGGGTGGGTCACAGCCTGAAGCTGTTGTCTTATACCATATGGAGTCGTTTTAGATCAGGGCACAGTCTGATCTCCTCAGTATGTGTGTCCTGCTCCATCCTGGGTGAGAAATAGAACCTTGTGAAGTCCATCCCGCCCATGCAAAGGTAGACTGAAGATCCTTCGGGGATCCTAAGGACTTTTATCACTTCAGTCAGGAGAAGGCTTCATGGCAGTCCAGAGATAGATGGGAGGTGTGGCCCCTGGTGGGACTGCACAAAGGCAGAGGTCATGGAGCTTGGAGATGAAGTCCTCCAATGGACTGTCAGGTCAGGGATGAGGTCCATGTAGCTGAGAGGAAGGTGAGGAACTCTTCCATCATGCTAGCTCTGTGAGCCTTACACCCTGGCAGAAAAGGAGACACATTTTTCTCCCACTGAGCTCTCTGATCGGAACCATGTAGAGACCAAGGATGAGCCTTTTGTGGAACAGTCCAGGCCTTTGGAAGTTCTCGGCAGGGTAGGGAATCCAAAGCAAATATTAGCTACTGGGTTTACACACAGCAGAGATGGGAAGATAATTTAAGAAGGGCTATTCTTCCCAGTCTGCAGGGCTGGGCGTGCCCCTGTGTTCCCAGGACAAGGCTCATTGTTTCTGCTGGGGCAGGGTTCCGATGAGGGTTCCTGGGTCATTTCCATCCCCCGGCTTGGTGGGCGCTTCAGCAGTCTTAGGAATTGTCTTGGACACTCAGGCAAGGGTACGAGTTATTCTTAAGCACTGAGGGCTTCATGTTCCTTCTATGAAGTGTCTGTGATCTTTTTGAGGATGAACTGGCAGATGGCTGCTTTAGGCACATGGACACAATTCCCTTCCCTGGGATTTTGACAAGGGTACAAAAAAACCTTTGGCTTCTCTGCTGTGTATGGCATATTCTCCCCTTGCCATACCCAGGCATTCTGGTCTGATGCAGAGGCACCCCACTGTGTGTGTGGGGTTCGCTCTTTCTCTACACTGGAAGGCTGGCATTGTTGTCAATGGACAAAGTGTGGAGAGAGCTGGGCGTGTGGCCTGCTGTCTAAACGGAAGGCAGGGGAGCCTGCTGTTAAAGTAGATCTGCATTTTGGTTGCTTGTATTTGGCAACGCAATTTTTGAAAGACTTGCTAATGCAGGTGGGGTTACTTAAAAACGCATCTGTGGAAAAAACTTCAGCCATAAGGAATGAAGCTCTGTCCTTTGCAGGGGAATGGATACAACTGGAGTTAGTCATTGAGTGGATTAAGTCAGCCCCAGAAAGACTGTTGCATGTTTTTCTCATTTGTGGGCCCTGGACTTTGTAGATACATAAAAATAACACGTACAGGTGATAGAAGTAAGCGGTTTAGGTTGAAGAGGGGGAGGGGCCTTGTAGAGGAGTGCAGCAGGAATATGTCCAAAGCACACTGTGCACATGTGTATAAATGCCCTTATGTACCTGCATAATAAGAAGTAGTGAAAAGAAACGCATTTGTCTCATTTGCATGCAGTTTTACTTTCGTCTTTAATAAATGGTAAAATTTTATGTGTGCCAAATAATGTTTTAAAATAAGCTTCCTTATGGTTTACTGTCAGAAAGAAAAAGACACCTTAATTGGATGTATCTGTTTAATGGATCAGAAAAATTAGGAGTGACTTGGGAGTGCCCGCGGGGCTGTGGTTACACAGTTCCCCTGTAACTGTTTGCTAGAGAACTTGTTAGGACATGATGGAAGTCTGGGGCTGTAGCCCAGCTGGACTCAGGGGCTTCTGAGAACCTGGAGTTGAGGGCTTAGATGCAAACCCCTGCCTGGGGACAGTTGGCACTGGGACTAACTGCCTTTTGAAAGTGAACGGCTCACAGTTTAAAGTTATGTTTTAAAAAGCTTAAAGTGGAAAATGCGATTTTTAAAAGCCATCACCAGGACCCAAACCCTGAAACAAACAGCTCATCTAAGCAGGGTCTGAGCCACAAGCTGCTTTCATGCTCGTCCAGATTTTAAGTCTTTAAGAACTTTGCTGAGCTTTTTTGTTTTGTCTCAAAAAAAAATTATTCTAGTGTTTGTTTGTTTATTATTTACTGTATGTGTACATGTGTATATGTTTGTATGTATGTCACTGTGCAGAAAAGGGAGTTGAACTCAGACTGTCTGTCTTACCACCTGAGACCTCTCGGCAGCCTGGTTTTGTTTTTAAGAAGCTCATTCATGAATGAGTACATCACAGAGCTCTTCTCTTAGAGCTGAGCCTTGTGGCTTCAAATTCTTAGCATGCCTGAACACCTCGGCAGGGCCTCATCACAGTGCTTGCTCACGTGGAAGTTTTGTTCGGCTCGTGGGGAGTTCACTAACTGGGCTCACTCTTTTCCAGAGCCCCAGAACCCCAGAAGTGTATGTAAAGTCACAGTGGAGTCCATCCAGAACCCTATCAGGAATTTTCTTTTTCTTTCCTTTTCTTTTTCTTCTTTCATTTGAGATAGAGTTTTACTATGTAGCCCTAGCTGGCCTGGAACTTGTTGCATAAAGACCAACATGGCTGCTGTCTTAGTTAGTGAAGAGACACCCTGACCACAGCAACTCTTGTAAGGAAAACATTTAATTGGGGTGGCTCGCTTATAGTTTCAGAGATTCAGTCCATTATCACCACGGCGGGGAGCATGGCAACGTATAGGCAGACATGGTGCTGGCTTCATCTTGATCAGAAGGCAACAGGAAGTGGACTCAGTGTCACAATGAGGGAAGCTTGAGCAAAAGAGACCTCAAAGCCCATCCCCACAGTGACATATTTTCTCCAACAAAGCCACACCTCCTAATAATGCCACTCCCTTTGGGGGCATTTTCTTTCAAACAGCCACAGCTGCTAGTTTACAGAGATCCGCCTGCCTCTGCCTCCACGGTGCAGGGATTAAATGCATGCACCACCACACTAGCCCTCACATGGCTTTTGTAACAGCCTGCCAGACTAGATCCAGCTTTTCCTGACCTGTTGTGGTTACAGAGAGTTCACAGGGTACATAGTGAGGAATGCTTCTGGGTCAAGAGGACATCATGTGCCAGGCCCTGGCACCAGGAGCTGTGTCTGACTGCTGGGTGGAGGAGGCCTGCGTGCAGTGTGGAGAGGGTTAGGGCTGGGTGTGGAGCCTAAGAAAAGAGGGAGGGAGGAGGAAGGGCTTTGTCGTTTGCTTTCTTAGCAGCAGTCACGGCAGCCATCGATAGGTTGATGACACCCCTGATACAGACTCCAGCAGGCCTCTGTGGGTTGAGGAACACTGGAGTCAGTCTAGGGGATGGTGGATGGAGTTGGAGATGGGGAAACATAGGATGCAGGAGGTGAAGTGGATGTGAAGTCTAGTTACACCTTCCTGCAGCTGGACGTAGGAAGGCCAGGGCATCTGAGATGCCCCTCGGAGATTTCCATGCTGAGCTAATAGGAAAGGGTGTACCTTGGGCATTGGGGGGGGATTGTCAGTCACAATGTCAAACATTCCTCTCCTTAAATCATTTGAAAGGATTTTGTTCCAAACACCCTATCTCAAAGAGCTCTTAACATTTGAATAGAAGAAGGGATCTGCTTACGTGCACGCACACTTGGATGTTACAGGTCTCAGCAAAATGCATGACTTCAACCCACAGCAATGTTCAGGAGCAGAATCCAGAGTCTGAAAAGTATGCTCCTGAACTACTGCATGGATGAAGGTGAAGGAGGTGGGCACGGAACTGCAGGCTGTACCCAGCAGCCTCCTGCCCATCGTGCGTGGCAGAGTCTGCCACAGCACGCTTACTTCTTAAATGACTGTGACTGAACACCTTAGTCCCACACAGCTCACAGATGAGAGCAGCATTTACAAGCAGGCCACTGTAGGACAGCAGGAACCAGAGAGCATACAGAAAGCAGAGGCCTGGGAACAAGGTTGTCTTGGGACTACTGATGGGAAGAGGAACCGTAGGGATGATGGATGCTTACAGAGTGGAAGGGGTTTGCTGATGGAGAGCTGTGGGTGGAGGGAAACAAACTCTCCATCAGCAGGACAGTTCGGCATTCCGGTTGAGGCCATCGTCCTCCTGCACTTGAAGACCCGTTTTCCTTGCCGTGCTTTGCTGTTGGGGGACCTGCAGGCAGAGACCTGCGGACTCCACTGTGCCCTCCCTCTGCTACCCCTGCACAGATCGTTGAAGATGAATCGTTTCAGTCAGGAGATGCCCCATATCACCCTCAGACACAATTTAGTGAGCTCAGAAAGGACTCTGACAGCTACTGCCAGGAGATGTCTAGAAATGTGATCTCTGGAACCCAGGTAAAAGTAGGAGAAAACCTACTCTACCCACAAAGTTGTCCTCAGACCTTTCCACATGTGTACACACACACACACACACACACACACACACACACACACACACACACACACACACCCATAGTGGGAAGGTTGTGAATGGCAATGGCCATGAAGCTTAAGCACATCCCTCAGGGCAGGTGAGGTGGGCAGATGGGCAGGAAGCTGCTGGGTGCAGCCTGGGGAGTTCCGTGCCCACCTCCTTCACCTTCATCCATGCAGTTCAGGAGCATACTTTTCAGACTCCAGATTCTCCTCCTGAGACATGCATTTTCTCCAGCACATACTCAGCCCTGCCCTGTCCCTCCCTCCCCTCTTCTCAGTTTCCATAAGTGTCATTCCAACCCTGGGCAAACAGTTTGCTAGTTTACACCACAGGGATTCCCTATCAGCTGCAGGCGTGGTTTGCAGTGGTCTGTAAAAAACAATGCGTGGGTTCCCTGAAGTTCCTTTCACTACTAACACCTCAAGATCCATCCTCAGCAGGGCTCAGGAGCCCCAAGTCGTTGAGACAAGAAAGGGGTGTCACACCACAGCTCCCTCAGCACACAGCCCTCCATCAGCAACCTTTTTTAATTCCCCCCCTTCCACTCTGTAAGCATCCACCATCCCTACGGTTCCTCTTCCCATCAGTAGTCCCAAGACAACCTTGTTCCCAGGCCTCTGCTTTCTGTATGCTCTCTGGTTCCTGCTGTCCTACGGTGGCCTGCTTGTAAATGCTGCTCTCATCTGTGAGCTGTGTGGGACTAAGGTGTTCAGTCACAGTCATTTAAAAAGTAAGTGTGCTGTGGCAGACTCCGCCAAAAGACATCCTGACAGACACAAAACGAGTTGGTTTCTGTGTTATTCCCCATAGGGAATGCTGTCTTTCACTATCAAACACCAGATTTTAGCATTGTTTTTTCTATTAAGAGGTATTCATTCATAAGCACAGAGGGTAGAAATTCTTTTTTGGTTTTTCGAGACTGGGTTTCTCCGTGTAGCTTTGCGCCTTTCCTAGAACTCACTCTGTAGCCCAGGCTGGCCTCGAACTCACAGAGATCCACCTGGTTCTGCCTCCCTGAGTGCTGGGATTAAAGGCGTGTGCCACCACCGCCCGGCTAGAAATTCTTTTAGTACAGCCAAATATTGCTGAAAAACATGAGGTCTAGTTTTAGGATGTTGTTTTTCACCTCTCATTCAGCTGCCATTAAGTAGCTGTTCAGCATTTTATGATGAGATGCTGGTGTGTCTGAGGCTGGTCATAGTGTGTACTCAGGGTCATGCTAGGAGACGGAGCTTGAACCTGTCCTGTCATAATTCTGATTTTAAAAAGTAGAATGTATTTAAAATATCTCCTCTATAAAGAGAGGAGACATTAAATCCTTTAGGTGAGTGGTGTAAGCTTACATTCCTGGAGGAGTGTTTGTTAACTGAAAATTCACAAGTCACACTCACTCTCAAATGCATGGAGAGCAGAAAAGCAAGGTTAACTGCCCTTGTACTCAGTGACTTTTGACGTTGTGATACCAGTAATATCAGAAGTCTTCTATAACATGTAAAGATACTGAAATTAATTAAAAAAAAAAAAAAAACCCAGGCTGTGAAGAGAAAGTAGCAATTCAATCATGTCAAGTATACATGCATTCAGTTCAGCTCTGTGGGGGTATTTGCAGGCTCTTGCCGGTAGAAACAAGTACCAAATACTAAAATGCAAAGCAAAACCCACAGTGAGGTGCAGGCTGTGGGTCTTCATACCTGAAAAGTAACTGTATGTGGTTTGATGTGCTGCTGTCAAGGTTCTTCATCTGTGAGCAAAGGAGTTTTGGTTCTCAGACCAAACAGAAGATGCTTACTGTTTTTAATTTTTTGACCAAATCCTTCTTAATATTAAAATTGAAAAATAAATGAAAACACATGGCACATTTTTAAATGGGAAAAAAAAAACCCAACATTGTTGTAGAAGTTCTGTTATTGAAGATTGAAGTAATGAAATTTATATGCTTCAGTCCTTAAATATGGCTTTTTTTGTTCATAGCTAGTTCCTTCTGCTTCAGGTAAGCATCGTTGAGTGGGGTGCGCCTCCTAAGTTACTGTGGAAGGCGATTCTAAGGCAGGCTTCGCAGAGAAAGGTTTAAACTTGGGTTTTGAACTGTGAAGATGACTTAGTGGATAAGAGTACTTACGTGTAAGCATGAGGACCTCAGTTTAGATCCTTGGCACCTGAGCTAGGTGTGGCCATGTACTTCCCTGTAACCCCAGCCTCCACACACAGCACATACATGTTCACCTGCATATACTTGTGTGCACACACATACTGCCCCAAACTCCAAAGCAACAACCATAACAACAACAACAAACAAAAAAATCTTACATCTTATTTTTATTGTTCTATGGATGTGTGCCGAATTATGACTTTTAAGCATTAGTATTACATTTATTTATTTAGTGTGTGCACATGTGCACTTGTATGTGTGTGCCTGTGTGCCATAGCATGCTTATGGAAGTCAGAGGATAACTGTGAGCTGGTTCTCTTCTTCTGCCCTGTGGGGCTGGGGAAACTTGGGTTGTCAGGTTTGGTGGTAAGCTTGGCCACAGCCCCTTTACACCCCGGGCCATCTCACTGGCCTCATGCATTATGGTTTTGATGTATAATACCAACCTGAACTAGATTGTCTTTTCAAGCATTAGGTGTTGCTGTCTGGTAGGTTTTATGTTAAAGTTGAGATTTTGGAGTGATGGAAAAAGTAAGCAAACACTGAAAGCAAGGCAGACTGTGAAACTCCTTGCTGGCTTTCTAAATGACTCTCTCTGTAGTCTAATGCTGAGCTGGAATGGGAAACTTTTTATTTCATTTTTTTTTTTTTACCCTGATTGAAGCTCTTTGCACCCCAGAGGGCCGTGCCAATTCAGAAGGCCAGTGCTGTAACCTGGGGAAGAGGAGAAAAGGTGCTGTCGGGACAGGAGAGTCTGGAAGGGGCTAAGTCTGCCGGGAACTTCCCAGCAGGAATCTGCTCACAGCTAAGCCCGATTCCCACCCGCTGCATTTCTCCCTTGGCTGTGTACAAAGTGACAGGCTTTAGGCAGTTTCTAGTTTCTGAGCGCTTGCTTGCCATGTAAGGGAGTTTCCTCTGGCCTGACTCTAATTGCACCCCCCTCCCCTCCTCTCCATCCCCTCCCACACACAACCCACACCCCACCTCCACTCCCACAAACGGCCTTTAGTTCCTTAACCTAATATCCCAGGGCCACTTCTCCAGAAGGGAACCTTGGCTACTACCATGGTAGCCAGATGGGAACTGTGAGGTAAGCCGTGATCTTGCCCCCAAATCACCATCTGGGGAGCCTTTGGGTGACTGCCTGTGCATTCTGGGGATACTCAAGTATCAAGCTTGCCTAACAGAGAGATTGACACCCGGTCTGTGCTGTCGCCGGGTGAATCCCTGAGCTCTGTGCGGTACAGGCGATACTCAGGATGAACGTTCATGGAGCTTCCTGTCTAAAAGGCTGCTCACTTGGGATCTGTGTCCTTTATTGTATGCTCCTTGGTCTCACTTCTATTGGTATTTATGATCTAGCATCCAGGGTTTAGAAAAAACAAAAACAAAAAACTGGTGTTCTTCATCATGAAGAGCTGCTGTAAGGGTTTTTCTGGGGTATGGATCCTGGGGGCAGGGGAACACTCATAGTTACTCTCTCTGAGGTTCACATTCAAAGATGTTTTTAAGTAATCATTCTGTTTATGGCCTTCCCAGAACTTTCTAGAATCCACCTCCATCCCTGCTTCATGCCAACTTCATGGGGGAAGTTTGAGACATTCATTACTTGCTGGGAAGTGTTTTTTCCGAACCATGAGGGTGGGCACCAGATGGCCTGATCATTAGCAAGTGGGTGGGGAGCAGTGACTCCATGGCCATTGGCACACTTTCCCTGCTCCTGGTCCCCTGCTCCTGGCCCAGTGGAGGAGAGTGAGAACTGAGAGCCAGGAAGATACTTTGAAGTGCTTTTTAGTTTTGAAGCCCAGGCCCATGGTTTCTTTTTTTTTTTGGTGAGAGTTTTTGGTAGAACTATTTATTATGATGTTAAAAACAAGAATCTCAGTGTCAACTGAATCGCACTGAATCTGTGATGAGGAGGGCAGAGGACACACACACTCTCATGTTCTCTATGGTCTGTCTCCAGAGGCATGTGCAGATGCGAAATGTCGGTCTGCTCACACTTAGACTGCTCAGTGGTGATAAGTAGATGGAGGGGATGGAAAAGAAGCAAATGCTGCTGCGGCCGCACACCAGGGGACGCACGTGTGTGAATGCCATTTCCGTATCATACACGTACACACATGCACAAACACATCTGTGTGCTGTGATCTTCCTAGCAGAGGGAAGGGCATTGTTTTTGAGCGTTGTCTCTCTTCCCCCCGAGAGTTTGCTAAAACACACACTACTGCGCTGTCCCGAAGTTCCCATTTTGTGCTCTTGGGTGAGACCCAGAATTCCTTTCTGAACGTCCCCTCTGCCACCACTTCTGCTGCCACCGCCACTGCTGATGACTGAGGACACCGCAGGGCCCTTGTAAGGGACTGCCTTCCCTGTGGCCCCTTACATAAGCATTCTTTCGGGAGAAATAAAGCCCAGTCATGTGTCTGCATGTCCTTGAACTTGCGGCTCATCCTTGAAGGGGCATTTGGTTCCTCCTGGAATATCCGGCGGCGGCCATAGTGTGTCTCTGAGTTGAAGCTTAGAAGTCTGCCATCTGTCCCTCTCTTTCCTCTGCAAGATGACAGTGTCTGAAGCTATTCCGGTGTCCCCGTGAGGTGTGGACATGTAGACTGAATTGTCGGCCTGACCTCCTCCCCTTGATCATGCCCATTTTAGCTCTTGTCCTGTGCTGTGATCATCAGACAGGAAAACCTACAAGTGTACAAGGATAAAAGCCTGTCTTTCCCGTTGGGTATCCTCCAACGTTCAGCTTGGCTTCCAAGGTCCCATTTCTGCAACACGAAGTGTGTTGCAAGGTATGCGGAGTGAGCTTTTCATCTCAGCTGCCCTTTCCCCATTCTGGAACTTCACTTTGGTTCATTGAGGTTTCAGTTTGTTAGTTAAGAGCCCTGCCACCCCTTTGGATTCAGAGGGGACACTCTGACCCTCTTAGCATCAGCCTGAGACTGGCAGTCCTTAGCTGCTTATATACAACTTGTGAAATCGCCTTCTGAACTTGCACCAGCATTGTCTAGCAGAAATGCACTGTGACTAAGGTGCTGCCACATTATAAAACAAGGAACAGCTCAGATAGCATCTATCCAACTCTGCTTGTCTAGTACTTAGATTTTAGTATGTGGTCACCACAGCCATCAAAGCCCGGGCCGAGTGCTCAGAGCCAGCCCCCCCGTCCCCAGGACCAAAGGATTGGTGGCCCCAACTCCAGACTGGGGAGCGTGCCTTTCGTAGCTTTCTCTTTACCCTGCTTAGACTTCATCTTCACTGACCAACCCTTTGGCCATCATCCGTGGCTTTCTAGCTTCAGAGTGATCGTGCAACGTTGTCCTTTGAAATGGAATTTGATGAGTTCGAGATAGTGTGTGTCTGGTTTCCCAAGTTGAGCATGTTTTCTTGACTGGAAGTAGTGATGTGCAGCACATTTTCCAGAAGATGCCACGCGCCTGGCACTTGCTTCAGGTCAGAGTTTCTTCCCTGCATTTGACGTCATGCTAAAGCCTGACTAACCAGGTTGCGTTTCTTGACAACAGTTGGTCCGTTTGGCTCCCTCCCTTCCACCGATCTGTTACCTGTGGACCCCTTCTTTTTGACTCTCCACTATCACTGTAATCTCACTTATCATCTATGTAGACTGCCACTGATCAGAGAAAGTAAAAAGTCGTCGTACCCCACTTAAAGTGAAACACAATATTATAGATTTTGCAGTACCAGAAGAGAATAGGCCGACTGGCCATGGGCCGAAGAGCAGGGCCAAGTAAAAACCTCTAGCACAGCAAGTGCAGACATCTCAGATGCATCAGCGTGTCCTGATCATCTCTAGACCTGCTGGTAAACATGAGAACCGAACGGGCCCCACAGAGGAGAGGTTTGGAGGCTGGAATGAAGCTGTGCTACTCTCGGAGCAGAAAGGCAAGCAAGCTTGGTTTGCCCTTCACCTGGAAAACTTGACAGTAGCAAGAAGGACCACATCCCTTTGCTGGCTCCTCAGCTAAACCGTGACGTTCGTGACCCAGATACATTTTGTGAAGTCTCCTTTTCAACCACGAACTGGAACTGATTCTGCAGGTGACTGGCATTTGTTGAATCTGCTCAAGGTAATTAGAGACAGTGAACACTTCAGGTCAGAGGGCATTCTAGGAGAATCGACCTCTCATTACTCTGGCTTTGAGTTATCCCACGATTCCTATTCTATCCCAGGGCTGACAGCAGAGTACTGCAGACTGACTGGGTGGCTTAACCAGATGTGCACAGCTTCGGATGGAGGCCGGAACCCTAAATCAGGGGCTTCCCTCCCTCACCTGACCTCTTCCCTCATGGTAGACTTGTGACCTTGAGTAGCTCCCCCGCATCCTTGTGTATCTGTCTCCCTGATTCCCTTCTTACAAGGACTGTTGGGCTGGGACCTACCTTTTAACTTGATCTCCTGTGGAAAGACCTCATCTTCATACACAGCCATACCCGGAGGAACTGGGGTTAGGATTTATATGTATGAATTCTGAGAAAACACAGTTCAATCCTCAGCAAAATCCCTGTTGAAGTAGGAGGAAGGAATTTTAATTTTCTAAGACGACCTATTAAAGATGTGGGTTTCTCTTTATTACTCAGTGACATTTACATGTGTAAATTTAGGTGTTTACAGTGTGTGTGTGTGTGTGTGGTGTGTGTGTGTGTGTGTGTGTGTGTGTGTGTGTGTGTGGATTGTATGAGTGCCTCTGTGCTACTGTGTATTTGTGGAAGTCAGGAGAAAACTTTTGGGGGTCACTTCTCTTCCTCCACCATGTGGGTCCCATTGAACAAACTCTGGTTTGTCGGGCTTGGTGGCAAGTGCCTTTACTCTTGAGCCATATAATTTATATAAATTTATAGTAAATTTATATAAATTCACTTTTCAGCTGAAGCTAGAGATGAGCTTCCTGAGAAGGGGGAGGCAAATGCCTGCACATTGTCACTGCCTCGCTGCCTGGAGGCCTTTGACCCGACTCTGTCCTGTCTCTGGGCTTGTGACTCTGTGTGTGAGTGGTTCAAATCTTCCCATACTTGCTCTGAGCTCAGCTCCTTCGGGGTTCATAGACCCTCTTTGGCTTGACCAGCCCAAAGTTAGTTCCTTTGTGCTCTCCTGTGTGCTGCTGCCTACATATGCGCCCCTCTCCAGGGAAAATGAGGATCGCTTTTACTACTTTAAGCAGAACTCTGCTTATATACTTGTTTGGAAACACCAACCCGCAGTCTGTGCACAGGATGGCCCTTTGTCCCATTCCCCTGTTGAGACGACTTTGTGCTTCGAGGCAGCCGGTTAAATTCATGGAGATAACTCTGTCCCTCAGTTTGTTTCAGCCCATGTCCTTGCTGGTGAAGGCTAAATGTTTCTATGCTCACAGCAGACGTGACCCCTCGAAGCTATACAGATCTACCTGTGCGTGTTAGACCTAGACTTTCTGGAAGTAGAAAGTTCAGTGGGCTTGGCTGAGGGTGGAATGTGTAAGGCATTCATTCCTGTCATTTTTTATGTTGTTTTTTTTTTAATCTACTCACACTGGTTAAACAGATTTCTTGTGTGTAATGTTCACTCAAAAAAAAAAAAAAAGTACTCTTATATGAAAGAGTTCACCCAGAAATGGTGGCCTATGTGATGACATTTTTAAACATCTTTTCATCTTGAAGTCATTTGTTTAAAGGAGAGCAGCTGTGCATTTCCTACCATTAAAATACGTTTCCTATCTCTTTGCAGGGATCTTCGGTTCAACAGAATCAGAGAGATCCAGCCCGGGGCATTCAGGAGGCTGAGGAACTTGAACACCTTGTAAGTTAGAACATTTAGTTGGTAGCCAGTGAGAGAAAAAAGGAAGGCAGTTGTACTGTGTACCTGTAGGTAGATGTCAAATGCTGTGGCTGTCCTCTGATTGCCACAGTTATAGAGGATGAGTGATAGAAGCCGGGATAGTGGAGAAATGCCTGCCCTTTGCGTGTAGACCAGCACACCCAGACTTCCTGTAGGACTAGCTCCCACTTCATACTTCCCTTTGCGGCCTGGGTTGGCCTCAGTGGATACTTGCTTTCACCTCTCGCCTGTATGGCTGAGGAGGACAATCATCTGAGCTCAGGCTGGCTGTAGACAGGGCTTTGGAGCCACTGAGTTATGACACAGAGCTTTGATCTCCCAGGGCAACAAGGAGCCACCACAGACTCCAGGCTCTTTGAAGTACCTTGAAGACACT
Organism: Peromyscus leucopus; assembly: GCF_004664715.2. NCBI lineage: Eukaryota > Metazoa > Chordata > Mammalia > Rodentia > Cricetidae > Peromyscus > Peromyscus leucopus. Next base: position 51,404,487 of record NC_051081.1, on the reverse strand, counting down.
GAGAAGCTGCTCCTAGGGGTGTGTGAATCAGGAACCACTCCAGCCCTGAAGGGCAGAGTGGGAGATGGATCTGTTCCTCATCCTGTGGAAGATTGAATGGCAAACCTCAGAGACATACATCCTATACAAACTGGCCCTTAGTCGTGTCAGAACAAGATTCTGAAAGGTGATGGGCTAAAGATGCATACTCCTGTGTCACGGAGGGAGGACTTACTTCTTTAATGTATATGACAGTGGCAAGAGAGAGATCTGGGGACCTTAGTAACTCAAGCTGGTCCCTGAGCTGGGACTTAATGGCTGCCGGCAGTAAGGTCTTTATTTCGTCATTTTCTGACCCTTCCAAGGCTACAGAAACAGCTTTCCTTAGTAAAATTGGAAGCATTTTTGTTTTGGATTACATGTCTGTTGGCATTTTCTTCCATAGGCTTCTCAACAATAACCAGATCAAGAAGATTCCCAACGGTGCATTTGAGGACCTAGAGAACTTAAAATACCTGTAAGTTATGGGGCAGCTTTCTACCCCACAAACATGGGCTACCTGCCTTTAGAATATTTAAGTGTAGAACCAAGATGTGTCCTGTGTGTGAGTCACTATAAAAACCCCATCCCAGATGGTTTTATTTTTAGGTGAGTGAAATTCCAAAACTGGCCGTCATCTGTATAAAGTGATAGGTGATGTGGGCTGAGTGACATTCACATATGTACTGCCTTTGGTAGCCATGGTCTGGGCACTCTGACTTTCCAGGGGGCGGGCAGTGTACACAGCTTGCTGGGGCAGGCCCGGCCTCCCGGGGGTATATATACAGAGGGGGAAATGTGTTTTGTAATATGAGGTTTCAGCTGCTTTTTCATCTGTAAGTGGGTTATGACCATGAATTACTAATTTCTTTGGAGTGTCACTAATTCCTGGTAATGTTTTCATCTTCCTGATTTTGCTTCATCTTATTTTTATCTGGTTAAGTGTTTTTATATTTGAATATTCACTTTTATCATTTGAATCATCTCCTGCTTGTTGAAGTCAGCTCTGAAGTTTAGAAAATCATCACTCTTTAAAAAAAAAATGTTAAAAAGCCAGGAGTGGTGTTTGTGAGTCTAGCACTTGAGAAGTTGAGGCAAAGGACCACCTGGGGTTTAAGGATAGCCTGGGGTCACATAGGAATATCCTGTCTTGCATCGACTTAGTGCCCTGCCCAGGCACTTACTGTAAATAGGAAGGATTGAGGAAAAGTCTCGGTGTTTCTAGGGGTTGAGTCCAAAATGTGAAGGATTCTTTTAGGGCTTAGATGAATTCCCAAAGTGAGCCATTTTGTCCGTTATTTTTGTTGGGGAAATCGATACCATATCGCATGTAAGCACCTTTAATTAGAGCTGATTTTTAAAACCAGACAGTTTTTTTTTCCCCAGTGTTGATGTGTACTGGAAATCTGCTTTGATTTCAGACGTCAGTGGACCTCCCTACAGTTCTGTTTTCTGGAATATATGTTCCTCAGTGCAAGGGTTGGTGCAAGCCCCTTCCCAGCTTCTTTGGCGTAGGACGCTGACTTTTGGCGCCTATTCTTGAAGCCGGGATGACAGGCTTTCTGCCCTTCCCCTTTGCTGTTGACCCACCTTGCTGTTGCAGTCCAAGGTCCACCAGGGAGCCGTGATTTCCTGGAAAGCGGATGGCGTCACCCGATGCCAGCATCGCTGTGTGTGCCTCTGTATTTTTAACCATTTTGTGTTTCATTTTATTTCTCCTTCTGAGAATGCACTCAGTCTCAGGAAGTCTGGGGTACCGTTTCCCACGATGTCTTTTACATCATACTCGCTGGCCTTACCCTTTGCTTCCCTTCCAAGCGGCCATGCTCTGGCTTCTCCTCTCCCTCCCACAGCTTAGAGTGGGGTCTGGACAGTAGGTCTCCTTAGAGACAGGTCACACGGGAGACAGGCGGCTAGGACTGGAGCTTAATGTCTCCTGCGGCTTTGCGTAGGTCCTGATGGCTTCCTCCTCCACTTCCCTGGGATCTCATTGGGAGAGTACTTTGATAATCATTATAATAATAGTATTTTAAGTGTTTAAGAGTATGTCTAGGGGCTGGAGAAATGACTCAGCTGTTAAGAGCACTGACTGGCCTTCTAGAGGACCAGGGTTCAATTCCCAGGACCCTCATGGCAGTTCACAACTGCCTGTAACTCCAGTTCCAGGGGATCCAGCACCCTCATAAAATACATACATACATACATACATACATACATACATATTAAAAAAGGAAACAGAATATCTCTAAAATTTATTATTTCAGCTTTGTGGCTATTTGGTTAAGATATGTTTTTTTTGGGTTTTTTGTTTGTTTGTTTTTCTTTTTAACTGTGGGTAGTCCTTATTTCCTGGACCTTTGTTGCTTCTATTTAGGCACTGGCCACCTACTTCATTTAATTATTTCCCAAAGATGAGATGGGTACTTGAAATAGAGTTCATGGTACAAGGATCGAACATGTAAAATAAGAAGTTACAATGAATTATTAGAACATCAACTGTTGTTTTATTCTTAAGGAAATGCATTGTGCCCAGTGTCTTCATTATTTTTAAAGGTTTTTGTTTTGTGGTACCGGGTATGGAAATCCAGAGATTTACCCCTCTACCTCTGAGCTGTACCCCCGAACCCCACACCAGTGTCTTTATAATCACACGTTCATATATATTCATTGGATTTAATTATTTCACACACCCTTCAGGACTCCATCTCTCTGCATTAGTAGAGGGCAACATTCTTTGGTATTTTGCTTTAGAAGTGGACATAGGAGTCAGTGGTAACTCAGGCCTAAGATGTTGACATGTACCAGGTATTTCCTAAAAATCTTGTACATAATTATTTAACTCGGTCCATTTAAGAAACTGGGACGCAGAAAGATTGAGTCTTTGGGTACATGGGTTCAAAGAGGATCGATTTCTGATGTGGGTTTGGTGTAGGTGCTGGGCTGTTGGTGGGGACGGGCGGGTCCTGGATGGTTTGTGTTAAAGTTCGTGGTTCTTTGGGGGCCACTTGAGTGATTTCCACAGAGGGAAGAGGTTGAGACCCTTTGACAAGGTGCAGTCCCCTGAAGTGGGGTCTTGCATAGACAACAATGAATGCTGATCTGATCCTAGACATGTTATACCCCAAGAATTAAGGCAGAAAATGCTGGGTGGTAGTTGTTGTTTTTTATTTCCTTTTTTCTTACACATCTTTTTGTTTGTTAGTTGCTATTCAGGTTTTTTCAATTTTATTTTTTTTAATGTTTATTAACGTTAGCACACAAAGGGCTGGGCTTTATTATGGCATCTTCATACGTATCTGTCATTATGCTTTCTCATTAGTTCTCAGACCCCACTTCCCTCAGTGTGGCTCCTCTCCAGCTGGTTCCCTACTTCCCTCAACCCTGACTTCTGCTTTGTATTAAACTCTGTTAGCTCCATCATTACCCCCTCTCACTATCCCTGCCTGCCCTTATAAGCGTATCATTCTACTATTCTCTGTTCTCATGATATTCTCTCTAGTTTCATCACACACACACACACACACACACACACACACACACACACACACACACTTGACGTGTGTTCGTGGAAACAGGTAGTAATGCTAGATGCTGAGCCACCGTCTTGAAATGTAAATTTCACCTGGCAGGGAAACATGGGAGACATTTGCCTTTGACTTGACCTCTGCCTGTGTCACCAATGAAGACAAGCCACCCAGGGGGCAGGGGAGCCATCTTACAGTACCCTCCAGAGCCACCAGGGTGACTGCTGAGGACTGGGTGATGAGGGGCAGTGCAGGCCTGGCATGTCCCCATGCTGAGAAGTCACACTGAGGTAGCCCCAGCACACAGGCTAGGTGGCTCCTTCAGGACCCCGTGGTACTTCACGGCAGCAGTCCTCACCCGTGCCGAGCCAGGTTTCTCTGTAGAGGATCAGGGGTTCGGATTCGATCACTCTTCATGCAGGACCAAGGCAGACAAGGGAAGCTATGGAAGAAGAGTTGTGTCATGTTCCCACAGACCGTTGGAGGACACTGAGTGAGGAACATCATGCAGTGTTCCCTTGTCATGAAATACGATTATTTGTTTTAATTTAGACCATTTAAAAAAAACCTAAGGTCCTTTCTTGGACGGTATGCCATTCCAAAACAGACCCTGTAGCACACATGGCTCTTGGAAAGGATTGCATCTGCTGTATAAGAATGGGGCTCTGGGTGGGAAAGAAATTCAAGACACCTTCAACCCCCTGTTTTTCCAGAGCTGTGCTGGTATTTCTGTTTAGTAGAAAGTGCTGGTTTTGATCTTACAGTCAATGCCTTTTACATGTGTAGGGAAATCATTTTATCTTCCCCAGGCTTTGAAGCAGATGTCAGGACATCAGTAGATACAGTAGGAGGATCTGTGGACCACTTGCTTTTGAACCTTGAAGTCCCAGAGAAGCGACTGGTACCTGCAGTGTAATGTCTTGGTTGTACCCCCATGCAGGCGTTGACTCTAAACTGTTCTCCGTGTGTCGACTCAGAACCTCCCACCTGGAGTTGAGCGCTCGTGTATATGCTAATACTCCTCCGTGTTTCTTGTTTCAGCTATTTGTACAAGAATGAGATCCAGTCAATTGACAGGCAAGCATTTAAGGGACTTGCCTCTCTAGAGCAACTGTAAGTGTCCTCCATGCCATCTGCCTTATTGCCTCCCGCAGGGAGAGATGACTGATTGCATGATGCATGTCTGTACTTCCTGGGGTGCAGGGAGGATGTGCATGACGAGGAGAAGCAGCCGTGGGCGTTTTTCACCCACCTCTCCCACCTCGCTCCCCTGCGCCCACCCGAGAGCAGACATTGCTGTGTTTCTTCTACGCATCAGACCCTGGCCCTGCGTTCACCTTTGCAGGAACAGGAACATAGCTGGCTTTCCTGTCTAACAGTGAGAAGTTGGGTGTTCACACGGTGGTGGAGACACAGACGCAAACAAGCACGAGCTAGACTGGCTCTTGTGGTAGGAGTGTCCAGCATGGGACAGGATCTGTGTTCACGGCCACGTACGGTTCCAGTCACGGTGTCATTGTTCTGGAGAACACAAGCCTTACCCCCTTGTAGTTCTAGTTAGTGGTGTTGAGTGTGCCAAAGTGCCATCTGAGCTTGGGAATTGTTATAAAATCAGTCATTGTGGGCTTTTTGGTTTTTTTTTGTTTCTTTTTTTTTTTTTTCAGGCATAAAATTCAAGTAAAGTTACGAAGGATTTTCTGGTTTATGTGTCTGGCTAGTGACCTTTGACTCAGTAAGCTGAGGCAGTCCTTGTGGGATTTCAGGCTATCTTGGGTTTGCAATTTCGTGGATGGAAAGCGGCTGTTAGATGTACTGCAGGAGTAGCCTGGCACTCCAGTCCTGTGTCTGTTGTTTGCTGTGTTGCACTGGAGGATTGGCACAGCTGGGTCAGGGCAGCCGTGGGCAGGGCCGTCCATGTGCTGCAGCAGCCACATGGTGCCCCTGTATCCACACAGAAGCTTAATTAGTCAGCAGGCGGGTCTGGGAGCCTAGAAAGGGGCGTGAGCGTGTTCAGAAGAGGTTTGTAAGGCCTTGCGTAAATGGCTCCAGACAGATGAAACAAGGAATCCAGGTTATTGCAAAAACTCTTGGAAATACCTAGAGACTTTACAGATGTAGACGTTTACAAAGGGACACATTCTGTTTTCACCAAGTCATCATGGTGCTAACCTGGCAGGGAGTCCAGGGAAGGAGCCCAGCTGGGGGAATAAAGAGCAAGAGGACTTGAGTGGCTTCCATGAAATGGCCAGTAGAGCTTTCTGGTGACCAAGAGCGGCATCCCGAGACAGTGGGGATTTAAAAAATAAACCCAGACTGGTGGAGACAGGTTGCTGCTGCTGGGGTATGGCTTTCTTTCTGAGAACTGAATGCTGTAGTGAGACTAGGGGACGATGGACCCCTTGCAGGTGTGATCAGAGGAGCAGGTCAGTGTGTCAAAAAGGACTCAGGCCTCTAGGGCTCTATCTGACGTTTGTGTTTGTGCAGAGTGTGGCTGGGAACAGAGTTCCTGCTGGCTCTGCCTCAGACTCTCGTAGCTTACCTGCAGAAGATGCAGGTCCTTGCCACTCAAGGGGGACATTGGGAACCATGAGGCTGTGAAAGCCTGGATGGGGAGCCCTGGGGCAGCACTGGGATCTGCCTTGCATTTTCAAATAGCTCCTCAGGGGGCCCTTGTTATCCTTCTCAACACGGTACACTGGGCCAGGTTAGTGGCTGATTCAGCAATGGTGTTCTGAGGAGTCCACTCCCTGACCTCCATTGTCTCAGCCATCCAGAGAAGAAGGGCGACGATGCCCAGAATCTACCTGGAGTCCCAGCAGTCCGGAGTTTTGCAAACCCTGAAAGCCACTGTCCTTGGTGCTTCTTGGGGCAGGATGTCTGAGGCCCACCTGTCAACTTCACTGCAGGCTCAAGGGCTTTGAACCCAAACCATGCTACCTGCCCTTGTGGGAGTCTTGAATACCCTGCTTTTGTTCTTCCAGCTTAGCTTAGGTTCAGCCAGAGACTCCCCAGCAGCTCCCCAGGGTTGATGGTTCATGTGAGCCACAGAGACTTAGAGACTGAGCATATTGATCTCAGCTTCCTAGCACACACCAGCTACACATGGTGGAGACTGAGGATTTCTCTCTGGTCCTGTTTCCTCTGGTATCCTTGGATCAGATGCTGTGCTGGAACACTCACTGACCTCGATGGCCTTCCTCTTTCTTTCCTGTCTTGCAAACACATTGTCATATGGGGAGTGAGGAGCACATTCCTGTACCCGAGGAAGGTCAGGGAGACCTTGGTGCCCTGTGCCAAGGAAGGGCAGGTGGGCTGTGAACTGTGGCCCTCAGAGTTTAGGAGGCTCTGGATTAGTTCTGCCTGGGGAGTTGCTATGGAAAGAAGCTCATTTGGGGACCCAGAAAGAACACTAATCTCACAGCTAATGAAAATGGGTTTGGAGAACAAGGCTTTATGTGGAGCTGTGGTGAAGAAGGCTGTGTGTTAGCTCCGCTGCTTGATTCTGTCTCTGGCCCTTCATTGAACAGAAGTGTGTATTATCATAATCACCTGAGGGAAGGCTTTTCTCTAGGTCAATGAAGCCTGGGTAAGAAAGGTGACTGACATTTTACTGAGCTGAAAAAGTCCCACCCTCCTTCAAAATGAGCAAACTAGCATTCAGGAGAACGAAATTAGTTATATCCCAAATTGTAAATGGTTTGACCTAAGGAGACGTTCACCACCTCATGTTACCCCCTGCCTGAGTGCCTGGTTCTGTAACTGTGGTGTCCTTAGTGTCACGTGGAAGCATCCACAGCTTAGTGCAGGGGTCCTGTGTGTGCACATGGACAAGGGTCCTGTCTGCTAGGTTGCTTTTGGTTTTTCCTTGTTGTCTCAGGGGCTGGGCCACTGTCACACCACTTGGGTTCATGGGGACCCAGGGCTTGCTAAGTCGTGAGGTGTCATCTGTGGGTCAGCCAACTACAAGGTAGCCTGCCTGCTCTCACATGTGTCTTCTTGTCACCACACACTGCGCAGAGCATGGGAAGTACCTAGTGATACGTGGATGTGAAGTGTGGAAAAAATTTTGGAGCCAAAAATCTGGGTTGAAAAGTCGGTAAGTCGTTCACATTTGTGCTGTTCTTTTAATCCCCTAGGTACCTGCACTTCAATCAGATAGAAACTCTGGACCCAGAATCCTTCCAGCACCTGCCGAAGCTGGAGAGACTGTGAGTCCAGCTCCCTTCTTTAATTTGCAGCCAGGCCCCAGCTCATGCTGCCTGAATGGTCAACACCTGATGAACACTTCCCTGATGCTTTTGTGTAAAATCCATCTCTTGTCTCATAATCAGAAGGGGCGCTTGGTATTCTGTGTGACCTCTTGGGCTTATTTTCACATGTTTAGCAAGTTTTTGTTTGTTTGTTTTTTAATGCAGTTCTGCTCTATTTTCTCTTTCCACAGGTTTTTACATAACAACCGCATCACACACTTAGTTCCTGGGACATTCAGCCACTTGGAGTCCATGAAACGACTGTAAGTGTGCATTTGGGTGTCTGCTGCCTCCAGTGTCCATGAGACACCCTCTCTCCAGCTTCAGGAAAGCCTTAAGATGCATCTATATGCCAGGAATGCAGGCCTGTTGAATCTGTTTCAGTGTGAAGAGGCAAGCAGATGACTCACATGTGGCAGCAGGCTGATACTTTAATAGGGATCTGGAGACAGTTTTTAAATTATGTTTAAATTCCCCCAATTAAGTTTTAATTGCAAGCCACATATTTTACTGATGAGAATGAAAGCCATTCTGGAAGCATCTTCAGGCATATGCCTCATATTCCTTTTCTTGAAATTCTTTTACCTGAATAAGTAGACAGATGTCTACCCAGTTTTTTTTTTTTATGGCCTCCTGAAATAACCTTTGTATACTTATTATTATAATAGAATTAAGGTATTTTAGTGCTAATGGAGTTATTTAACAGCCTTGATTGTTGTCTTGTGGTCTCAAGAGCACAGTTAAGATGTTACTGGAATGTGTGGTATCTATAATGGACTCCAGTGCTCATGGGGCTGGCTTCATTTCTGAAGCTGACCAGATCATGAGGCTCTCAGCCTGAATACTGTCAGATGCAGAGAGGCAAGCTATTCCCACCCAAAGAGTGGCTTAAATGGGGATAGGAACTCGCTGGGGAGCATGACCAGTCAGGGGCTGGTATTTTTTCATCCATGTCCATGAGACAAAAACTCTTTCTCCAGGGAAGAAATTACCAGGCAAGGTGAATCCACATTGGGGGTGGGAAGAGAGAATGAAAACTCGTGTCTTTGATGTATAAGAGCAGAGAAAGACATTGCTAAGATAAATGTCAGGAAAGCCCAAGGCGAAGGATGGGGCAACCCATGAACGAGCCTACAGATGGGTTTCCCTATTTACAGCCTCAGAGAGACATACTGCTCTTTTAGAGGAATGCCAGCCCTTCTAACCCAAGACGTTCCTTCTTTTGCTGCCTTTACATTGCTCAAACATGAACATCCTAGATTTGGAGATAAGGGCTAAGTCGATCACAGTTGGCCTTGCCCCTCAATGGCCTCACTGAATTGCCCTCTCCCAAGGAGAAATCAAGATGGGTGTGGCCTTCTTCCAGCTCACTCGGCTGCCTGGGGTAGACTGGACAGGCATGTCATGCTGAACTACCCATCCAGGCTCACCCACTGCCCTCTTGGTACTCTTCTGACTGTAGGATCTTACTATTCGGAAGTAGATGGCAGGCTGGGTGCCCCAGGAAGCGATGGCTGTTATCCAACCCAATGCCCATTCTTACCTGAGTATGGGGTGCTGCATCTTGTTGGCCATATTTCTGCCAGGGGATATAGATGTGTGTAGTGGTACCAGATTTGGGTCATTGTCTCCTCTGGGCTAATGCCCTGGACAAATGTGGATTGGGCATGCATCTTCCCCCCGGGTACCAGGTTGTGGAGTGTGTGTCTAGTAGTAGTGCTGTTATCCAGAATTCAATCCCCGACTGGTCATGCTCCCAGGGAGTTCCTGTTCCCATTTAAGTTACTCTTTGGGTAAGAGTGTCTTGCCTCTTTGCATCTAATAGGATTCAGGCAGTGCCCCTCATGACCTGTCAGGTGGCATGTGGCCCCACCTGAACCCCAAAGACCTTGCCTTTGTGCAGAACAATTTTCAAAGTGAGGGATCTTGCTGGCTCTAGCTATGGAGGTAGAGTTTGTCCCCACAGGGCCGTTACCCTGGCTCTGCCTCATCCATGAGATGCAGCCCTGCTCATCATGTCTGTGATGCTCCCATAGACATGGGGACATTGAGCTGCTCTGGAATGCCGCAGAGTGGAGCACTGTTGTGACCTGTCAGTGACTCTCGGGAAAGTCTGTGACTTGTCTAGCCCATACTTACCATGTTTTTTTGTTTTTGTTTTGTTTTTGCTGTGTTTGGATTGGACCTAGGGCCTCCAGCATGCTACTAGGTTATATCCACAGCCCATTCCTGGGTCTGAAGCTACTTGGTCGCTGGTTGGCTTTACCTCTCTACTGAGAGCCTTCTCAGGGCTTCAGACTCTCAGGCCTTTCTGTAGATATTTGACCACTACCACCTCCCTCAGTCCTTCTGATTCTCTCCTGTAAAAACCAATTCCTTACATGATTAATGCCCAGATGTTCATCATCTTTAGCATCCTTGAGGCTCCAGAACCTGGCGGTTGTTCTGTCCAGGATGGGTCAAAGTCTCTTTAACTCCTGCAAATCTTCATGACTTCTTTCCATAGGCGACTGGACTCAAATGCACTTCACTGTGACTGTGAAATACTGTGGTTGGCAGATCTGCTGAAGACCTATGCCCAATCTGGGAATGCACAGGCAGCAGCCACCTGCGAGTATCCCAGACGCATCCAAGGACGCTCTGTGGCTACCATCACTCCAGAAGAGCTGAACTGTGGTGAGTGGGCCCTGGAGTCCCTGCCAAAGTACTAGTATGACCCCAGCAGTCCAGACTTATCCTCAGTTGACATGGAGAGGGGCTGATTTGTCTTCTGTCATGGGAGGCTGAGACTCTGGAAAGGTAGTATGCCATTTGGGGGAGGGGGTGCCAAGATGTGTATTCAGGCCTTACAGTATCACCCCGCCAAGAGGATTCTGATTTGGGTTCCCACCTGTGTGAGCCTCATGTTTCTCCATGGTGTTCATTCCTTGCATGTAGAACGGCCCCGGATCACATCAGAGCCGCAGGATGCAGATGTCACATCGGGGAACACGGTGTACTTCACCTGCAGGGCTGAGGGCAACCCCAAACCTGAGATCATCTGGCTTCGAAACAAGTGAGTTGTGTGGAGAGCAGAAATGTCACTGCGGCCCTGGGGGCCACATCAGGAGCCTGTGCACTTCCCCATGCTTGACAGACACCGTCCCCTTCTATGTAGGGAGATAAAAGGAAGAAAAGGTTCCACACCTTCCCTCTTCCACATAGCAGCTGCCTGGGAGCCATTTCTGAGCCTGAGTTACTGGGAGAAGAGCTTTCTCTCCACTGGGACTCATTCCTCCTAGGCCACAGGTCTCTTTCCCCTGGTCAGCCATTGACCTGGCAGCATTTTGGAACTTTCTTGCCCCATCCAGTGGGAGTCAGGGAAGTGCTGTATGTCCATTTCTGTCCATTTGTTCTCTGGCCAGAGCTTCTGGTGTTTGGCAAGATGTTAGTAAGTTTTGGACCAGCGCCGTGATGATGGACTTTCTGGGGTTGGAGACAGCTGACGTATTTGGCCCATTTCTTCTCTTCTTTGAGGCCTAAGTGTGTGGGCTATGATGAGTCTACACAGGCCTCCTTTGGCTTCTGGAGTCTTGTTCTGAGTGAAGGAGCTTCTCTTCATTCTACAAACATGGTTGTGACTGCCTTACACCTCACAGCAGTTGTTCATGGATGGCAGAAGGGGTTGTCTGCTTGCCAGCACTCTGGCCCAACTATGGGAGCATCCCGCCAGCTGGATCTGAGAGCTGAGTGTTGGTCGGGTTTATTGTGGGAGGGAAGTGGGCACAGAGAGTTGAGGAGAGGGACACATATGAGTGGGGGAGGGACAAGCAGTGATGACCATGATGTAGGGGCAGAGACCCCATCTAGAATGAGGTCAAGGTGCCTGGGGATAGTACCCTTGTCTATGGTGACATAAAGCATTTTTAAACTTATATTTTGAAGGTGGAATTCTTAGAGGGAAATCCTAAACACAAAACCATCATATAATCACCTCTTAAATCCATTTGTACCAACAGACATCAGCCCAGAGTGAGGATTGCACTCATGGTCTGGCTCCCAGTGTGTTCATGCCAAGCTCACTGGCTGTGCCCAGTCTTTCAGAAGCAGAGAAGCCTCCTTGAGAACATCACAAATTGAGTTTAGGAACAGAAGGTTCAGATACTGACTGTCAAGTCATCCTTGTTCCAACTGAGACTCAGATTCCATAGCAAACAGGAAGCTCTCTTAAATAAAGCTCTGTTTACAAACGAAACAAATAGGAGAGTGACCACTCAACATTTGAGAGAATTCAGGGGCGCAGTGAAAAGATGATACATCAGAGTCAGGATTATGCCAGGTCTTGCGTTGGTCACATTGATCTCGGAGCCATCTGTATGGGGAAAATGTGAGATACATTCAGCCCTTTAAAAACCTTCATGTCATGCATAGCTCTGGAGCTGATGAGAGTTAAAATCTAGGACTGACTACAGGTGGGATTCTAAAGTGTTAGAAGGTTGTATTAGACAGTAGAGGCACATCAGTATGGCTCAAGACCTTCCTACCTTTTATAAATGGAAGACTTAGGTTAAAACTACAAAAATAATTATGACTGACCTTGAGTCAAAGTCCCAAGGCCTGTCCTTCCTTTGGTGCCAGCTCTGCTTGTCACTCACTGAGGTTCCCTGGCATTCCTGCTGCTGACCCACATGCACCTGGGAGTTGCTGCCTTCCAGGAGACTGTGTCAGAAGCATGCCCAGGGCATAGAAAGGAGGACAGAGCCTAGAAAGGGCTCTTTGTTTGTTTGAGACAGGATTTCATGCATCCCAGGTTAGCTTCTAACTTACTGTATAGTGGAGGATGACCTTGAACTTCTGATCCTTCTGCCTCAACTTCTCAAGTACTGAGATTATAGGTATGGGAACCATACCTAGCTTCATGCTTTTAATTATATAAACTATGTTTCTACATTTTTTATAAATGTAATTTACAGAGATAAAGGGAAATGTGTTATTTGCATTTTCCATTGGGTTAATGTTTTCCTTGTTTGGAATTAGGACCACATTAAAGCATTTAGATTGGGCATGCAATAGTGAACACATATTTGTACTCCCCTAGACATGTCTGCTAAGTCACAGTTGCTGAGGGAAACATCTGGAAGCAACATATCTGTTGCTCTTGTTCTCCGAGCCTAACGTGTGTCAGCTGCATTCTAGAGCATTAGAGCCCACTGGAGGACTGACCCCGGGAGGGGTAGAGTACTGGCCTGAGCTGTGAGCACACTGGTTTCTGTCTCTGTAGTAATGAGCTGAGCATGAAGACAGACTCACGCTTAAACTTGCTGGACGACGGCACACTGATGATCCAGAACACACAGGAGGCAGATGAGGGCGTCTACCAGTGCATGGCAAAAAATGTGGCTGGAGAGGCGAAAACACATGAGGTGACCCTCAGGTACTTGGGGTCTCCAGGTAAGTGGAGGATATTGCATGTGAGGGTTACCCTAACCACCCACTTCCTCCTTTCTTTCTACTACAACTCAATGAAGTCTGAGATGGTAAAGTTCCCATGCCAAGTAGCTCACAAGATTTCTGAAGCATAGGGTCATAGGTCATTCTAACCTGCCTCAGGCCCATGGCTACACCCTGCTTCAGGGGTATATACAGAAGTTTTGAGTTACTACCACAGGTAAGAAATGAGGAATAATCATAACCAGTTCCATCTGCCTATGACAAACAGACTTAAAATCCATAATTGCTTATTTCTCAGTAAGCCATATAACATCAGTAATTGCAACCACCATGATTTAAACCCCATGAAGCTTTACAGGAGCAACCACACTAATAATCGCCAATGGACTTACCTCATCCCTGTTATTTTGCTTAGCAAATACCAATTACAAATGAATTCATAGTCAAACTATGATTACAACCTGAGGTCTACAAACGTGTTCCCACTAATAGCCACCTGGAGAGACTGGCCATGCCTCGCGGCAGGTACCTGCACAGCCACATCATATACATGCTTCTTGGCACTGAGGCCTCTGTTTGCCAAGGGCTTTGATTATTTCAAATTAAATTTTAAAACGCTGATTTTTTTTGAGCCTATCATGTTTAAAACGCCAAGCGTCTGTCCAAACCAGAGGAAACACAGCTGTGGCCTTCACGCCTCTGCTACAGTACACAGGCACCAGCCCTGTTCTGGTCTGCTTGCTATGTCCATGGCCGGTGTTCACTGTTCATCCAGACGGTGGAACACCATAACCCAGCAGTTCTTAACCTGTAGGTCACGGTAGTTTCTGGTTTTTTTGTTTTGTTCTTTAAAGAAAGGCAACATAGAACATAATCTATTTGCTAACTTATACTCTGGGGTGATATACCACAATCCAGGTGCTGACGCCCACAAGGAAAGCTGTATATAGAGTCTCAGTAGAAACTAGAAGTGCCTCATGCTACTTATGTCAAATTTTGCAAAACATTTTTTTTTTTAATCTTGTTTTTTGGAACTTTTTGGATTCCATGTTGTGGACCCACAAGAAACAGCACAGGGCATAATACAGACTTAGGAAATCATATGTAGGTTGAGTGTCAAGGGTAGTTGTAGGGTAGTTTCCAACACAAGGGTGTGTGCAACTTCCTTTCTTATGTCCATGGCTCCCTCTTTCCATGTAGGCTATGTCTGCTGTGGTCCCACTGCATGTGGAAACCTTCCCATGAAACATACTAGCAAATGTGTGGACTCCTCCCATTAGATTTAGAGTTGACACTGTTCCTTCATTTGCGGATTTTGTTTTTTTTGTTTTTTTTTTTTTTTGTTTTGTTTTGTTTTATTTTTTTGTGTGTGTGTGATGAAAGTGATATTTTTTATATGGTTTAAATATACCTCATAATTTCTTGTGGCAATAGAGACTACCACAAAGTTTTCATCGGGTTGCCAGTGTATTTATAATAAATAAAAGCAAAGGTTCTTCAGAGAATTTAGAGTCTGTCTGGGGAAAGAAATACAGCTCTCCCCATAGTGGTCACTGCCCACAGGTTGCCTACCTTTGGTTGAGCTGAATGTGGGCACCAGTTTATTTTCTGCACTTTCCCCCCATTAATCCATGTGTGATTGTGTGAATGTGGAGACGTGTGCCACAGTGTGGAAATCAAAAGGCGACCGTCGCTGTTGATCCATGCATGCCTTTAACCTTGTTTGAGACAGGGTCTCTTGTTGGTCACCCTACGTACAATAAACTAGCTGGCCAGCCAGCTTCTGAGGATTCTTCTTCTGCTTCCCATCTTGCATTATAGATGCTAGAATTACAGATCCTATCACATCTGAGGTTTTGTGTGCTGGGGATTTGAACTGAGGCCCCTGTGTTCACATGGCAAATGTCTTATTGCCTACTGAGCCATTTCCTCAGCCCCATCTATGTATTTATTTGGAAAAGCAAGACAACAAGTGATGATGTAATTAAATGTTGTTGGTTTTACTTATTTTGGAAGCCATTAGGGTGAATGGACAGACTGGGCATCAAAAATACCAAGTAGAGGTCTTGTGGAGCTATGAGAAATTAACTGAGAATTTCTGTTTGTGACAGCCCGACCCACTTTTGTAATCCAGCCGCAGAACACAGAGGTACTGGTGGGCGAGAGTGTCACTTTGGAGTGCAGTGCCACCGGCCACCCTCTGCCGCAGATCACCTGGACAAGAGGTGACCGGACACCCTTGCCGGTCGACCCTCGAGTGAATATCACTCCCTCTGGAGGACTGTACATCCAGAACGTCGAGCAGAGTGACAGCGGGGAGTACACGTGCTTTGCCTCCAACAGTGTGGACAGCATCCACGCCACAGCCTTCATCATCGTACAGGGTGAGCCGTCAGACTCTTGTCTTCTCGTGACTCCGTCAGTGCCCTTGGCTTTGCCCGGCCTGCACCGTATCGCATACCCCCTGTACCACTTAACTTGCCCTTTCATTTTTCTTTGTTTTTTTGAGAACAAGGTCTTTGCAGCCTAGCCTGGCCTTGAACTTTCGATCCTCGTCTCAAGTGCTGGGATTAAGGTGTGCACTGCCATGCCTAGCTATTTTGATATGCATGTGTATATTTGTATGTGGGTGGGTGTGCATCTATATAACCAGAGAACAATGTCAGGTGCCATCCTGGTTTTAGGGGTATGGGGTTGTTTTGAGACTGAGTTTCTCATTGCCCTAGAAATCACCAAGTAGACTAGGCTGGCTGGCCAGGAAGTTTCATGGACCCACCTCCCTAGCACTCTGTCCAACTTGGTTGTTTTATGTGGCTTCTAGGGACTGAGCCATTTTTCTAGCACTGCCTTGATTTCTTTTTTAATTTTATGTGTTATTCATATCATACATCTTTATCCATTCATTCCCCATCCCTTCACATCCTCCCTCTGCGCCTGCACCCTCCCAAATAAGACAAAATTCAAGAGAGAAAAAGGAAGAAAGTGTGACCAAATAAGTCACACCATATACTCTTTGTCCATGCATCTCGACTTGCAAGTGTTCACTGCAAAGAGTCATTGGTCTGGTTCGAGGCCCCTGGTCTCCACTGCATGTTCAGTGCTGGGCCCTGACTAAGATTCTTCCTGGACATCCCCCTGCCACCCTGTGTTGTGGAGATCCTGCAGCTTTGGGCCTGTGGGCCAGGTCCCTGGACATGCTCTAGCAGATCATAGATGGGGTGGATGTTGGGGAAGGCCAAGTCATAACCCTGGGTCTGGGCCTGGGCAGCTGTAGGGTTGGTCCACCAGATGGGAAGTTGGGACAGCTCTCCCATAGTGTCACAGTTTTGGGGCTGGCTCCCCTACACCTGCACTAACAGGGTTGGCTCTATTGTGCTACCCTGGCAAGGTGCGGGGGCTGCTCTCTCGAGTGTTGCAGCTGGTAGGGTCAGGGATGGCTCTCCTACTCTTATGACCACGGGGCCATCTCTCCCACCTGCCTCTGGCATTGATGGGCGGGGGTGGGGGTGGGGCACATCTCTCCCACCCCTGTTGCCACAAGACAGATGGGTAGTAAGGACAGCTCTCCCATGGTCACAGTTTCAGGGCTGGTTCTCCTACGCCTGTACTAACAGTATTGTCTGCCTTGCTTTTTTAAGATCTATAGCATCCCTTCCATTTGACCTGTCACACATGATTTGGTGGTTAGACAGCTTTCCTTAGGAGAATAGGACTTTGAGGTTGCAATGTTCAGACTACCCAGGTACTGGCATCTGTGAATGTGGACATGAATACCTGGGCATTGAAAGTAAATCAGTGTGTATGTGATGCAGATAGCTCTGAGTATACCCTGAGGTCACAGTAATAGTGAGTCAGTGTGTGCACCTTGCATACAGTTTTGAATGTACTGATATTATAGTAATGTGTATAAAGTATACATTGCCAAGGGCACAGTAGTCATGAGCCAGTGTGAGTGCTTTGCATACAGCTGTGTCATTTCTTAGATTACAATGCCCATGTGCACCTTGTGCATAGCTGTGAATGCAGACCAAAGTACCAATGTCACCAAAGTCTACTTGGGAAACCAATGAGTTTTATAGGGGTTATTTACAGGAATATGGGTGAGCAGAAATGATCCAAAGACAGCTGTATCACCAATGCCCACCCAAGCATGGGTGACAGCTCACCAAAGCAGGGAACCTGGAGCCACTGCACAGCCTGTAGGAAGCTCAGCAGTTTGGAGAGTATTCTTCCCAGCTGGCTCAGTTGGTCTGAGCATTGTCCAAGCAACTCAATGTTTTTATTCCTTCTGGTCAGCTTGACTGGTCTCTGCTGTGTTGAGGCTGTTTGGCTGGCGTCTGCTCCTTCCAGGTGGCTGGGTCTGTCTGAGAGTCTTCTCTCAGCCGTGTTATTGTTTGTATACTCTTGAGGAGGAAGAGGCCTAGGGAGCCTGGTCAGTTTGGGGGACTTTCTGAAGCTCTTTTGTAGTGTTTCCCTTCCCCTAGACCATCTGCTTTTCACCTGCCTTTCCACATCTTACGCCTTAAGTCTCCCTCCAAGATGGAAGGTTTTAATCTTGGGGGAACTGCTTACAAAGTACACGATACTGCTGGTAAAGTCCCTAGGCTGTA
Source organism: Peromyscus leucopus (assembly GCF_004664715.2). Lineage (NCBI taxonomy): Eukaryota > Metazoa > Chordata > Mammalia > Rodentia > Cricetidae > Peromyscus > Peromyscus leucopus. Next base: position 51,386,655 of record NC_051081.1, on the reverse strand, counting down.
CTGTCACTGTACAGGGTAATTGTCTCTCGGTGTCACACTTAAATGTTCTTCCCCTGCAGCCCTTCCTCAGTTCACTGTGACCCCTCAGAGCAGAGTGGTCATCGAAGGACAGACTGTGGATTTCCAGTGTGAAGCTAAGGGCTACCCTCAGCCAGTCATCGCCTGGACCAAGGGAGGTAAGGTGTTGCCCTGGGCCCTCTGTCTTCCCATTCCCTTGGGACACAAGCTATTGTCCCTGGGGCAAAACCAGCATCTTCCCCAAAGGGGTGAGCTGTGACGCTGGAAGAGGACGAGGTATTTATAGGACCTGCCTTGGAGTGCCGCACTGGTGGTCGCTGTAGGCATCATGGATTGAAGCCGTCTTTGCAAGAGGACTCGGGGTGCCTGTTGGAGCATCTGTACAGTGGTTCACAGTGTGTGGGCTAGAGCCTGTAGAACCCACCAAAACAGGGTTTATCCACTGATTCCCAGAGCCGTCCCCACATTTCTGCACTTAGTGTGTGATCACTTAGTTCTTGGTCAGATCATGGCTCCCGGGGTCTGATGGAAACTCACCAAGGTTGGGTGAGATTGTGGCAAGGGCAGGTACTAAGTTCACTGAGGAAACCTCTGTAGGCCTCCAGTGGTCCTGCCCTACAGCCTAGGCAGGGACCCTGGAGATGATCTGCCACCTTGGCTTAAACCAAAAGGTCACTGCATCCTCCTTCTGGGGAGTGCTCATGGATCCTGAGAAACAGAACGAGGTAGAGGCCAGTTGCACAGTTCCTCTTGGCTGGCTAGGAAAGCTACCTTGTGGAAAGGCTTATCCACCTTTATCAATATCCTCCACCTCCAAGGGGGCTTGACTTCTGTGCAGTCTAGGCCCAGGTTCCCTTAATGTCTATTTCCTTAGGCATACTTGGGGTCAGCCCTACAGGCACCCTGAGTCCTTGTCTTGTCCTCACCCCTAATTTTGCCTTTTGGCTCTGTTCTCTGTCCCTTTTTGTGATACTCCTTGGATGATATTTCTTGACTCCTCCTTTGCTGTTGGAGCCCACACGGGGATGTGGAATAAATGCCTACTTGCTGGAGCAGGAGTGGGCCTTTGGTACCTGATCCAAGAAGTTCAGCCCAGTGACATTGCCATCTTCAGAGATAACATTCTCTCTAAATCGCCTGTCTCCGACCCTGACCCGGAACACCTCTATATCCAGGGTGACTGATGTCTTGCCCCACTTTGTAGGGAGCCAGCTCTCAGTGGACAGGCGGCACCTGGTGCTATCCTCAGGCACACTCAGGATCTCTGGGGTTGCCCTGCATGACCAAGGCCAGTATGAGTGCCAGGCTGTCAACATCATCGGCTCCCAGAAGGTCGTGGCCCACCTGAATGTACAGCCCAGAGGTAGGTGCTGTCAACTGGGTAGATTTGCAAGTGCCTATCACCAGTGACACACTCCTGCAGCTGATGTCAGCATCAGTACTGTAGTTCTAGCTCTTTTGGTCACTGTGTTCTGCTTAGAGCCATGGTACTTGTGTTCATGAGGGATTCACAGGTACTTTATTTCCTTTGTTATAAAGACATTTATTCATTTCATGTTGGCCTCAAAGAGTCTGACTGTGTTAGAGAGCATATTAGGGAAGACAACTAGGTGCAGCCTGGTTTCTGTAAGGCCCGCGAGGGTACCATGAACCTTGTTTTGTCTCTTAGACCCACAATGTCCACTGTGGGTTTTGTGGACTTCCCCTCCTGCACTTGCTTGGCAAACGCAGTGTGCTCAGGTGCACTTCCCCATGGTGGGCTCGCACAGTGGTGCCTGCCGACTGCCTCTTCTGCCCTCTAAGCCCTGAGCATCAGGATCATTGTTTTATCAGTGGGCCAACCACACTGCATGCTGCTGCCTCTTGGGAATGGGTGTGAGTTGAGTGCAGGCAGCCTGGCTTGCCACCCAAGCCGTTTTTCATCTTAGCTAACAAGTCCACTTGCAGGGCTCTGGGTTGGCCTGTGTGGCCTCTGCTCTTCTGAAGTCTGTGGTGTGAGTCAGGTGCTGCCTCATTCTCCACACTTGCCTCCTAGTCACCCCGGTGTTTGCCAGCATCCCCAGTGACATGACTGTAGAGGTGGGGACCAATGTACAGCTGCCCTGTAGCTCCCAGGGGGAACCGGAGCCAGCCATCACCTGGAACAAGGTAAGAGCTGACACCTCACCCAGGCTCTCTCTAATGCGGGAAGTATGATGCAGGAAGCATGCGTTTCAAATACCCTGAAGGCAGCCTTAATAATAACGATAATGAAAACAAAATACACACTCCAGCATCAGAAGTAAAGAAAGTCCTCTACAGGTACACAGCTTCAAGGAATGAAGTTGAATTTTTATTACTTCATTTTTCTTTGCTCTTCATATTTAGCCCACGGTTAGGCAGAATCCACATACTGTACACAAAGGAGATTGCTGAGATGGAATAGTGACCTCACTAGGGATCCCTCAGAGTGCCAGTTCTCAAGGCTCTCCAGCTACTTCACTGCCCACCCACCTTCTCCACAGTGGCACAGCTGTGGTCTGCACATGGCTTATCAATTCTGTCTCAGAATTGCCCTCTTTCCTAGAGGCCTGTTTCTCTGAACCCTTTCCACCATAGCTCATGGCCTCCAGGAGTTATGTTCCCAGGTGCTCCCAATATAGTGGGGCTCATCTATTATACATACCTCTGTTCTCAGCAAAGGACAGGTGTGTAGAAGAGCTTGTCTCATTGAGTTGGACTTGGGAGAATAGTAATGATTCTCCTTCCCTGGGAAGATTGGGACAGATGTAAACATAGCCTCAGAGATTTTTTTTTTCCATTTGAGTCTTAACACTGGATGGGCATTCCTTTCTCCCAGGGCAGCAACTTCTGTTTCCCAATCTTACTGCAATATCGTTTTTATTATTCTGCTCCAGGATGGTGTTCAGGTAACAGAAAGTGGAAAATTTCACATCAGCCCTGAAGGATTCTTGACCATCAATGATGTTGGCACTGCGGACGCAGGTCGCTATGAGTGTGTAGCTCGGAACACAATTGGATATTCCTCTGTCAGCATGGTACTCAGTGTGAATGGTAAGATGTGTATGCCAAGCACAATGCATTGTCTCAGGGGGCTTGGGAGATACAATATCGGGGCTGTATCTTCATCCTATGAGCGTCCATTTAGGGTGTGTGCTGGTTAGTTTTAACTGTCAATGTGATAGAATCACCTAGGAAAAGTTTATTCAGGAATTATCTAAATAGGGTTGGCTTGTTGATATATCTGTAGGAGATTGTCTTGATTGTTAATTAATGTAAAAAGGCGAAGCCCACTGTGGGTAGCATTCCCTGGGCAAATGGTCTTGAACAGCATAAGAGAAGAGAAAGGATACATTTGACTTTTCTATGCTTTTGACTGGATTTGATACTTTTAAGTTCTTGCCCGACTTCCTCAATAGTGAACTGTAACCTGGAACTGTAAGCCAAATATATCTTTTCTTCCCTAAGTTGCTTTTTGCCAGGATATTTGTTACAGCACCAGCAATCAAATGAGAATATGATGGTAGCATGATTCAGAAGTCAGAAAGTTTGGCCCTAATGTGGTCAATGGCTAAGCTTACCTTGGAGTATCTTCTTCCTGTATGTTTTTTAAATCTTCAACAGCTCTTTTCATACCCAACAGTGCATTTAATGGTGATCCCTGCAGGCATTTCCATGCCTCGCAGTTGGTTATGGCTACGTGCAGCCTGGGATGTTCCTCATGCACATGGACTGTCCTTTTCCAGGGTAGTAATTAGCCAGAGTGTGAAGATTTCATCTCTGCATCCTCTCCCACTTTTATTCTCCTCTCTGCCTGTCTTGCTTAACTTTGGGGAAGAGGAGAGCCAAGAACCCTGCTCAGACACAGCAAAGGAAAGAAATTGATGAGAGAGTTATGGGGTCTGGAGCTCAAGGGAGGAGTCAGGGCTGAGTATATTAACACCCTGGGACTAGATGAGGTCACCCAGGAGAACCTGTCTAAGAACCAGAATGGCCATTCTGCCCTGGCGTGTCCAGCCATCAAACTGGCTAAAAAAGGAAGTCAACAAAAAGATATTCTCCAAATGACCAGTGAGGAGATGGGGTCAGAGAGCAAGAATTGTATCAGATAGACTCTGTACCTGTCAATCGATGTGGAGAGAAGAGTCAGAGTAGGGGAGAAGAGGAAGAAAGAAAGATGATGAGTGTGAACAGGAAGGCAATATGCACAAATGCACCAGAGACTGGTAGAAGCGGGTAGTTCCCAGTGTATCCCAGGCAGTGGAGGTTTGCCTGAGAGGAGAGTCTTTCCCAACCATGCCTTGTCTGTCCCCGGGGAGGAAGTCCGTCCCAGCAGGGGAGTTCACCCTAGCCACACATTGTCTGCCCCAGGGGAATGAGGTCCGCCACAGCAACCAAGTGAAGGATCATTTCAGCAGGGTCTCTTCAGCTGTGTCCAGGCCTGTGAGGATATAAAGGAGAACTAACCATTGGGTTAAGATGGAAGTAGTGTGGTGAGAGCTGCTTCAGTGGCTGAGGGTAAAGATAGGTTATGGTGGGGTTATTTGTGCTTGGCAAAGACTGACTACTGACCAGTTCTTAGGAGGTGAGAAAGGAACAAGAACTGAGACTCACACTGGACTTGGTGGTGCATGCCTTCATTGCCAGCACGTGGAAGAGACAGGTAGCGTTCTGAGTTCAAGGCTGGTTTGGTCTATACAGTGAGTTCTATTTCAGCCAGGGTCTGGCATATCTTATCTATATAGATACATAGGCAGATAGACATAGATGTATACATATAGGTAGCAATAGATAGATAGATAGATAGATAGATAGATAGATAGATAGATAGATAGATAGATAGACAGATACTAAGACCTTGTTTCAAAAATAGTAAAAAGGAATCAAGTATGAAGCTTTGATGAGACAGGTTGTGGTGTGTTACATGTGCTGTGTATTATGTGTGTATCTGTGTGTGGTGTACATTATGGTGTAGGCTTATTCTGTGTGCTATGATGGTGTAATATGATGTGATGTGTCTTCTACAGTGTGTTGTGTGGCATGTTTATTCTGTATGCTGTGGTATGTGTATTATGTGTCTGTGGTGTGTGCAGGCCATCTGGGTATCTAGGTGCTGATTTTTTTTTTGCTCTGTGTGTGTGTGTGTGTGTGTGTGTGTCTGTGTCTGTGTCTGTGTGTGTCTGTGTCTGTGTCTGTGTCTGTCTGTCTGTCTGTGGGCCCTAATAAAGATGTCATGATGATGACCACGCAAGCAGGGTAAGGGACTGGCAATGGGTGGGAAGTAAAGAGTGGAGTCCAGCATTGGGGATGGTTGTCCTTTTAGAAGAACAGAGACTTCTAGAATGAAGGCACCTCCCCTGATGTCACTGTCCACCAGATAGACCTGAGAACCCTCAGCCCCCCAACAAACATCACACTGGGTATAAGCGCTTGCGTGCTTTGTGTCACAAACATTTTGCCACTTTTACAGGATATCATACAATTTTTCACAATTAAAGTGCCTATGATTTCCATACTGTTTAAAAACAGCTTCTAGCAGAATTGATGATGAAATAGCTTGAGCATCGGTTCAGCAAACAGAAATATCTTTTGGATGGAAAGCATGACTTATGTCTAGATGATGTCGTGTCTAGACATGGTTGTATGAATAAGAAAGAGGTGTTTATTTTTTTCTGCTAACGTGAGTTCATGTTTTCCTAGTTCCTGATGTAAGTCGAAATGGGGACCCATATGTCGCTACCTCTATTGTTGAAGCCATTGCAACCGTTGACAGGGCCATCAACTCTACGCGGACACACTTATTTGACAGGTATGGTGGGCAGGGCTGTGGCGCTGGCCTTGGATGGGGAAGCGGGTGGGGTGGGGTGGAAGTCGTGTTTTCCTAGTGCGTGGGTCTTTTACCCATTTCACTCCCCACACTTTACTATAACAGTCTAAGAACTTCCATATGAAAGCCACCAGGAGCGTCAGCTGACTGGCTTCTCTGGGGTTAGCATGCTAGCAGGAGGTGGACCTTCTTCACAGGCTCCGGACTGTAATTCACAATCAAAACATTTTTTTAGGAGACCCACCTCATTCTTTTTTGGCTTGTTAGAAACCATTTGGCAAAAACAAAATGTTACCGAGGTGGCCAGTGGCCCCGTCCATGTTGGCAGCTGCTGCAGACTCTCTGCACCTTACCTGAAATGCGATGCCTGTGACTCTCTCTCTTGACTTATTAATGGTTTGTTTTCAGTGTCTTTGGTTCTTGTTTGTCTGTCTGTTGCTCTGTCGCCTTCCACCTGGGATGAGTAAGGTACAGTGCACCACGTTGTCCAACGTAGCGATAGAAATTTAGAAATATCAGTACAGTTTTAGTTTCTGGGTTTTGTCCCCAGTGATTTATCTCATTGATTTCCTCTCTTCCTCACTCCTGCCAGCCGTCCTCATTCTCCAAATGACCTACTGGCCCTCTTCCGGTACCCACGGGACCCCTACACAGTGGGACAAGCCCGGGCAGGAGAGATATTCGAGCGGACCCTGCAGCTGATCCAGGAGCATGTTCAGCATGGCTTGATGGTGGACCTGAATGGAACAAGTCAGTACCATGTTCTTCTACCTTCTTACTTGAGCATTGTGTGAGAGGCTCTGGCTATGGCTGCATTAGTATCTGAGCCCACTTTTTCCTGAACGTGCAAGGGTTCTTTTGGTGTCTCTTTTGGTCAGCTGGGGACTTTGCCCAATGTAGGACCTGATTGTCTGGGCTGTGGATGATTGATCTGTGTCTCTGCTGGGCTTCCTGTGTGTCCTTCTTTCCACAGGCCTAATCCTTGTGTGAAGGGGAAGCTTCATAGGACAGTTTTGAGGTAGCTGATGTTTCTAATTGTTTCTCCCAGCCTGCAATTCCTCATGCCCCCTGGCTTTCTTGGATCTTTGTATGGATATTTTGAAGATCATCTTCTGTAAGCCTTTAATATGTGCAGACTGAGTCTCTAGAGCCAGACATAGGCTAGAGATAACTTTAAAGAAAAGATTCAGTGCTGACTTTGACCAGCGGAGAGAGAGAGAAAGAGAGAGTAAGAAAGAGACAGAGAGAGAGAAAGAGAGGGAGAGAGAATGTACATGTATGTGTATAGGTCTTAGGTGCCTGAATATGTGCACATATGTAAATGTGAATGTGCCCATATGTGAGCAACTATCTCTATGAGCATATCTTAGAGGCATGTCATATGAGTGTACAGACAGCATGAGTGAGTGTGCATGCATATGTATGTGTAGTTATGAGAGTTCATGTGTGGGTGTCAGTGTGTGAGCATGGCCCCAGATTGCGTGTGTACAGGTGTATACATGCACAGATGGCTATTCTGAAGACTCTGGAATATTCTGCAGGGGAGAGATAGTGAGAAATGTGAAGACCTTGGTGTAGGCAGAGTTTTCCCATTCTGGAAGCCACTTCCAAATTACCACACAGAGACTTATATAAATTACAAATGTTTGGCCAATAGCTAGGCTTATTACTAACTAGCTCTTACATTTAAATTAACCCATTTTTATTAATCTATGTATTACCATATGGCTCGTGGCTTTACCTGTCCTCTAGCATGTCTTGCTTCCTGGGTGGCTGGCTGGCATCTCTCTCTCTCACACTCTGTCCTTTTTTCCCCCCAGTATCCTCAGTCTGATCGCCCCACCTATACTTTTTGCCTGGTTATCAGCCATCAATGTGTTATTAACAATGAGTATAATCCACAGCACCTTGGCTGTGCTAATGTCTAAAGAAGGCAGCATTTGATGAAACTGAGCTCTGAGCATGGGATCCTGGGGTCATTGTGTGGCTATGCTTGATGACTTTAGGAAGGTCATGGACACTTGATAGAAGCATGCTGCTGACCAACAAGGCCTGCAGTTCTCCTGTAGCTGCTGGACAGTCTGAGGTTCTTGATCAGGAAGCCAACCCAGCAGGAGCCTAACCCCTGGCTGGAGAGGTTGGAGGTCATGTTTTGTGATAGATTCTGTGAAATTCAAGACCAGTATCATGAACAGTGTCCTAGGGTGATGGCAGAAGACTGGAGAGGATGGCAGGAGTCAGAAACCTGTAGGAGGCCTCACACATGCAGGTGGCTATAGGATGGCCTCTGAAGAAAAGGCTTTTCTGTATAGTAGTCAGTACAATATATAGTGATGGGCACAGGGAAGCTGTTCCATAAGGAGGGGACCTCCCTGTGGCTGGTGTAGACGTGCACTCTCTGTCTGTTCCATGAAACAATATGAGGTGAGGCTGAAGGTCCTCGGCTTTGGACCGCTGAATGTGATGCTCCTTACAGAGCTAGTCACATTATGAGAATCAGTGGTGTAAACCACAGGCCTCATGGTAGGGCATCGAAACTATTAGCAAACCGTGAGCTGAGCCAGAGGGTACATTCTACATCGGATGCCAGGGCATCTGCAGGCACCAGCTGAGACACTGAGGGCAGTGGTCTGCATTGCTGGTGGAAGTCAGAACCACCCTGCTGTGTGTTGCAGGTTACCACTACAACGATCTGGTGTCCCCGCAGTACCTGAGCCTTATTGCCAACCTGTCGGGCTGCACGGCGCACCGCCGTGTGAACAACTGCTCAGACATGTGCTTCCACCAGAAGTATAGGACGCATGACGGTACATGCAACAACCTGCAGCACCCAATGTGGGGCGCCTCATTGACTGCCTTCGAGCGCCTGCTGAAGGCTGTGTATGAGAACGGATTCAACACGCCCCGCGGCATCAATCCCCAGCGTCAGTACAATGGGCACGTACTCCCCATGCCCCGCCTGGTGTCCACCACACTGATTGGGACAGAGGTGATCACCCCTGATGAACAGTTTACGCACATGTTGATGCAGTGGGGCCAGTTCCTTGACCATGACCTGGACTCGACTGTGGTGGCCCTGAGCCAGGCTCGGTTCTCTGATGGCCAGCACTGCAGCAATGTGTGCAGCAATGACCCTCCCTGTTTCTCCGTCATGATTCCCCCCAACGACCACCGCGTGCGGAGCGGGGCCCGCTGCATGTTCTTTGTGCGATCGAGCCCTGTGTGCGGCAGCGGCATGACATCCCTGCTCATGAACTCGGTGTACCCTCGAGAGCAGATCAACCAGCTCACTTCCTACATCGACGCGTCCAACGTGTATGGCAGCACAGACCACGAAGCCCGCAGCATCCGCGACCTGGCTAGCCATCGTGGCCTGCTGCGGCAGGGCATCGTGCAGAGGTCTGGCAAGCCGCTGCTTCCCTTTGCCACGGGGCCGCCCACCGAGTGCACCCGCGATGAGAATGAGAGCCCGATACCATGCTTTCTGGCTGGGGACCACCGTGCTAATGAGCAGCTGGGCCTGACGAGCATGCACACGCTGTGGTTCCGGGAGCACAACCGCATCGCGGCAGAGCTGCTGAAGCTGAACCCGCACTGGGATGGGGACACGGTCTACCACGAGACTCGCAAGATCGTGGGGGCAGAGATACAGCACATTACCTACCGGCACTGGCTACCCAAGATCCTGGGGGAGGTGGGCATGAAGATGCTCGGCGAGTACCGGGGGTACGACCCCAGCGTCAACGCTGGCATCTTCAATGCCTTTGCCACGGCGGCCTTCAGGTTTGGCCACACTCTGATCAACCCTGTGCTCTACCGGCTGGATGAGAACTTTGAGCCCATCCCACAGGGCCATGTGCCCCTCCACAAAGCCTTCTTCTCACCGTTCCGGATTGTCAACGAGGGGGGCATCGACCCACTTCTCCGAGGGCTGTTTGGCGTGGCCGGCAAGATGCGCGTTCCCTCCCAGTTGTTGAATACGGAGCTCACAGAGAGGCTGTTCTCCATGGCGCACACTGTGGCCCTTGACCTGGCCGCCATAAATATCCAGCGAGGCCGGGACCATGGCATCCCACCCTACCACGACTACAGGGTCTACTGCAACCTGTCGGCCGCTTACACCTTTGAGGACCTGAAAAATGAGATCAAGAGCCCTGTGATCCGGGAGAAGCTGCAGAGGTAAATACTGGTCAGCTGGGGCACTTTCATTAAGGATGTGTGGGTGCCAGGTGATCCTGGCTGTGAACCGCGGTGCTACCATCTCTGGGTTCAAGTTTCTGTGGTGGCTCAGGGTCAGGTGAGAGAAATCCGTGGAGGCTGAGATTAGACAGCTGGCAGCCTGCTGTCTGGGTTGCTACAGTGAGGCTAGTGTCAGGTAGAGGCATGTCTGCCAGCCTCTTTGTGCTCAGGTGGTGGACTTTGTAAGCTGCAGGAAGTTTTCTGTTGAGTGTTGAGACATGAGTTGTATTTAATTGGCCAGGACAGGTAAGAGTCAATGGCAAATGGGCATCAGACTGGCCAGCCTCCTGGGGCTGGCTCGGTCTGTAGCCCCCTATGCTTACTCAGGTGGCCGTTCGTTCATAGAAGAGGAGAGCTGGACAACAAACGGGCAAGTTTTGAGGGGTGATGAATATCCCACCACTCGGAGGATAGGCCCAGGTCTGCTCAGGATTGGGTCACCTCACCTAGGGCCAGGCTTCTTCTCAGACCTGCCTCCTGGGAGCTGTTCAGACCTGAATGTCTATGGAAGGGCTCTCTTTTTGTGAGATACCGCTGTGGTTTCTGAATGAGCGCTGCTCTGCCCTCTGTGATCCAATTCGTTTACATAATCGTACTCGATTACTGGCAAGGGAAGCATATGAGTTCTCCGCGGGAACTGTGTATTTTTTTTGTCACCGTTATGCTTAATTGGGATTTACGCTCACCGACTGTACTTCGTGTGCTTCAGCGTCCCCCTGTGTTCCTATCCAGATGGCCACAGATGACTTTCCCAGTCTTTTTTTTTTTTTTTTTTTTGATTGCCAAAATATTTCAGAACTCCTTAGTTTCTGGTAATCCTGCCACTGCTGCTGGAGATGGTGATCCTGGCCTGGCTGCAGGAGAGAGAGACCCCTGGCAAAGACAATGCTTACCCCCCTACCCCATCCCCACAACACACACAGAATTACTCATCGATTTTTTTTTTTCCTGTGAACCCATTACCAAGAGGAAAAATGAGACATAAACAGGAGGAGAGATGAATGCCGACACAATCCAGGCTGTCAGGATTTTCAGCAGGCCTTAGGGACAGCAGCTGCCGTCTACTGTACTGGCAGCCTGCTGAAGTTTTACATTTCAGGGCCGCCTGGGGATGAAGAGCTGGGCTGAATCTGGACTTCTCTCCCTGGTGTGCGTCCTGTAAGCGACACAGTCCGGGTCCCCAGGCCCCTGAGTGAGAGAGCTTTGTAGTGTCACGGAGACCATCCCCAGCAGGCCTGAATCGGATATCCTTCAGCCTCCTGCCATCCCTTTATGAGTGGGAGGGTGGAGGACAAGGAGCAGGTATCCTGAGGAGGCACTGGTATCTGGTGCTTGTAGAGCACGACCAGCCGCCCTCCGGGCTCCCATGTCAGGTGGCTTCTCGTAAGGCCTTGGAGGCTTTAGTCCAGCATGCTTGTCCTTGGACATCAGACAATGAGCACAGTTTGTGCTTGCAAAGGCTGGATGCCAGCTTAAGTGAGAGCACATTTATTCCACTCACAAGATGAATGAATATCTTTTCAATAGCATGTCACAGCTAGATGGTAGGGTGTTCCGCTGTCGTTCCAAGCCTGGCGGGGAATGGAGCCAGGGGATGGAAGATGCTATTTCATGCTCTAGCAGAGTCTCTAGCAGCAGTCGGAACCAAGACCACCTGCTGCCTTGTAATCTCTTGGGAAATTGAACAAGCGTAGAAAAGAAAGGTGTGTAGGCATTGTTGTTTCTTTCTGTATGAACATATATTCCTGGAACATGGAGGACTTGGTGAAAATACTTTGTTAAACATTTCCAAATGTTTAAGCCTCATGTTAGATATCTACCCTATCTAATTAACCAGCGTTTCCATTGACAAGTGCATTTCAATATATGGTAAGGCCAATTCCTGTTATTTTCGAATATGGCTACTCATTGTTCATATGCTTAGGGAAGAAGATAGGTGTTGAAGATAGGGTGGGTGTGCCTCGTGGAGTTAGATGGTTCTCCCTGAAGCACAGGAAAGAACATTTTAATTTTATTATCTATTTTTGGCTTTTCAAATCACTTGTAAATTGTGTGTATGTGTGTGTGTGTGTGTGTGTGTGTGTGTGTGTGTATACCAAAAAGAAATTTTTAAAAAAAAATCATTAAATATGCTTTAAAGAAATACTGGTGAGCTCTCTTTGTTCAGTAAAAATCTGGAGAATGTGTGGGTATGAAATAATACTGTGTTTTGTATCCCAGACAGCTATGCTGGGCAGACCTGACTTCCTCCTTGTCTGTTCCAGGCTGTATGGTTCGACTCTCAACATTGATCTGTTCCCGGCCCTCATGGTAGAAGACTTGGTCCCTGGCAGCCGCTTGGGGCCCACACTCATGTGCCTGCTCAGCACACAGTTCCGACGTCTGCGGGATGGAGACAGGTGGGTGCTGGAGAACCTCGCTGTACTTAGATGGTTGTTGTGGACTCAGGACAGATGACGGTGAGGACCCCTCCCCACTTGCTGCCCTTCTGACGGCTCTGTGCCTCCTGTAGCTGCCTGACACCTTTACCCTTCCCAGCTAACACACTGAGTCCCAGGAGCTGTTGGTCTCTGAAGCCTTTTGAGTATTCATGGCGGCACTCAGAAGGACTAGAACGTTGTTGTTTGTTTTGTTTGGATTTTTGAGATAGGCTTTCAGTGTATATCTCAGGCTGGCCTCACTCATGGCAAGTCTTCTGCCACAGCTGTGCACCATACCACCTAACTGGGGCTTGTGGCTTGTGGCAAGACTTCTTTTCATTCTAACAATGTTAGTTTACTTTAGCGAATGGGAAAGTGGGCCAGACTTATGGCTGAGAGTTCAGTCAGAAGTGTAGCCATCCATCTCCTTTGAAAAGTAGCCCATCTTCTTTCTTTCTATCCAGATGGGCAAATGTACTATTTCTTATATGCTGGGGCTTTTTGCTTTTCTCACATTTATTGGGTGAGAATTTGAGCAATGTCTGGGTCATGTTTTTTTTTTTTTTTTTTTTTTTTTTTTTTTTTTTTTTTTTTTAAATTTCTGTTAATGGAATCAGTGATTTCCATGTTGGAAGAACATTCTTACCTTGGATCCTTGTGGCCAGCTGTCTCCCTGCCTGCTGCTGACCCAGCTGACCCTGTTGTCATCTCTGGAGTACAGGTTGTGGTACGAGAACCCGGGCGTGTTCTCCCCCGCCCAGCTGACTCAGCTCAAGCAGACATCCTTGGCTAGGATCCTGTGTGACAACTCAGACAATATCACCCGTGTGCAGCAGGACGTGTTCAGGGTGGCAGAATTCCCACATGGTTACGGCAGCTGCGAGGACATCCCCAGAGTGGACCTGCGAGTGTGGCAGGACTGTTGTGAAGGTGCGTGGTGCCAGCCCCCTGCCCTCTTGCATGTCTCCCCATGCTTGGCTGCTCTGGTCCTTGGTATGGTCATTATTGTGGTTGCTTTGCTTGGTGAGTGGTTACATGGTCTGAGAGATAAATGTCAAGAAGTCCTATCACGAAGGCACCATATATTCTTCAGCCTAGGCTGTATAGGTCGGTAACTCTACACCCCCACACTGCCTCGTGAAGAACTTAGGAGACACAGGGCACCCAAGGCTAGTGTGCAGCTTTACCACCTTAAATAGGTGTACACTGAAATGCTGATAAAAGTTCAGCACGGTAGGTGTGCACACACCAGCCCCTGAGCCATGTGTGAGCATAAATACCGTGCATTTAATGTCACATTCCATCCTCCTGCCAGTGCATCATGTTTATTGATGGCATTACCACCACAGATGCCTGTGTGAAGATGTCACTAGCTTCATTATTATCTTAGGCTGTGCTGCATTCTGATAACCAAAATAGCGTGTAAAAGAAACAAAACTTAAGTATGTCCCTATTGCATATCTAACATTGAACCTTTTGTACAGCTACATCCAGGTGCTTGTGTGTTAGTCCCCTGAATCACAGCCACAAAGAATGAGAAATAGCTGCTCAGGAAGCATAACAGGCAACCCATGTTATGCTGATACCCTGTTGTAACTTACAGCCAGAGAAAGGAGCTCTGGACTGTCTTCTTGAGGAGGTAGAGAGTAGCCTACAGGTGTGAGAGGTCTTGATGTTAGGGTGGAAAGCCTCGTAATGAGGTCTGTACAGTGTGGTGATACGTTATTTGTGCATCCCAGTAAAGCTTATCTGTAGATCAGAGGACAGAACCAGCCACTAGATTAGACACAGAGGCCAGACAGTGGTGGCACACACCCTTAATCCTATCACTCGGGAGGCAGAGATCTGTGAGTTCAAGGCCACACTGGAAACAGAGCCAGGCAGTGAGTGGCACACACCTTTAATCACAGAACTGGAGAGCTCATGTCTTTGCTTCGGAAGGACACATGCCTTTAATCCCAGAAAGTGATAGCAGGAAGCAAAAAGGAATATAAAAGGACCAGGAGGCCTTTTAGCAGCAGTTCAACTGAGACTCTCAGGGGTGAGGACTCAGAGGCTTTCAGTCTGAGGACTCATGGAAACAGGATCGGCCGAGAAGTTGGCTGTGGCTTGTTCTGGTTCTCTGATCTCTCAGTTTTTACCCCAGTACCTGGCTGCAGGTTTTTTATGAATAAGACCGTTTAGCAATTCGGGTTGCAGTGCAGTGCATCCCAGTCTGCCTGGGGAGGCCTGCTCCCTGTGGTCTGTCCACCTCACACACAGGGCTACCGTCACAGCTCTAGCAGCCACTGGCTTCCTGTGGTGACTGTTCTGCCGTCTCTTTCCCACTTTGCATTCTCGAGTTCCTCTCTTGGTTAACCTCAGTTTCCAGTTTCTAATTTGAGTGCAATTTTGGCTTTATCCAAACTATGATCAGAACCCCATACATAATCAAGCTGGGGGCATTTACAACCTAAGCCGAGTGACATATGTTTGTGGTGAGAAGAGGACTCAGGATGGATGCTCCAGCCACACATGGAGCAGCACACTTGGTCCTCAGCCCTGCCCTACCCCTTGGAGGCCCTGAAGAAAAGAGGCGCACAGAGTTCAGAACTATGGTTATCTCTTATTTTTCTCCTAAAGTAGCCACCCAGGGTATTTATTAAAATGAGGTTGACTTTTGAAGCTGCATTTAACATCCTAAGAGGATGTGTGGTGAGGGTAGGGGTGGGGTGTATCTGTATGTGAATGTGTATGATCATGTGGTTTGCCCAATCTGATTTTTTTGTCTGCCTCTCCCCCATATGTATGTATATATGTATGTGTATATGTTTGTATATATGTATATGTATTGTTCTCTCTCTCTCTCTCTCTCTCTCTCTCTCTCTCTCTCTCTCTCTCTCGTGTGTGTGTGTGTGTGTGTGTGCGTGTGTGTGTGTGTGTGTGTGTGTGTGTGTGTGTGTGTGAGAGAGAGAGAGAGAGAGGAGAGAGAGAGAGAGAGAGAGAGAGAGAGAGAGGGAATTCACATAAAGGACATTGTGCTTACTGTGTACCCAGTACTAAATGACTGCTGTTCTTGTGCTCATATTGTGGGAACTTGTTCTGCTTTTGCTTCTTTTTTGTTTTAAACTCTCACAGGTTCTTTTCAGTTTAAATATTTTCCTACAAGGATGGCAGAGGAGTTCATTCTGTTTGTAGGAACCTGTTGTCTTGAAAATAGTGTGCAAGGCCAGTTCTGATTTCCAGATACAGAGCCTCTATTTTCTGATAACACGACCAGATCCCCTTCTGCTACAGAACAGAGCCAGCCTTCACTGTTTACTTAAAAATATCCACAGTCCTGGAAGAGGTCGTCTCTGAGGCAGGCCTTGTCTTGGCATGTGCCCCCAATCTTTTCCATTGTTCCAGCTACTGCAGATGCTCAGTGCCCAAAGTTCTTGCCGACACAGCTTCTTCCAGATACTGTGTCTCTTAAAATAGCAGGCTCAGTCCAACCCCAGAAGAGCTTTAAGATTCTAAATTTACTGGTTTCTGTTTTAGCTCAAACTCATTTATTTCTAAATCCTGCAGGAAGAAAATGTTGGTTGCTGTTTTGTTGGGTTTTTTTGTGTGTGTGTGTGTGTGTGTGTGTGTGGTGTGTGCTTGCATAGCATGTGTATGTTTGCATGTGTGCAGATGCACATGCATGTGGTGCAGTTGGCATGTCGAGGCCAGAGATAGACCTCTAGAGTCTTGGGTTGACCATCCGGCTTGTCTAGCTAGCAGCCTGCTCTCGGTCTTGAAATTCCACTCCTTCTGTTTGCTCAGCGAGGGCTTTATTTACTGAGCTGTCTCCCCAGACCCTGTTCTTTCAGCTTTGAAGAAAGCTCATGACAGTATCACTTCCTGGAGCTGTACCTGGGTCACAGCCCCTAGAGCTACACGCATGCACCTCGGAACCTGCAGCTGCTGCTTCTGGGGTGGGGCAGTGTCCGTTCCTTTTTACTTGTGGGAACTGCAGCCTCTTTCTAGGGACTGATGCATCCTGAGGGATTTCATACATACACACACATACATGTGCACACTCCCACATATGCAATTTGAAATATTATAGTAATGATGGAAATACTAAAAAGAATTTAAACATTTCACCCAGATTCACCAACTGTGTTAACATTTTCTACATATTTACTTATACTTTTACGTGTGCACAAGTATGTATTGTCTATAAATAAATAAAACACAGGAGTTTTTCTAAGCGAGCGTAGGGAGTTGCAGATTTCCTGCTACCGTGCTCCTAAATAATTTACTTAAATATAATCGGAATTGAAAATTTTAGCACAAATACAATAGTTACCTAAGTTTTGGATCCTGTTTGAATTCTGTTGTTTTCCCAATGATGTTAGTTCGTGACAGGTTCCATCTCACTTAATTTTACCTGAATGTTCCCAGACTCCTGTATCCAAGAAGAGTTCTTGGTCTGTTTTCATCTGGGTCCCTTTGGTAGGTTTCCCTCCATGTAGCTTTGTCTGACCTTTTCCTAAAGGTTAAGCACAACACTGGGGCAAAGCTCGAGGCACAAAGAACTGTGTTCCTCTTGGCACACCGTAGCAGGAAGCACAGGGCGCTGTGACCAGTGACAGTGATTCAAGTTACTCGTTTAAAATGTTTGACTCGACGCTTTGGTGAGTGTGAGGAGGGTTACAAACGTGGTTTTCAGTTAGAATCTGAATATTCTCCCCCTTTGCACCAGGCTCTTCCTGTTGTGCAAGGCCCTGGGTGGAGAACCATTCCTAGGCAGGGCAGGCGTTCCAGGTGAGGTTCAGGTTTGGAGCACAGGTCTCCTGTATGCACAAAGCTTTGCAGGTGTTACCATGGTTTGGTACATTGGCATTGTGAACATGGCTGCTTCCTAGCAGCGGCAGCAGCAGCAACAGCAGCAGCATTGTGTGTGGGGCTGCACTAGAGTCAGGGTGCATGCAGCTGAGAAAAGTCAGGCAGAAGAGTGTAGCCCAGCTCTGCTCTGTGCCTGGGGGAGAGCTGGAATATCCATGGCAAACACGTGGCCCTAGATTCCCAGAACCCATCTATGTGTAGTGCTTAGGTCGGGGTCCCTGGGCACAGCCCATTCATATGAGGCCCCCCTTGCCTTGCTGTTGTTCTCAGATAACCTAGGGCAAGGGCTTTGTGAGGGAGAATCACCCTCTTCTAGAATATTCAGGCTTGTCTGGCCTGGCTTCAGTTTGCAGGAAGACTTGGAGGAAGAGACTTTGGTCAAGACTGGGGAGTACAGGAAGTAGACATGGCATTGGAAGTCCAAGCTGCTGTGGATCTGGTTTAGGTCCTTGGAGCCATCTACCAAGCTGCATTATCTGCTCTGATTGTTGGATAGGGCAAATTTAACCCAGCTTAACTGGGGTCAGATAATGACCTGCGATAACAAGTTCCAGAGTGCTTGATTTAGCTGGAACACTTCCTTCCTTTTCTAGCCGTAGACAGCAGAATCTTAGATACTCTCATCCAGAGGCAGGCAGGCGGCACATGACCTCAGCTTATTTCTCCTTTGCCTTTGTCTTGTAGGATGTTTACTTTAGTAGGGTCACAGGACTTGAGAATTTGGAAGATTGCCTTTGGCCTTTGCTTTCTTCTGGGCCGGGCTATTCTTAGGGGAGAAAGGAGACATAAGATTTGTGTAAAAATGGGTGGCTTTAGTGAATAATGTAGGTGGGGCTTAGGTGAGAGAGAACAGGGTTCCTCCCCATATCTGGAGCTTGGGATGGAGCCTCAACCAGGGCAAGGAAATTACCTGGACTTGTTGCAGGTTGATTTGGGCTGATCACGAGGTCTTGGGGACAGGGGACCATTGGAGAAGGGCAGGAGGACTTAGATTGAGCAGACTTAGATTATGCTGGTGAGGTCTCCATGTGTGGGCTGCAGGAGGGCACAGAGGTCACCCGGGGTGCTCTGGTGGTTTGTCCTCAGGGAGACTCGCTGCAGCTGTTGGCAGGTTTAAATACTGGACTTACAGACCCACTGTTCGCTCCATGAGTCCTTTTAGGCACTGCCTGGCATCACAGATGTCCTAACTGAAGGGGAAGGGGAGATGATGTATGATAAAAATAGCTACTACTTAACAAGAGGTAAATTTATCCTCCATTAGCGTCGTCTGTCACTGATTGCCCCTTTTTGCTTCCTCACCAGACTGCAGGACCAGGGGACAGTTCAATGCCTTCTCCTACCATTTCCGTGGCAGACGGTCTCTGGAATTCAGCTATGAGGAGGACAAGCCCACCAAGAGAGCCAGGCGGCAAAAGGCACTAAAGTGAGTTTTGGTGCTGCCTGGGAGGTGTCCTGGCGACGGTGGGTCTCTGCCACAGGCTAAGGTCTTGCTGTTGTTTTGAGCTCAGTCGTAGCCTGGGCTGGCTGAAGCAGAGGTGTCCCAGAGTACAGAGTAGACAAGGCCTGTGTCCTGTTTGACAGTGCTGGGCGTTAGTGTGCTTGGCTGGGCACTCGACAGAAGAGATGGATGCACTTAGGAATACTGGCTTAGACCTGCGCATTGACACTCTGAATCTCCTCCTTTCCCCTTAGTGTGAAATATGGCAAACTTCTTAGTAATGCCACGTCAGCCACCCGTAAGCACTCGGAGGGACCAGAGACTAATGATTTAAAGACGTTTATTCTGGAAATGCAAGATGTCATCACAGACCTCAGGAAACAGGTAAGGCTGGTCCGAGCCAAGGCCGTCTTCACCTCCTTGGACCTCTCACCAGCACCCTCCAGAGGCCTTGCATTTCTGGGTGATGGTGAAGGTGTTGACTTTGCCCTCACCTGCCGGGGACTGGCCATTGGTGTCGCTTGCTTATCTCTAGCTTGCAGCTAGCTAGGCTGCACAGGACTCTTGTCTTGGTGCTTCTCTGTGGACTAGTGTGTTAGGTACCTTTGATGTTCTATTGCTGTGATTAAACACCACGAGCAAGACAACTCCCAGAAGAGTTTCTTTGTGCTTACAGTTTCGGGAACTTAGCGTCCATGGCTGTGGGTGAAGGCATGGCAGTAGGAGGAGGAAGCTGAGGGCTCACATCTTCCACCAAAAGCACGAGAGAGGAAACGAGCGATGGTTGGGGGCTTTGAAACCTCCAAGTCTGCCCCCCAGTAATGTACTTCTTCCAACAAGGCCACGCCGCCTCAGCCTCCCCATGCAATTGGGAAGCAATTGCCCCAGACCATTAGGGGACAGCTCATTCCAACTGCCTCAACTGGGGCACTGGGCCCGCTGGACAGCTGATGTCTCTAAATTTGGGACACCCTGCCGGGAATATGGCCGAGAGGCTATAACTGGAATAGACACAAAGTCCCAGAAAACTCAGGCGCAGCCAGGGGAAGAGGTGCGGGGGAAGACAAACTTGAATTCCTGCTGGTAAGCAACTCCTTCAGGAGCCTAGTCAGTGATGGTAGACTCACCAAGGCTGCATGGCAGGGTACCAGGGCCACACACCACAGCCCCGGCTGAGGACCTATAGGTAAATTCCTCTCCTTCTGCGTAAGGAACTTTGCTCTGCTTCTCCCAGGCTCTGTGTTCAATTACTAAAGGCCTTGTTTCAAAGAGTGGAGGCTGGGACCTCAGGCTAGACACGGGAAGTCTGTTCGCTTGATAGTAAAGAACATAAGTGTGTGTACCTGGATTATGGGACAGAGAAGTGTCCTGGGTGGTGTGGAGTGTGTCCCAGGAGGGAGTCTGACATTGGTGACTGGTTTTTAGGATTCTTGAGTCTGGCTCTGTCTCTATCCCAAGGCTTAGAGGAGACTCATGTAACCCAAATTCCTTTCTGGATACAGAAGCCATTCCTATGGCATCTGCTCCTGCTTGATCCTTACCCCGAAGGCACAGGGCTCCACCTCTGTGCATTCCATCACCCAGCTTGTTTTGTCCCAAAGCACCAGAGTGGGTGGTACTGGGAATCTCCAGGCTTGGGTAGAATAACTGAGACCAACCCAAGGAGACCTCGGGATACTGATGGGAACAGGTGTCCTTCAGATCGATTCTTAGTCTAGGTAGGCCACATGGACTTAGTGTCCATGGTACCACCATTTACGTTCCGCCTGCAGTCATGGGGGCAGGACTTCTTGGCTGGAGATGCCAGCAGACCTGATAATACAGAATGGCCTTTGTACAGACAGCTCAGCAATTTCGGCCCTCCCCTATAATCCCTGCATGACAGTCTGTGCTGATGCCTATGGCTCATCAATGCTGATGGCCATCCAGATCATAGCCACCTTTGTCCTTAGCTTTTCTGGGCTTTGAGTTCAGAGTCAGCCACTGATGCCCAGGTTACTCTCCACTTCCTAAGGATACTGGTCCTTCCTTTAGTTTTCTTCATGGCCTCAAGTGGGAATGTTGAGAGTTAACTAAATCGTAAGTTTGTTTTGTTTTATTAGGAAATGTTGAAGCATATCTTATGGTGAATAGCTCTTTGGCTAACTAAATTCCAGTTGGGATTTAGGCTGTTAGGAGTATAGTCATCCTAATACAAAGACAACAGGGTGATTTTAGTGCCAAGGGGGCTCACAGAGTTGCACAAGGTTCTGTGCTCTGCTCCAGTGTGGACTGGGGACCACAGTGTACTGTATTTGGATGTTTCTCCATTCCCACCTGGCTCCACCGTCCCATGCTTCTCGTCCCATGGTCCTGCAGCCATTTATAAAACAATCACTCGCTAGGTGGCACATGCCTTTAATCCCAGCACTCAGGAGGCAGAGCCAGGCGGATCTCTGAGTTTGAGGCCAGCCTGGTCTACAGAGCGAGATCCAGGACAGGCACCAAAACTACACAGAGAAACCCTGCCTTGAAAAACAAAATGAGTGAATGAATGAATGAATGAATGAATGAATAAATAAATAAATAAATAAATAAATAAATAAATAAATAATCACTCAGAGGCTTATATTAATTACTAACTGTATGGCCTATGGCAGGCTTCTTGCTAGTTAGCTCTTTCATCTTAAAATAATCCATTTGTATTAATCTGTGTTTTGCTGTGTGGCCATGGCTTTACTGATCTGCTGGCATCTTGCTGCTCCTTTGGTAGTGGCTAGGCATCTCCCCCTCCTCTCCTTTCTTCTCTCTGTTTATCTGCTTAGAGGATTTCCCACCTCTGCCTCTAAGCTGCCTTGCCATAGGCCAATGCAGCTTTATTTATCAACCAGTTAGAGCAACACATATTCATAGCATACAGAAAGACATCCCACAGCCTTATGCTCAGTAGGTAGGACAGGGAAATTCAGGGGCTGAGGTTGAAATCCACCTGGGAAGTAGACTGATTTTAAATGATGTGGTTCCTATCACTTGTTGTAATGCAGGAAGCCTCTCCTCAGCTGAGCATAGTTGTTGAGGTTTATTCCATCAGCTTGCACTGCTATATGTCTTGTAGATAACCAGCCTGGAGTCTCGGCTCAGCACCACGGAGTGTGTGGATGACAGTGGTGAATCCCACAGCAACAACACAAAGTGGAAAAAAGACACGTGCACAGTTTGTGAGTGCAAAGTGAGTATGGGGTCGGTTCTGTGTTTGTGCCCATCACATTTGGATAGTGGGTGGCCCAGGTGTCAGAGTGAGGTCCTGCTGGCCCCGATCATCAACCCTGGCTTCCCCTCATAAGCTGGAGAGAGCACCTGGGGGCATTTGTGTAAACCACCCTACCTGGGAACCTGAAAACTCCACAGCTCATGACCCTTCCTCCCAGAGCTGGCTGTTCCATTCACCCCCTTATCCTCACTGTCTCTGTCCAGGTCTGGCCTGGGATATTACTTACAGAGAATACTAAGGGCACATGGTCCATTTGGGGGGAGAGGTGACAGATAGGCCAGGGATATACCTAAGTTGTGAACAGAGGTTCCCCTGAAGCCATGGCAGCAGTATACTTGGAACAGAGCCAGAAGGCAGAGCAGCAGAGATGAGGACCAATCCAGATCACCTCTTGTCTAGCAGGGGACAGGGTTCATCCCTTTGCCGGGACAATGCAGGGTATTCCGATCATCCATGGGTTGCCTGGCTAGTGAAGATTAAGCTAGAAGAGGCAGCATTCTTTGCAGAGAAGACCTTTTCTCTCTGGTCTCATTCTCCTTCCCGGCAGAATGCAGTGGGAGATTGGGGGTGGGACAGCTCAGTCCTTTGATCCTGGGCCCCACAGTGTAGGGTTAGAGGGCAATGGGAAAAGTACAAGGAGCTTAAAGGCTCCAAGTGTCTTCAGTCACAACCCCAGGAGAGGAGAGAGCCAAGCACAGAGACTCATGGTGGGGGATGAGGACAAGAAGCATGGGGCACCATCCTGGGGCAGGGCTCATGTGGATCATGCCCCGTAGAGGATCCAAGAATGTGACAAGACTCTTTCTCCCTCCTTCAGAATGGTCAGGTCACCTGCTTTGTGGAAACTTGCCAGCCTGCAGCCTGCCCGGAGCCCGTGAAACTGGAAGGTGCTTGCTGTCCCGTCTGCTTCAGGAGCACCGCAGAGGAAAAGCCCTAGTGTTCCTGAGCTGAGCGCCTCGAAGCTGGTCCGCAGAATCCTTGTGAGCTTAGGTGGCAACGTGGGGAGCTTCAGACCACAGGACAAGTTGGAATTCCAGACATTTCAGGGCCTCCACTGTGTCATCACCGAAGCAGCCCGGGCTGTGTTTGTAGAAGGAAATCGAGTAGGCAGGAGTGGCTCTGGTCCTCACTTCATGTTAGACTTCTCAGGTTCTTATTTAATTATTTTTAAATGAAAAATTGGTGCTACTATTAAATTGCACAGTTAAGACATGTGGGTTCCTACATTGCTTCTGCTCGATGATGCCACACCTGTTTAGTTGAGGCAGACGGTCTTTGACAGTCTTCATTTGAGCAGACGCATGTGGCAAATGGAACGGCATCTTTTAAAATAACTTCCCAGGCCAACAGTCCCCACAGGAACACCAGGGCTTCCTCCTACCATTCCTTCATGTCTGCTGTCTTCACCTTCAGGGCTCTTCAATATCTGACCACAATCCCAATACAATCCTGCATCTTGGGACCATGTCAGCCCTTCTACACATGACTATCAAATTATTATGCCACATTTAGAAATGATCTTGTTTCCACTTAGAATGTGTGTAAATACTGCCTTGCTGTAAACTGAATGTGAAATCCTTTGGTCCCATGCCACATCCAGTGACCTGAACAGCCCCTTGCATTGGCAGGATGGGTCTATAGCCACCACCTGCCTTGGTTCCTGACCATAGTGTAGAGAGGGTGATTCGCTTTCCAGGCCCTATCAATAGGTGGCAGGCAGGCAGAGCCTGAATGTCTGAAATCACATTGTGTGAATGCTTTAAAGGAAAAAAAAAATCCCTATACCTCATTTTTTATTGCATGATGTTTTATAAAAATTTGCCCATTTTAGATGTTAGAAAAATTATTTCCACTATGCAAAAGATTTTTTTTAATTCAGTGAAAAGCAACTATTATACCTCATAGTCTCTTGTTTTTAATTGACCAAAATGTTCCATTCTATTCTCACAAGGTTCTGAGGACTCTCCCCTGAATAAGCAGGTCTCACCCTATATACACTGATGTGCCCAGCATTGTGTGCTAGCCATGTGCGTACATCAAGAGGGTCATCTGACCAAGGACTAGGGAGGAAGACCTCAAGGACACAGACAAGTCAGTGCCAGTTTGAGAAGGGCAAAATGGGTGCCATTATAGGGAGACCATCGTTGGGTAAGACAATGTTCTGCTCCTTGCAGCCTCGGGCTTGTGTTGAGCAGTAAGGCCATTTTGGTACAGTCTGTGTGTGACCCTTATGCTGATATGATTACCTTCCCAGAGATAGACACAAAGTTACATGTGTAAGGCTGCTGAGCAAAGACAGTATCCCAGCATGGGCGTGTTCGCTGTGGATTCGCCACATTGGGTATGTAAAAGTGGTCACCTTGCCTTACCCTCCTGTTGCTAATGATATTCAGAAGCCCAGTGGTCCAGCAGGGATGGAAATTTGTGAAATATTAAACTGAACTTCGTGATCTCAGAATAGACTTCTGTGAAGTAGGAGGCATAACAGTGCATCTGAAATCTGATGGCCATGTAGTTGCTCAGGCATAGAAACGGCAAGAGAGCCCTGTCCTGGGTAGCTGGTATTTCACATGCGCCCCGGGGGTATGTCTTGTGCCAAGGCATACAAGTGCACATGGTGCTGAGACCGGCGTCGAGGGTTTTTGTTCTCTGATCCTGTGAAGGAAGCTGGCTGTGATTTACATTAATTTCTGTAATTCAAACCAAGATGTCTGCAGATCTCCATTTTGATGTTATAGCGTCACTGGCCAGGCAGTGGGCAGTGCCCAGACACCCTTTCTGATTAGCCGCTGCACTGGGCTTCTGTGATACAAAGCAATGTACATATTTATTTACTTTTCTGACTGTTGCCAACAGCCAAATGCCATTTTATGTTCCTTGTATTCAGTACATTACCAAAGAGGTGTTTGCACTTTGTAATGACACCCTTTCAGTTCAAATAAAAGGGCCACGTTGTCAAGTGGAGAATCTGTTCTTTTTGCTTTGATGCGAACGCTTGCTCGCTAAATGATGTGGAAGTGTGAGGAAGGGACCCAGTCCTACACAAAAACCCAGAGCTACACCGTGAGCCACCAAAAGAAAAGGTAACGGGAGGTGTGTAGTTGAGAGAGAGACTCTTCCTTCTGAGATGGGGAGGACACCTTAGCCAGGCTGATGTCATATGGGTTCTGCCCCTGGGACAAGCCTCCAGCCTTTCCATGTGGACCAGTATGTTCCTTTTTCAGGGAATGCACAGTGCTTTTGGCCCTGGGAGGGGATAGGGTGGGTGGGTAGCTTCTGTTCTTCCCAGAACAGGAATAAAGGTCATGCTGGTCCCATGGCACCACCAGAGTTGAACGTTTTTCCACATGTTTGTGCTTGTGTGTGGCCTTCAGCCCGACCACGGTCACCCGGGCAGCGGGTTTGGGAGGCATGCTGCTCCGAAGGAAGCAAGAAATTGAGGTGGTTTTTACAATGGAGAAGATCATTGCTGTTCATCTAACGATCGTCCAAAGGAAGATGTGATGTGAAGGAAACTTAACTGCATTAAATTCGTGTATGTTTATGTGTGTGTGCATGTTCATATGTGCAGAGACCTGAGGTCAGAGAAAAGTGTCTTCCTTGAGCACCATCCACCTTAGTTTTTGAGACAGGGTCTCTCTCGTGGACCATGGAGCTCACTAGTTAGACAAGGCCGGCTGGCCAACAAGCCCCGGGGATCCTCCCACATACCCCTGCTCCTAACTTTTTACAGGGGTTCTGGGGATCCGAACTCAGGTTCTCATGCTCATGTGGCAAGCCCTTGGGGCCACCTCCCAGCAGTTTGCGTTAAGCTGAGAAACTCTGCACTTCCACGAATGTGCCTTGCTGTGGGAGAGGATGTGTGGGATTCTGCTGCACTGTCCTGGTGAGACAGCTTTCCCACGTGTAAACCACGGTCTGTGACACATTCAGTTCACACGAGGTCAGGAGCTTAAAACTGACTTTTGCAGCCACTAAGAGTCACATGGAAATTCCTGCTGCTCTTTTGTCCTCCCTAGAATGGTAGGTGTAGCACAGCTAGACCTCCATTCTGCTTAATCTTTTTGAGGCAGACAGGTCTCACAAGGCCAGCTGGGCCCAGCCTTAGCAGAGCCTAAGAGCAAAATAAGCCCTGGTCCTACGTGGTGGCTGGCCAGCCGGTCCCGGGTTTTCCTTGAGCACCCTGCTGACTGACAGGGACCCTGAACCATCACTGCATTTTTACTTCTTCAGATGTGGAGTGTTTTTGACCGTTCAACTGAAACTGTCCCATCATCTATATTCACGTGACCGTCATTCTCCTAGTGCCGTGACTCGGGGGGTAAGAGCACGTGCCCCCAAGCCTGGCAGCCTGAGTTCGATCATTGATCCTTGGGAACTACATGTGGGAGGAGAGAACTGACTCCCACAGGTCCTCTGACCTACACCTATTACCGCCCCCCCCCACACACACACCAAATCTGTATATATTTAATTTTTTTTTTAACTTCCTAAACCCAGACTAGAGCCTTCAATGGTGGGCAGAAGGAGTGAATTCAAAAGTTTGCAGAAGCGCTATCGTGGCTGGTTTTCTGTTTGGGGAATTTGTTAAAAGCAACTCTGTGTATATCTGTTACTGTAATGTCTGGCTTTCTTTATTCAAACAAGTGGGACGCCACAGGACGGAAGCTGAGGTCGAGAACCCCAGAACCTTCTCCGCGGTTTTTCTGTATCACGTCCCAAAAGTCTCTTCGAGTTGATAAAGACCGTGAAGCGGCTCCCCCTTTGTTCTGAGTGCCCCCTGTGATCTTCTAGGGCTGCAGAAAGCCGTGTGGCAGGTGCAGCTGTATTACTGGTGTTTGCTGAGGAGAGATGTGGGTTTTGAGCATCTTCATCCCATTGTGACTGCTTCAGTACTAACTATAAATTGATTTGTAGATGTCAGGAGAGGGTAAGTGACAGAAATCATATCATCATAATTTCTTACTTTGTCTAATGTTGAACATAAGTACCATGGCAAGTTTTATTTTTCAGTGTGCTTTACATAGACCCGACTTTATTCTTACTAACCCACCGTCGAAAGCACTCCCCGCCAAGAAAAATAACCTCTGACATCATTGTCCCATGTCTTCTAAACATCTGCATTTTAGTGTTTTATTGTTTTGTCTATACTTAACCAGACCGGGCAGGATACACACATCGAACCGGAGAGGCCTGCAGCTGTTTCAGAGGAGATCCCTGGAAAACATCATGTTTGTGTTCCTTAAAAATGACTACATCAGGAATCATCTCAGATGAGGCTGCTGGTCATCACTGCTTGTAACCATGACTCAGAGCTCACCAGGGGAGGAGGGAACAGGATGTGGTGCCTGTGGTCTCCAAGGGCCCTGTGCAGCCTGGCCATTAGGTTTCCACAGAAGTCCCGGTGCTGTTGTCATAGGCTGTTGTCGGCCTTTTGCAGAAGTCACAGGACTCTCCCCTTCTGCCTTGTGGGCAGAGCTCTCCTGTAAGTCAGGCGCACCCAAGCTGAGACTCAGGTCTTGCTGGCCCCCAAACCAATCCTCTGTTCATTCCACCAGATTTAGAGAAACAGCACATCCATATTTGAGAAACACTGGTTCTCTGTGCACCCTTTCAAACTGGTCCAGATAGATTTGCAGAGCTTGCCGGGCATGCCTCAGATGTGAAAGGATAAATCTGTGATCTTAAGAAATCTTGATGCTTCCTGTTCTCTTTGAGTGCTCAAAGGTGATGAAGTTAGTACTGAAAAAACCCAAACCAAACCAAACAAACAAAAAGCCAACCTCTTCGTCTCACCCAGAACCACTGCGATCTCACCAAGAGCTGATAGCCCACGTCCCACAGGGGCCAAGACTGTTCCTAAGAGGCTACGCCCTGCATCCAAGCCGTTTCCACTTGCCCAGGCCTCCTTTGCCAGTCCCCGCTCCTTCTGGTGTGACACCTCCCATAGTCTCCCCAGACACTTACTGCATCTTGTATGCCGTGTTCAGTTGATATCACTGAGAAGCCTGCTTCCTGAAGGGAAGTGGAGGAGCAGTGGATCTGGGGTAGATCGGAGGTAGGAGGGAGTTTGGGAGGAGGGGAGCGAGCAGAGGCTGCCATTGGGATGTATTGTATGAGAGAATTAAAAACAAAAGAATCTCCATGGACTGCAGTAGCTGTTCTTTAAAGCTCAGTGCCTTGTGGGCTGATCTTAGCAGAGACCTTTTTTTTCCCTCTCTCTCTTTCTCTTTCAAATGCGTCTAAAGACTTGAGGTTTGGAGAAGTTCCATCTCTGTTAATTGCCATTGGGGCACAGACTATAAAATCCACTGGAGCCTCACTTTCTTCATCTATAAGTATCTAACTTGATAGATTTCTTTTAATTAAACAAGCTAAATCTAGTGGAGAGAAAGGAGTGTGTGTGGGTATGTTTACTACCAGAGACAGTGTCTAGAACAGCCTCTTGGTTCTCTGTATGCTGACCCGGAGGGATAGAACTTGGCCTGTGTGCTTTTGGGGTTCCGAGGGTCAATGGTGCTCTCCGTAATGTTAATTGGAAATCTAGCCCTTTAGATAAACATCCATGAATTCTCCATCCTGTGAACTCTAGATAAAGGTGCCCTTGTTCTTGTGTAGAGGGCACCGAAGCCTGAACATGCGCACCTGCTCCTCCTGGATTTGGACTGTCAGCGTGAACAGGAAGCAGAGTTACCTACATTTGGAGATGGACTGAAAAGTGTGTTCGAAGTTAGGAATGACTGGCCACCTAGGCAGTCCTTTTTTACTTGCTCACTCAGCAAAGAGTCACCAGCTCATAGCCAAGGGTCCATGCTAGACTCTAGATGTGAGCAGATACACCTAAAACAGATGTAGACTAGACAGATGCCCCAGTAAAGACTACCAGATACAGACTAAATGGGCTAGAAATAGTCTAGAGGCAGAATATGGACTAGCTATTGACTGCTCTATATAGAGACTCACTGGACATACAGTAGTGGATGGAACACACAGACTGGACAAAGGCTAGACAGATTACCAGTCTGGTTTGATATAAATAACCTACGTGTAGACTAAATATAGAACAAAAGCAAACTAGAAAAATGCTGAAAATGAACTAACTGCAGGCTAGACTGGTTTGCCCTCTCAGCACCATGGGATGAAGTTGGTGAAGAGCCGCTGTGGAAGCTGAACTGTGAGGCACGGGGCAGGACCCCCAAGGAGTTTACCTTAGAGGCCAAAGAACTTCCTACTAGTGAAAAGCAGAGGGAAGGGCTGTGGTAGTAACACAGGTAGTATCTCCACCCCAGGCAAGGGAGCCCCAAGGTGGGGAAGCAGGAGGTTGGCAGGGTGAGGTTTCCTTAAAGACTTGCCTCCTCTGGGTCCCTAGTGGACCACCTCAGAAGGCTCGCAGCAGGGAAGCACTGCAGTGTTGCCCACAGTGGCAGCCTCATGTCAAAGTAGGAGCTAGCTCCTCTATAACTTGCACAGCCAGAGGGCTTTTTTTTTTTTTTAAAAACATCTCTCTTGCTACAGATGGGGGAGAGGTCAGGACCTCGGGGGCAAGAAGAGCAGTTAGGATGACATGACAGTGTCTGGTGAAAGCCAGGAAGGAAGGAGGGTAGAGAGAAGTACTCTGTGAGTAAGAGTGGGAAGTGGGAATGGACACATGACTGAGCTGGACCGCTAAGCCACAGGGGTAGGTAGGCAGCCCCTCCTGCCGCTGTAAGGACCCTGTGATGAGCCAGTCATTGCAAATCCTCCAGATGCCTCTTGGGTTTTTTTTTTTTTTTTTTTTTTTTTTTTTTTTTTTTTTTTTTTTTGGTTTTTTTTGAGACAGGGTTTCTCTGTGTAGCTTTGCACCTTTCCTGGAACTCACTTGGTAGCCCAGGCTGGCATCGAACTCACAGAGATCACCTGGCTCTGCCTCCCGAGTGCTGGGATTGCCGCCGCCGCCGCCGCCCGCCGCCCCCCCCCACCGCCCGGCCAGATGCCTCTTGTTTATTTGCTGGGAAGTCACGGGATCATGATACACAGTGACTGGCGGGTGCATGCACACTACCGATGTGTGGCCTTCAGGCTGTACGTGTGCTTGGAAGCTGGGTGTTGCCGCTCTGGCTGTTCCTACCTTCAGTACTGTCAGTGCCAGAGTGGAATCATCCAGGATACCTTGGAAACTCCTCTCCGTGTGGCCCCAAATTCTTCCTGTTGGTTACCTGACAGCTTCAAGAACATGTCTCCCCACTACTACTATAAAAATGTACACATCTAGGGTTCTTTTTGGTGTGCAGTTCCCCATAAAGGTCTGCAGATAACTTCCATCTCTCACCTGGTTGGTTGCTTTTCATTGGTATAGTCTTCAGTTTATGGTTATGGCCATGTTGGTGGCAAGCTGACATCGGCAAGAGAAACAGTGGTAGAATGTGCGTACACACATGACGTGTGGTACCTATAGCTCTAAACCATTCAGACAAGGAACAGAGTTGTTATCGGTGTTCTCTGGCATGAGGAGCTGAGAATTCCTCGCCAGGGGCAGGTATCTGTGTTCAGATGAAGCACAGGGCATCAGGGAGTCCTGAGAAGACACCAAGAGCAGGTGAGGAAACAGATACCCTAGTTGGCGAAAGGCAGGGTGTTTGGGTAAGGCTCATACAGTCTTCAGAGCTGGACCCCCATGGAGATGCTTCCTGTCTTACCTTGACTTGCAGATTCACTTCTGGTCCTGTACAAGATGCACCTCTGGAGTAGTCAGTCCTATAGCTTCTATCTGTGCAAAAGGGGGAGGGAGGAACAGCCAGCTGGCCACAGCCTTTGTCTCTGAACCTGGAGACCTTGACTGGGACCTAGAACATCCAAGTGAAGCACTTGCAGAATCCACCTTCCTGAGACTTGTTCTTTACCTACATGGGACATGGCATTGTCTTTGTTTCTGAGTTGAACAGTAGTGTGGAATGGTGTCACACAGTGAGTGGAAGATTTTGAACCCAGTTGGGGTCTACACAATGGAAGTCCAGCTTCCTGGGAGTAATTTAGACCCTTGCATTGAGACAGCAGCAACAAGCAAACAGGGATCTTGTACCTGAACCCAGCAGAGGAAGAGTCACACTCACAAGCTTCTCACGGGACCAGGAGACGTGTTACTGGATTCTGGGGCACATTGGTCCTCAGACGGTTCATAGATGTGTCTCCTCACCACAGATCTTTATGTAGGACACATGACTGTAACACTTTAGAAGAAAAGAGCATTTGAGAAACTTTTCTGGACTAGACACAGTAGTACACACCTTTAATCCAGCACTAGGGTACTGGGGTGCAAGAGAAAGGTTCTCTGTGAATTCAAGACCAGCCTGGTCTCGATAGTGAATTCCAGAACAGCCAGGGCTATGTAGAGAGAACCTGTCTCAAAAAAAAAAAAAAAAAGTAAAATTGCTTTTTAAAGCACATTTAAAAAATATGACAAGACAAGCTACAGGGTTATGAAAAATGTCTGCAAATCCCATTTAATGGAAGACTTCAACTAGAACAAGATCTCTTCCAGCTCAGCAGCAGGAAATGAACAACTCAGTCTAAAGCAGGCAAGCTATTTTAACACTCACATTCTCAAAGAGGATTTAAGAAAGACAGGTCAGGTGTAGCTCCATTTCTAGTTCGGTGGTGTTTGGTTGGTTTTTCTTTTTAATCTCTACATTGAATTCCATAGCTGCGGCACCAGTTTGCTCTCCCACCACCAGTAAGTATTCTTTCCCTGCATCCTTACCAACATTTGCTGTCATTCAATTTCCTGATGACAGCTATCTTGAATAGGATGAGAGGGAGTCTCAAAGTATTTATTTACATTTTGAAGTGTTTATTAGCCATCTTCTGTTCAGATTTATAGCCCATTTGGGGGTTATAAGGAAGGAGGGCAATAATCATATCAACAGATTGTTAACTCTATTAACCAGTGGGAAAGGTCCAGCAGGAAAACTATTGACATCATAGATGCCAAAAAGTGTAAAGGAAGGCGAATCTCATGCATGCTGGTGGGAATGCAGGCGAGCATCCTTTATGAAAGACAGTGCAGTTTCTTGGGAAATTAAATGTGCGCTTTTCAGAGGGCCCATACCCTGCTCCCAGGAGAACAAGGGAAGCCTATAGTAGGATTTTCCATGCTGAGTTAATCTTTAAAATTGATCTGTCTCTCCTCCACTTCCTCCCTCCTTCCTTGTTTCTCTCTCTCTACCTCGTTTCTTTTTCTCAGTCCTCAGCAGGGCAACACTAATTACAGCTGAAAGGCATGGTAAAATCCTTGGCGGAAATCCTTGGCACATTGTGTCAAAGTTCAAATTCCATTCCACTCATGTCAACCATAATTGGGACATACAAGGCTTTTGCTTTATTTTGTTTACCATTCCCTCAAGAGTAATTAAAAAATATCTTTATACCTCCTAAGTTTCAGAAAACATATTGTTTTCTTTCATTAAAATTGAGGCTGATAATCCTATTATCAAAGATCTATGTTATAAGATGGGCATAAATTTGACTTTTAAAAAAATATACTAAATGGAGGAAGGAACATGAGTCTTCAGCCTTAAACAAAGAACTACAAGCAACTAAGGACTGCTTAGAGTTTGAGAATTTGTCTTCCCTAGGGAAGAGCACACCAGTTGGGTTGTCCAATATCCAAATGGTCAGCATACATAAAAATAACATATACAGGGGGTGGGACTAATCACACTCACAGAGCAGGGATCTGGAGTCGAGCAGCTGGTACAAAAAAAAACAAAAAAAAAAAAAAAAAAAAAAAAAAAAAAAAAAAAAACAAAACAAAACAAAACAAAAAAAACACTATACAGACTGACAGGTTGTAGTTAAGAATTTATACGTATTTATATATATATATTCATATATGCATATGTCAATAATGAAAAAGGCTACGAATTTCAAAGACAGCAGTAAGGAGGGGTGTGTGGGAGAGTTTGGAGGGAGGAAAAGGAAGGGAGAGACTGCGTAATTGTATGATAATCTTCTCAAAAATAAAAGAAAAAAATATACCGAGGACAAACACTTCTTTTAAAACATAATCATTTGAGATACACAGCCAGAATATCTTTGGGCAGTTTTCATTTGGAATGAGCTGTTGGATGGCGAGTGCTCTAATTGCCTGGGTATGAGGGTCTCAGTCTTTCTGACTAGACAGGGGCAGTCTATGTGTTTGCAGAGGTTCCCTTGGTTACAGAGCCAAGACTGCTAACCATAGGGCAGCTTTGTTGAGATGTTTGCAGTCATGATTGCTTTCAAACACAGCCTGCTTTAGTCTTTACTTTGGCATTTCCAGGAATCTTGTGGGGGTTCACTGTCTGCTCCCTTGTGTGGGTCTCGTTCAGCCAATGCAGCTATTGCGGTGAGTCACCGCTGTTCCTCATTGTTCTCCATTCTCACAGCATAGCATGTGATTTTTATTGACTCCAGGCAGTTTTTAAGCCAGAGCTCAAAACAGCCCCAGTCTTCTTGGCTTTCATTGTCCTCAACCCTGAGGTGGAGATGCTGTGGAAAATGGAAGCCCTTGCCTCTCACAGAGGGAGAGCTGGATTGAAAATATGAAAATGTGAAAGTCCTGTGATTATTAAAATACTCTGCACTTAGTCATCCTTTAAACTGTAGTTCTGAAAACAAGCTGGAGAAAAACACATTAGATATTTAAATGATTAGGTATTTCCCTAGAATTCCCCCAGAAAACAGCACAGCTTAATGTGATAAAAGAAAAGAACAGAACCAAGAAGTCAGCAAAAATATCCACCAGGGATGAAGACAAAGTAAAAAGGAAAGCACAGTGACTCTGTCACCGGCCGAGTGGGGACAGCTACAATGTTGGCGATAGTTCTTGGGGACACAGAGAGAATGCTGGTGGAGACTCTGACCGTCAGGGTTGCAGACAGCAAAGTGGAACTGATAAATACTTAGGAAAGCATCAAACACTGCCTTTCTCCTCCTGGGGACCTATATTTGTGCTGAGTGTGGGAAGCAAATCCATACCCACGGTGTCCAGTAGGAAGGCTCCTTTGTACATACAGAATAGAGACCTATTGTTTCAAAGCAGACCAGGAAACGTTGCATATTCTATTGTAAGCACTGGAGTAGCTGTTGAAAAATAACCCCACTAGATATAGAAAATGCTAACACATGACTTGAAATAAAATGCTAATAACAGTTTTAAAAGCTAAGAGAGAGTGGGAAAAGAGGAACAAAAAGTTAATAAAATGGCTTTTTAAAACCCAACTAAGTTGGTGATGATATTGTATGCTGATGGTTTAGATTCACCAATTAAAATAATATTGGGTGAATAGACAAGGAAGAACCTTCAAGTATATGTCATTTCACAGACCCACATTTTAAAGGTCCACATGGGTAGAACATTAATGGGTGAACAAAGATATGATAAACCCTGAATATAGATAGCTGGAATGTCTGTTTTAGTGCCAGGTAAAATAGATTTAGCAGCAATAATATTGCCAGGGCCAAAAGAGAGACATCCCATAATAATGAGAAGTTTATCAGGAAACCATCATAGTTAACAGTATGCATTTTTCTCCATGCAGCACAGAAGTGGAGAGAGTTAATGGAAAAGCAGACCTTTTCACAAAGCAGGGGATTTTAACTCTCCCCGCCTGTGGTCATTAATAGAATCGTTTAAAAAATAAAAAAAGGAAAGAAAGAAAATAGAGGCTGCCAAACACTAGCAATTTCCTTGGTCTAATTGTTACTTATGGTGCACCACACCCAACAGTTATTCAGTCTGCATTGCCTTCAAGGGCACACGGGCATTTGGCAAAGGTTAGTGTGTCATTCAGAGGAGGAGAAAGAACAGACAAGTGTGAGGCTGGGAGCTGAGCAGGTGCATTTGTAATTCTCATGGGGGCTGGGGGAGAATGTGATGAGCTCTCTGCGCCTGGATAGAGACTCAGCTGAGATTGAGCTGGGCCATTAAGCAGAGAAAGTTGCTATGCTCTTCTCTGAGAATGGTCAGATGGGAGAGAGAGAGAGAGAGAGAGAGAGAGAGAGAGAGAGAGAGAGAGAGAGAGAGAGAGAGAGAGCTGTTTCCTCTCCTTGTGAAGTATGTAAAACTCTGACCTGGCATCCCACAGCTGAAGAGTACCATGAAATGGAACAGCATTTCCAAGGGGAAATTGCTGTTCCCACCCTCTAGGAAGATGTGTGAATACACAGACTCTTGAGTGTTACCTTCCAGAGTTATGATACACCCTTGTGCTGGGGAATAACCCTTCTGTACATTGCAAAAATGTGTTGCTCTCATTGTTAATAAAAAAGCTGATTGGCCGGTAGCTGGGCAGGATTTTCGTGGCAGAGAGAATGCTGGGAAGAAGAAGGGCGGAGTCTAAAGAGCCACGAGCCTCATTCGAAAGAAGCAACTTGGGGAGTTCATAGATGAGGTAAACAAGCCTTGGGGCAGCACATAGACTAGTAGAAATGGGTTAATTTAAGGTGTAAGAGCTGGCTGGAGACAAGTCCAAACTATTGGCTGAGCAATTATAATTAATAACAAGTCTTTGTGTGGTTATTTGAGAGTGACTGCCAGGACACAGACAAACTCAGCCTACACCCTTGGGATGAACGCTCCCTTCCTGCTCCTGGAGATGGCTTCAATTCAGCCCCTGATCACTGGGTTTCTAACAGACTAGGGTGAGCATTTGAAATCAGTTTCTTAAGCTTTTTGTGTTTAGAAATCATCTGTGGATCCTAAAAATCACACCCTATTCAGGTAACTGATTGTACACTGAGAAGAGGGGGGACAGGTGAGTGGTAAGAGTTAAAATCCACTGGGGTCCAAGTACCTGCTAGAAACCTTGCTCAGTGTTTCCTACCTATTGTCTCTGCATTTATCTACAATTGGAACAGCTTCCCAACAAGGAGTCTGCCTTAGAGATCTTAGAGCCTGCACTCAGGTCCATTTGGCTTGGTGAGGACATAGATCTCTGCTCAGCTTCCATGTTAGGTATGGAGTAGCCTTGTAGGCTACAACCCCAGCTAGCACTTCCCTGGACTACTCATTCCTTGTCTACCAAGCTAGCTGGATTCTAGCCATTATCTACAGCTAATAGCTTTGATGCTGAGCTGGGCTTCTGTTCAAGAGGGTCCCCTTTACATTTCAAGGACTCTGATCAGTGACATCATGGTAGCATGGATTTCTTGTGGCTGAAATAATTGAACTTGACACTGGTGCATGGTAAACCCAGAGCTTTCCCCTGAGAGCTGGTTGTTGAACAGTTATGAACATTGTCTCACTATGTGCAGTCTTAGGGGAACTTTGGATTGTCCAATTGGTCCCTTATTCCAAGATTATACAAAACCTATGGTAGGTAAATGATACATGTTTTTTTCCTTGAACTTTCATGTTCTGGTAGCTCAGTCACCAGTGTCTACCAAGAGCTGGTAGGACTTTTGAGAGGTGGGTCCATGTGGATGGTGAAAGAGAATGGTCTGGCATCTTCATTAATGGAATCAAATTTTTCATGGTTTGTTTCTTGAGACAATGTTTCATGCTTGAAGTCTAGGGTGGCTTGGAACTATTATGTAGCCCAGGCTGGCCTTGAACCTAAGTGCTAACTTGAGTTAAGCTTCCCTCTGAGGAGTGAATGGATGGATGGATGAATAAATGAGTGGGAGGATGAATAAATGAATGGGAGGATGAATAAATGAATGGGAGCATATTCAGTGCAGTGCCAGCAGGTACAAGAGCCACAGAGGCTGCCACAGTGCCATGTTTGGCCTAGTTCTACACGTTGCATTGGGTCGATTATTTAGTGGACCCCAGGCACATGTAGCCAGGCACGTGAAAGTTTCCCAATGTGCACCAGATGTAAGAAGTCTTTGCCCCAAATCTAGGGCACCTGGCTTCTCTGCAGCCTGGACAATAGCCCAGGTCATGACCTCTGCAGAGAACCCTGGTTCCCCCAGCACAGCAGCTAGAGAGAACAGGTTCACTAAAACATAGTTATATTCTACTAAGAGTTTGGTGTGAGAAGTTCATCTCTTCCTTAAGATCTGGTTCTAATTTTGAAAACAATCTTTTGTTTACATTCTTTGTATCAACAACAGTATTACCCTCAGGAAGAACCTTGAGATGGGAGTGAGCTCATTGCGAGGAAACTTGGAAAGTCAAACCCACCAGAGACTCTGGGGCTGGCAAGAAGAGGAGGGCACTTGAGGCTGCACAGCCACGCGGTTCCCAATGGCAGGAAAGCCGTGTTGTGGATGCCCACACTTGCCTCTTAGCTGTTCTGTGACATTCGGTGCTGCTCAACATCTCTGAACCTTGGTGTATCTTTAAAATAATGAAAATTAGCCCTAGGTTGAGGATCATTTTTCAGGACTTCATGAAAAGGCACTTAGCACAGTGCCTGTAACTCATTGCCTCGTCATTATTATTTTATCATGTACTTTTCCATTTCTCTGTCTTATTCATTGGCGTAGCAGGTGACTGACTAATAACCTCATATTTTGTGCATGTGTGTGTATGTGTTTGTGTATACATGATGCACATATAAGAGACGTGTCAGGCGTGTGTGTTGGCATATGGGATGACATTCCCTTAGCTACACCACTACCTTGTTTTTTGAGACAGGGTGTCTCACTTTTTACCTGAAACTTGCCAAATAGGGTAAGCTGATAAACCTAGCAAGTCCCAGAATTCTGCCTCTGTCCATATTTCAGTGCTTGAAGCACAAACTTATGCCACCAAGCTCAACTTTTTCTGTGTGGAATCTGGGGATATGACTCAGGTCCTCACACTTGCCTAGCAAATGCTTTACCAAATAAGCCACAAGATTGTGGTTTTGTTGTTGTTGGTAGTTGGTTTGTTTTTTGATTTCATAATAACTGAAGAACTGTGTGAACATTAAGAGCAGCTTAGGAGGAGACAAATGTCAGAAGAAGGTGGAAGCCAAGTGAGAAGCACAGGAAACTCTGGTGTGCCTGCCAGCTTTCTGTCACTACAGCAAATGCCTGAGGTGCTCAGCTTACAAAGACACGCGGTTTATTTTGGCTCACAGTTTTTGAGGTTCTGGTTTGTTTGGCTGCTCTGCAGCTTTGGGCCTGTAGCAAGGCAGCACACAATGGTGGGAGAGTGTGACAGAGCAAAGCCTCCCTCCTCAAGATCCTCAGACAGGTCAGGGAGACCCAGCCCTCCCCGTGCACCTGGCTGGAGGTCAGATATTATTACAAATCACTAAAAACAATAAGTTCTAGTGAAAATCCTAATTGGTCTTAATAAGAAAAACCTGAAGCCAAATATCGGGGTAAATGCTGAAAGATCAGAGAGACAAAGGAGCAGGCCACAGCCACCTCTTACCTCGCCAACTCCTCAGCCTGAAAAAGGCTGAGCTCTTGTCTCCTCCCACCTTATATTCCTCTCTTCACCCAGCCATATCACTTCCTGTCTCCACTTCCCTTGTGCTGGGATTAAAGGTATGCTCCACCACTGCCTGGCTTCTATGGTTAACTAGTGGCTAGCACCACACTCTGATCTCCAGGGAAGCTTTATTTGTCAGAACACAAACAAAATATCACCACAAGAAGTCCTGATAAACACCCCTCAGTATTTTTCCTCTTCTATGACAGAGTGGTTTGGCTCCTTGCTCAGCAGCTCTCACCCTGTGTGCCCTTCCCCAGGGCGGTTTGCAGAGAGTGAGACTCAACTCTCAGATTCGAATGCTGGTCTGTCGGGAGCAATTGCTATCCTTCTGAAGTTCCCAAGTCAGCAAGAGACTGTGAATGGAATTAGGGAACCACTTGGGTTGGAGGTAGCAAAGTCAACATTCCTAGCTTTCAGGGCTACGTACACCTGGAGGAGACTTCAGGCCAGCCACAGACACCTCCAATAAAGTTCATTGACGTCCGAGGAAGGAATGCAGCTACCATGGCCACTGTCCCTGCATGGCTTTGTCTTGGGAAGCTTCATTCTTGCTATGACAGACCAAAAGACCCTTAGATGACCCCACTTGCAGCCACTTCACAAAACTCCATGCACAGTTGCTCTGGACTTCATCATAGCATTCTTCAGTCTGCTTTGGGAGAAACCCTCTCTCGTCACGACAATGCGCATGCACTATGCACTCTATAAATTGCTCCACTTTCTCTCTGAGCAACAGGCTGAGATCTCCCTCCCTTTCACTGTTCCTGTGATCAGACCTAGGTTCCAATGAGTAGTTATATTGCTTGCCTGTGGTCTTTCATGATAATCAGAGTGAGCTGTGATGGTAACATGAACAGGAAGCTTCTGAGGGTGCCATACTCAGGCCCATGACTCACTTGTCCATCTCTGCCTGGCACACCTCCATCTCATCATCAACTACTAACGGAGTGGCTATGTGATCAACAGCTCCCCAGGCCTCTGAAAATGGTGGGGCTGACGCTGCTTTTGCTACTTCCAACCCTGCAATTTCCTCCACAGCCCACTGGGGAACTTTGGAAGGGCAGCAATTGCTCCTGACCAGACTTCACATCGCAGGAAACTTGAGTTTCATTCCATGGAAGCTGCTACAGAAAAACAGGCACACAGGGAGTCTGACAGCTGCTAATCAACTCGCCAAACTGTTCTGTCGTATAAGAGGAAAAATACTGAGGGGTGCTTATTACAAAGATGTAGCAAGACCTTGGTCTTCATGCAGACCCCAGTTCCAAGATCAAGTACTTCAGGATGCTCCTTGCTCTGCAGTCTGGTAGAGACATGCTCTGTGAGGTCAACACAGACCCATCTTTAGAGGGTTTGGAAGAGATGTGTTTATGCACCATGGAGGATGCTCATTTGTGAAACTTTGGCTAGACACATAAACACCCACATAGGTAATTATTTTACCCATATGTTTACACAGGGCCTTGGTTTGTTTTGTGCAGCTATAACAAAGGGACTTAGATTGGGTAAATTTACAAAGACCTATTTTTATTCATAGAGATTTGTTTCTGATGGTTCTGGAGACTGGGAAGTCCAAAGCTTCAGCTGGGAAGGGCCTTCTCTCTACACCATCTCCGCAGAGGGTAGAAGAGAAAAGCGCATGAGAAAGCAAGAGGGAGTTCAGTTCCCTGTCTGACAAATCTCTTGAAACAGCAGACATAGTCCTTTGTAAGACCTTGATCCATCAGCGCTGACAAATTCTCTTAAAGACCCTGCCTCTCAGCATGGTTGCTGAGGAGACTGAGGTTCTAACACAGGAACTGTCAGGGATGCAATAAGCCCTAATGGTGTATAATATGTATTTACAGGTGTTTATTCATATGCCATAGTCATTTCTGCTTGTAGATTTGTTTTTTTTGTCCATGTTTCATGACCAAACTGCAGCAAGGCAGAAGCAAGCAGGTAGGGAGGTGGGTGGATCTACACCACTGCTAACGAGGGTCTCTGAGTAGGGCTGTGCTGTGTGCAATATCTAAGGATTCTTGAAGAACGTTTGAATGCATGGTTGGACAGGAAGGAAGGGTGGTGGGTGGGAGGACAGTGTGCTTGTATTCCTGACTGGATTCCCCAGTGCTGTGTTTAGATCCTGGTAAACAAAACTCTGAGCCTGTCTCTTGCACCACTGACTCTTTTATGGGGTCACATTGCCTCCCCAAGAATGGCAAAGAAAGAGCATATTGAATCAGCGGCAGTTTGAGGCTTGATGTGAATAATGTTGCCTGGTTCTGGAACGTGAATGCTCTGACATCACCCTGCACATCTGGGGAGAATCCAGTCTGCTCAAAAGGACTTTCTTTCCCCAATTGTTTGACCAACAAATGCTGCTAATTGTTCCCATTAAAAATGTTTATTAGTAACTGAGACAGGCCTCTGTTTAGGCTAGGGCTTCTCAAGGCTCATTCCAAGACTAGCAGTGCCCCATCTGAGCGCTTGTCTGAGATGTAGGGTCCTGGTCACTCTGACCTCTGGAAAGAAACTCTGGGCATGGGCTATGGATGTTCGTGTAACAGCTATGCTCAATGAGGTTTGAGAGGCACTAAACACATCTACTGGTGATAACTCCCTTTAAATAAGAATGAAAACTGGGCCTAGTGGTTTTGACTTGTCATCCTGACTGCTGAAAAACAAGGATGAGGCAGACGGATCGCAAGTTCAAGGCTACCCTGAGCAACTTAGGAAGGTCTTGTATCAAAATAAAAAATAGGAAAAGGGGCTGGAGGCATGTGTAGTACAGTGGTGGTGTTCTTGCCTAGCATGGGTGAAGTTCTGGGTTCAGTCAAGAGCATAATTCCCACAGGAGGAAAAAAGACTCCCCACTGTCACCTTAGAGGGCCTAGCATGCCCTGGAGTTCTTAGGAGTGTGAGCAATTTGTACTAAATTGAATGGAACCACTGGGCGCTGCTTAGGCCTATTTCCTCCGAATGCTTCTGCTTCTTATCCAGAGGGATTCCCCTCCCCTGCTAAGTTTGTGGTTGATATGGCTTTTCCACAAGGCACTGGGAACTTCTACTTCAGAACCACTGAGATCCACCTAGTCACTACTTCCTACCCGTGAGCAAGATGTCACACATTGCATGCGCAAGTACAACTAACTTCTGCCCATCCTGTGGTCATGTGCCCATTCTGCCTTACTGGAAGTACAGGAAACATGGATATCCATGGTGGGAGCTCTGGCCCCCTATGCTGCTAGGTTGTGTTTACCTAACTCAAGAGAGTCAGAAGAGACCGAGGCAGATGAACTATGTATCACTGTGCCTGGCAGCGGCAGGGTGGAAACTTTTTTAAGTGTTCCCCAGCCCAGTCTCAGCCTCCTGTGAGCTTCCCATCCACTGTGGCCCAGCTGTTGCCTCCGCTCAAATGTCTGGCTCACCACGTTCAGGACAGATGTCTGGATTCTCCTCACATTGCCCCTCCACACCTCCCATCCCAGCCATCTGTTGGTCCTTCAATCATCAGGTCTCAGGCAGGATAGCGAGCTATGCTTCCTATTATACAGGAAGCCTGGCTGCTACCCTCAGCTCTGTGGCTTCCAGGGTTGTCATCCTGCCCTCCTCTGGCTGCTCTCACAGACACTTTGCTCCACACTGTGCTAGGAGGTCTGGGTTCCCTCTATGGCATCACTTTATATTTCTTCATGCACAGGGGTACCCTTCACAGATGTGGTCCATGAATGCAGGGAGTATGTACTAGTGGAACCAATAACCCCAGCTTCTGCTTCCTTGCTCCTCTCCATCCTCCACAGTTCATAGGCCATTCAGTTCTGGAAGGTTATTATTAAGAATATAGAACATGGGTTTTTTTGCTTTGATGTAGCTGGCCCTGCGTCTCACCTAGACCACCACCACAGCGCCACTCCCTGGCTCTTCCTT
Organism: Peromyscus leucopus; assembly: GCF_004664715.2. NCBI lineage: Eukaryota > Metazoa > Chordata > Mammalia > Rodentia > Cricetidae > Peromyscus > Peromyscus leucopus. The sequence continues at coordinate 51,344,307 of NC_051081.1, read as the reverse complement.
AGTAATAGTCAGTACAATATTTCTCACCTGGAGCTGATCTTACCTACCAGGAAATCCTGAAAATGCCCAGGGTCAGTTGTGGTGAGAGGCGGAGACCAGGGTGCGGCTGTGCACCTTGCACAGAATGCGAGGAGTGTTGGTATACAGAACCGAGAACAAGACTGGCTGGCTGTCCTGAAGCCCTTTGATACTCCTGTGCTTAGAGGACAAAATGAGTTATTTTACACAGTCAACATGTCATGTCATTCTTCTGCTCAAAACCTTGTCTCACAACCCTGTCTCCTGGAAGGGAGGCCCATTCTTTGAATAGATGCACAACTCTGGGTTCGCTGACCTCACGGAGAGGGGCTGTGGTGGGCTGATGAGTTCCTTACTCTGCATCTTAAAATATATGCATTACACCCATGACCCCGGTACCATGCCTTTGCTTCCTTTGAAGAACTCACAGACCACAGGAAGAGCACCCCCCCTTCCAGTGTGTCACCTGATCTCAATAGTTTACAACATTGCCTCTATGCTGAAATCCTTTACCTTTGACTGACTTGTTTACTTCGTTTGGTTGCCGAGTGCCCACACATGGATGGATTGTTTCAGCCGAGTATTAAGACAGGAATGCACTTTTCCCTCAAGAATCTGGACATGTGTAGCAGGGTTTTGGAGTAAGTAGCATGGCAGCTGGTCCATCACCATAATGATGGGCCCTCGCTCATGCCCTCATGGCAGCTGCAGAGGCTCCTGCCATTACTTGTTTGCTTCAGACAGCAAGAAGAGACAAGGGCCAAAACAGAATGCAGGGATTATTGGGCTTGTCTTCTATTTAGGAGATCTGTAGGAATCTATTATGAATGAACCATCTGTTTCGGAAGTGGTAAAACACTAACAATCTAGAAAACAACCCATAGCCATCTAGCTTGATGTAATAAATGCAGTCTATTAGGTGGTTATTCCTTGCAAGTGGTGGAGGACAATGAAGGATTGTATTCACTCCATGTGGCCACAGCACTCCTGTCCAGCTCCCATTCACCTCTATGAGGATCTAAGGCAGAGGACCACTGCTGTACTTAGGATGGCCTGAGATTGTGGTTCCCAGTAACAGCAAAACTGATGCAAATCTAGCCACCTAGAATTAAGGCAGCCATGTAACTGTAGTCTTGGATAGTCAGGCACACACAAAACCAGACTCCTTGTCTTTCTAGGGGATTCTGCTGTCTTGGCAAACACTGTTTGGCCCTGGGAAATTGTATCAGTCAAGGTTCTCTAGGAAAACAGAACTGATAGGATTAATTTATATATATATTAAAAGGGAATTTATTAGAGTGGCTTATAGGCTGTGCTCTGGCTAGTTCAACATTGGCTGCCTCCTAATAGAAAGCTCAAGGATCCAGGGGGCTAGAGAGATGCCTCAGAGGTTAAGAGCACTGGTTGCTCTTCCAGAGTACCCAGGTTCAATTCCCAGCACCCACATGGCAGCTTACAACGGATGATAATGCCAGTTCCAGAGACAGTTCAAAAATTCAGTAGTTGTTCAGTCTATGAGGCTAGATGTCTCAGCTGGTCGTAAGTATATATTGGAATCCCAAAGATGTAGGTTCTAATACCATTGAAGGATGCCTCAGCAGCAGGATAGATGGACTTGCCAGCAGGAGTGAGGGTAAGCAAGTAAGAAGCAAAATCCTCCTTTTATGTCCTTTTATGCAGACTGCCATTATAATGTGTTGCCCAGTTCTAGGGTGAGTCTTCATACCTCAAATGATGCAATCAAGAAAAGCAAAACCCCTCACAAGTGTCTCCAGCTACTTGGGTTTGTGGTGATTCCAGGTATAGTCAAGTTGACAAGATTAGCTGTGATTAGCTGTCACAGAAGGACAGGGTGCTTTTCTGCAGTTCTGGAAGCTAGAACAGTTCAATGGTGGTTTGTTGCAAGATGGAGTTATTTCTGTGGGTGAATCCCCATACATGATCCTACCCCAAACCTCTCCTCACCTCTGTCCAGATCTGAGGCACAGATATACACTGTCTCTGAGAAATACAAGTTTGTAGATGCTGCCTATGAGACTGAAAATCCAGTTTGTGTTGGAAAGGAATGGGAAAGCTGCCACAAATCTGTCTGTATTTTTTTCCTGAATGGACGATTTCAGAAAAAAGTCCATGTTAGTTCTATTCTGACCCTTTGGCCCTGAGCCCTGTGTCCTGAGTACAGAGTCTCAGTAAACCTTTGTTAGAGTCTCATTTCTGGTCCACCTTTGTGCTTTTCCTTACTCAAGGTCCAGATCTGGCCTCAATGTCTTCTGTGCACAGGGCAAACAAGGGTCACCGAGTTCCAGTTATTCATATTGCAGGACCAGCTGGAGACACAGCAATGGCCCCTTTGCTCTCTGGGTGCTGGAGACTGGCTAGGTATTGGTGCATGCAGGTGGTGGGAAGGAGTTCCCCCCAACCTAGGTGGGGATCAGCCAGCCACTGAGAGTTCTGGAGGGAAAGCTTCAGAGTCCAGACTCTCCCAGCCCTCTCACAAAAGTACGATTCTGCCTGGGTCTCACAGCATATTAGCATTTTAAAAGATGCTGGTGTTCATACACATGGGCTGGGCAGTGGTCTGATTTCCGTTGCCAGTCACACAATACCACAGATGGGTGAGTTACAAAGAAAAGCTTTATTTTTATTCTGCCACATGGTTGCATCTGGTGATGGTTTCTTACTGGCAATTAGGAGACGTGCTGAGGTTGCAGTATATAAGAGAGACAGAGACAGAGAGAGAGACACAGAGAGACAGAGAGAGACAGTGAGAGACAGAGACAGAGAGAGAGAGACAGTGAGAGACAGAGAGAGACAGACAGACAGACAGAGAGAGTATGAATGAATGAATGAATGAGTGAGTGAGTGAGTGTATGAGTGTGTGTGTCCTGGACTCTTCCTCTTCCTATGAAGCTACCATGACTCAATGACAGCTCTATCTTAGTGAACTTATCAAACCACAGACACTTTCCCAAAGGTCCAATTGTTAAATCCCATGGTTGGGTTGGGTTGACTTTCTTCCCTCTCACATCTCACAGAAGGATTAATCTCAACACATGAAGACTTGAGAGACCCACGCAACTCCATCCAACTCAACACAAACTGTCATAACCAAGCGACACAGATGTTTTGAAGATGCTGGCAGTGTCTGGTCTCCTGAGGCCCCCTCACTGGCCTGTGCAGGCATCTTCTCCCTGTGTTCTCATGTGGTTGTCCCTCTGTGTTCGTCTGTGTCCTGATCTCTCAGAACTCCAGTTTCCCTGGGCCTGGATGCCAGAGTGGCCTCATTTCAACATAACCAGCTCCATAACCTCCTACTTCCAAGGACAGTTACACTCTTGGGTCCTGGGTCTGACCCTAGCTTATGCATTTGGGGACATAGTGCAGACCTTAGCAATGGACAAGGCTGGAGCTGAGGATGCCAGCCACGAACTGAGGTTTCTGTCTGCACCTGGAGCAAGAGAGGAGTGTTCTGTCTAGAACTGAGTTCTGGCAACTTTGCCCAGCTACCTCTTTGCCCAGCTGCTCACCAGCCCAGACCCCCTTCAGTCCCAGCTACCCGCCCCACCTCAGCCACCCACTATGGCTCAGCCATGCTTCCCTAACTTAGCTACCCCCTGGCCTTACCTCCCCCGGCTTAGCTTCATTCTTATCCAGCTGGCTTCCATGCTGACACCCAGCACCCGGTGGGTTTACCGTCTCCCTCTACCGTTTCACAGGAGATGTTAGACAAGACTGGTACTTTGCTGTTCTCAGTTTCCCTACCTGTGTCTTAGGGTGTGAGCAAGGTGGTCCAGATGGTCATGTGGATATATCCGAGTGACTCTGGGTACAAGGGCACAGTCTGGGGACTTCAGTGACTTAATATCAGCCAGGTTGGTAAGAGAATGCATTTCCCAGGGACTCATGGATACTGGGAAAACGTGGGTCCCTGATTCAGCCTGGGGCCGACTCGAGCCTCTGAGACTTGGGAAAAGACCAAATTGTCTCTTGGGACATGGGATCTTGCTTGGACCCAGAGTTGGAGTTGGAACTCCTGTTGTATAGAAATGAACTCCCCTGTGAGAAACTCCATGTGCACAGCGACCCAGTCTTAATGGCCTAAGGGCAGAGGAATACAGAGTCTTCTTTTGTGTGTGTGTGTGTGTGTGTGTGTGTGTGTGTGTGTAGATATTTTAGTGTATGTGTGGTATGTGTATGTGTACGTGATATGTGTATGTGTTGTGACTGTATGTTTCATGTCTCTGTGTGTATATGTATGTGTTTGTGTATGTGAGTGTCTAAGTGTCTGTGAGCATCTGTATATGTATGGTGTGTGGGTAAATGTATACTTGTGGTGTGTATGTAAGTGTGCCTATGTTCATTTGTACGCATATGGTATATGTGTATATGGGGTGTGTTTGTATGTGAGTGTGCAAGTATATGTATGCATCTCTGTGTATAGGCTGTGTATGTCTTGTGTGTGAATTTGTGTATGTGCATATATATGTGTGTCTTTGTGTGTATCTCTGTGTGTGTATATATATTTGTATATATATGTGTGTGTGTGTGTGTGTGTGTGTGTGTGTTTGTACATGAGTATGCGTCTCTCTGTGCCTATATACAGTGAGGGGGGCAGTCCTGTTTGGACAAAAAAAATGCATCTTTAGAGGATGACTCAGTGATTTAGGGTAACCTCAACACCCTTCTTTCCAGTGCAGTGTCCACAGAGGCCATGAAGCGTGGGAAGTGTGTGACCAGGCAGCTCAGGGTGGCCTGGCAGGGCAGCCGAACACAGAGCCAGGGAGGCCCCTGCTCTCCCAAGCCTCCTTCCAACAAAAGGTTCTTGTTTTCCTCTCCAAACCCCTGTGAGCCATGTGGGACTAGAGGGCCAAAGTCTCAGCTGTGGTACTTTCCAGGGAGGGGGGCCAAAGAAGGCAGGGACACCGTGGTCACAGCTGTCCCACAGATGAAGTGGGTACCCCTGAACAATAATGGGGTGGTAAGCATTGGTAGGGGGAGCATTAATGAGGCTCCCAGCTCATTTGGGAGGACCTAGCATCCTTCCAGAATTTGCTGGTAGAGTTATGTGAAGCACTTAGTAGAAGCCCTTCCCCGGAGGCAGGCAGGCAGAAACAAGCCCCTCACAGATGTCAGTAGCCTGCCTTCACTTTCCGGGGGATCTATATGCTTGGTTTCCTGGGGGAGCTGGGATTACTCAAGTAGCAGCACCTGATATTTTATCTGCCCACTAAGCAGGCCCTGGGGCCAGCAAGGGATAACCGTGTTCTATGTATCTGGGGCAATAAGGCCTGGATGGTTCCTTCCTAAGAAATAGTCTCTTGAGTCAAAAGATACACAGAAACTCCAAAGTACAGGTCCAACAGAAGGGAACAGCCTTGGCCTGAGTGCTTCTTCAGACCTTGATTTACCTAGAGGAATGTGTTTCTCACTATGGTGGTTTCCATTATGGTCATTACATTAGATGTTTTGATGTCCAGGGACCTCTCAGCCTGGCCCCCAAAGCACAGCTTTCCCATGGAGCTCAGCATGGTAGAAAATCTGGGAGATGGGGAGGAGAAAATGCCATGATGAGCTGTCTGTTCCACTACACTTTAGATGTAATATCCCCTGCTGCTTGGTCCTGGGAGGTATGCTGCCCTTTCTGTGGTTAGCCGAAGATACTTGAAAAGTCGTTTTCATATTGATTCAAAATATGTGCCTCTTGTGTGAAGTGTGTATTTACTCGAAGATTTGGAATGTGGTTCCCAGTAGTGTCTTGTTGAACCTAGATTTGTGAAGAAAGCTCCCAAGGCCATAACTGAATGCCAAATAACTTCGCAGCCACACCTCTGGGCTGTGCATAGTCTACCTACTGAGAATGGAAACCCTCGGGCTGGCAGCCTCATGGTTCTTTCTCTCCGCTAGACTTGTTACTGCCCAGCTCGGCCAACTGGCACCTTTCTGTGGACACTGGGGCTCCCACTCGGGGGAGTGGCCATGGCCAGACAACCAGAGGCCTGCTGAAGTCAAGGGGTGCTGGGAGTTCCCCAGGTCAAGGGCCAGAATTCCAGAATAGAAACATTCCGCACAGGATTGCAAGGAATGTGGGCTTAGCATATGCAGGGGAGGGACTCCGAGCCCAGCTCTGCTAAGGAGAGACTATAGTAAAAGGCTGCGTCCAGTTGATGTCCATTGACACGACTGAGTCATCAAAAAGAAGCCTCAATAAGGAAAATATCTCCATTAGTCCCGGTTGTAGGAAAGCCTATAGGGCATTTTCTTAATTATATCAATAGAAGGCCAGCTATGGGATGATGCCATCCGGGCGGCGTCTGAGTTCTATAAGAAAGCAGAATGAATAAACCATGGTGGGCAAGGCACTAAGCAGCGCCCTTCATGACCTCTGCATCAGCTCTTGGCTCCAGATTCCTTGCCTGCTTGAGTTCCTGTTCTGACTTCCTTTGATGATGAACTGTGATGTGGGAGTGTAAGCTGAATAAGCCCTCCTCCCAGTGCTTGTCATGGGTTCATCAAGTGATAGATCCTAACTAAGAAGAGCTGTTAACATAGACTCTATTTGTAGGTGATTCCTCTTCAGCCTGGGTGGCAGTTTGTCAGAAGCTAGGACCCTGGGCCTCATTCCCTCAATGTCTTCTGTGGTGGTATTGTGTTCTCCAAAATATTGTGTACTCTAATAAATTTATCTGGGGTCAGAGAACAGACAGCCATTAGGTACAAAGGCTAGAAAATGGTGGCACTCACACCTTTAATCCTAGCATTCCAGAGATAGAAATCCCTCTGGATCTCTGTTAGTTCAAGGCCACATTGGAAACAGCCAGGCATGGTGACTCACGCCTTTAATCCCAGGAAGCAAGGCTTTAATCCTAGGGAGTGATGGTAGAAAGCATAAATGTATATAAGGCGTGAGGACCAGAAACTAGAGGCATTTAGCTGGTTAAGCATTTGGCTGGTTAAGCATGTGGCTGGTTAAGCATTCAGGTTTTGGAGCAACACAGTTCAGCTGGGACCCATCGGATGAGGACTCAGAGGCCTCCAGTCTGAGGAGACAAGACCAGCTGAGGATCCGGCAAGGTGAGATAGCTGTGGCTTATTCTGTCTCTTTGATCTACCAGCATGGACCCCAATAACTCGCCTCAGGTTTGATTTTATTAATAAGAACTTTGAAGATTCCTGCAACAGTCTTCCTTACTTGGGTCTCTCCCAGGTGCTAGGGCAGTCCCCAGGATGTGGTATCTAGGGTGTATGCCTTTGGAGGTTGTCAAGGACAGAAGAGAGCTGAGACAGATGTATAGAAGGTGGTAGACTATCCCCAAGAGATTATTGAAGCGTTTCTTGCTGGGTGTGAAACAGCCTAGGAAAGCTTTGTGTGGGAAGAAGCCTGGGAGCATGAGGGACCATGCTCTCTGAGCATTCCTCTGCCCTCCATTACCTGCACCAGAGGTTGTATCTACAGATACCTGGGGAAGAGGGAGGCAGAGAGCACAGGAAAGAGGACATTTTCAAAAGAGACAGGAAGAAGTTGGTGGTTTCATTGCATAGTTATTCTGTGGAGCAGACGCAGGGGTGGAGAGGAGGGAAGTGGAGCCAGGGGCCCAGGTGAACAAGGCCTGGCCTTGCTCAGGATCACCTGTGTGCTACCTGGGCTCTGAAAGAAGTTGTGTGGGTAAAGCTCCAGAGCTAAAGAAATCGTAGATGTTCTAAGCAGGGGGACAGCAGGGATGGGTGGCAGGGAGCATCTCGGGTGCTGTTCCCATCAGGATGCAAGAAATCCCGACCTTTCTCTGACGTCAGACCCTGCTGCTCCAACAGCAAGAAAGCCCTTGACAGGAGGCAAGGCCCCCAAATGCATCGTCTCCAGCTCTCAGGATGGAGTGGGACAGGATACAGATCTAGGCGATCCAACAACACAGTGACTCTCCGCTGGAGAAAACCTTGGTTGGCTGTAGTCATGTTTGAGGCAGCTGACACATTCAATCATTTCCATCCCGTATAGCAAGGGACACAGATGGTGGGTTAGCCCTGCTTCTCTGATACTGGGGATGGAGTCTGCTCTGCCTTTGGTCTTCCACAAGATGGCAGAGTATGCCCAGGGTGCTACCTGGTAAGATGGTGGCATTCTTGTGCTGTAATAGCATGCTTTGCCGTTCATTGCAGGAGGGACTTGGAGGGCTGGCCACTGATGAAGAGGATGCTGGAGCTCTCTCTAACAGTGGGAGGAAACCCTGATCTTTTACAGCTGTGTTTCAGCAGTCAGGCCCGAGAGGAAAAACTGAACTGAAAACTGTGCAGTAATGTGATGCTTCCTGTGTCTGGAGAGTTGAGGAATGATGAAAGCCCTGCTCTGTATGAGATTTCTGATGTGCAGGCCAACCTTCTCTTCAAAGTGAGAGAAAATCTACCAGAAGTAAGCACACTGTGACAGAAGGCATCCTGGTCTGCCTAGCCTTGTAAACAGGAATGGATGAATATACGACTTTTTAGAAAAATCTAGACCCACCAAACTGTGGCAGCGGACCAGGTCCCATTTAACAGTAACAGAAAGCTGGGTTTGTAGGGTTACTGGCTCCCAGTGTGCCCAATGAGCTGCAAAACATTTTGTCTAAAGAAGTGGACCTCTTGATTTATAGGATTTGGATGAAGCTAAGCTGGGGAGCGCTCCCTTGGGAAGTGCTGGGCTGTCTAGCCCCCTAACTGGGAACTCAGAGGACTAGGAGAACTTGCTTAAGAAAGAGATCGAAGTGAAGGGACAGAGGGAAGGAAATGGGGTTTGAGCGCAGCTAAGCATATAAACTGGGCATTTGGAGGGGCCGGGTTAAACACAGCTGTGTCTTGGTTGCTACAATGTACCTAAATGCACAGCTGGCTCAGAACCCTCCAGGATCACACTGGTCTTTGAGGCACCCCCGGAAGATATCCATCATAGACACTCTCAGCACGCAAGTAGGAGTGGTGTGGTCAAGTCCTGAGCTGGAAATGTGCTCCAAGGACCCAGACAATTGTCTCTCTACCTTTGCAGATAAATGAGAAACAAGTAAGCCAGGCAGGAGTGTCATATACAGCATTAAGGTGAGGGCCACCTGATGTGGGCTTAGTACAGTATTCTCTTAAGGTTATGGTAAAAGAAAATAAGGGTCTCTTGGATACATATGTCTGTGCTACAATTTGCCTCTCATGAGCATTTGAGGCTTCCATAGTATCTCAAGCTTGTTTAGTGTTGCAGGTAGGGTGCTTGGAGGCATGGCCTACCGGATTAGTTTACTGTTAAGCAGAGGGTGAGGACTGTCCTTCTCACATGTCAAGGGAATCTTCTTTGTGACGAATCCAATTCATACAACAATTTACCTTCAACACAGCATGACGGCCTCTGGAGCCACATGGCCCTAAGCATGGATCTGGGAGTTGCTCTTTGATATACCAGTGAGTTATGGCTAGGAGGCTGACTCCCTGTGAAGTGAGGCTGTGAATGACTCTGAGCTCTTGGCTTTGTGGGAGA